>NC_136493.1:110820297-110867797 GCF_053919585.1 Euprymna scolopes | reverse complement strand
ATAACCGATCACCTGAATTCTTAAATACAGGGCATACTGATGAGGTTTTCCAGGACAATGAGAAGCGATTCCTCATGAAAACAAATATATATATATATATTTATATATATATACATATATATATATTTTTATATATGTTTGTATGAGTGTGTGTGTGTGTGTGCGTGCGTGTGCATAATGAAAATTATGGAAAGACTCATCAAAAACGGTTAAAAAATATAATCATTTGATCCACCTGACATTGCTCTCCAACCTTCCTCTCGGATAGGAACAGTTTGAAAAAAATGGAGACACACAGACAGACACAGTGAGTTTTACAAATGAGGTTTAGCTGTTACTCCACTGTGTTCGTTACAACTCTTGTTTGTTTCGTTCACCACACTCTTTTCTTCTACCTCTTCTTTTACACACGTCTGTTCGCTTTAGTGACTAAAAATCGTCTCTCCTCCCGCTTTCCTTTCCTCATTATTTATGGAACCAGGGTACGAGATTCTCCGAGATTCCCCGAGATTCCACAAGACTTTTTTTTCCACATAAAAGCATGCGAACGCCATCTTGATTCTCAATTTGTGCTCTGCAGGCACAAACGCGCAGCCGCTTTAACGGTAAGCCACTTCTTTCTCCACAAAGCATTTTAAGATAAAAGCATTGGTTACTGGGTAGACCTTCATTCTGCATTATTTTGAAAACACAGAGTTTGACAGCAGAGAATTCGGTCACAAAACACTCAGCAGTGCTCGGAACCAGTGCCCGACCAAAATAGATTCCCAACATATACTATAGTTTTATTTCTTTTCTACATAGATTACTGCGAAAGGATTTATACGCCATAATGCAAACAATGTCGGAATCATATCTTAAACGCATTGTGTGGCGTCATTAAATAACCGGAAAAAATGGTTGTTGATATTACGGAAAACAGATAACTAATTGATGTTGTGCTTCAGTAGTAACTAATCAAAAATTAAACATTCACGAGAAACACTCGTCTGGCTGAAAACACTATCAATAATTTCCCCCACTCTTTAGCTGAGCCTTAACCTAACCGTAGATTCCATGAACAAAGCTTCTTTCTTAGAACTGCACACCTGTGGAACTCTCTTCCGTTTGCCTGCTTTCCAGCTGATTACAATATGGCTGCCTTGTTCAACGTAAACAAGTTCTTGATGAGCTGTTTCCCTTGTTAACAAATTTACCAAATTTACACTTCTAACGATTACTATATTGACTACTGTACACTCTTTAACCTTTATCCCCGAGTGATTCCTGGGCCTTGATATGTAGTCATTCCCTTATAAAAACAAAGTGCTATAAAATTTCACCCAACATAAGAATTTTGTTTCTGCATTACATAACGCAAAAAAGAGTTAATATGCCATTAAGTAAAAGACAAAAAGCAAATGCATTCATTTATTTATTCCGGACTATTATCCTTTTTTTTAGTTGTTGTTCCACGACATTTCGATCAACTATTCCCCTGGTCTTTGTTAGTTAGGGGATTCAGAGTTCCTATCCCGTCGCGGTTACCACCTGACGAAAGCCAGAGAAATAGTTGACCGAAACGTCATGAAACAACAAGTAATAAAGAAAAAAAAAGATGAGGATAATAGTCCGCAATAAATAACTAAATAAATTGATAATAGTCATCTCAATAAACACCTCAGTTAATTAACTAGTCTAAAAAGCAACCTTAACCCTAACACTAACCCTAACATTTCAATTAATTAAATAGTATAAAAAGCAAATAAATATATTTTTATGGAAACGGTCCAGACAATGACATGAAGGCACTTGAGGTAAAGAGCTAAAAATGACAAAAAATATTATTGCGAAGATAGTATATGCTTATTGACCTTAGTCATGAAAATACCAAATGTATAGACAGAATGAAAACATTTATCAGGAAGAGAATACCACAAGTAAAGGGTTCTGGTAAAAAAACAAAACAAAAAGACGACGACAACAACAACGACGACGACGACAACAGCAACGACGACGAAGACGACGACGACGACAACAACAACGATAACAACAACAACGACGACGACAACAACAACGACAACAACAACGACGACGACGACGACGACAACAACAACGACGACGACGACGACAACAACAACGACAACAACAACGACAACAACGACGACGACAACAACAACGACAACGACAACAACAACAACGACGACGAAAACAACGACAACAACAACAACGACGACGACGACAACGACAACAACAACGACAACAACAACGACAACAACGACAACAACGACGACGACAACAACAACAACAACAACAACAACGACGACGACAACGACAACAACAACGACAACGACAACAACAACAACAACAACGACGACGACAACAACAACAACAACGACGACGACGACGACGACAACAACAACAACGACAACAACAACGACGACGACGACAACAACAACAACAACGACGACGACGACGACAACAACAACAACAACAACAATAACAGACGCTACTGAAATAGAAAGTTTCATTGTGACTAGGTATTAAAATAGCGTATCGGTGAAGACCACCACATCAACAGTTAAACGAGCTGATAGAAAGGAAGCCAAGCGTATATCGAACTATTCTGAAGAAAACATCCTATAATATATATAAGAGTATTTATAAAAAAAAAAAAACGGAGACTGGCAACATCACGCCTCTGTAAGAAAGAGGAGCAGATAAAATAGAAGGGACAAGGAAATTACAGATACTCTTCTGAACCTTATCAAAAAATACACAAATTGGACAAAGGTTTTACGGTCTCCATACAAGGTCTTATGTGAGACCATCTCTATAGGAACATTATCTGTTTATACAAACAGTGGCTACCTTAGTTTCATACACGGGCGCTTACACAACTAATAGTTGGATGCCCCCTTTCCGTTCGCTTTATTTAACACCAGACCACCATCGCCTCCATGGATTAAGATTAGGTCGATTTCGTCAACTTTATAAAACGGGGCTGTAGAATAACATAGACTTGGAAGATTTAGAGTTGTCTTAATTCAAAAGTCTATGGAAAAAATAACTGCGTAAAGGATATAAAGTAGAGCAGCGATGTTTAATATGAAAATAACTTCTGTACGAACTTGACTGCTATCAGCAAACAATGAAAATAAGGAATCGTTCAAATGCGGGCTATCGACTGTCAAAACCAACAGACAAGTGAATCGCCACAGCTTTAGTATAAACACATTCGCTCTAGCGTATGGAATTGGTACCGGTTATGGGAAGGTCAGCGCTTTCACCTTCTAAACCCGTTTTATATTTTGATAAGAATAACACACCGCCGAAGTAGTTCTTTGATCCTTTTTTATTTTATTTAATTCGTCTGTGATGCGAAATGACTGAATCTAAGCCTTGTTTTCGAATTTAAGTACTTATTCACTTTCAGACGAAAGCAAGATTAAAATAGTGTAGGGATTATTTTAACATTACGCACACAGACGAATTCCAAAATAATCTCTCTCTGTCGAATGTATATATATATATATATATATATATATATATATATATATATATATATATATATATATTTATTTACCAGTGGTGAAAAAACCGGACTAGAGTGCTCAATGTGTAGTCAGAGCAGTATATAGGAAATTTATTACTGTGAGTCCAGAATGAGTTTACAAATTGTTTCAGCTAGAGGAAAATCCGCAAAGAGAGGAAAAAATCCAACTAGCATCGTCAGAATTCATAAATGGACTAAGTTATAAAGTCAAATAAGAATGGAAAAATCGTAGATAAAGGGGAGTTAGAAAAGAATGGAGGAGTGGTGGGGAGAGGACGTTGGAGTTTAAAGTAGTAGGAGTGTATTAAAAAAAGAGACTCACAGTAATAAATTTCCTATATATATATATATATATATATATATATATATATATATATATATATATATACCCACCTATATATATATATATATATATATATATATATATATATATATATATATATATATATATATATAAGTAAATTCTTGGTACAGCAAAATGGAAGGAGAAATTTCAGAGGAAACATAATTTAATTTAAATCAAAAAGATCAAAGAAACAAAAAAAAAAAACAACGGGCAGGTGGAATTGTTAACCTTTCCTTAAGGCCTTATCGTCTGACCCTCTAAGAGGAAACGTCAGAATGATTAATTAAATTCTAAGAATCGAATGAGGAAAGAGGGAAATTAGTTTCAGTTTGAAAACCAGTGAGAGAAAAAAAATATAATATAATTCTCACTTTTCAGGTGGTTTTAAATCAGTAAATATTTCCAACTGATGTTTCAAAATCTTTTGTCTACATATATATATATATATATATATATATATATATATATATATATATATATATATATATATATATATCAAAATGGTAATTAGTAAAAACCTGAAAAGAGTGCTCAATACTATTGCAGAGCATATATATATTACCGTTTTATCTGCTTAGTTACACATGTTTCGAATACCGAATCGTATCAACGATCCGACATTTTCACCAGCCTTTACAGAAAAAAACCCTGTAAATTTCTGTAAAGTTTGGTTAAATTGTCGGATCCTTGATACGATTCGGTAATCAAAACCTTTTTAACTATGCAGATAAAACGTTAATATATATATATATATATATATATATATATATATATATATATATATATATATACAGTCACGCTAAAAAGAAAATCTGCAGTTATCATTTTTTCAAAAACTGTAAATGTAAGTTAAATTGGATTTAACTGTTTAAACAACCTATACCTCATTTGAGACGTCTTTTATTCACCTCTAATTTTAACTGCTCATTTTTGACTTTAAATTGAAGTATCCTAGTGTTCACATCAATTAAAAAAAATTAACTTCAAATCGAGAAGGAAAAGGAAAGTTGTTATTTAACGGTAAATTTAGAACATGAATGCAAGACAAATACAACGAGAACACAAGGAACTAGTTAATATTTAGTCGCATAGCCCTCTTGCAATTTGACAGCCAGCAATCTTTTGGGCATTCCTTGAATTAATCTGCGGCAATACTCCGGTAAAAGGGCATCCCTCTTCTCTGTAATTTTTTGTCCAAATTTATTCCAGATTTGAAATTTTATCATTGCGTAGCTATTATTTGATGTAATGTCTTACGTTTTTGATAGGATTGAGGTCTGGGGATTGTGCATGCCTATCCAAACACGGAATATCACGATCCTCAAGGAACCTCTTGACATTACCAATTGTGTGAATGAGAACATTATCCTGCGTGAAGTAGGGTAGGAAATGCTCAGTCAACATATTAATGTACTTGGTCGAATTAATTCGACTTTGCAAGCGAACCAATTTGCACTAATAACACTCCACACCAAAACTGAACTTCTACCACCTTGCAGCGTTGCACTTAACGATTAAATTCTTCGTCCTTTATTCGACAAATGTACTGCCTACCCTCACTGCCTAGCCTATTGAATTGCTTTCGTCGCTAAAAATCATATTCGACCAATATGAAGAATTATGATCTTCATTGCATCTGACGAAGTCCAGGTGGCGGTTTCTGTTCTTTTTAGAAATCATTGGCTTGCGTCTTGCAACATAACCTATCAAATTAAGTTCCTTTAATCTGTTCTTAACTGTAGAAAGAGAGCACTTTTTAACAAGATTACACTTGTTGGATTTGGGGAGCTGTTTCAAATCTGTTTCTGAGGCAGCGGTTCTTGATAGCATTGTCTTCCTGGTAAGAGGTTACTCTAAGACGACCAGATTTAGGGCCATCACGAACACTGCTGATGATTTGATGTTTTGCACTGTCATTCATACTGTGTTCTCGTCACATTTCAATCTGCGGCCGATTTATCGCTTGGATAAACCAAAAAGGTAGAGATTAATGAGCTACTGATAATCTCTAAGAGAAAGTCGAGGCATATAGATAAAATGTTACGTTGCATAACCTGGAACAACAACAGTTACGATTAGAGATGCTTTGTTGCCTAAAAGGTGGACATTTTAAGCTAGTTTAAGCTCATTCGTTACTGAGGAATTTCTTTTTATCTTCTCGATTTGAAGTGAATTTTTTAAATTGACGTGAACACTAAGATACTTTAATTAAAAGTCAAATATGAACATTTAAAATTATAGAAGAATAAAAGGCGAATGAAATGAGGTATAGGTTATTGAAACAGTTACATTTAATTTAACTTAAATTTGCGGTTTTGGAAAAAAAACAAGTGACGACTCTCTTTTTTTGGTGCTACTGTGTGTGTGTGTGTGTGTATGTTTGTGTGTGTGTGTGCGTGCGTGTGTGTGTGCGTGCGTGCGTGCGTGTGTGTGTATTCTCCACTTTATTATAAACAGCAATACGAGGGGCGTGCAATAAGTAATACCCCAGACCCACTTCCCATAGCAGAAGAGCAACGAAACTTCGCACAGTTATTAGTCTTTCTCTACATAGGAACCACCCAGATTTATGCATTTCTCCCATCGTTTGATGCAGCTCTAGAAACCGTTTTTGTAGAACACCCCAGGTTAGTCCTCCAACCACGACGTGACTTCAGAAATCAAGGCTGCATCATCTGGGAAATGCTTTCCTTTCAAAAACAACTTCATGGCTGGGAAGAGGTGAAATTTAGAGGGTGCAAGGTCAGGAGAGTAGGAAGGATGGGGGAGGATTTCATAACCACACGCCCGTGCTTCTGATCTGGCGACATACGAGTTGTGGACCGGAACATTGTCCTGCAGGAGGTACCTTTGCTGATCTTGCCCCGCCTCTTGATTTTGATAGCTTCCCTTAATTTCCTCAAAAGTTAAGCATAATATGCCAGCGGAGGGTTGCACCCTTGCCTTCTTTGGAAGTGGTAAGTCCAAGTGTTTCCACTGCATTGACTGGATTTTGGTCTCTGGATCATAGTGATGGACCCAGGTTTCATCCTGTGTAATCAGTCTTTTGAAAAACTCATCTTCTTGACACATCTCCAAATTCATCCTCGAGCACTCGACACGTTCTCGCTTCTGGAATGGTGTGAGCAACCTGGGAATCCATTTGGCAGACATCTTATGCATATGCAAATGGTCATGAATGATACTTTCCACAGACCCTGACATCTTGAGCTATTTGGCGAATAGTAATGCGCCGATCTTCCAAAATGGCAGCCTCAATTTGACGGACAGATGCCTCATCAATGGCGACCATGTCTGGGAGCTGTTTCCACAGACTTCCGGTCATGTTTGAATTCACAATGCAAGAGCTTTACAAGGTCATATGATGGGGCATTATCACCATAAGTTTTTTTAAATTTCATCAAAAGTCTCCTGTGGTGTGTGTCCTTTCAAATACAAAGACCGGATCACTACTCGACATTCAACAGGCTCCATTTCACACCTGACTCAGTTCAAACACCTGTAAAACGGAAACCACAATTATTTCAGAGCTGTAATTTGGCACATAACCCGTAGAGATATAAATCATTACACTTGCAAAATTTCAGCTAGATCAGACAAATGAAAGTGGGCCAGAAGCATTACTTATTGCACGCCCTCGTCCATTTTGTTGAAGGAAAGTTAGTGAGTTGAGAAATTGTCGGACAAAACGATTTCAAGTGTTTAGCAGAACATGGGTAGCTAAAAAACAAGGCAGACAACCTCCTCATAAATAGATTCTGAAGGAAATCTTTGCATTTATAAGACATTAATTTTTTTTTCTTTTCTTTTGACTTCTTTCTATACTGATTAGAACTATGTTTTTGCTTTTTTTATTTCTTATTTAAACTTCAATTTATATGTTATATTTTATTCAACATATGTCACTACTGATGCAATTCTCTATCTATATAAAAGCCAAGTACGTACAAGGATGGAATACTGTTGCCATATCTGGGCAGGAGCTGCTAAAAACAGCCTATCCTGCCTTGACAGAGTACAAAATAGACTTCGTGGCTTAGTGGGGGATGCCCTTTTCTCTACCCTGCAACCTCTCTCCCACAGAAGAGACGTTGCGAGCCTGTCCTTGTTTTATCGTTATTTCCATGGCAGGTGCTCGTATGAACTCCAATCTCTGGTCCCCCCTCGCCAATCTTTCACGAAAAACACCCGTCTAGCTGAATCCACTGTGAAATATTTCCCCCACTCTATATCTGTGCCTAAATCAAAACGCGGATTCCATGAACAAAGCTTCTTTCTTAGAACTGCACGCTTGTGGAACTCTGTTCCGTCTGCTTGCTTCCCACCTGACTACAACTTGGATGTGTTCAAGTCCAACGTTAACAAATTCCTAATGAACCGCCCTCTTAAGTAAACACTTCATCAAATCTCCACACTAACGTAATGTACTTGCAATAACCCTTATCCCTGAGTGGCTTCCGGGCCTTGATAAGTGGTGATCACTGTGTAAAAAAAAAGTGTATCTGGATGTGCTGAAGAGTGTGGTGATACCTGGGTGCAATCAGCAGGACTCGGCGCTGGCCATTAAGTCCAAAGTGACTCAGGCTTGGCTTCAGAAGGAGTGCTACGACCCTTCACTCACTGGCCCCTCCTCCCCCGACATGAACCCGCTGGACGTCGAGAACATCACCAACATTACCCCCTGAACACTAAAGCTAGCCTGATAGCCGCCATCCGTCGAGTATTCACCGAGCTCCCGCCGGCGCTTGTGGAAATGGCATGCTCTCAATTTCGGACCCGTATCGAAGCGGTGATTGAAGCTGAAGGCGGCTACCTTGAATCAATGTCTGCTCTGCTACATAATCAATTTACCTTAACTTATTTTTTTTTCAATAAAAGTTTTAAAATACAGCAGTAGTATTGTTTTCTTTAAGGCGACACTTTTATCGTTCCATCCCGTAATAGAGATTGAAAAAGAGGAGGCTATGTCCAGTGACGTGACATCGGTCAGTTAGTATCATGTGACCTAAATTTCTCGAGCTAAAAACGAGGCCACAATTTGGGACCTCATCTATAGACTGAAAACTCACTTGAAGACCTTAAATTAAGATGAAGTCGTTTTAGATTAATCCTTTTTCTTGGTTGTTCTGGAAGTCTAGTGAATGCAGGCATGTGCAGTGTTATTGATTTCACATAATGATAAAACAGTTCTATTTTGACTCAGGTCTTAATCAATTTAAGAATATATATTTCTGATACAGCGAAGGAGAGGGAAAGAGAGGATTGGCAAATTTAAAGTCCTTTTATATCTTACGTCTATTCTCGCCCATGCCCCAACCACATGCGCCTTTAGGTAATCTGCTAAAAACTTCCCTCATAAAAACACACCGACAGCTATGCGAGCACATATTTACTATTATTTCCCGGTCACTGCATTCTCGCACCTGTGATATTTAAACTCTTATCTTACTTACATCTAAAACCGGCCTCAGTGTCCGGGCAGAGATGTAGTGCCCCAAGATCTCCATAAGATAACACGAGATTCGATCTTAAAAAAGATGCGGTGATAAACCTCCACTTGAAAGTGTTCAACTCTGGCTTAGCATAGTGGCACCTAATTAAAAAAAAAATATATTTTCAGCAAATAAATATTTAAAAGCGTAGTATCTGTTCTGATATTCCATTTCATTTGCTCTGCTATTAGTAGGACCATGACAACAGCATATTCGTTTCATTGTTTCGGCTCTTGAGTATATATCTGATAAAATTAGACACAGTTAATCAACCGAGAACCACACCACTCTATATAAAAGCATATAAGGTATCAACGGATACGCACTCGAGAGTCAAAACAATGAAAAGTTTCTTAGCCTTGTCATTAGTCAGTTGAAAAGGATTCCTTCTAGGCCGAGGCAATTTTATTTTTGTTTAAATCGAGAGTGTTTTTTTTTCTGCCGTCGTTGAGAATATGAGAATCCAAAATATAAGATGAATTCGAACAAGCTAGTATAGCAGAAAAGAAGAAAAAAAAAGAATTTTACGATTCTGAATTTTTTAGATGAGGATTGATTACTCGTATTATTTGGATTATTCCGACTATTATTCTCATCTTGCGTGTTATTTTGTACAACGTTTCGGTCAATGTAACATCTGACCTTCTTCAGGTGTAATTTGTCGAACTCGGGAATCTTTCTTTCGAACTCGGGAATCTTTCTCTCGAACTCGGGAATCTTTCTCTCGAACTCGGGAATCTTTCTCTCGAACTCTGGAATCTTTCTCTCGAACTCGAGAATCTTTCTCTCGAACTCTGGAATCTTTCTCTCGAACTCGAGAATCTTTCTCTCGAACTCGAGAATCTACGCGGAATTTCGAACGAAACCATTCACTTAATCCATTGGTGTAGCATGCTTTCGTTCCGTCAGCCATGACTGGACAGAAATCCTAAGTAATTTGCAATTGTAGTTTTAATGCCCCCTCCTCCGCAGTATAACTTTTTCAAATGAATTTTAAGAAGTACTTTAACCCTTATACTAACGGGTTCGCCAGTTCGACAAGATACACAGAAAAAAAAAGGTCGGAGTTTACTTCGCTCGCAATGGTGTGACAATAATATTGAAAATGGAAACAGTAGCCCGGAGAATTTAAATAACACAATAAATTTTACATTAAAAAAAAAAAAATGATGCTGACGTCAGTTTTGTTTATGTGATGTCAAATCTTGAAAGCTACGCACGTGACACTTTTCAGACATATATTTTAAGGAACTTTGTTGTAAAACAAACAACTACTTTCACAGATATTGACTGATGCCAACGTGTGAATGATTACTTAATCAATTTTACTTCTTCTGAGCAGTTACAAAGAAAGGCAAAAACAAACAGAAAAAAAAAACAAGCAAAGAAAAAACGGAAGTGAAACACATACTGATGAAGACGAAGCAATGTTGTAAGATAAATTAATAGGATAGGCGAGGAAAAGCGACTGACGTGTTGGAATGCGAGTATGTCGGTGGCGAGACGTGCTTCGACGGGTGATAATTACAGCTGGCAGAGGGTGAACCCACTCAACATTGCTATGACACTATGGATTACGCCAACTGCATATCTAACGGGTCGTCTTACGACTCAAACTAGATTCGTGAATGGCGAATTATGCACGTCGTTCGCTGATGTACGATATACTTTAACCCTGTGTTTCTCTTGTTTCTTACTATATTTCTATACATCCGTTGGTTCATGTACATACATAAATCTACGTTTCTGTCGTCCTTTATACACTTATCTTTTCACATCTATTTTTCAATCGACGTAATTCGCTCTCCCATTTTCTTTCGTTCACTCCCTCAGAAAAAAAATCTTAAGGTTGAGCACAGTCTGGAGAAATTGAAAAAAGTCGGTCAGTTAGACTTGTGTGTAAGATCGTAACTTCCTGTTATTTGATCACTAAGATCTTCTGTATTAAACGTTAAGCTTCATTAATGTGAAAATTTAACTTAATTTCGTGGCAATGAACGGTGGCTCTGGCGGATGTTCCATGCTAATGGAGTCAAAGGTTGTTTTGTTGCGTGGTTTAAAGCCTTGATTGTCATCTCCTGCTCTGATAATTGCGTAAGCATGAATTCTTATGCCTGTATGTAAAATAATTATATATATATATATATATATATATATATAGATATATATAGTCCTATTTATAATATTCCGAATTTTACTGGGTTTATATAATTGGAAATTCGGTAATCGTTCATATACCAATAAGTTTTAAGTCAAAATGAGGTGGCTTAAACTGTAAGCTACAAAATTATCATATTACGATATATATATATATATATATATATATATATATATATATATATAGTTTTTTTGTTGTTGATTTTGTAAACGATATTGAGGTTAGTGTCTTCACCTTGAAGATCGGATGTATTTTTTAGAAATTTCCCATTATTTTTATTTTGGACGTAAACAAATAATATTTTTTATTTTTAAAACAGTAATCTACGTACATGCATGTTTCGGGGCCCTACCCCTCTTCAGTGTAGTTTGACTGTTATTAGGACTCGAACCCTGGACTTTATGTATTTCAGTCCAGCGTCTTACCCATTACGCTATGATGCCATAGACAATTTGCTGTTTAGTTTTTATCGTTTATTTATTATTTAAAGTTTTTGAGATATTTTTTTGAAGCATAAAAAACGATGTTACTTTTTGTATTTAATATTTTTATTGCTATTTTTTATATTTCAAGCGGACCTCCGCTCTTGGTCACAAAAAAATACCGAAATAAAAAAAATAACAATACAAATATTCAATACAAAACGTAACATCGTTTTTCATGCTTCAAAAAACCCTCATAACCTTTAAATCACTATCCTAGGAGCATACGTGGACTTTTAACATTATATATATATATATATATATATATATATATATATATATATATATATATATATATATACAGTGTGTGTGTGTGTGTGTGTGTGTGTGCCTATCCCTTGTAGAATATATATATATATATATATATATATATATATGTATGTATATATATATATATATATATATATGTATATATATATATATATATATATATATATATATATATATAGTAAGTTATGCAAATATATATGGCAATTAAGCTACACCGAATATTCTGCGTTTCATTCTCGTGAGAATTCGTCAGGCATATATATGGGCATTGTTCATATGTATATATCCACGTCTATACGTTTACCATCGGTTCACGGCTTCCTCTATCTTTCTGCTAGTTTCCACATATATCTCTCTATATACATATATATAGTCCGCCTGTAAGGTCTATACTCTTATAAATTTGTTTTATTTTGTGTGTATTGATATTCATATTTACATTAAAAACCTTTTTCTGTTTAAAAAAAAAAGAAAGAAAATACAACTTTGTTATATATGGGTCATGGAACTACATTTATCTGCAAAAATCTAACTAATTTGCATATTCCTTTAAACATTCATTTTAATCAATTCCGTATTAGTTTTTCGGTTTTCGTATAGGATGAACATTTTTAGTTAACGATTACGTTTAATTATATTCATGCGCATATTCTACATGATTTATACTTACATAATATTTGCGTAAAAAAGTTGTGGTAAACACAATTTTCTTTCTATATATATTTATATATGCGTATATATATTTCTTTAAAAAAAATTGCCTACCAAACTCCTCTGTCAGTTTTTAGTTTACAGATATGAAACTCCATGTATATGGTATTCGAATAGAAACGAAACATTATATTTAGGTTGTAGCCGGGGAAAATCGATGCAAAAGTGTGAAGAAAAAATGGAATTTGCCAGGTGGAGGTCGAACGACAGAATACGAATATAACGTAATAACTATTGGTGCATACTTTAATTTTTAGCCTTGCAGCAAACATGTCTTCATAGCTCAGGCATTAACGTAAAAGAAAAAAGTAAATTGTAAGCTAAACGTTTTGGTTTCGATTCTCGGTGATGGATCACGACTCATTTTATTTAAACTTTTAAAATCATTGATATATATTGGGTCCTATATAATCTATAAATATAAAAGCGAAAATGTATGCATGTTTGTATGTATGTATGTATATATGTATGTATGTATGTGTGTTCGCTTTTTCTGTGTGTCTACAAAAGGCTTCTTTCAGAGAAGCGGTCGGTTGCTTCACAACTTTTAAAAACTTTTTATATCACATATAAATCGTAATATCTCACAGTTAACAACGAAGCTCGCCTGTCTATTTAATTTGCTTGATTTCGGGAAGATAAATATTCAACATTTGTCGCTCGCCGCATGTGGGTTAGTCTTTTTCCTATAACATCTTGGGGGGGACCGTTCAGCAGTATATGAAGGTACCATCCCGCAGTCAAACTTGACCTCATTAACTCATTAAAACGCGCACCTGCTAAATCCAAGTAATTAAATAAATTCAAACGTGTTTCCGTCAGCATATCGCGGCGGGGCAATGGTTAATGTCGCACGTTTTTTTTCCTACACTTTAATTTACAACTCTGCCTCAACGGTTCGGGTTCGATCCTCATACTTACTTTCTTTTTTAATTCCCCCCACCCCCGGAGTTTCCACACACACCTCCAAACACCCGTGCAACGCCGGGTACCCCTCGCTAGTATAATGATAAATACGAAATCTGCATTCATCAAAAGATCACATTTAAGCGTATTTTACGACCGGGTAATGTCTGGTGGCCTGCTACTAAAGTTATATTTGTATAATCGTTCTCACAATGGCAGCATGTTCTTGCTTGCTGTAAATATTTTGTCATCGGGTTGCTTCATCTTATCTTGCTTACAACCATTTCTGGCATTTGTGGTTCTACTTTACGGCCTTCTTGAGATTCGTTTCGTCGTAGTAACATCCGGGAATTTATAAAATATGAGAGTCAATAATTAGGAAACAAATCTGTTTAATCTTAGAAATTAAACTAATAACACGTATGGTTAACAGTCGGGACAAGATCAAAGTGTAGTATGTTCTCCAAATGCTGCACTTCAATTTCTTGTTCTCTGTCAGTGGATGAGAAATCCTTCACGACTGAGACAATTTTTATTTTTGTTCCTTTTCTCCAAACGACCTTGGTGTCTAACTCCGTCCCGTGGGGAGGCATTGTAAATAAGAACAGTAGTACATTGCACATTGGTGCGTAAATGTGTACCCTTGACCGGGGATTAATAGATATATGTTAAAAAGCACGTCCATAGTCGAGAACATAAGGACTCACTTTTCGTAAGCTACACCACCAAAGCGTAAGAGACGGTGCCATTCCTTTCCCAGGCTTGCTCCACTTACTCTTGATATTCACCTTATAATGCTGAGTATTTAGCAAGGTTGCACTAAATATATATTTTTTTTCGATGTATCTATCACTCAAAACCCTTCTTATTAAGCCAAATTGGCCGATCAAAAATATCGAGATTTCACGAATAACCGTCGGAGCTATCGGTTGTTTTCTTTATCTAAACACTGCTGTTGGCGAATAAAATCATGTTTCCGTCATCCAATCTAAACCTTTGTTGCTATGGCGAGTGGCCAAGCAAACGACGTTTTTGACTCATCATTTCATGTTAACTTCTTACTCTTCTGTTAGCACTTATCAGATCGTTCGCTGTGTCTAACATCAGATAACGCATACAATGTGAAAACAAGATAACAGGTCCTATTGTTCTAGTAGAACATATGTAGGCGATAATAATTGTAATAACTAAGTATTGCATTATAATAAATTTGTATTGCTATGTGGTTGTCCAACATTTAATTAACAAAAGTACACTATTTCACAACTTAATCTTTATACTGGAAACGAATTTTTATTCCAACAAGATTCACACACACACACATGCCCACGCACACACACACATGCCCACGCACATACACACATATACGAGGGGCGTGCAATAAGTAATGCCCCTGCCCCACTTCCCATAGCAATAGAGCAACGAAAGTTAGCACAGTTATTAGTATTCCTCTACATAGGAACCGCCCAGAGTTATGCACTTCACCCATCGTTTGATGCAGCTCTGGAGACCGTTTTTGTAGAACACTTCAGGTTGGTCCTCCAACCACGACGTGACTTCAGAAATCAAGGCTGCATCATCTGGGAAACGCTTTCCTTTCAAAAACAACTTCATAGCTGGAAAGAGGTGAAAGTCAGAGGTTGCAAGGTATGAAGAGTAGGGAGGATGGGGGACGAGTTCATAACCACACGCCCGTGTTTCTGATCTGGTAACATACGAGTTGTGGACCGGAGCATTGTCCTGCAGGAGGAGGGTATTTTTGCTGATCTTGCCCCGCCTCTTGATTTTGATAGCTTCCCTTAATTTCCTCATAAGTGAAACATAATATGCTCCTGTAATTGTGGTACCCTTTGACAGGAAATCTGTCATCACTACTCCGTCCTGGTGCCAGAAGACTGTGAGCGTGACCTTGCCAGCGGAGGGTTGCACCCTTGCCTTCTTTGGAGGTGGTGAGTCCAAGTGCTTCCACTGCATTAACTGTGCTTTGGTCTCTGGATCATAGTGATGGACCCAGGTTTCATACTGTGTAATAAGTCTGTTGAAAAACTTTGACTCATCTTCTTGGCACATCTCCAAATTCATCCTCGAACATTCGACACGTTCTCGCTTCTGGAATGGTGTGTGCAACCTGGGAATCCATCTGGCAGACACCATATGCATATGCAAATGGTCATGAATAATAGTTTCCACATACCCTGTACTAATCTTGACATCTTGGGCTATTTGGCGAATAATAATGCGCCGATCTTCCAAAATGGCAGCCTCAACTTGATGGCAGAAGGAGGGGCAACCAGGTCTGGGAGCTGTTTCCACAGACTTCCGGCCATGTTTGAATTCACGATGCCAGCGTTTTACATGGTTATATGATGGGATATTATCACCATAAGTTTCTTTCATTTCATCAAAAGTCTCCTGTGGTGATCGCCCTTTCAAACCGGATCACTGCTCAACATTCAACAGGCTCCATTTCATACCTGACTCAGTTCAAACACCTGTAAAACAGAAACCACAATTATTTCAGAGCTGTAATTTACCACATAACCCGTAGAGATATAAATCATTGCACATGCAAAATTTCAGCTAGATCAGAACTGGAAGTACGTCAGGGGTATTACTTATTGCACACCCCTCGTATAATTTATTCCAAGGAAATATTCATCCAAGAAGTAACCTAATTTGCATATTGAAAGTCTATTTTAATAATTAGCTCCATGTTATCTATTTTTTGATGTTATAGATTTGTTCTGTTTAGAAATTTTTTTAAAGATTTAAAGTTGATTTAATTAATTTATTTTCAATTTTATTTATATTTAATTTAAGTAACTTTATTTATTTAAGCTATGAGAGTTATTTCCCCTTTTAAGTTATCAGAATTATTTCCTGTTCGATTTTCGTAGAGAAAGATGCACGTTTGTTACGCTTTCCTAACTATAACATGTGATCCACTTTTAGGAAAATCGTTAGAAGTTGGGATATTTTGTGCATCTTAAATAGTATGTGATTAAACGCTCCGCCAGGAAATATGTTTCAACCTGGCAACGCTGGATGCATACAACTAGTTATAATATAAACATAGAATCTGCAATATAAATATACTAAGGAAAACATTATACTAGAATTTATGTCTTTTATTTACAACATTTTTTTTTCTAAGTTCGACTTAGTGAACACATGGTCAAATGGGCATAATAGGTTGTTAAGAGGCATTTTTTAAAACTAAATTGTATCTATAGATTGAAAGTTCGCTTCTTAGTACAGGAAATTCTAAAATAAAATAATTAATACTCAATATTTAAAAATATTACAGAAAGTGTGGAAAATCGTAAGTTATTCCAGTGGATTAAATAGGGGATTCAGTTCGGAATTCCCAAAGCTTAAATCTCTTAAAGTCTCCAAGAATTTCTCAGTGTGTTGAAGCGCGGGTACCTCTGTTTTTAACAATGAATTGCTTAAAATGACAGTTTTAGAAAAACAAGACTTAGCTTATGTTGGTAAGGTCTACGATATATCCACCCATTAAAGGTACGTATAACCACTTCACTAACACTTATTTTGCAAAACCTTCATTTTCCAACGATTACAGTACTTCCTAAATAGTATTCTAATGTGTATTATAGGCATGTAGGGGACAGTTGCTTTTATTTCCAAGCTTATTTTTATAGTGAATGCATAACTCAATATTTGAAAAAATATGAAAATTAGATTTAAATTTCAAACGTTATAGAAAAAAAAAATTCCAAAAGACAAATTAAAGTTTCATCAGATATGTTGGTTAGGAGAGGTGCTTGTAGACTCAAGTAAATTCCAAACTTTCCCCGGTGTGGCGCGTCATTAATAAATCAATACGGTTTAGATTTTGCATCCACTTTCGACTGAGATCGGTCAGAATTAAAATCTGTCGAAAAGATCGGCTGTACCGTCGTCTTTACATATCAAATAAGGACCCACTTGTTGTATGCAGACAGTCGTAAGAAAACAAAGACTAGGAAAGAATTCGACTCACTTTTTTCAGTGAAACAGCAGACATTTGTTTATAGGTACTTTCCAGAACAACGACTTGTCTCTTGTTCCAAAGTCTTCTTTGTTTTTTTTTTGTTTTTTTACAATGTAGTCACCGCTTATCAAGGCCCGGAAGCCACTCAGGGATAATTGTTATTGCGTGAGATAGTATCGTAATAATCGTTAGTATTGGAGATTTGATAAAATGTCTTACTTAAGAAGACGGTTCATCAGGAATTTGTTTATGTTGGACTTAAAGATATCCAGGTTGTCGTCAGGTGAAAAACAGGCAAACGGAAGAGAGTTCCACAGGCGTGCACTTCTAAGAAAGTAGCTTTGGTCATGGAATCTACGTTTTGGTTTTGGCACAGATAAAGAATGGGGAAATTTTTTGACAGAGGTTTCAGCTAGACGGGTGTTTATCGTGAAAGATTGGCGAGGGGAGACGAGAGATTTGAGCTCAGACGAGCACTTGCCATGGAAATAACGATAAAACAAAGACAGGCTCGCAACGTCTCTTCTGTGGGAGAGAAGTTGCAGGGAAGAGAAAAGGGCATCTCCCACTAACCCACGAAGCCTAAAATTCTTGAATATTCAAGATAAAATTCCAGTAAAATACCGCTAAAAGATAAAAACAAAATCATTTATATCGCAAATACGCCATGTAATAGATAGAGGACGCACGTATGACAGTACAGCAGCGGAAACAGCTGTATGCAAATGACTGAGTCGTGTGTGAGGTGACGTTACAGCGATGAAAAAGAAAGAAAAATATAAAAAAAAACGTTGCCGAAAAAGACAGAGATAGACGTGTTACACACGTGGGCCAAGAGCGACAGGAACCTCGTACTCTAATGTGCTTAGCAAAACTGTCGTGTTGAACATGTGTACTTTGTCTTTATCCGAGTATGTTTAGAACGCGTTATTTCCTGTCGCTCTTGGCTTACATGTGTAACACGTCTATCTCTGTCTTTTTCGGCAACGTTTTTTTTTTGTTTAAATATTTTTCTTTCTATTTTCATCGCTATGACGTCACCTCGCACACGGCTCTGTCATTTTCATACAACTGTTTCTGTTGCTGCTACTGCCATACGCGCGTCCTCTACCTATTACACGGCGTATTTCGATATAAATGATTTTGTTTTTATCTTTTTGCGGTATTTTACTGGAATTTTATCTTGAATATTCCAGACTTATGAGTCACCGACTAAAATCGTGTTTTTTTTCTGTGATGAGAGAGCACCAGAAATTATCGAGAACTAGCATATAAACATGTCGGCGGCTATTTTTATTATTCATTTAAACGAGTTTGTTAAACTCTGAACAAAGGCAAATTGGTTGAAGACAAGTTAACTTGTATTTGTCGGGTCAAGGGGTTAATACCGTAATGTAATACATCTTGTAAGCGATACATTAAACAAGAATTTTAATCAAATGTACACGATCGTATCTTTCAGTGCGTAAATCAACATAATAGTTTTTTTTTTTACGAGAAGTTAACTCGGCTGGCTTTCAAGATTTTACACGCATCGTAATAAAACGTACATTGTCTACCTTACAATAAAATATATCGACAAAGTCGACAAATATGTCCGGTGAATAATCGACCACAATATAACAACTATGACGAGATCTTGTTACGACTTATCGTATTTACATGTTTCAGACTGTGATCCCCATCTTGGTGTTTTATGTTCACGGCGTTTTGAACTTTCACATAAGCATTCGCTAAATAGTTTCTGTGTATGCTATTGAACAATCTGCCCTAAACCGCGAGTACTATCGTCTATACCTATAATAATGCGCTAAGTTAACTTCATGTACGTACGTACGTTAAAACTCACCTAAACTTTTTTAAAAGATGGTGTCGCCCAGCCACCAAACATACAATGCAAAATATCTGGCGCAGCCTAAGTAGGTTATATCTATACCAGTTGAAGTGATGTTGGTTCTTCTGTAGCAGATGTCTCCCTGAATCTACTTCCGTCTTTTCTCGCTCACATGCCCGTTTTCTGAATTCGTTGCAGCTGGCCGACATCAGTGCGCATTTTTCCACAAAAACGGTCATTAACATTTTTTGTTTTTTTAATGTTTAACATATTTCAAACTGATATAAATTATTACATGATAAAAATAATTAAATTAAAACAAAAATCATTTTTCTTATTTTCGAATTATTTAATCAATTCAGCAGTGGTGGAGTGTGTCCTTGTTTACGGTGCTACAATCTGGACACTCATGACATACTGACAGGGAGACATATAGCCTGTTATATACTAGACTAGCAGGAAAGGGCTTTGCCCCGTCGTAAAATCTAATATATAAAAGGCTATATGACTGTCTGTCTCCATATTATCAAACTCTATCTCTTCCGAAACTAAAAGTCGCAAAGCGGAACTAGGGGCCTCAAATTATTATATTTTACGACCGTTCTTTTATGTGTTTTAGCCCTAAAAATAGTTTTTAATGGGTCCAAAATAGTTTTTAATGGGTCAAAAATAGTTTTTAATGGGTCAAAAATAGTTTTTAATGGGTCAAAAATAGTTCAAAATTGAAAAAAAATCGTTATACATTTTCTACATACATCTTAGTTTATTTTTAATTTTTAATTTTAATTAGTTCACGTTGATACAGTGGTAACGTCACATGCTTGGAATGCTAAAAATTCCGTTTCGATTCCAGCTGATGGAACCCAAAATACTTTTTTTTTACTTTTGAAATCACGACTCTATAATAATATAAATAAAATCTGGATAAATTAAAATATTGTATTTAAGCGTATTTTACGCCCGGGCAAAGCCCGGCGCCCCTCCCACCGCCAGTACGCTTAAATATAATATTTTAATTCGTCCAGATTTCGTATATATTATTATAGAGTCGTGATTTCAAAAATAGAAAAAAATATATTGGGTGCCATCAGCTAGAATCGAAACCGAAACTGACGAATTCAAAGCAGATGACGTTACCACTGTACCAACGTGACACGCACATGAACTGATTAAATAAAAAAATAAACTAGAATGAATGTACAAAATGTATTTTTTCATTTTTGACTCATTTTTGATTTCTTAAAATCTTTTTTAACCGACTAACGTCTCATGAAATACAGTCTATAAAAAAATTGTATAATTTTAGACCCCTAGCGCTGCTCTGCGACTTTTAGTTTCGGAAGAGATAGAGTTTGAAAATATGGAGACAGACAGACAAATAGAAAGACAGACGGACAGACAGACATATAACCTTTTTATATATTAGATATACAAGAAAATAATAAAAAAACAAAAACAAAACAAAAAAAAAAAACAAAAAACTTATTAAATTCAACTGGTATCCAAATTAGTTTCACTCGTGATATTTTTTGTGAAGTGGGGAGAAATGTGATCGGAACCTTTTCTTTGTTTTATTGTGTTATTGTGTTGCTGGAGTGACTAATAAAGGCAGATTCAATAAATCGATGCATAAATATATTATGCATGAGTTTTATGAGATTTACGTTTTCGAAGTCAAATCAACATGATTAGTTTCTGGTTATTTTAAAGATCTTTCTAATAGGATATCAAATACAGCAAATGAGTTATTTTTTATGCATCAAACAATTACATTTTCTCATTCATCCAAACTAATCACTGAACATCAATTTCATATTTTCTTCACTAAAATATTACTGTGCTTGATGTCATCAAGTGGAGCGGATCATTTTTTTTCATTTGTTCACACATTTATCCAATTTATATATATTTTGTCTAAGATTCCTAGCCTATGTCATTGCATACCAATCTGTTTATTAAAAGTTAAGGTTCACTGTAAACACATATGTTACACCAAAATAAAAACGCTTCAGATAATGTCTTGATATTCAATTCAGTTTCTCACATGACATCTTATGAAGTTAGTAGAAATGTTACAGACTTTTAAATCTCAAACACTTTCAATACTGTGCACTGATATTTTCTTTTTTGGAATATAAGCAAATTCATGCTTTTTTTACAAACGCCAACAAATGTCACATTTTGTAGCAATGTACTGAAACAATTATAAAAATAGGTATCTAGGAAAAGGCCACTACATATGTTATAAATTCCAAATTTCCACAACCTGGCAAATACTGGTACACGCTAGCAAATTTAGATTTGCAATTACAGAATATGATTCTAATTTTTTCCTTTGCTCTTTATTCTAACATTACACTAAGTTTACTGTGTTATTTCGCTACAGTTGATATTGTGTAGAACAATAAGAAAATCATAGTGAACAATGCATTCAACAAAATTTCACACAAATTTCTAGATACCTATATCTAATAAGTTCAAAAGAAAGGACACACTTAGGGAGGTATTTTGGTGGTCAAGTCACTAAATAGAGATTAGCTGGTTTCCCGGCATAGCCCAGGATGTAATAAAGATTGACTGAAATACATGTTCTAGCTGGTTTCTAGGCGTTGCCAGGGATGTAATATAGACACATTATGTTGTATATTACCTGTTCTCTTCTCCCTAAGGTAAAACAATTTCATATACATGCTGTAAATTACCTACGCTAGGGATAAAACATGAACAATACCAGTCCTAGGGTAGATAAAACAAATAATACATAGAGATGAAAGATTCCTCTCCCCTAAGAATAAAACATATATTCAATATCTGCTTTTGTTTTTTCATTGTTTATACGGTCCCGAGCAACGCCGGGTAGCCCTGCTAGTCAGTAATAAAATGGAAATATTGTTTAAAACAATAACAAAAACAATTAAAAGAATCGTTTTTGGATGACATCAGAATAGTAGGTACATATTTCGCCAGTTCCGATAACGATTTGGATACCGCAATAAATCCATTTTTCTAATAATCCTCCAAACATTAATCTATTCTTTGTAAATAAGGCTATTATATATTCTAAATATATTTAGAATTCTAAACGTAGGGGAATTATATTTATACTCCTATAAACTCGTTTTTCTTTTGTGCTTATTGATGTTCATATTAAAACCCCCCCTTTCTATTCATTTAAAAAGAAAATACAATTTTCTTATATATAGCTAATTTGCATATTCTTTTAAACATTTATTTGAATTAATTCCCTATTAATTTTTTCGGTTTTCTGATGGGATGGTCATGTTTAGTTAACTATTACGTGTAATTATATTCATGCAGATATTCTACATGATTTATACTTGCATAATATTTGCATAAAATCTTTACAGTAAACTAAAACTTGCTTCCATATATATTTATGTATACGTATATATTTTTTTTAATCTATTAGTCCATCTACCAACCTATCTATCTATCTTCTTCTATATTCCTATAAATTCTTTTTTCTTTTGTGTGTATTAATGTTCTTATTAAAACCCCTCTTTTCTATTTATTTAAAAAGAAAATACAATTTTCTTATATATGGGTTGTGGAAATGCATTCATTAGCAAAAGATCTAGCTAATTTGCATATTCTTTTAAACATTCATTTGAATTAATTCCCTATTAATTTTTTCGGTTTTCTGATGGGATGGTCATGTTTAGTTAACTATTACGTGTAATTATATTCATGCAGATATTCTACATGATTTATACTTGCATAATATTTGCATAAAATGTTTTCAGGAAACACAAAATTGTTTCCATATATATTTATGTATATGCATATATTTTTGTTTAATATATTAGTCTATCTATCTATCTATCTATCTATCTATCTATCTATCTATCTATCTCTCTCTCTCTCTCTCTCTCTCTCTCTCTCTATATATATATATATATATATATATATATATATAAATGAACGTGTCTGTGTGTCTGTCTGTGTACATTTCCCTACACAATAACTTTGTCAATTTTAAGTCTACAGACTCCAAATTTGATATACAGGGTACTGAGATTTGGGAAACGCTTTGCGATCGGTTTTCGGCCGGAAATTTGGCTGTTAAAGGATCCATGTTCAACGATTGGACCTTTGAGAACTCTACCAAACTCCTCCGACAATTTTGGGTATAAACACTTGAAATTTTAGATATAGGTGCCGTGGACATGTATCTAACTTAATAACTTGATTTGAGTCCAAAACAATCAATTTTAAGGGGTCATAATAGGGGTCAAAGTTTAAAAAATGTTTACCTCTCGGTCTTTACAAAATTGCTCAGACAATTTCTGGTCTAAACATTTTAAATTTTAGATAAAGGCAATTCAGAGATAGGGCAAGCATTTTCATCGGTTTGGGTCGAAAATATTTAGTTACCAATATATAAATATATGTATGTATGTATGTATGTATGTTTGTATGTCTGCCTAAAACTTTCGACAGAGGCGACGGATTTTACTAAGATTATTATCGTTTTCATATGAAAAATATTGACAAATTGCCTAAAAACATTAATATCTTCACCTTCAACTAGGCACTTTTCTACAAGGGAAGTCGTTTTTTTTGCTGATACTTTTGAATGATATTCTCTCCTTTCGATTGTCTAGTTTTAATTTAAACATAAGTCACTTCAGGTTTGGCGGTGGTAATAACCGCAAATAGGTCAGGTTTCCCCCCCCCCTTTCTTTTCCTTCTTCGCGGTACGGGTACGAGCCTGCCTTCCTACTACCACTTTTTTTTTTTGCTCAACATACACATCCAAACATCCGGGCAAAGCCGGGCGGAAATGCTAGTATATCTATAAAAGTGAACGTGTCTGTGTGTCTGTCTGTGTGTCTGTCTCTGTACATTTCCCTACACAATAACTTTGTCAATTTTAAGTCTACAGACACGAAACTTGATATACAGGGTACTGAGATTTGGAAAAACCTTTCTGATCGGTTTTCGGCCAAAAATTTGGCTATTCAGGGGTCAAATTTCAACGATTTGACCTTTGAGAACTCTACCAAACTACTCCGACAATTTTAGGTCTAAACACTTGAAATTTTAGATATAGGTACCTTGGACATGGATCTAACTTAATAACTCGATTTGAGCTCAAAACAATAAATGTTAAGAGGTCACAATACGGGGTCAATGTTAAAAAAAATTGACCGCTTTTTTTTTTGCTCAACATACACCTCCAAACACCCGGGCTACGCCGGGCTGAAATGCTAGTATATCTATAAAAGTGAACGTGTCTGTGTGTGTATCGGTGTGTCTGTGTCTGTGTGTGTACATTTCCCTACGCAATAACTCTGTCAATTTTAAGTCTACAGACTCGAAATTTGATATACAGGGTACTGAGATTTGGGGAAATTTTTGTGATCGGTTTTCGGCCAGAAATTTGGCTGTTAAGGAGTCAAAGTGCAACGATTTGATGTTTGAGAATTCTACCAAACTCCTCCGACAATTTTGGGTGTATACACTTGAGATTTTAGATATAGATTCCTTGGACATAGATCTAACTTTTTGGCGGTGGTCGTAACAGCAAAGACGTCAGGTTTTTTCCTCGTCCTTTTCCTCCTTCACGGTACGGGCTCGAGCCTGCCTTCCTACTACCACGTTTTTTGTTTTGCTCAACACACACATCCAAACACCCGAGCAATGCCGTGCTGAAATGCTAGTATATATATATATATATATATATATATATATATATATATATATATATATATATAGAGAGAGAGAGAGAGAGAGAGAGAGAGAGAGCGAGATTCTTTAAAGATACTACGTTCATAGGCATAGGCATG
This sequence comes from Euprymna scolopes, assembly GCF_053919585.1. Classification (NCBI taxonomy): domain Eukaryota; kingdom Metazoa; phylum Mollusca; class Cephalopoda; order Sepiida; family Sepiolidae; genus Euprymna; species Euprymna scolopes. The sequence goes on along the minus strand of NC_136493.1, from coordinate 110,842,259 downwards.
GTTTACTCGTTTTTCTGACGTTTCTCTTTTATTGATCACAACCTTACATACAATTCTTTCAGCTCTCGTCGTTGGTATATAAAAATATAACCATTAATCAAATTATAATTTGCACAACTTGGGCTCTATCGAAGCTGTGCAAATTATTAAATGATGAACAGGTATATTCTTGCATTCCAACGCTGAGACTGAAACAATTGTACGCAATAAAAGGAAAACTTTCCGAAAATGAGTAAATACTTTTGTGTCTGTCCGTATTAACGTGATATATTTAAAGAACATATTTATAGTTCTATTGAGCTAGCTAAACGACTACATTATGCTATTTATTCCTGTGTAATCACTGCCTTAAATGTTAAATTGCATATATATATATCTTACATATATGTATAAAAAATTCCACAGCCAAATAATGTCACAGTCCAACACACTCATGACAGTCAACGAACCGGAAGTTCAAGACTCGAAATTAGCCCTCATTTGGGCTCATTAGTTAGACACATCCGAACTCAGGATTCGAAACCTGAACCTCTTGCATGCGTGGCAAGCACTCTACCAACTGAGCAAATGCCCCGCACACAAGAAATTCTATTAAACAACACAGATAAAGAAAACCGCGCCGAAATCCAACTGTGAAATGGACCTACTTCGTCTCGATAAGAGACACGGTCATCCAACCAGTTGATAACCCCAAGCCGATGTCTCACAAACAGGAGTTTCAACTTGAAAAGCGAGTAAATTATGATAGGATTTTTTCAGAATGTGAGATGGTATATATAATAAATTCCACAGCTAAATAACGTCGCAACCTACAATAGCCATGTCAGTCAACAAACCGGAAGTCCAAGACTCGAGTTTCGCCCTCATTTGAGCTCATCAGTTAGACACATCCGAACTTAGAATTCGAAACCCGAGCCTCTTGCATGCGAGGCAAGCACTCTACCAACTGAGCACATCTCTCTCTCTTTCTCTCTCCAATCTCTATCTATCTATCTATCTATCTATCTATCTATCTCTCTCTATATATACATATACATATATATACATATACATATATATCCATGAAGCAGCTGAAAACGAGTTCATCGACTTGAAAAAGCGAAGTAAAATCATGGTTTACTAAACTGTAACTGCAATAATTTTGGGCAAAATCTTTCCGGAAATTCCCAGTAATAAAAGTAATCGTAATAAAGACATTTTTTGCCGTTCACAACAACTTACTTATATGAGGAAATATACGCTCAACTTTACACCCTTAAAATTTTTTCGAAATCAATTAAATACGAAAAATGACGAGCTATGCCATATTGACAACGGAGATCAGGACGGAATTGCTAACTAAAAAACTGCAATTGCAGCGGTCTAATTGAAGTCAGTGCATAAACATGCCTTACATGAGGAAGGAAATTTTTATGTTAGAATAATTATAAATTGATTTGCAATTAATTAAATTGGTAGAAGCTTTTAAATTATTTTATAAATAAATTGAAATTAATCATGAACTCCAGGTGTGTATATTTAATTCACGAATAAAGATCTGTAATTCAATAATCGCAAAATATGCCAGTTTTTTTAATATAAAAATGAAGGTATATCTATCAATCTATCTATCTATATATATATAAATTAATCATTAACTCCTTTTTTTCCTATTTTATTTTCGCTTCTCTCCCATAAAAAAAGAATTACTGTCCGATTAACATTATCTTTTTTGCCTTCTTGCTTTTTTTCCTTGAATGAACGCAAACTGCGTGACTACTCGGATTTTACTTCCGGTATAGACAACCCTAACCGCAGAATCTGATTACGAACTTTATTTATTAGTACTTTCCAGTAAAAACTTATTATTAAAAAAACAAACACTTTCTTAGTCATCATTTATTATTCGAACACAACGATGCCGTGATATTACTTGCCTTTTACTTAAAAAACAAAACAAAAAAATAAATAAACGCGCTAAACGTCCGATTAAGATTACATTGTTTTGTTTTGCAAGTCTTTCTTTCGTAAGACGCACACTGCGAGACTACTAAGTTTATACTTCCGGTTTTGACGACTCCAACCGAAGAATCTAACTATGAATGTCATTTATTACTGCTTTCAACTACACAATTTTTAAAAACTAACATGTCATTTTTTACAACTTACTATTACAACGCAACCTTATCGTGAAATTACTTGCATTACATTTGAAAATCGAAAAAAAAATTATTACTATTACAACGCAACTCCGATTAACGCATTATTCATTGCTTTTTCTTTACTAAACAATTCTGTACGTGTTTAAATTAACGTTTATGAAGGCTTCTTCTTCATTAACGAAATTACATTTGCTACATACTGACTTTCCCACAACTTTTTCGTCAAACCCTTTCTATTTAATTTACCGTTTAGTCGGCCCGAAAAACTGCTGACGGACAACGTTGATTACGTTACGTTCGCGAAAGTCACTTCAAACTAAAACCTCTGACACTGTTTTAGATAGTTTTTAACTTATTTACCCAAAGTTAAAATATTCAACAGAATCCCCGACCATTTGTCTTCTCCAAATATAGACATAAACACTGTGTTCTTCGAGATGATTAAACATTTTACATTAAATAAAACACTAAAATATCAAACCATTACGTACTGAAAGAGTACCACTTCTTATATTTTAGCATTTTTTTTTTGTGGGAGTCGATTGCTGTAAATGAGAATATAAGAAACATGCATTTTCTCATTTTATTAGACTTTTCCATTACACCAAATTGAGCCACAGCAACGCGTGGCATGGTAAAGCTAGTTTAATATATTTTCAATTATTTATGACTCACAATGTTGCATTTATAACCAGAAGTAAGCCTTTTTATTTAAGCTATAATAATAATCCCGTTTAAGCTATAAGCGTTCCTTTGCATTTGATTTTCATAAACAATATGGATGTGTTTTGTGCTTCCCTAAGTCCAACATGTAGTCACATTTCGTAACAAGTTAGGATATTCGGTGTATCTTAAATAGTATGTACTTAATTTCTCCGCCCAACAATATATTTCGACCGGGAAACGCCGGGTATATGCAGCTTGTATATATATATATATATATATATATATATATATATATATATATATATATATATATATATATATATATATATATATATAAGAGCTGGTTTTGTTTTTGATGGTAACTAAGGCTGCGTGACTTGCCAGAAGTGAGTCCATTACATGCATACCTAGATTAATCTATCTATTACTTAAAATTACAACAAGCGAATCCTGGCCGGAATTGATCCTAAAAATTCAAGCGTCTCCACCCTCGTTTTATTCCAAATTCTGTTATTCGCACTTGTTGACATTTCCCGCGTGTTTGGCTGGACATAAAGAAATTGTGCGTTGGAAAACGGAGCGGAGATTGTAAAGTTCAGAGGGTCTTACCTCACCGATTTGTGTGTATTCAGCCAGGAAGTCTTTCCTGTGGATAATGTCGATGGGAGCGCGGAAAAGAGAGATGGTAAGATCTCTATTTAAAATCTCGGCACCTACAGACTTTTTATTATACCTCCTCCTCCATTAAACTTTCGTTTTTCTTTTCTAAACAAGTCGGTGGGTTGCCCTGTTTTTTCCATTAATAAATGTTTAATACTCGGAATTATTTTTCTCGTATTCTTCTTATAAACTTCATAAAAATACTATGCATTAGTTAACTTGCACTTCTTGATGGGATTTTTTGGTGTTACGTCCGGACGTTCTCGCTACGCAAGAGTCAGTTCAATATGACAGTCTTCCAGAGGCTGAAGGGTCAATCCTCAGCGTGTACAAGACAATTAGAAATAAAGATTTTTACTGTACATGGCTTATGGAACCAGAATAATCTACCTTGTGAGATTAAACACAGGGTTTCAGTCAAAGTTCCGTACAGATGTCTGAGTTCGACCGAAAAATTCCCGGGTTCAATAAGATGCTCCTGAAAAATGTCGGCAGTTTCATCCTCCGAAACGCGCTGTGCTAATAATATAAAGATTGAGAACAGTAGACCGAACAATTAGAATAATACAAAGTTTCTTGAAAGGTCTATAAAATTCATAAGGTCTGCAAAATCGTCTTTAAAATTCATTTATGAAGTCTATAAAATTTATGTCTAAAAACATTCATGAGTCTATAAGGTAGTATGTATACTTTTGGTAGATTTACTTAAGAATGAAAACGTATAGCATTTCAGCTTAACTCTAGGTTAGCTTCGGCAGTTGAATGCCTATGAGCTTCCAATTCAATCTTGTCTGAGCTATAATCTATGGTCCCTCCCTGGCCTGACTTTCACGAAAAACTCGTCTAACTGAAACCTCTATAAATAATTTCCCCCACTCTTTATCTGCACTTAAACCCAAACGTAGATTCCATGAATAAAGCTTTTTTCTTAGAACTGCACGCCTGTGGAACTCTGCCCCATTTTCCTACTTCCCAACTGGCTACAATACGGTCGTCTTCAAGTTTAACGTAAACAAGTTCTTGATGAGCTACCCCCTTAAATAATCCAATTTACCAAATTTCCACCACTGTACAATCATTAACCTTTATCCTCGAGACGCCTCCGAGCCTTGATAAGTGGTGATTCTTTTGTAAAAAAAAAAAGTATATATGAACTTCTAAAAGTATTTTACTGCTAATTACTATCAAAAAGTAGTCTCATTACGATTTGACTGGCAAACGAAATTAAGAAAAACAAATATTGGTGACGAAATCGCTGAAAATATAAAACTGAGACTCGTTGATTTCTATAATTGACAAGTTAACGACCGTTACTGAATTGACCAAATCGAATCACACAAATAGCAGCAGCTGTTCCGGGGTCAGTGGCAGACCGGGTCATTAACCACAAGTCTAAGCTGAAATATTGATTTTCAGCCAGAATTTAACTGCACCAAATAATCCGTCCGATTCCTGATCTATAATAAATAACAATAGCTTTATTGAAAAAACGAAACACTTATTCACGGTCAGTTCTAAACATAGGAAACTACTTCTTTATTTACATCTGCAAGCAAGTCAGAATTGTAGATAAAACACCACCAAATAAGTCCGAACAAAGCAAATAAAACAACAAAAGTCAATTTTATCTATCAAAATAGCCTCCTTATGGAGAGAGGAAAGTGGATCCTTTGTTTACTTTCGACAGCCTTGTTGTTTCCTTTATTTTATTCCTTTAGTCCTCACATTCCATAAGCGATATTTCTGATAAATGGTGAATAATTGCTATGTTCTGGGTTGGACTCTGTCTAACACTTATCGTTGTCTAGTTTTTGACTTTGTAGTAGTAGTAGTAGTATTTTATTCTTTCATTCCTTATAAAAATAACAAAATTTCCATATAACAATAAACAAAAAAAACTTCGATGTATACTGTAGGACGATCTGTTCTTGGTCACAAAATACACTTAAGTTTTCCAGTCACTGAAGCTAACCCTAACCTAAAACATTTATATGAGTTCATGCAAACAAGTAGTTTACTCTGTTGACAGATTTGGGAAATATGTTATGCATTAAAGCAATTTAAATTGCAATCCATGTACTTTTGCCAACAATCGCGAAGGAAAACTTTAAACTTTAGATTTATGATTGCCTTTTCTTTACTTAAAATCCTCTATATAATATTCTATAGTGATAGTTTTTTTTTTCGCACGGTATCTATGAACTAAATACCTCGCGCATCCCTAAATAGGAAAGTACAAAATTTGTCTGCTGATATTTCCGTCTTTGATCGCTCCTGACGGGTTTCTCTTGTTACGGTTCACTCAGATCCGGATTGAAGTAGTGGGTTCATGTGTCATCTACTGTAATATACTGACACAGAAAATATATTGTTAAAACAGTTGTAAACAACGCTCTGAATCACCATTTTCAATGAATATGAGAGAACACGACACTAACACGAAGAAAAAATTCTGATTGACAAATATTCATAAAAAATAACGTATACATTCATTTCTGTTATATTTAACTTCTCTACTATCTAGCTTCAATTCTCTATTAGCCAAAAAGGAGTTCAGCATCATTTGTGTCTGTTCTAACGCATTTAAAGTCAGAATAACATCTCTTGACTATTGTTTCTGACAGAGTAAAGCACAAATAACACACATGAACCTATTGTTTAGAGCGAACAATACTTTTTCACATTAGAAAAAATGAGATATTTCCATTGCTTGGAAATTTACAAGACTGTTTTCACTTCAATAATTGTTTTAGATATTTATGTGCCGAGAGATCATCTTGACAAATGCGTACACTTGGCGATAAATTTAAGAAACAAAAAAATGATATCAAACGTACTGAAAGGCCATTTGAATAAAAATTATGAACCTGGTATCTTGTTAATATTTAGGCTGCGTGTACCGAAAAAATCAGTTTTACAAAAGAATGTACCTGCAAGAACAATTATCAAATATACCAAAATGTCATTGGAATAAAATCTATAAATCTGACGGGCACCTGCATGAAGAATCAACACACTGAATCAATTGCCAGAAAAAAGTTAAAAGTGTAACGTTTGAAAGGCCATTTTCGACAACACAGGTGTAACCAAAGTCAGGCCTATCCAGCGAAACAACAATGGCCGAATAAAACACTATTTGTGTGCAACTACAGTGACAATATTACCTCCAAATAGCGTTTCAGATTGCCATAAATGCTTATATAATAACAACAACAACAACAGAAAAAGAAAATATTATTGGTGGTTGACGATTTAGATCCGAGAAGAATCAATCCTTCGAATCCGATTGAGGAAAAAGTTCGATTCTGGCATATTCCATTTGAAAGTCAGTATGTTATAAGCAGTACATGGATTTTTTTTTCATTACTAGCGTTATCTGCACATCTGACCCAGACTTATTGAGTGACATGTTATCTAGTTTAAGCAGCGAGTTAAATAATAATCCCTCATGATAGCCGGCATAAATATAAACTAAGGAACTCTCCACTAAAAATTACATAAATCTGACATCACATGATGTCGTTATAGGTAAATTCAGCAGAATTACTGCAGAAAAGCATCAATTCCATAAATATTTATCTCGTTAATGAAGAGGGGGCATGGAATACATATACGGGTTAACTTCAACGACACATGCGTTAAAAGACTAACAACGTACACGAATCGATTATAAAAATCAGTTATCAAGTAAATAGTAGACAAAGCGACAATACAATGGACATTATAGTAATCAAGCCTACGTAGTAACATCTCTAGAAGCTAGTGAACCAAGAAATGCTCAGCGGAGCTTATCATAGATAACAGAGGCGTGAATGGAACCTCTTTTTTAAGTATATTTGGGAAAGCCAACTTAATCTATATTTTATTTGTTCTCGCTTAATATATAGATTTTGTTAGCAACGATTTTCTTCGCCTGACACGATCTTAGTCGAAAGTGCTCTCGCGGACAGTTTCCCGCAGATTTTATTGAAAATTAATCTTATATATATATATATATATATATATATATATATATATATATATGTGTGTGTGTGTGTGTGTGTGTGTGTGTGTGAAAAAACAACAATAGCAAATCTACATTCATAAGCGATAAAAGTAAACAGTAAAGTCATCTAGGGTTCGTGGCCTAACGGTTAAGGCACCGGACTGTGGTAAACATGGTCTGACGTTCGATCACTAGAAACAGTTGAGCTACGCTGACGAGATGTAATTACCTCGAAACACGCGTATACGTAGATTACTGTTTTAAAAACATAATAAATAAATAAAAATGTTATATACGTCCAAATAAATTAAAGGGCGACTTTCTAAGTAAATAAAAAAGAAAAATGAGCTTCGATGCGGAGCCAATATTAACCGTATTTATCGTTTGAAAAAACAATAATAACAAATCTCTCTCTCTCTCTCTCTCTCTCTCTCTCTCTCTCTCTATATATATATATATATATATATATATATATATATATATATATATATCTCATGGACTTGCCCGGTCGGAATAAATGCCCGGCAGGAACATTTCACAGCGATCACCGTTTTGATACAACCACGCGTATGAAGACCGCGTAGGAACATGACGTTGTGATACGGCCACCGCATACATAAAATAAAAGGAACTATGTTACTCTGCCTCGCATACGAATACAGTAAACAGGCTGGAACGTTCGAGAAAGCCCGTATATAAAATTTGCCCGCCAAAATCAAATCAGTTTTCCCTTCAATTTCTCCAGTGCAACACGTATCGAGAAAATTCCGTCCCCGGGAAACGTTAAAACCTCCGGCATGTTTTTACTCGCGACAGGCATAAACTTTCATACCCAGCGTGGAAAGTTACCACATCGAGCGAGGATTTAAATCCCCTTTTAAACAATGTTATTTCGAACAACTGTTCTTATGAACACACACACCCGTATCCCCTTATATTAGGTACGGGCAAAGATGGGCGGATAAAGATAGAGAGACCTAATTTTGGAAGTCGATTTATCATAATTTTTTTGTGGGTTTCCGACTACTTTTTGATTGTATTTGAAAGATTAAGGACTAAAGTTAATTTCCTAAAGGAAAAAAATATTTGTACACGTGAAAAAAAAAAAAAAAATTATGAAAAATGTTTTCACGGCGAGCTACCCAATTCAGCTAAATTTTGAAGTTAAATAAATTCATTGTAAAAATCCTTTAAAAGATAAATATTAGTTTTCTGGGTCTATTTCAAAGATAATTAATAAAATCCTAAAATATTAAATTAAATAAAAAAAAACCTTGTTTGTACAAAAATTAGTTTAATTAGCCCTCAAAAAGCAAGTAATTCTGCCGTTCGCCAAAACGCAACAAGTAGAGGTTTGTAAACACGATTATACGAAAACCCAAAATTTCAGCCAATCGAAACGCTGTTTCAAAATGAAGTCATGATAGTAAAAAGAGGTAAGTTTGTCAGATTTCTTTTTTCTCCAGATGTGTATCCGTACATTCCTATTCTGTACGTTTGTATCAATTTTTATCATTTTTTAATTTAATTTTTTTTATGTTCCTTTTTTTTACTTTTACACAGTGGTCACCACTTATCAAGGCCCGGAAGCCACTCAGTCATAAGGGTTATTGCAAGTACATTACGTTAGTGTGGAGATTTGATGAAGTGTTTACTTAAGGGGGCGGTTCATTAGGAATTTGTTAACGTTGGACTTGAACACACCCAAGTTGTAGTCAGGTGGGAAGCAGGCAGACGGAACAGAGTTCCACAGGCATGCAGTTCTAAGAAAGAAGCTTTGTTCATGGAATCCAAGTTTTGATTTAGGCACAGATAAAGAGTGGGGGAAATTTTTGATTCAGCTAGACGGGTGTTTTTCGTGAAATATTGGCGAGGGGGGACCAGAGATTGGAGTTCAGACGAGCACCTGCCATGGAAATAACGATAAAACAATGTCTCTTCTGTGGGAGAGAGGTTGCAGGGTAGAGAAAAGCGCATCCCCCACTAAGCCACGAAGTATATTTTGTACTCTGTCAAGGCAGGACAGGCTATTTTTAGCAGCTCCTGCCCAGATATGACAGCAGTATTCCACCCTTGGACGTACTTGGCTTTTATATAGATAGAGAATTGCATCAGTAGTGAGATATCTTCTGGAGCGGTAGAAGGATCCTACCATCTTTCCAGTGTTCCATTTCAGATCAGGAATAAAGGTCAAACCCAGAAGCTTGTCAAAACACGGGGCCTCACACAGACGAGAGCCATCCATCACAATTGATTACAGATGGGGATCAGAGCGTTGATGATGTAAGGATAGGAGTTTGGTTTTAGATGCATTAAAGGTAACCAGCCACGTCTCCCCCTCACTGAACCACGCGCTCGAGATCAGAGGAGAGAGAATCAGAGAGAACTTTGTCATTTACAGCCTTTGACGTGTTGCCGTAGATGGTCGTGTCATCAGCATAGATGTCAACGAATGATTTAAGTATGTGTTTAAGGAGGTCATTGATTTAGATCAGGAAGAGAGTTGGGCCCAGGATTGACCCCTGAGGGACTCCAGCATTAATACTGCAGGCCTCTGATTTTTGTCCATCGACCACTACTCTTATGAGCCTATCGGAGATAAATAATTTAATGATTGAGAAAACATTTCCAGTTATACCCTAGCTGGAAATCTTGTGAAGTAGACCCTTATGCCATACCTTGTCGAAGGCTTTTGATATGTCAAGAGCAATTGCCCTAGAAAGGAAGCCTTTGTCAAGAGATTCACTAATCCTGTGATATATGACCGTCAGCACATCTGCGGTAGATCTTACAGAACGGAAACCATATTGTGTGTCACTAAGAAGGTTGTTTCTGCTGAGGTGGTTGACTATTTCTCTATTTAATATGGATTCCAGAAACTTACTCATAACACACAGGAGACTTTTTGGTCTGTATTGAGAGGGAGATGACTTATCACCTGAATTCTTAAATACAGGGCAAGCTGATGAGATCTTCCAGGGAGTCGGAAAGCACTTCTCCTTAAGGCAGCGCTTAAACAGTTTCGTAAGTATGGGAGCAAGTTTTGGTTGAAGCTTTTTTAACACTATAATTTGGATGCCGTCAGGGCCAGTTGCTTTTCTGGAATCAAGGTTCTTGATTAGCTTGGCGACCTCATGCACGGATATTTGTATGTTACCTAGCGTGTTCTGTGTTATAGGAGGAAAAATGGGGAGTTGATGGCCTTCGTCGCATAGGGTAGAATTAGCTGCAAAGTTCTTTGCAAATAGTTTGGCCTTGTCTGATGCTGACGAGATGACCTCTGGTCCATTGATAATGGTTGGTATAGAACGTGCACTTCTGTTCAGGATCCTATTTGTTATTTACCAAAACTGGTGGGAACCAAGCCGCTGATCAGCTACCTTGGTTTAACAGACTGGGTATATAGCTCTCTTGCATTTTTTATTACTCTTTTACAGTGGTTGCTTGCAGTCCTGAAACAGCTTTAGTTTCAGTGCATCTATTACGTTGGTAGCTATGGAAAAAGTGATTTCTGTGCGCGATAGCAGCAGCACATTCTGGGGAGAACCATAGCTGGCTGTTAGGTTTTTGTTTGAATTTTTTAGATGGTATTAATTTGTCTATGCCTACAATTAACCATTCGGTCAGGTCTGATACTATAGAGGACACTTCTTTTTTAAACATGGAGTGCAAAGTTAAATCAGATATGAATGTACGGAAGCTATCCCAGTCAGCCATAGAGTATCGGTATACAGTACGATGGAGGGGTACGTCTGGGGACTTCATACATTTCGTTTTTATCTAAACTGATACGACGGAGTGGTCGGAGGATCCTAGAGAATGAATGGATCATGAACATAGCCCAGGGGAAGTTGAGAGAAAAAGGTCTAAGAGGCTTGCATATTGACCGGGTGTATCGGGCACACGGGTGGGTTCGCGAACAATCTGAGTGAGGTCATAAGCAAGGGCAAAATCATGACAAAACCTCCCCTCGTCGTCTGTCTTATTTGAATGAGTCAGCCATTCCACGTTATGGACGTTGAAGTCACCACAGATGTGGATGTTAGCCGAGGGATGTGCAGACAGGATGTGCAGACAGGATGTGGTCTATTTTCTCTGATATGCTCTTAAAGATAGTAACTCCGCTGTTGTGGGGGCGATAGAGGGCAAATATAAATGCAGTGGTGTTAGCAAGTGCAACCCTAAAGCACATATAGGGTAAATTAGGATCTTCTCTAAAGATATCCCTGCCACACAGGAAGCCATCTTTAATGTAGGCACATATTCCATGCCCATAGCGATCTTGGGGGTCAGATTTATCTGTTAATTTAGAGCATCCGTTAATTATGAACTCATCTAGGGAAGTGGTCGGCCCTATTCCAGTTTCGCTTAGAAAGAATATGTTCGGTTTCGTCTCCTGTAATTGGGTTTCAACCTCTGGAAGGTTGGAACGTAGACCCCTGATGTTGGAGAAGGAGACCTGGTAGTAGGGGTCTACGTTGGAAGATGGGGTTCTAGGTTTATTCGAGTTTTTTTTTCTGGAGATATTTCATGTTGAGGTTTTCGGATTTGTGGAACAGGTCGGCATACTTGGTTAGAGCAGTACAGAGAAGGAAAGTTAGAGAGAAAAAGACAGGAAAGTTTTTTTTTGTAGCACACGAAAAGGTAAAGCCGTAACATTTACCCACTACTATGGCATCGAGAGGCCCCACCAGAGACTACGGCATGGTCCAGATCCACTCACCAAATGGCAATACAGCAGTCCCAGTACTTTGCGCCTGCTGATAGGACAGCCTCCTTAGTGGTTAATCCAAGGTTCGGGTCCCTGACTATCAGGCGGATAACGTCAGCCCAGACAAAATGTTTACCTCCAGCACCCTTACTAGTGACATGGCCACAAGGACAGACATAGAGACAGAAACATTTCCGACATCTCAGACTACCGTTCACCAAGTACTACCGACCTTTAAGCAGCTTTTTCTTCACCCTTTGTCAGAAAAATCACTCATTGAATGAGTACTGAGGTACAAAAAAGGAGAAGCGAGAGTTACTGGAGCTGCCAATTACACAGCCACTGTATTATCTACTCTCCATTAAAAAAATGTTTTTAAATTAAGTTTTTTTAAATTATTGTTCGAGATTATATAAAAATTATGTTACGCCGAAAGTTTCACATTCATGCAAGCAAGGAAAATATTAAAATCTTGCATATAAAAATTATGCAAAATCTGTAATTTAAAAAAAAGTAGAAATATTTTTGCTATTATAATTTTTTGTTGGTGAAAATATTAAATAAACAAGGTTTAATTCAATGGTAATATCGGTAGTTAGAGAAATTCATTTTTCTTCGAGTCGTATCGAATTCATTAATACGGACGTTAGGAGCTTTTTTCGTAATGTTTCTGTAAAAATTAAATAATTTAAAAAAAGTTGTTATAATTTACGATGCTTTATTTTCATAAAAAAAGCAAAAATAAATTCTTTCATTTTTTTCCTCTACAGAAAACCATAACTTTAATATAGGTATTTTTGTTTAAATAAAATAATACATTTCCGCTAATATTTAAATAAAAATAATGAGTTTATTATATACTGTGATCATTATTTTATAAATACTGAAAATTTTATTAAAATTCATTAATTTCCTGAGTTTTGGTGAATTTTTAAATAAAGGGAGGGGTCAAAATATTTATACATTTTGAGCATCGCCATTCATTTTGCCCGTACCTAGCTTATATAATTTATAGACTGTTCTTCTCAAAAATAGTCATATGGACTTTAAGTCCATATGACTATTTTTGAGAAGACCACGTGCAACACTCTTATAAATAAATTCAAACTAATATTCCAACACGTAAATAAATGTTTATTTCATGTTAATACTGTGATTTCGTGCTCTTTGTCGAGTGTCGTTATTTTCCAGGTTTTATTTTTATTTTTAATTTAAGGATGTGGATTGGTGACACCTTTCTATTAATTGGCGATCCCGTTAAATTTACGTTTAATGGTCCCATGAATACACTCCCAAAATTGCTGACTTCAATGAAAAAAAATAGCAACACGCAACTTCGGTCGTATAAATTGATAAATCCCGATTGATTGGCTTCCCTACCGATCATTGCATCTTACAGACTCTTAAGCAATCTTGGGCCGATTTGTTTAAAATTTCACACAAATGTATTTTATGTGCCTGGCAGTGTCATTAGATAGGCTTTGTCTCGTAATGTCTTCGATAAGTATCGGTAATCAATAATTGAAAAATCCGATCAAAGAATGAAGAGGCGATTTTTACTTAAGTTAACGCCTTACACACCCTAACATCACAAGTGCATTTGAGAAGTTTTGTCGCCGCATAAGCAGGAAGACCCCTTTTATACAATCAATAGTAGGCTCTCTAACATGACAAGGGCGCGTTCGAAATGAATTCTTTTGTTTAGAGCACAATTCACCCAGTATATTTTTGCATTTTAAACTTTAATTCAAGCCATTATAACCGCATAAGTAGAAAAGACTGGCATATAAAATTAGCAGTACTTTTACAACTACTACAACTGCAATTACTACTACTACTGCTGCTATTCCAACTACTACTACTATTACTACTACTACTACTACTACTACTACTACTACTACTACTACTACTACTACTACTACTAAATAATAATAATAATAATAATAATAATAATAATAATAATAATAATACACTCAGTAGAAAGAAGTGCATAATTTGGATTCTATATTTTGTTTTGTCGATTCCTTGATTTTATATATATATATTTTTGTATTTGTGCAAAAATATTAAAAAAGAAATAAATACACATGAAATAAAATCGAAATTTTATAAATGTATTCTAATTATTCTTGACACGTTGCAGTATGATTTTCTCTTTCATTAAATACAATTGTAACATGCATTTAACTTGCTCTTTCATTAAATACTATTGTAACATGCGTTTAACTTGCTCTACCATTAAATACTGTTGTAACATGCATTTTACTTACTCCTTCATTAAATACGCGGGGCGTGCAATAAGTAATGCGCCTGACCCACTTCCAATTGTCTGATCTAGCTGAAATTTTACATATGCAATGATTTCTATCTCTACGAATTTTCTGGCAAATTACAGCTTTGAACTAATTGTGGTTTCTGTTTTACAGGTGTTTGAACTGAGTCAGGTATGAAATGGAGCCTGTTGAATGTCGAGCAGTGATCCGGTTTTTGTATTTGAAAGGACGCACAGCACAGGAGACTTTTGATGAAATAAAAGAAACTTATGGTGATAATGCCCCGTCATATGACCCTGTGAAACGCTGGCATCGTGAATTCAACCATGACCGGAAGCCTGTGGAAACAGCTCCCAGACTTGGTCGCCTTCCCTTCTTACATTGATGAGGAATCTGTCCGTCAAGTTGAGGCTGCCATTTTGGAAGATCGGAGCATTACTATTCGCCAAATAGCCCAAGATGTCAAGATTAGTACAGGGTCTGTGGAAAGTATCATTCATGACCATTTGCATATGCATAAGGTGTCTGCCAGATGGATTCCCAGGTTGCTTACACTATTCCAGAAGCGAGAACGCGTCGAGAGCTCGAGGATAAATTTGGAGATGTGCCAAGAAGATGAGTCTTTCAAAAGACTGATTACACAGGATGAACATGGGTCCATCACTATGATCCATAGACCAAAGTCCAGTCAATAGTGTGGAAGCACTTGGACTCACCACCTCCAAAGAAGTCAAGGGTGCAGCCCTCCGCTGGCAAGGTCATGCTCACAGTCTTCTGAGACCAGGACGGAGGAGTGATGACAGATTTCTCCGCAAAGGGTACCACAATTACAGGAGCCTATTATGTTTCACTTTTGAGGAAATTAAGGGAAGCTATTAAAATCAAGAGGTGGGGCAAGATCAACAAAGTAACCTCCTACTGCAGGACAACGCTCCGGTCCATAATTCGCATGTTACTAGATCAGAAGCACGGGTGTGTGGTTATGAACTCATTCCCCATCCTCCATACTCTCCTGACCTTGCACCCTCTGACTTTCACTTCTTCCCAGCCATGAAGTTGTTTTTGAAAGGAAAACGTTTCCTAGGATGATGCAGCATTGATTTCTGAAGTCACGTCGTGGTTGGAGGACCAACCTGGAGTGTTCTACAAAAACGGTCTCCAGAGCTGCATCAAACGATGTAGAAATGCATAACTCTGGATCTTTCCTATGTATAGAAGGACTAATAACTGTGCCAAGTTTCGTTGCTCTACTACTATGGAAAGTGGGTCAGGGGAATTACTTATTGCTCGCCCCTCGTACTATTGTAACACGCATTTCACTTGCTCTTTCATTAAATATTATTATTGTAACATGTATTTAACATGCTCTTTCATTGTATATTATTGTTAGATGCATTTAACTTGCTCTTTCATTAAATATTATTATTGTAACATGTATTTAACTTGCGCTTTCATTGTATATTATTGTTAGATGCATTTAACTTGCTCTTTTCTTAAATAATATTGTAACTTGTTCTCTCATTAAATATTATTGTAACATGCATTTAATTGAAATAATTAAGAATATAAAAACGTTTACTTACTGATCTCTTTGAAAACTTATGCACGAAATTATGTGAACTGAATCCATACACACATATGTGTGTGTGTTTGAATAAAAGGAAAATAATTAAAAATCAATAAAAAGTCATGAAGCAATTACAAAATATTATCAATGAATAAAATAATAAAATAGATTGGGTTGATTTAAAATGTGAAATCGAGGTTTATAAAGTTTACAAAAGGTTAACATCTATTGCTATGTAGCCAATATCGTAGTTTTAATTACAAAACGCTAAATAAAATCCATCATAACATGCATATATATATATATACAATGAAAATTATGGAAATAATATTCCAACATAATATGGAGAAATAAAAAAAGGAACAGACAAAAATTATATGTTCATAAATGTTTCGTCTATACTTCAAGACTTCTGCGGTTTGATTAATTTAAAGGAATAAAATACCAATACAATACCCGAAATTATGCGTGAAATTGTAATGTGAGATATATATGTCTATTGTGGAACAAAAAAGCCGTTAACATGGAGTGAGTGATATTTTAACGGTATGTAGCCGTTAGAAATTTAAAAATATATGATACATTTTTTGTTGTTTTTTGGACTTAACATAGCCGTCAAAAATTAAAAAATGTTGGATATGTATATGAAATGAAATGGGGTTTTCTTTATTTGTATTTATTTATTAACTGATTATTTGTTGTATCGTCAGTATTATTTTCTGTGGTGTAAGTTAACTTGCATCTAAATCTATGTTCTGTTGTTTTGATATTAGTTTACTGATTAAAGGAAATAAATTGTAGAAACCGTCACGCTGTTTAATTGTTTGAGTTTGCAATTAGCACTGATTCAAGAAGTCTTCGTCGAGATTATTTAAAATAAATTCAATGAATTTAGCTCATTTAAAGTTAAAAAATGATCATGCTGCAATGACAGAAAAATAATGTATTCAGGGTAATTGTTATTTTTTAAAAATATATTTTTATGTTCACTAAATCTATTCTCTTGTCCGCATTGAGTTTCACCAACGTATATTTGATGACAATTATGCCATGGGAAAGTATATATACTTGCATGAGATATGGGTTTGTTTTTGAAATGTTGAGTTGTTTTTAATGTTTGTTTCATAGTTTGTGGTGTGGATGTTACTATTAGAATTCCTAGCTTATTACTGTATTATTAGCGTAGGTGGGTGAAAGAAAATGTCTGTTTATGAGAGATATATCTGGTGTATATGATCTTCCCTTATTGTTTCTGGAAATATTTGTATGGCTTTTTCTTTGCATTTTATATAAAATATGTGGGGTATTGCAATGTTTTCATGGATTTTATGATGTATTTGAATTCTTCGCCCAGATATTCTGGACTAAAAATTCGGAATGCACGTGGGAAGAAACCAAATATCATGCCCGTTTTTATTTTCTTATTATGGCGTGAGTAGAAATGTATGTGATCATTTTTGTGTGTAGTTTTTGCAGTGAATTCTCTAAGGATATTTTATTGCTGGATTTTATCATAAGTATGTCGAGGAATGGTATTGGTGGTTATTATCTGTTTCATAGGTAAACTTTATGATGGGTTCGTTTGTGTCTAATTTGTTTTTAATAGTCTCTATGTGTGTGATTTCAGGGAGAAAAATTAAAATGTCGTCAATAGAACACGTACATCAAATCTGTTGCCAAGGCGGCTGGAAAAATGGTGGGATCTTTCTATCGATCCGGTAGATATCTCACTGCTAATGCTATTCTCTATCTATATAAGAGCCAGGTACGTCCAAGGATCGAATACTGTTGCCACATCTGGGCAGGAGCTGCTAGAAAGGACTTGTCCTGCCTTGATAGAGTTCAAAATAGACTTCGTAGCCTCGTAGGAGATGTCCTTTTCTTTTCCCTACAACCTCTATCTCACAGAAGAGATGTTGAGAGTTTGTCTATGATGTATCGTTATTTTCGTGGAAAGTGTTCGACTGAGCTTCAGTCTATGGTCCCCCCTCGCGTAACTTTCACAAGAAACACTCGTCTAGCTGAAAACAATATGGTTGTGTTTAAGTCTAACGTAAATAAGTTCTTGATGAGCCGTTCCATATAAGTTATCAAATTTACCGAATTTTCATTACTAATGATTACTATATTGTCCAATTTCTACTGTGCACTCTTTAACCCTTATCCTTGAGTGGCCTCTTGGCCTTGATAATGTGGTGATGCCTGTGTAAAAAATATATATATCTAAAGTATTGTTTGGAGGTACTCTAAACTTGAAAGGGCCAGATTCTACGAATTCTAAGAATAGGTAAGCTAGTACTCTACTTAGATGGTTACCCATTCATCCAGCCAGCCAGCGCGGCCGTAGCCGAGATTGAACTCACTACACGAGTTTGTAGTGTAATTCAAATCTTGTCGGTAGCTGAATATTTGATGCTTCGCCAGGGCTATCAAGGGCATTTTTTTATTGTGACGCCATCACTAAATGGGGTGCCTACGACGGCTTAGAAGAATCCCATCTACCCTCGAGAGAGGATAGACTGCGCCAGTTTGTCAACCTGGGATTTTACCTCGCGGTACATACAGCGCTTCGCCTTCCCAAATGGTCACCCATCCCGTACTGACTAGCCTCAACATTGCTTAACCTCGGTGATCTGACGAGAACCGGTGTGTTAACGTGATTGTGCTGTATAGGTTAACCATAGGAAGACCGAAATTTTGCTATTAGAAATTATTATTGAATTGAAAATGAGTACTGTTAGTTATAAGTCTGATAATTTTTATAAAAGCATCGAAAGAAAACGGTAAGTTAATGTTTATGATATTTTTTTAATCTTTCGGAGTTTCAGTCTTTCCTGTGTATCCCTTCCTTAATAATAGCACCTGTTAAATCCCTGAAGTGTGGTCAAGGATTTCTCATGCAGTAATAATGCTCCTTAAATAAGACTACACACTTTTGTAGAAATTTTTATTAATTTCTCTATTAAATAAATACGACCATCTTCAACTTTCTCTTCTATAAGTTGCAACTAGACGTCGCTTGTGATAACTTTCGTGTTATCATGTCTTTCTACAAAACTAAATAATGTCCCTTAGCACTTAAACGGTGTAAACACAAAGTTTGTAAATTTTGTCCCAATTCCAATGTGGCGCTGGGTGAAGCGAAACACCAAAATAAATAGTGGGGAAAATGCTTCGGCCATTAAAAAAAAAAAAACGCCCATGAGTCAGATTTGCGATAAAGGCAATAAAAATGTCAAACAACATGTACCCCCCACATATCTATGTGTATGTGTGTGTTTGTGTATGTGTGTGTGTGCGTATGTGTGTGTGTGTGTGTATAGTTTTCTTTCACCTTTACTTCACACATATATGGTGATTGCCACTCCTTTATAAAAGGCCTTAGTATACACATAAGTATATTCGCGCACACGTAAATATGATACATACATTGATATATTGTATTTATATTGTAGTATAAATTTAGGTTGTCTTCTTCTAGCTCAATATATACACGCACACACACGTAAAATTTATTATATAGTGTAAAAACATATGCATATTTGTATTAAGATATCAGTTCAATAGGGTTCTTAAGGATACCAGAAAATAAGCAAAATGAAGGACACAACCTCGGGTATACACCGGTTAACTTCAAACGCACGTGGCATCTGTAAACATAAAGATAAAAAAAAAATCGAGTTGTTTGGTCTTTCGTCTCAGGATCGTTTTTTTAAATAGTAAGACATCATTTTATCTGGTGTCCTTGTTTCAGTACATTAATCTTACGCTTACGCTTCGTCTTCATGTAACATAGCTCGGGCGGCTATATCCAAATGCCGAACTATGAGCAAAATTTTTTTTTTTTTTGTTTTTTTTACAAGGTGATCACCACTTATCAAGGTCCAGAAGCCACTCGGGAATAAGGGTTACAAATGACGACACTGTAAGGAAAAAGAAAAATATAAAAAGGAGAGAGCTCGTTTAGGAAGACTATCACTAAGTGTGTCAGTAACTTCGTGAAAAATATTGAATAATGCGACCCCCTATCTTTCCAAGCTTATAACTACTCGAAAAATGTAATTCAAACCCTCATTTTTTTTTCAATTAAAGGAGCAAGGACCATGGTTTCGTTAAAAAAAATAATAACAAAACAAAACAAAAAACAACGTGATTAAAAAAAAATGTTTTTTAAACTTCGGACTTTACAGGTAAATTTCTAAAAAAAAAACACTTCTTTTTTGTTTTAAATTTGAATATATTATTAATTGATCTTTTATCTTCAATTTGTGATATATAACACTTTGGTGAGTAAATTAATTATTTACTTTTTAATAGATATTTCAAAATGGGGGGCGTGAATTAATTTGATCCCCTGATTTTCCAAGCTTATAACTTTTCTAAAAATGTAATTCAAACCCTTATTTTTTTCAGTTAAAGGAGCAAGGATCAAGGTTTCATTAAAAAAACAAAAAGAAACAAATAAAAAACAAACATCAAACAACGTGGTTAAAAAAAAAGGTTTTAAACTTCGGACTTTACAGGTAAATTTCTAAAAAAACACTTCTTTTTTGTTTTAAATTTGAATATATTATTTATTGATCTTTTATGTTCAATTTGTGATATATAAAACTTTGGTGAGTAAATTAATCATTTACTTTTTAATAGACATTTCAAAATGGGGGGGGGTCGTGAATTAAAAGAAAAACGTTTGTCTAAAATATTATATTCGGTTTATTGGAAAGAGCATAAAATTGCACTTGACTCTGAAAATATCGTAAAAATAGAATCAATAGAAAAAATTTGATAGATTTTTAAAGTTTAAAAATTGAAAAATACTTAGCTCGTAAACTTCAATTAATTTCATTAATGTTTTTTAAAAAATAAAAAAAATAATATTTACAACTTTATAGTTTATTTTGGAAGTATAATCCATAAAGAAAATAAACAACCCACTTTTAAAAGAGAAATTACGAGTTTTTTTTATATTTTATTCGCAATTTCGTGGATGTGTCAAAAATTCCTACAAAAATTCTGATACACCTAGACGATCACGTAAGAGACGTAGATGACGTTCGAGAAAACGATGACGTGAGAGATGCCATAATCGTAACGAGAAGTTACGCGTGGTGGGAGAATGAGGACGAACCGTGAACGAAATGACGTCACTGTACACAAAAAGAAGAATATAAAAAGGAGAGAGAGCACGTTTAGGAAGACGATCAAGTTAGAGACGTTGATGACGTTCGAGAAAACGATCACGTGAGAGACGTCATGATTCTAACGAGAAGTTAAGCATGGAGGGAGAATTAGAAAATAAATGTCGTTGTAACGAAACGTGAAGTTCGAATTTGTCTTATGCTCTTTGCGACTGAGATTACGACGTGTTGGTTCCCGGACTACGTTACATTCATTTTTATTCTTTATTTCTGTTTCTTTTAATACAAATAGAAAATATAATTATTCAACAATAAAAATGATAGTTAATTAATAAAATATTCTTTTGCAAAAACTAATATCCAGATATCAGGACCTTTTATCGGGTGTCTTGTTAGTGTCGAAGTCGGGGGCAGGCTCAATACGTTTTTTGGAATTGAGAGACGCTCATAAAGCAAGGTAACTTCGCGATGGTGCATGGTGGCGCCTGTCATAATAAAATCTAGGTTATCTATGAAAAACTCCTTAGAGGAGCTAATGCCTTCACTATTCTCCGTTACGATCGGCTGGAACACAAAAAGTACCGATTGACAAATAGGTAGATTTAAACCCCGAAATTAAAAATATAATAAAAGCGGTTAATTAGTAAATGCATCACATGATGCTTTCTCAATTTTCTGTTTATTATATACAGTGTATTCATAAATGTAAAGTTAAGTCGATAATTCTGTTATTTTTTTAATATATATATATATATATATATATATATATATATATATATATATATATATATATATATATACTAGCATGGGTGCTGGGTGTT
>NC_136493.1:110810297-110815297 GCF_053919585.1 Euprymna scolopes | reverse complement strand
AATAAGCAAACTAGTTCTATTAATAAAGACTGTGGTCATTATATATATATATATATATATATATATATATATATATATATATATATATATATATATAGCGTGTCCAGGGGTGATGAAAAAAATCCAATAAAGCGCTCGATCGTAGATGTGAGAGCTGAAGATACAATATTTATTATGACACTATATATACATATTTCAAGGTCGTACCATTGGTTTCGATACACCGAAAACAGTAATAATATACTGTGGAAAATCGGTATAATCTCTTCGGCGACAAAGAAAAAGTTCTAGCTTTTTCTTTGTCGCCGAAGAGATTATACCGATTTTCCACAGTATATTATTACTGTTTTCGGTGTATCGAAACCAATGGTACGACCTTGAAATATGTATATATAGTGCCATAATAAATATTGTATATGTATATATATATATATATATATATATATATATATATATATATATATATATATATACTAGTATGGGTACCCAGTGTTGCCTGAGTTGCCATGAAGTTCCGTTTGAAACACATCTGTATACCAATCATTTTCATCACGGGCAACGTGGACCCCTCCCCCCCCAACAAAAATAATAGAACGGATGAAAACATGTAAATGTAATCGCCCCGTAAAAGAAGAAGTATGTGATACCCTCTCCACCAGATATTTCGGCAGAAGGGCTACAAAGAGTAGAAACTATTCTCCGGATATTGAACACTAGAAAGAAAATTACCCCCTCCAAAATAATTAAAAATTACAACTTTTGTTGCAATAAAAATATAATGTCCGTGCGATCGCAAAAAAAAAAGACCTAACAAAAATTAATTCCTAAAACAATTAAATGAAATTTTTCGTCATTTTATATTTCTAATGTTATCCCCCAATTGAATTTGTCATTGTTTATAAAATTGTTAGGTGAAAGTATAGAATGGTCTCATAAAAATTAATTAAATGTATCGTTATTTTATGTTTCAAATATAATTTCCGCCCCTCCAAAAAACAGCAAAAAATGTATTTGTCATGTTTTGCCCTCCCCCTCTCAATCGCCAAACTCGAAAAAATGCTAGAGATGACATGTCTCGTTGAACGCTTTGTGGCCAAAAATAGGTGCTCATTTTACGTAAATTTATATAGAAAAGTGATCCCCCATGCTAAAATGTTAATTCTCTCTCTTTTTTTTTCTTCAAAATTTCTCCTTTCATATTATTTATAAAGACTGTTTAAACTTATTAGGCTTCCCCAAAAGTAGGTCTTCTTCTTTTTTTTTAGGTGTTAAACGACGCTGGGACACGTCGTAAAAATTGACCATTTTTAATTTAAGATACTAAATAAATTATGAAGAAAATCCGTTTCGCAGGCTATTAAACACACTTGCTAGGGCATAATTATTATAATAAATCCTAGGCAACACCGATTACATTTTTTAACAAAAACCAGGAGCAGATAATGTACGGAATGATGGATTTTGCTCACATGGAAATTGGCCCTGTGTCTGATGCAAGTAAATGAGTACATTAGTTTTAATTATTTTTCTCTAACAAATAAAAAAGGTTACTTAAAAATTAAGAATAAGAAAAAAATAATAATTCAGCTTAGAAGAATATTTTCAAATAAAAAAAAAATCTATTACAGAAAATATTTGATAACGTACTCCGTTTAAAACAATTTTTCAATTACACTATTGCAGTTAATTCCCCTTTGCTTTTCTGGTTTGAAAATTAAACGGTTTCAGATTTCAGATAAAATAAGTTAAATCAAATATAAATTGAAATTTAAATAAACTAAATGATTAATTTTTTTAAATTAGTATAGGTGAAACGAAGCTATTATGTCGAATAAGTAATATCATCGAGCTAATTATTTAAATAGATTTAATTTAATGTGATATGCTAATAACCGTAACTCAATCAATGTAGATGTGGTTTGAAGAATGCTATATATAGAAATTAACGTATGAAATATAATGTCTACTTCGACAAAAGTATCCTATCATGTGCGTTAATATTTCTTGACTTGGGGAGGTGTACACATATATGGTCTTTATATTTCTTTTATCATTGGGAGTTGTACACACAGACAAACACACACACACACACACGAACGCTACTACTTTATATATATATATATATATATATATATATATATATTGTTTTGTTTTTGGAATACTTTGAAATGAGGTTTCACAATTTGCATATTTATTATTTTGTGGACTGTTATCCTTATTTACATAGGTTTTGTTTTACTACGTCTCGGTCAACTCATTCTCTGGCCTTCTTCAGGCGATTAACCCGTGGCTCAGTTGATAAAGATGTAGAGTCTCTACGGTTCAATGTGACTGCATCCCCAGTAATTACTGATTTCCGCAGTTGTTTGAAGATAACGGTTTCAATGCTACCCAAGCAAGCCACATGATTAGTTAGTCAAAATAACGTGGTGAGACAACAACAACTATGGAAGGCAGTAATTATGGGGGGTACCATTATAAAACTCAGCGTTCCTATCCCGATGCGGTTAATCACCTGATAAAACCCCCAGATAATAAGTTGGCCGAAACCTGTCGAAACAATACAATTATGAGGACGAGGATAACGCAAAAGAATAAATGCACTAACTGTATTCATGTTTAAGGCATTTTGAGTCGGTATATACGCTAAACACATTTTTTTCTTTTACATGGAGGTCACCACTTATCAAGGCCTGGAAGCCATTCGAGGCTGAGGGTTATTGCGTGTACAATAATCAATGAGATAGTACCGTAGTAATCATTAGTATTGAATATTTGATAGGATGTCTTACTTAAGAAAGCAGTTTGTCAGGAATTTGTTTACGTTGGACTTGAAGACATCCAAGTTGTAGTCTGTTGGGAAACAGGCAAACGGAAGAGAGTTCCACAGTCGTGCACTTCTGGGAAAGAACCTCTGCTCATGGAATCTACGTTTGGATTTAGGCACAGATAAAGTGTGGAGTAAATTAATGACAGTAGTTTCAGCTTAGACGGGTGTTTTTCGTGAAAGATTGGCGAGGGGGGACCAGAGATTGGAGCTCAGACGAGCACTTGCCATGGAAGTAACGATAAAACAAAGACAGGCTCGCAACGTCTCTTCTGTGGGAGAGAGGTTGCAGGGAAGAGAAAATGGTATCCCCCACTAAGCCACGAAGTCTATTTTGTACTCTGTCAAGGCAGGATAGGCTGCTTTTAGCAGCTCCTGCCCAGATGTGGCAGCAGTACTCCATCCTTGGACGTACTTGGCTTTTATATAGATAGAGTATTTCATCTTGGCTTAATGCGGCAAGGAGTTACAATCCCATGTCAACCGTTTGAAAATACTTATTTTAACTTGTTTTAAGTTTACTTAATATGTTGCTGGAAAATGCACAGCAGATCGCTTTTCATACTAACGAAAAAAATACCATGTAAGATCCATTTGGACTGGGCCATTTCTTTACGATGCTTTAAAAAATTCGCCGAAAAACAACGATTGCATGAGAACAAAATAACGAAAAGACCTTAAAAGAAATATAACAGAGCGCGTATGGAAGCAGCAACAGTCAACGTACGCAAATACAGAGCCGTGCGCGAGGTGACGCCACGGCATGGAGCAGTGAAGGAAAATATTTGTTACGCAGTAAAAATTGGCAACATTATAAGAATTGGTTACATTTGAGAATTGGTTACGTTGTAAGAATTGGTTACGTCGTGAGAATTGATTACGTTGTAAGAATTGGTTACATTGTAAGAATTGGTTACCTTGTAAGATGTGGCAACATTGTAACAATTTCATACGTTGTAGGAATTGGTTACATTTTAAGAATTGGTTACGTTGTAAGAATTGGTTACGTCGTAAGTATTGGTAACATTGTAGGAATTGGTTACGTTTTAAGAAATGGTTATTTTGTAAGAATGTGCTACTTTGTATGAATTGGTTATATTGTACGAATTGGTTACTTTGTAAGAATTGGTCACTTTGTAAGAATTTGTTACTTTGTATGAATTGATTATGTTGTAAAAAATGGTCACTTTGTAAGAATTTGTTACTTTGTATGAATTAGTTATGTTGTAAGTATAATATCGGAAATGACAGCTACTTTTCTAATTTTCCAAATAATACAAATTATCGATCCTCATCTGAAAGTGTTTATCTCTTTATAATTATGAGCTTTCATCAGAGTATGGATATCACCTGATAAATAATTGTCGTGTTTGAGATGACGATTGAATACAATTCGTTCCAGAAAAAATCACATTCACTTTGGGTGTATTCAATCATCACGTGCTCACTCCCGTAATCCCCAATGTCTTTCCAGAAATAATTCAGACCAGGAAAATACCGGGGAACTAATGTCAACAGAAGTATTTTCGTATTCATACGATATAATGATGATTATGTGTCCTTAATCATGGATAACTATTACTACGCAAGAAATGTGGAAACCAGTTTTCCAAACAAACTTGATTTTTATACTGCATAGTCATCTTGAATATTATTCCACCAACGTTCCGGCCGATCTAAACCCCGATCATCTTCAAATTTTTGTCAGACCATGGAATCAATACAGACTCCCAAACAGAAGCCTTTATTTAATCAACACGAATAGATTGTTCTGTTACGTTAGCCATAACTGGGTAGAAATCTTAAGTAATATGTACGTGTATTAAACAAGAAACACGTGAAAAAGGTTATAGGTTACATTATAAGAATTGGTTACAGTGTTAGAATGGCTTACATTGTAGGAATTAGTAACGTTGTAAAAATTGGTTACATCTTATGAATACGTTACGTTGTTAGAATTGAATACATTGTTAGAATGATTTAAGTTGTAAGAATTGGTTACATTGTCAGAATTTGTTAAGGTTGGTTACATTACAAGAATTGTTTACTTGTAGAAATTAGTTATGTTGTAAGAATTGGTTACATTGTAAGAATTGGTTACGTTGTAAGAATCGGCCACATTGTAAGAATTGAATACGTTGTAAGAATTTGTTACATTGTAAAACTATATGTG
>NC_136493.1:110702797-110805297 GCF_053919585.1 Euprymna scolopes | reverse complement strand
CCTTGAACATTGATAGCTGAAAATGCAGAATCGTTAAAAATTAACAATATAATTACATAAACACTAGTAAAACAAATAATATCACAATAATAGAATAATGTTTTCCATTTTCTTTCTAGTCTGTAAAATAACAAACTGACATTTTTTCTCATCACAAGATATGCTATATTTCTAGTCGTCATCAATATGCATGTTTAAATTTTTTTTATTCTTGAAAAGATACTCAGTGAGATGAAACTTTCAGGTCATGAATGCATAAGTTAACTCATAATAACAATTCAATTTGCAATCACTCTTATCCATTAGGCTGTAAAAGGCATTGCCTTTGGAACGTCCGTCGTATATAAGACTTTTTTTATATCTGTGTCTCTGTTTGAAAACTCTCATTCTGGGCCTCTCTGTTAATTAAGTAAAACCACGTGGCGTTTTATTCGGCGATGAGGCATTTTCTTCTATATAATACTTTTGCTAGACTTGTAATAGCTTCGGGTTTTATGATGACGCAGTAAATTAGAAATTTTTCATTTTCTTTCAAATAAATAAAATGTTTAAATTGGTTGACGGATTCATTTATTGGTGTCTGTCTTTTAGGCTGGCCAATATTGTATTTTACACCATTCTGATCAAGATCATCTTTTAAAAAAACATTGCAAATATTCCACCTTCCCCCCCAAAAAAAAAAAGAAACACAGGGCTACCTGTAAGCTGTGAGTGCCAACCCATAATACCTTAAGACGGGATTCTGGTTGCTGAGCTATTCTTCCATCTGGCCTTACTTAAACTAGACTTTGCACTCAATCAATTATTTTATTCATGATATTTCATCATGATCTTTATTCCCGACAATGTGGCTTTACTTCAATCAACGGTTATTTAATTTTTGACAATCAATAATGTCATGTTAATTTTTGTTTTTAGACAGGTGTGTGTTAATGTACATGTACTTTTTTAAAATTAAGTTTACGATTTTGATATTTAATAAAATAATATAGAGTGAAAGATATGGTATACAGCATAATCACGTTCAAACATCGGTTCCCGTTAGATCACCGAAGTTAAGAGATGTTGAACCTGGTGTATCCCTAAATGGGTGACCATTTTGGAATACCAGGTCCTGTATATGTTCTCCGCTTATCTCGGCATTGTTTCCAATCGTTCTGGGTTTCTATTTAACACCCGAGTCAAACTGTGCCGATTTAGAAGTGTGGGTAGAGATTGCACAACCTGTGCTTTACAATTGCACACACACTCATCCTTACATGACGTACCCATTGTCTCTCAAAACTGAACGAAGGCTGTTAAAGGAAATGTAAATGATTGATGAAAATTTAGCAAGTGGTTGATCACTTTAGAGGTTGATCGCAAATTACGATTAGAAATAGCAAAATAGACTTTTCTTTGAAAAATTCACGAATTGCTGAATATCTTACATTAGAACAACCATTAAGAAACATTCGGTGATTAACCCAGATTTAGTATAACAATAAGTAGCTAAGAAATTAATTAATTAATTCATTCATTAATTCAACCAGAGCAAGACTAACGTAAAAATAAATAATTATGTCTGGTTGCAAGAAGCATTATGATCTAACATAACTAATACCAATGCTCTATAAAAGACATGAGAGAAAAACAAATGTATAAAGATCTAAGGCAATGGCTGAAACTGCAGTAAATGACATTCAGTCGGTGATGTAATTAAGCCGTAAGTGTATGGTCTCATGTAATCCTACTAAAATGGTGTTTCTGTCCTTTAAGAACTAAAAACAACCTTCACAACCACCAATTGCCATGACAAATAGCACCTAATCTGAGAGCACATCAAACAAATCGGCATAAGATTCACAGGCAACAAATACACCGAGGACATTGCCAAGTTTTTTTTTTACAAGGTGATCACCACTTATCAAGGACCGGAAGCCACTCAGGGATAAGGGTTATTGCATGTACCGTACGTTAGTGTGGGGATTTAATAAAAATGTCTACTTAAGGGGGCGGTTCGTCAGGAATTTGTTTACGTTGGACTTGAAGACATCCAGGTTGTAGTCAGGTGGGAAGCAGGCAGACTGAATAGAGTTCCACAGGCGTGCAGTTCCCTGCAAAGTAGGTAAACATCCTCTACCGTGATAGAAAATTACTTACACCAAAGAGTATTTTATATTTATAGAAAAGCAGAATTTGTCCATGCTTGAAGTATTTTTGCCACATCTAACCTGGTTCATTTACCACTAGTCTCTTACTTAAAGTGTCTAAATAAGGGTCTCAAGTTTTATAGGTTCCGCATTATCAGCCAATATCTAACCTCTGTCCCATCAGCACAATGCTGCATCTTCAGTAGTAGAGTCTGTTCTGATGAAAGCATAGCACCTGTTCTACCCGTCGACTAACCCGACAAGCATCAAAATCATACCCCTTCATTGTTGAGGTTCCTAGATATCCAGAAACTTCTAAACTAATAGTTTTTTCCCTCGAACTGCTAGATATTTGAACTTCCATGACTGTACTAACCAGCAGAAGTTTAAATGTAATGTGAACAAACATCTCGCTGCTCAACTCCCGACAGTACCAAGTAGAAACGACCATGCATAGTAGTCCTATATGTTGCAAATGGTGATGTGCTTAGTTAGAGTGAAAAAGAGTTAGAAACAAGTCAAGCATGCATGGATCCAGCGAGTGCACAGTGAAAGAGGCATAAAAAAAAAATAACTAAGTCCATCATTTGCCCCAAAAGTTCCCAAGGCCTTAACATTTTTAAATTTGAGTTCAGCACAATATAAAACTGCTAAATAGACATAAACAGAAAATTTTGGACAAATATGGTAAGATAGTTCCAAAAATGGAGTGTTATAATTAGCCCTAAAAGAGCCCCCGGGGCACACCCAAGAGTTATTCGCGAAGTATAGACAAACAAAATTATTAAAAAAAAATCAAGTTAATTACAACTTTTCAGAAAGTTTTATAAAAATCCAAAGCATCAACTTTTTTGAATAAGCACAAAAGTCTAATTTTTAGCCATTTTAACCTGAAAGGCACTCCTAGGGGGGCAACCGGAGGTTTCCCGGAAAATCCGTTCTGTTACTTTTTTTTACTCATATCATGCTTAATGTTTGTGAAAATTTTAAAAAAATTCCAGGGCTAAGCTATTGAGAAACATTCGGACAGACGAACGGACAAATAGACACGGGTGAATTTCCAGGTCCACCCTCCTTTTGTCGGGAGACCAACAAAATCCCACCATGTTCGAAGCGCCGAAATCTTGAGAGTAGATTAAACATAATTACAATAATCTGGATGAATTTCTAAAGATCATGTATAGCCTATTTTTCTTTTCCGTAACTAAAACACCTTTTTTTTAAAACACCTTTTTTTTCGCTAACTTAGCGTAAATTATTACACTAGATCCGATGGGATTTGAACCCGGTATTGCCGATTCCATGGAACGTAACTATATTTATACGCCCACACATGCCCCCACAACCCCTAATTTACACAGTAACATGTCAATCGCCAGGGATTTATAGGAGCGCATACGTATCCGTTTCATGCGTCAATATCTTATTGATAAGGAACAGAAACAGGAGAGAAGCAATTCCCCCTTATTGGCGCCAATATTTGATCCCTCTCTGTTTGATATAATTTTCCCTAACGTGAACCCTCCCATTAAGTTTGAACAACTTGTCGGCATCGAAACGCAGGCGAGTGACATTTCATATTTAATTAAAGAGCAGGAATTTCCTTGATGATTTTCCATTGCCCGGCGCGACCCTTAATGGCGGAATAGATGAGCAATAAAAGGGACATTCATAAATTATATTTCTCTCTTGTGCGCCGACCGACGATCTCTCCCGAGGCCCTTTGCCCGATCGCTATCAGTGTTTTATGGGCAGACAAGACCCCCACTTCAGACTTTGACTGGAAACAGACGGAGGAAAGTGCGTTACGGACCGAAGCGTTTCGAAAGATATTTTCAGTTGGGGAAACGTAAAGCAAATTATGATACTTTCAAAACACAAACATATGTTCGCAGTAAGCAGCAATTGACAATTTGCTTTTAATTGCTTCATTCGTCTGCGGCATTCGTTTCCGCGATGCTTTTCAGCAGAATCTGTTACTCACAGATGAGGCCACGAAAAGGTTTTTTTTTAGATTGCTAATGTCGCTCTTTACTTTATTTGCATGTTTAGAACCGTTATCGTCAGATTAATTATTTATGTACGCAGTTTCGACTGTTATACTCTTTTGGTTTCGTCAGACGCATGTTTTGTCGTAATATGATACTTACGGGCATTGGGTAGATTGTTCGGGAATTTTTCGATTATACCCAAGGCGATATAATTTATTCTTTGACCTACCCGAATAATATTTTTGTGTTTTAAGAACTGAATACAGTTTAGCCAATTATTTTAAAGAGTTTATTTACTTTGAAACACGAGTAAACACAAGTAAAACAATAGTTTTAAGTTTACAACATGAAAAAAAATGGCTGATCTGAGAGAGTCATCTGGAGGATAATCGCTTAAGAATTACACATTAAATGTCATCTTGATATTTCTTGGGTGAGTCTGTACAAGAATTTTGTTAAATTTTAAATTAATGTCAATGTGACATTTATAAGATGCATTTCACCGATGTTTTCTTTAATTTTCAATTTTTGAGTGATTATCGAGGCACTCCAGATAACCGTCTCATTTGAGCCATTTTATTCTTGTTCCAACTTAAATCGGCAGTATTTGAATGTCAGCTAAATAAACGCTTTAAAATAAATTAAAACACACGCAAAAATCTCATTCAGATAGATAGAAAAGCAACTTGCAAAAGTAAATGCTCATATTTTTTATTTTACTTCAAAAGTTGAACAACTGCGAAGACAGAAGTGGTACCATTAAAACGAGGGACATTTTGTGCTTCAGAATTAGTTTTTCTACACAGTCACCACCATTATCAATGCACTTTTGCCAGCGCTAAACGACGGCTGTCCATGACCATCCGGAGCGCACTTTGTCAAACGAAGGTCGTCCGACGTTCCAAAAGTAAAACCTCCTATTTTTAAATCAAAATGTTGAAGAGCTACGGACAAAGGTGTGGTACCATTAAAACGAGCGAACCTTTTTGCTTCAGCATATATTTTTCCACATAGTTATCACCATTCTCAATGCACTCTGGAGGGAAATTCATTGATACATATCTGCTTCTTGTGCATGTCCGTGAGTGTTTGTTTTCTGAGAATCTCCAACATGTTGGAGACTAAAGCTGCTTTCAGGTCTGCCAGCAACCACTGTAAAAGAGTAATAAAAAAATGCAAGAGAGCTATATGCCCAGTCTGTTAAATCCAAGGCTTGGATCCCACCAGTTTTGGCAAATAACAAATAGGATCCTGAACAGAAGTGTGCGTTCTATCCCAACCATTATCAATGGACCAGAGGTCATCTCGTCAGCGTCAGACAAGGCCAAACTATTTGCAAAGAACTTTGCAGCTAATTCTACCCTATGCGACGAAGGCTATCAACTCCCCATATTTCCTCCTATAACACAGAACAAGCTAGGTAACATACAAATATCCGTGCATGAGGTCGCCAAGCTAATAAAGAACCTAGATTCCAGTAAAGCAACTGGCCCTGATGGCATCCCAATTATAGTGTTAAAAAAGCTTCAACCAGAACTTGCTCCCATACTTACGAAACTATTTAAGCGCTGCCTTAAGGAGAAGTGCTTTCCGACTCCATGGAAGACCTCATCAGTTTGCCCTGTATTTAAGAATTCAGGTGATAAGTCATCTCCCTCTCAGTACAGACCAATAAGTCCCCTGTGTGTTATGAGTAAGTTGCTGGAATCCATATTAAATAGAGAAATAGTCAACCACCTCAGCAGGAATAACCTTCTTAGTGACACACAATATGGTTTCCGCTCTGCAAGATCTACCGCAGATGTGCTGACGGTTATATCCCACAGGATTAGTGAATCTCTTGAGAAAGGCAATTTCTAGGGCAATTGCTCTTGACATATCAAAGTTCTCTCTGATTCTCTCTCCTCTGATCTCGAGCGCATGGTTAAGTGGGGGAAGATGTGGTTGGTTACCTTTAATGCATCCAAAACCAAACTCCTATCCTTACATCATCAACGCTCTGATCCCCATCTGGCATCAATTGTGATGGATGGCTCTCGTCTGGGTGAGGCCCCGTGTTTTGACAAGCTTCTGGCTTTGACCTTTACTCCTGATCTGAAATGGAACACGTACATCAAGTCTGTTGCCAAGGTCGCTGGAAAGATGGTGGGATCCTTCTACCGCTCCAGAAGATATCTCACTACTGATGCAATTCTCTATCTATATAAAAGCCAAGTACGTCCAAGGATGGAATACTGTTGCCATATCTGGGCAGGAGCGGCCAAAAACAGCCTACCATGCCTTGACAGAGTACAAAATAGACTTCGTGGCTTAGTGGGGGATGCCCTTTTCTCTACCCTGCAACCTCTCTCCCACAGAAGAGACGTTGCGAGCCTATCCTTGTTTTATCGTTATTTCCATGGCAGGTGCTCGTCTGAACTCCAATCTCTGGTCCCCCCTCGCCAATCTTTCACGAAAAACACCCGTCTAGCTTAATCCACTGTGAAAAATTTCCCCCACTCTTTATCTGTGCCTAAATCAAAACGTGGATTCCATGAACAAAGCTTCTTTCTTAGAACTGCACGCCTGTGGAACTCTGTTCCGTCTGCCTGCTTCCCTCCGGACTACAACTTGGATGTGTTCAAGTCCAATGTTAACAAATTCCTAATGAACCGCCCCCTTAATTAAACACTTCATCAAATCTCCACACTAACGTAATGTACTTGCAATAACCCTTATCCCTGAGTGTCTTCCGGGCCTTGATAAGTGGTGATCACTGTGTAAAAAAAATAAAAAAATAAAAAAAATAAATTCGGGAGCATAAATGATCACTCGTTTATTTCTGTCTTCATAGTTCTTCAAATTTTTAGGTTAAAAGAAAATAAGGTGCTTTAAATCCAATGTTTTCCTTGTAGATTATAGTTCCAGCTACCTAAGACAAAGATTTTTGTTATTCAGTTTTCATCCCAAACAAGGCACATGCCACTTTGAAGTAGAGGGCTACTTTCGGGGATATAAGTTGCTGGGATATTATGAAGGGGGGTATGAGTAGCAAGATGTCTTTTTACATTACACTTGAACTTCTGCATATCAGTACAGTTGGGAAAGCAAAATACCGGAAGGGAGTTCCAAAGTCTAGCAGTTCTGGGGACAAAACTAGAACTAGAGGTTTTCCTTACATCTAGGGATCTTTACTGTAAAGGGGTGGGATTTAGCTGCTTGTCGGGTTTGTCGAGGGTGTTTACGTCGAGGGAGTACACGTGTCTGTAGTTCGTACTTGTACGCACAATGATAACAACAAAAGACGACCCTCAAGGTTCAATTTTCAAGTGAGTTTTCCATGGTTTTCCTGACACCATGTAGTGTTATGAGTGTCGTTACAAAAATAATGCTTTCTATTTTTTATTCAGCCCAAAAAGACCAGAGAAGATTGCAAATAATAACGGAATTTATTCATTCTTGACCTGAAAGTTTCATCTCTCTGTTGTAGATATTGACTGTGTGAGACTAAGAAAACAACCCATGGACGTGGGTCCGAAGCAGAAATACCTTATTATATTCCTGACAAAAATGCGTTAAGAATATTAGTGATTATGTACATAAATAAATTCTGGAGCACAAAAGGTTGCTCGTTTTAATGGTAACACTTCCGTCTTTGAAGCTCTTCAACTTTCTGAGGTAAAAAAAAGATAGGAAGCTTTACTTTTGGAACGATCCTCGTATGACAAAGCGCGCTCCGGACATCCTTGCACGACTATCGTATATCGCTAGCAAACGTGAATTGATAATCGTTGTGACTATTTAAAAAATAAACTCTGGGGCACAAAATGTCGCTCGTTGTAATCGTACCACTCCTGTCTGTGTAGCATATCAACTTTTTGAGTTAAAATATATGAGACTTTACTTTTGGAACGACCCTCGTATAATAAAAGCCTCCGAACGCGGAAGTTTCTGGGGAGTATCAAATTCACAATTTACGGTATATCACCTCTATATACAAAACTATCCGCTGTTAAACGGTATTGAAGTGATTACCGCTGTAGTTTGGTAACTCACTTTGCCATGCTCAAATCTTATGCTATCGAAAACGCCATATTCATTCAGGATCTTAGCAACCTGCCCGTGATCCTTCGTATGGGTACCTGGCTCTATCGGGTAAACGAAACTCAACAAAACTAAGGCATTTGCATTATTTGAATTCTTCGGACTACTGTTCTCATCTTGAGTGTTATTGTACAACGTTACAAGTTAAAGACGATTTTTGCTCCGACCTTCTTCAGATATGTCTTGTTGAACTCAGGAATCTTACTGTCGAACTCGACAATCTGTACGTAATTTCAAACTGAAATCTTTATTTAATACACGGGGTAGCATGTATTCGTTTCCATGACGAGGTAGAAATCCTAAGTTGTATTTTGGGTATAAATACTAAGTTGTATTTTGGCTGTAAATTACCACACACACACACACACACGCACGCTCGCGGATATATATATATATATATATATATATATATATATATATATATATATATATATATATACAGGATTTGAAACTTTACACGACCGGTCGCCACAGTTGATTGAAAATTTCTTGGGGCGACTAAAAGTCGTAGATCACTCGCACGCTAGTCGATAAAATTTCTTTAAATAAAGAAACGGGGAAAACTCATTTATTTTCCGACCCTCAAATATGCGGTGACTTAGAATACTTATGTCTCATCATTTGTGAATTCTTTCATCTCTAGCTGTGAGAACGTTGGAATATCGTATTGAAAAAAAAAAGAGTGGTCACGCTAAAGGTCAACAAGAGGTCAAATTTACACATTCGGCGTCGTCAAAATGTCGCCTTCATTTAGCTATCTTATTTTGAAATTTATTTGGAAAAAATTCTTCGACGCTACAACTACATACACTTCATGCTTACAAAAGTAAAGACAAACATTTGAAAGAGGGGAAAAAACGCATCGTCCCGTCAAGCATCCGAAGAAATGATTCTTATTCTATGGAACAATAATATGAATGATCCTATATAAAGAAACTGGTGTTGTATTTTAACGTTTTGTTGAATGTTTACTGAAATGTTTGTAGTAATAAAATAGTTGATTTACAAGAGTTAAACAAATATTTTCTTGTTAGATTTTACACACGGTAATTTCTTGAATTTTTGTAAAATTATTTATTATTATTGACTAAAAGAAAGACATACAGTCGGACGAGTAAAAATATTTTGAGGCGAGTAAATTCTCCCTCACACTCGACCGACAGTCGAGTTTTTTTTTTTCAAATCTCAAAGGCTGTATATACGAGGGTAAATCAAAAAGTTTTAAGACAAGTGATATAAATTCAATCTAAATGAAAATAGAGCAACAAAACAAGGTTTAATTGCACTACTGATTACTTAACAACAAATTTGACAAGTTACAGCATTGTTAATCTTTTATTCTTTTTTTTCAGATAATATTTTATAATATTAACTTTTTGACAGTCCAAAATGAGCCAATTTGAAGTTCGTGCAAACATTAAATTTCTAACAAAACTGGAATGGAAACCGACGGAAATCATTAAAGCTCTACAAAATGTTTATGGAGACTCGTCACCTTCTAGAGCTGTTGTTTATCGTTGGATCAGACGATTCAAGGATGGTAGGAATGATCTTCAAGATGACCAAAGAGAAGGTAGGCCTTCAACATCAAAAAAATGCTCAAAACATCGAGCTTGTCAGGAATCTTGTTGAAGAAGATCGGAGAATAACAGTGAATGAGATTGCTAAGGAGCTTGACATTTCATTTGGGTCAACCTTTTCAATTCTGAAAGAAGATCTTGGTCTGAGTAAGCTTTCTGCTCATTGGGTGCCTAAAGCGTTGCAGCAGAATCAGTTGAATCTGAGATCAAATCTTTCATTGGCCCTTCTGACTAGAATTGAAGCAAATGAGGCAAACTTTTTTGAACGGGTCATAACCGGTGATGAAACATGGATTTACCTGTACGATCCTGAAAGCAAAGTTCAGTCTAAACAATGGTTACCAAGAGGATCAGCAGGCCCTATCAAGTTCAAAGCAGAAAGGTCAGCTCAAAAAATAATGGCAACTGTTTTTTGGGATAAAGATGGAATCGTTTTATTAGATTTTCTTGAAGGACATAAAACTATCACCGCAAGCTATTACGAAGGAGTTTTGAGAAAGCTGAAGACTTCATTGGCTAATAAATGACGAGGAAAGCTCCATCGTCAAATTCTGTTCCATCATGACAACGCTCCAGCACACACGGCCAAGACTGTAAGAACAATTTTACGCGAGTTTCGCTGGGAAATCCTTTCACACCCTCCCTATAGTCCTGATTTAGCGCCTAGTGATTTCTTCTTATTTCCAAAACTGAAGGAACCTTTGAAAGGATAAGATTTCAATCCATAAATGAAGCAAAGAAAGAGGTTGTGACCTGGTTCACTAGACAAGTTCCAGAATTTTATGAAGAAGGAATTTATCGATGGAAACATCGCTTACAGAAGTGTATTGAGTTAGGCGGATCGTATGTAGAAAAATAAAGTTTTCAACTTCCATAAATAAAGTTTTTCTTCAATTTGTCTCAGAACTTTTTGATTTACCCTCGTATATATATATATATATATATATATATATATATATATATATATATATATATATATATATATATATATATGTTGTTTATTTTTTAAACGATAATACGGCAAACTTCACCCTGAATAGCTTGTTTTTTTTAGGAAATCACCTATATTTTTATTTGAATGTAAACAAATAATATTTTATTTATCATTTATTATTTTTGAAAACAGTAATCTACGGACATGAATTTTTCGAGGCCCTACCTCTCTTACTGGTGTATATATATATATATATATATATATATATATATATATATATATATATATATATATATATATATATTGAGAATTACTTCGGACTTCTACCCAGTAATAGCTGACGGAAGAAGAATATGCTACAGTCGTTGATTACATAAATTGTTCAGTTCGAAATTCCGTCCGTGTAGATTCCCGAGTTTTACAGAATGAATCTCGAGTTCGACAATATACAACTAAAGAAGGTCCTGGGTTACATCTGCAAATAAAAGTTGCCTGAAGAATTCAAACAATGAAAATATTTAATTCTCATCTCCAAAAATGCAGAACCGGAAACCGGAGTAATTCGTATGTAAACTATCATTGTATACAATACATTGAACACACATTGTTATTGTACCTGTAACATAATGGTGAGTTCATAGACTTCTTAGTGCTTGTTTGTGACTCAACACATTGGATTGTGTAAGATTTGAACAGTGCATAGCCAATTCTATTATCTTTGAGAGTAAACATTACGATTACTATTTCGAATGTATCATGTTGCATACCTTATAATTTTCTTCATTATGAAAAGTTTTCAAACGAGCACAGATTTCCTTTTATTTTTGTTCAATTTTTCCCTTAAAAAAATACTGTTTTGTTTTGCTTATTTTCTTTTTTTCTTTTTAGAAATTCCTTTCTTGTCCTCAAGAAGCAAGTCATACACAAGTCAACATTTGTAATATATAGCTGTCTGAACTGCTTATGTAGGTAGGCTAAAACGCCCCTCCCCCAAGTACCAGCAAGTTGCTCTGTGATTTCCGTTGCCCGAGCAGATCGTAAACATGTCGACCATTTGACAGGACTGGTAGTAAAAGGCGGTTGTACTAAACGCACCGCTTGTCAGTCAGGGCCGAGCGGGTTATTCGGCGTCAGGTAAACTACTGCGTAGCCTGCTTGACAATTTGACCTATGCTGGTTAAGAGCGAAGAAAGAACTCGTAAAAACCAAATCGTCGCCTTACACGACTGTTTCTTTAAAACACGTCTAGAACGAGTAGAAGTAGTTTGAGTGAGTCTTATACGGGTAGCAAACTCTATAAAAATGTTTCTAGGGTGTTATTCTTTTTAGTATAAACTAAGATTGCTTTTTTTGCATGCGTGTGAGAAAGGGGGGCTTTTCTATTAGTATGTTTATTTTATTATATTTTTTTCAGAAGTGATACTTCACTGCGTCAGTTGTTTAGGTATATAAGATGTAGTACAGCTACCATTTTTTTTGTTATCAAGTGTTAGTCTAACGTCTCTTATTTTGTTTGTTTGTTTTCTATTATTAAATGTCACTCTGTTTCGCGCGAATAACAAGTAAAAAAATCTCCACTGTCATTGAAGTAAGGTTCGCAGAAAAAAAATAACAAAAAAACTAGGAGGTTTTTTTGTAGTATAGAAAAAAATGTGGTCAAAAAACAAATATATAACAAATAAATATTACTAAAGGCAGTATGATATATTTTCCTACTTACCGTAACAAAGATTTTTCAATCGTTTATTTTCTTTTCCTTACACAAGTAGTGCCGAGTCTAAAGTTAGAACAAACGAAAAATGTCTGAGATAAGACGATCATTCGGAAAGTCTTGATAATCGCTTAAAAACAAAAAATCAATCTCGCCGTAGCATTTATCGGCTAAATTTGTTTAATTTTCAATTTTTAAAATGATTATCGATTATCAACCCTTTCATTTCAGCAATGTTTTTTCTTGTTTTAACTTGAGACTCGGCACTGCTTGTTTTTTGATGTAAATAAACGCTTAAAAATAAGTTGAAATAGACAAAATTTATTCATGTGGTTAGAAGAGTATCTTATCTTGCTGTTGGAAAAAATTATTTGTTTTATATTGGTTTTTGACACATTTTCATCTTGTCTATACTGAAAGATGCAAAAAAAATCTCGTTCGCTAACACAATGGAAAAATGTAATTCCTTTAAGTATGGTCATAGCTTTAAATAAAGTTTGTTTTAAAGAGCTTTCCGTACTTTTTTTACAATGTCCTTATGAAGGCCTGAAGGAAACTCGAGAATAAGGGTTAATTAGTGTACAGTGGTTACAGAGACAACAACAACATAGCTATCTTTTATGGTGGAAATTGAATAGAATTTGATTATGTAAGGGGACGGCGCATCAAGAACTTGTTTGCATTCGACTTGAAGAGGACAAATTTGTAATTAGCTGAAAAATAAGCCAGAGCTCCTCAAGTGGGCTGTTCTAGGAAATAAGTTTTATTCATAGAATTTGCGTTTATATTTAGGCACACATAGAAAGTGGGGGTAATTGCTGATTGTGATTGAAGCCAGTCGAGTGCTTTTTTTTTTTGAAAGTTTGGCAGGAGGACTATAGACTAGCACTTGCCATGAAACTAATTAGAGCAGAGACAAGCTCGCAACTTTTCTTGTGGGAAAGAGGTGGCAGGGAGGAGAAAAGGCGCCACCTACTATGTTTCGAAGCTGAACTTGTCACAGCACGACAGGATTTTATAAGCAGCTCCTGCCCAGATGTGGCAATCGTATATTGTAGGGCGTATTTGGCTCTTATACAGGTAGATGTGACGCCGAGAATGAAATACTTTCTGGAGCGGTGGAATAACGAAAGCATTTTTCAGCAAGCTTGGCAACAGATTGGATGTAAATCTTCCATTTCAAATCAGAAGTAAAACTCAGACCCAGAAGCCTGTCGAAGCAGGGAGCTTCTTCCAGATAGGATCCATTCATATCAATTGATGCCAAGTGGGGATCAGAGAATTTCGGGTGAAAAGATAGAAGCTTGGTGTTGAAACCATTAAAATCTACCAGCAACCATTTACCCCATTGCATAACTTGATAAAAGTCGAAGGCGATCTTGATCTTTACTAACCTTAGAAGTGCTTCCATAGATGGTAGTATCGCCTGCGTATATGCAGACGAATAAACGAAAGAATATGGTTTTAGAGATCATTGATGAAGATTAGGAAGGAAGTTGAACCCAAGATGCTTGAGGCACGCCAGCATTGATTCTTTGGGCTTCGCATTTATGCCCATCGACGGCTACTTGTATAAACTTACTGGAGAGAAAAGAGTTGATAGTTGAGAAGATATTTTTTGATATCCCATGGCTAAAAATCTTGTGAAATAAACCTTTATGCCAAACCCTATTAAAATGTATTTGATAGGTCAGAGTCATTGTTTTTTAAAGAAAATACATAGATTCATACATATATTCATTAATCGGAATCGGGAATCGGAAAAATTGGTTCGTTTTGTAGTATCGGAATGAGCATTAAATTTGGAAAAACAAAATTGCACCTAATTTTTGATATTATAAACGATTGTTTTAATGTTTTTATTTTTTGCTTATTTAAAGCTTAATCTACTATAGCTTGTTCTAATGATACAATTTTAAGTATATATTTTTTTACTACTAGTAAAATTACATTCTTATAGATCATTCCTCTCCACAATTTTACATTTGCGAAAATATATGCATGAATTGCATAAGTCTTTATGATAAACTGAAAAAAAAAAAAACAAAAACAAAAAACAAAACTATATAACTAAACTATCCTGGTTGCCTTGCGTTTCCCAGGTGTTTGGAGGTGTGTACTGAGGAAAAAAAGTGGTAGCAGGCAGGCAGGCAGGCTCGGATTCGTACTGCGAAGGAGGAAAAGAGCATAAAAAAACAAAACGTGACGTCTTTGCTATGCACCCATCACTAAACCGGAAGTGGAAAAGGTTTAAATTAAGGCTAGTCAATTGAAAAGCAGGGATGACTTTGGAAAATATTGGCGAAAAAGCGACTCCTCCCTGTAGAAAAGTGCCGAGTTGAAGGTGAAGGAATTAATGTTTTTTATCTAATTTTTTGATATTTGCCGTCCGAAAGGTCGCGCGTCAAAACGATATCAATCTATCGAAAGTTTTAGGCATACATACATACATACATACATAATACATTTAAACAGACATGTGAGATTTATATTATAGAAGATTGCAGTTCTGAATTGTTTAAATGAGGTATGAAATGTTTCTAGTATTTGGATTAATCAGTCGATTATTCTCATATTGAGTGCGATCCACATAGTTAAAAATAAGTTTACACAAATCTATATACGTATAAAAGTGAAATGGTCTGTGTGTGTGTCTGTGTTTGTACATTTCCCTACCAAACTACTCTATCAATTTTCAGTCTAGATACTCGAGACTTGACACAAGGGGTATTGAGATTTGTAAAAATCTTTTTAGTCGGTTTTCGGCCAGAGATTTGACTGTCAAAGGATCAAAGTTCAACGATTTGACCTTCAAAAACACTACTAAACTCCTCCGCAAATTTTGGGTCTAAACACTTGGAAGTTTAGATGTAGGTGACTTGGTCATCGATCAAACTTTTTAATTTGATTTTAGCTCAAAACAAATGTTAAAGGGGTCAAAATTTTTTAAAATTGACCTCTTAAGTCTCTACCAAATTACTCTGCCAACTTTTGGCCTAGACATTTGAAATTCTACATAAAATTTATTTAAACATAGAGCGAGCTTTTTAATCGGCGTTTGGCCGATTATTCCGCTGCCAAGGGTTCAAAGTTAAACAGATTTGACCTTTGCGGTTCAAAGTTCAGCAGATTTGACCTTTGCGGTCTCTAGCAAACTATTTAGTCAATTTTGGGTCTAAACACTTGAAATTTTAGATGTAAATTACCTGGACATGAGTTAAACCTTTTAATATATTTATACATATGTATATAGTTATGAACAACATAGGGCCCGAGCAAAGCCGGTCTGAACTGCTACTTATAAAGATAATTAAATTATCAGGGAAACCTACGAGGTATTATTTCTAACTTATTATTACAATTGTTAAATTAAATTGTAGGTTCTTAGAAACATAACATTTATAGGAATAAGAGGAGCTAGTTTCAGTATGTTTCATCGCGTGTGTCTCGTGTTAACAAGATGTAGTTTCTATAACTAAATATTTAGATACTTTAAAAGAATCGGAATCGGTAAAAAAATATTAGAATCGTCCCCTCACTACTCTATACGTTTTCAAATGTAACATTAACTGATAACGGTAACGCTACACCAACGTTAATCGTGATATACAACCCGCTGGACATAACAAGCAATAGAGACGCGTGGGGTATGTAAAAAAAAACAAAAAAAAAAAAAAAAAAAAAAAAACACGTCAATTTAAAGCGTATGTTTAAGCAAAAAGAATTCTATTTTAAACATAACTATGACAGGCAGTCTGACGGACAGAGCTTCTTAGAGAGTTGCGTGGAAGCATTTGTAAAACGAAAAATTAAAAAAAAAAAATGGAAGCAAAAACTTCAAGACTAATTCTTATTCAAAGTGATGTCGAGTGTTACAATTCGTTTTGCAATAAAACAAGGAAATCTAAAGCAAACATAAAAGAAAGCAAACGCTAAGCATTATTAAGACCATCTGTTATCTGTTCCAGCACGAATTAATTGCTTTCGCAACTTTCGCGATCGCTATTAGTTACAGAACAAATATTTCTTTTGGTCGATATTCCAGGTTTAAAATCTACGTAGCGTTGTGAACGGTCTGTATAGGGATATTTGTAGGGGCATCCTTTCCGGTTATGCACATGAAACGTTTCCTCGTTACACGCCCCCCTCATCTCTCTCTCTCTCTCTCTCTCTCTCTCTCTCTCTCTCAAGCGCGCGTATGCACGCACGCACGCGCTCGCTTTCTTGCTTTCTATCTCCATCACTCTTTCATTTTCTACATCCGTTTATCACTCTTCACCTTCCCGCCTCTCTCTGTTTCACTATACCCATCTCACCCCCTCTTCTACTTTGTACCTTTCTCTATATAACGTGTGTTTTCTCTCACTTTACTCCTCAGCCTTATTCCTTTAGCAGCTATTCTTTGTCTTGCTCTATTTCCGTTCTTTTCTCTTGTCTGCCCCTTTTTTTGCTTTCTCTTCCCCGTTTTTTTTAAAAAACCTTTTTTCTCCATCCCTTTTCTTTCTCTCATTGTCTTCCTGTCAATCTATCTCCCTTGATGTCTCTCTTTCTACATCCCTTTATCGGTCTCTAACTCCCCACTTATCTATGTGTCTTTATCACTCTCACTTTTTTCGTTTCACTCTCTCCGTCTAATTCTCCCCCCCTCCTCTCTCACCCTGAAGATAACTTTCAATAATACCTAAAACAAAAA
Source organism: Euprymna scolopes (assembly GCF_053919585.1). Taxonomy (NCBI): domain Eukaryota; kingdom Metazoa; phylum Mollusca; class Cephalopoda; order Sepiida; family Sepiolidae; genus Euprymna; species Euprymna scolopes. Next base: position 110,788,173 of record NC_136493.1, on the reverse strand, counting down.
AGGAGTATACTCTGTTCGTTAAATCACAAGTGAATTAAATTCTATCATCGATGAAGTCTTGGTAAAAACAACAGCTTCCACCCCTCTTTCTCTCACATGCACACACTATCTCTCTTTCTCACAAAAAAAAACAAAATAGGATCGGAACTTCCATGAACAATGTTTCTTTCCTATTACTTCTTACCAACTGAAAAATATACCACTGATCTGCTCCCCAACCGACTATAGCATGGTCGTCTTCGTGTCTAATGTGAACAAATACTTGAGCCCCCCACTAGGATAATCAATTCATTTTATATGATCTTCAAGTTGTTTCATACATTGCTTTTGGTCCTTTCGTCGTGATAATTATCCTCCTACCGATAAGTAATGGTAACACATTAGTAAAAAGAAACGAAGAACATAAGAATAAATGGATAAATGAATCGATTTAGTTTAAATCGAGGCAGATATGAGCTTAGAGTAAGCTAGCAGATAGCCCTTACGTCGGTGTGAGAAAGTGTTTAAAGCTATAGAGATAACTGATTTTATGAGACTCGGAAAGAACAATGGATTTAATATATGGACCCCAAGAAAGATTTGATGAGGAAGAAATATCCAAAAGTTGTAAAGTCGATTTCTCATCCAGAGCAGAGCCAGCCATAAGCATTTTTTTTTTACGTATGCATCACCACTTATCAAGCCACAGAGGCCACTCGAGGATAAGGATTAAAGAATGTATAGTAGTCAATTTTAACTTTAAATTTAAATTTCAATTGAAGAACCCCCAACATCTATTAAACTGTGGGAGAGAAATAGCGAACAACTGTGTTCACAGGATAAACTTTATTCTAGGATAGCGATACAAAATAATTTTAAAACTAACAATAACAATATAAATAAACAAATAAAATAAACATACATATACGTAAATTATCATATATGTATATGTATATGCATACATGTATATATATATATATATAAACTAACAAAAAGAAACAAACAAAAACATTTAACCTGGGTTTAAAATAGGTCAGGACGCTCCCTACTAAAAATAGCACACACAAAGGAACGGGTGAGCCAGAGGTCAGCTGGGCCTTTGTCCTGTAAGTGCCTGCTCATGGGCTGATTAGGAAGGGTGCGATAAAAACTAGAAAGCTGATTGGCTAACTAAAACACTCAATAGAAGGTGCGTATATAAAAACGCAAGACAACCAAAAAATCCTCGCATAAGCCTGATAAATTCTAGCATGGATGAAACGCGGAGTATTCAGTGTAGCCTAATCGCCATATATATTTTATGACTTACTACCTAGCTCTACCTATGTATTGAGCACTGTTGAAGTAAATACTTAAATTTTACGCATAAATCTATACTTTCGTATATTTATTTATGTGATTAAATGAAGTAGTCATATATATATATATATATATATATATATATATATATATATATATATATATATATATATATAAGAATAATTTGATGGGGATGACCAAAAAGTTTTAGTGTATTTCTCCTTAAAGAGTAGAGTCAGCTATAAAAATCCAGGAAGAAAAGAAACACGCCTACGATTGAAAGGCAACAACTAGTGTTGACTTTTTGCAGTATTTTACGTGCTGTACAAACATACTTTCGTAATCTTAATTAAAATATTTACAAGCATGTATATAATATAGGTTCATATTTTTACGTAACCGACCATATTTTATTATTAACTAGATGTAGCTGCCAGGCTTGCCTTAAATCTTTTTAGTTTCAATTTTGTATCGCTATTTAACGATGCGTTTATTATCAAACTATATTTTAAGTAGGATTTTGAAAGTTAAATGAAATTATTAATGCATCGTTTGGTCTTTAAATGATTAACCCAATCAAATTGTCGTAAAACTATAATTAATTATTCTTAAGTTAATGTTATTTTAATATCTTTTCATAAAATTTGTGAATGGCAAGAACTCCTATAACTTTCAATCTTTTTAATACATCAGGATTTGCTAAACCTTTTAAAGAAAAAAAAATGACTTTTTATTGCGCAGTTTAAATATTTCCAAGATTCTTTTTCTAAATGAAATTAATTCTTGACTTTAATATTAACAGAAAATAATAAAAAAGCTTGTTTATGATAACATGATATTCGGAAATATGTGATTAAATTAGAAACTTTCAAAGAGTCGTAAAGAAATTTATTCCTGTACAGAATTAAAAATCAGGGTACTCTTGCATAATTTGACCCTATACTTTCATCTAACAATTTACACTTTTCATAAACATATTTTTACGTATTAAAAAAAAACTTATATATAAAATTTCTGTGCCCCCCCCCCAAATCTTGATTGAACAAAAAGTCTTGAAAAAAACCCCTTGTACTTACACCTAATAATTTACGGTTTCTTGCAGGAAAAAAAAACCTTTTTGTTTAATAAATATTTTGCAAAATAAATAAATAAATAAATACAATATAATAAATAAAAAATATTTCCAATCCTTTAAAGATAAATTTTTGTTATTTTTGATTATTTGCATTTGTATTTTTTTCTGATGTGTCTGTCACAACGCTCGGCTTAAACCGATGATTGCCGATCTCGCCCGGTCTATGCTTGACGTGAATTCTCGAGAATCCGGATCAAATTATGCAAGATTACCAAAAGCAGAAATCAAATGTGTTTTTTTTTTTCGAGCATGGATATTTATTTTATTTTTTTGAAGTTTTTAGATGAGGATTGGTTATTCGTATTATTTGGATTACTGTTTCCATCTTGAGTGTCATTTTCACAACGTTTCGGTCGACCTTCTTCAGGTGTATTTTGTCGAACTCGGTAATGTTTCCGTCAAACTCTGGACGGAGTTTCGAACGGAACTCTTTATTTACTTCAAGGTTTTATCATGCTCTCGTTCCGTCATCCTAAGTAATTCACAATTGTGTTCTTCGGTCGCCCACACTAAGAATTGAACCTGAAACCTTCAGGAGAATATCATTTTTACAATGTACATTCCCACTTACTTTAATCACTGCACCAAGCATACATATTTCCACCTCTTAAAAATTACTTTGTGTGCGTGTGAGAGGAACTTTTGATTATTGTTCGTTTTAAATCTGGATGTTTTTATATGCTTGAGTTAAAATGATAAAAACTGATAAAGATGGCCGTTGAAACTCAGTCGAAAGTACTTGCAAAAACAACCAAAAGAAAAACAAAACAGATGGACCAAGACGACTATGGAACTTTCTTGCCCAGATTCACCCTAGAAATTAGAAAGATAATTCGAAAAATGAAAAATGATAAAAAAAACTCATAAAGCATGAACACTTCGTGCTATTCAACAATACTTGTCTGAATACATACCGATACCCCCCATATATATATATACAGTGGAACGATAAATGTGTCGCCTTAAAGAAAACAATACTGCAGCTTTATTTTAAAACTTTTGTTAAAAAAAAAACAAAAAAAACAATTCGGTAATCTTGATTATGTAGTAGAGCTGACATCTAGTAAATGTACACGGTTTCGGCCTAAATCACTGCCTCGAATTGGGAACATGCATTTTCCGGTAGCTCGGCGAATACTCGGTGAATGATGGCGACCAGGCTGGCTTTGGTGTTGTAGTAGGTTATGTTAGTGGTGTTCTTGACGTATGACGAAAGGAAGTAGTCCTGCGGGTTCAGATCGAGTGAGAAGAGGGCCTCTTTAGACTTGTGGACCGGAGCCGAGTCCTGCTGCCACATCCAGAGTATGCCAGCGACTACCTGATTGTACCAGGGGATCACCACACTCTTTAGCATATTCAGGTACACTTTGATGTTGACTTTGAAGCCGACTTCAAAGATGTGGTGTGATATGATGTGACCGTCACTTGGAACCGCACCAAAGACCGTAATCGTCGCCGGAAACTTCGTTAAGTTGTGCCCTTAAGCGTTGAACCGTCCGGATTTGCATGTTAAGGGTGTTGGCAATGGAGCGGTAGAGAACATAAGTTGTACATGAGTCTCTCGTTGAACATTGTGTCACTTTCAGACATGAAGGAAGGCTCCCGTTACTCTTGGGAAATCCCACTTGTCAACTAGTAGATTTTCTGCAATAAAAAAACGAAAACCGGTTTTCATCAAACGGAAATAGAATTATGTCTTTTCATGGGCGACAATTTTATCGTTCCACTCTCTATTAGAGTAAGTCGATTTTTCACTTTTCTTAAAATATTATAAAAAGTATTTAAAATATTATAAAATTGCTCTTATCAAAAGTTGTGTATGGACCTATTATTAAGTACTGATGCAAAAAAAAAAAATTAAATCAAGCATTTCAACTATTTTTGAGCGTTTGACATCAAAGTTCATAGTAAAAAAAATACTGAAAATTCCTCAATTTTGAAAGGTATGCTTGAATATTAGTGTGGAAAGCAAATCATTTTAGTATTTGAAATCAGGGAATGCCCTTTTATTTTATAAAAATGATATTAAGGAAATCTTCAAATTGAAAATCTGCCTCTCATATTTTTAGTATTAGCCCCCCCCCCCATTTTCAGCATCTGCTTATCAAACTACTTTGTAACGTTATGGATTTAGCAATAATATTTGAATACATAAAATATTACTCATTCACTCTTAGATATGATCCAAAAAAGAGTCTCAAATCTAATAGATCTCGCACTATCAGCCAAGCTCCATCTCCGGTCCCATCGCCGCAATGTCACACCCCCTGTGGTTTGTTTTAATCGAATATGATTTAATGCCCTCACAGCACTCGTGCCCCCTTGGCGTATATATTTCTGACACACCTTACCAACAGCAAAATCCCACTGTAATATTTTCTTTTCTCTGACTACTCGACTTTGTAATTCTCTCCTTTTTCCTGCTTCCCTGACCATACTAAGAAATTTAAATGTAATGTGAACAAGCATCTCGCTGCTCAATTTCCCTCAGTATCTTGCTAGACATAATCCCAAATAATAGCTCCTTATGTTTAAGTGGCAATCAGCCTTGTTTGGGGGTAAAATGAATAAACCATTCTTAATTGTGCATCGAATGGATATCATAATACTTCGCTGCAGTTAATCATGGGTGAATGGAAAATTTTAGCCAAATTGCCCCAGTAATCTCCGAGAAAAAGTTGAACGAACAAAGAAGAAATACAAACTAAGAGAAATATAATATATATATCAATTGCATAAATACTTTTGAATTCGTTAACTTTTAAATTTTAAGCGATTAAAAGTCACGTGCGTGCGTGGTGTTTTACAAGTTATTTTTAAATCAACTTTTTAAATCTGAATTATTCATCACATTAATTGTCGCATTAATTTACCCCTTTTCAATAAAGTAAGGTATGCGTATATGTTCATGCATACTTAATTTACCATTAAACTATTTAACTGATCATTGTTGATTCTGGATTGGTTGGTTGGTTGTTTTTGTTTTACGGCATATCAATCCTTTCCAGGTTTATTTAATGTCGAATCCGGTGACTTTGAAGAAAATTATTTTAATAGAATATATTTGTTTTTTGCAAGTCGGTTTCTATTTAACCGATAGTTGGGACCGTAACAGGTACTACTACTCCGGGTCAGAGTGGACCTGGGAGCAATGGCAATTAAAGGGTGGCTCCACACTCCCAAAAGCCGTAAGCTGGGGCCTCACCATCGGATATAGTTTAAGGTCATATCCAGGACGTTGATTCTGGAAGATAGTTGTTGGATGCAACGGGTCAGGGTATGGGCTGTACTGAGCTTAATTTAGTTTTATGCAAATAGGGCGAAAGATGTGGTAGATTCCTTCGTGAAAATTCAACTATTTTTGTGAAATTTTAGCAGAACTTATAAGACATCAATTCTTCAAATTTCAGTTTCATAGGGATATTTTATAGGTTATTATAGAGATTTTTGTCAATAAGTTCGTTTGTATATTCTAGTATATAACAATTGTTTTAGCCCGTACTAATATAAAGCTCACTATATATGTTTTATTATTACTTTAGTGCAGGCAAATATCAGAGATCAGATATACACAGACAGCAAAAAGGAAAGTCCGCACTTGTAATTTTTTCAAAAACTGCGTATTTAAGCTAAATTTAATGTAACTGTTAAAACAAACTATACCTCATTTGATTCGCCTTTCATTCTTCTAAAATTTTACCTTTTCATATTTGACTTTTAATTGAAATATTCTAGAGTTTACGTCAATTTATAAAAATAATTTCAAATTGAGGAGGCAAAAGAAAGTCCGCACAATGGAAAATTGTTATTTAAATGTAACCTTAGGACATTTATGCAACACAAATACAACAGAAACACAATGGACTAGTTAATATTTAGTAGCATAGCCCTTCTGCAATTTGACAGCCTGCAATATTTTGTGAATTCCTTGAATTAGACTGCAGCAATATTGCGAGGAAAGGACTTCCCACTTTTCTTTAATTTTTGTCCAAAGTTCTTCCAAATTTGAAATTCTATCACAGTGTAGCTGTTGCTTGATGTAATGCCATAGGTTTTCGGTAGGATTGAGGTCTGAAGATTGTGCAGGCCAATCCAAACACGGAATATCATGCTCTTTCAAGAACCTCTTAACATTGCCATCTGTGTGAATGGGAACATTATTCTGCATGAAGATGGGATTATCATCTAAATTCTGATCAAAGTAGTGTAGAAAATTCTCAGTCAACATACTAATGTACTTGGTCGAATTAATTCGACCTTGCAAACAAACTATAGACCCTAGACCATTGGTACTAATAATACCCATCATCTGACCACCACCACTTTGCAGGGTTGAAACTGAGCACTTAAAATTAAATTCTTCGTCTTTCCTCCGACAAACTTACTGCCTACCATCACTGCCTAGCCTATTGAACTTGCGTTCGTCGCTAAAAAGCACTTTTTACTAATATGAAGAATCATAGTCTTTATTGCATCTGACAAAGTCCAGACGGCGCTTTCTGTTCTTTATAGAAATCATTGGCTTGCGTCTTGCAACATATCCTCTCAAATTAAATTCCTTTAATCTGTTCTTGGCATTAAAAAGAGAGCAGTTAACATGATTGCACTGTTGTTGGATTTGGGGATCTGTTTCTAATCTGTTTCTTATGTTACGGATTTCGATTGCATTGTCTTCCCTGTTAGAAGTAACTCTGGTACGACCAGATTTAGGGCCATCACGAACACTGCCGGTGTTTTGGTGCTTTTGCACAGTCTTTCGTACAGTTTTCTCATCACATCTGCGGCCGATTTCTCGATTGGATAAACCAGAAAGGTGGAGATTAATGAGCTCATGACGATCACTAAGAGAAGATCGTGGCATATGAACTAAATGTTACATTGTATAACCTGGAACAACAACAATTACGATTAGAGATGTTTTGTTGCCTGTTGGTGGATATTTTAAACTGATTTAGGGGCGATAAGTTAAGCTGGTTTTAAGCGAATTTTTTGCTGCGGACTTTCTTTTTGCCTCCTCAATTTGAAGTTATTCTTTTTTATAGAGGAATAAAAGGCGCATCAAATGAGGTATAGGTTGTTTAAGCAGTTACATCAAATTTAGATTAAATTTGCAGTTTTGAAAAAAATTACAAGTGCGGACTTTCTTTTTGCCGGCACTGTACAAAATGTTCATCTATTGTATACATTTTATACGAAACATATTGTTTTATCAAAATATATTATTTTAAATCAGTCAGTAAATGATGTATGTATTTGATAGCTTTTTTTTCTAAATAACGTTTATTGTTTATGGCTATTATAAAGCCTAAACCATAGACCCCATCGTCATAAAACCGCAGTTAAACAAAATCATTCTCAGGGTTTAACGTTTTCTTTTCTTCACAAAATTTTTTAAACAATACGAATATTTCAAAAACACAAATTTCTGGCGATTTCTTTTGATGAATTCTCGTGACATTGTGTACAATTATCAATTAGATTGAAACAAAAATAAACAAAGTTCAATTTAATCCTATCATCATTAAATTCCTTCTTTCGTGTGTCTAACATCAAATGGAATTTCCATGAACACAGTTTCTCTTCACGTACTTTTTATATGTGGAATACATTGTCACACGACTGCTTCTCGAAGTGTTACATATAATCTGAATCTATACATCTTATTAAGCCGTGCCCTCGAGTATAAATGATAATTCAGTCGTAAAAATTATAATTCGGAGGCATGCCAAGGCAAGATGACCTGTAATCATTTTCGATACCTCCACTCAGTCTCGAAATACAAAGGATACCACCTGCAGGGGCAGCTGCGAATGTAATTGTCAGGAAAGGGTTTCGCAATCCCCCAACCACACCTCTCCTGAATCGTCACTGTTTGAGTCTAGTGGTAAAGAGATATCCAATACGACTGGAAACAATGCCGAGCTAAGTGGGAGTCCTAAGTAGACACCCATTTAGTACTGACCAGGTTAAACGTAGCTTAACTTCAAGAACCGGTGTGTCAACGAGATTATGCCGTATATCGTAATCATTGTAGCCGCTGGTTTAACATAAGAATTTCTTTCTCATATAGATTAATTGTCATAAACATGGCTGAAAGTCTCCATATACTCGTACACATACACACTTTACTCTATAATAAAGACCAATGTACATTTATTTGTATATAAATAAATATCTGTCTGTACAAATAAATATCTGGCTCGTCATACAAAGGTTAACGAGTAAAACACGTACCATTTTCTAGCTCCGGGACAAAAGCATTCCAAGAAGCGATGAGAAGCGAAAAATCAAACAGGAAGTCCAAAATAAATTCAATAAAAAATACTTCATGTCAGATGTGAATTTTTTGAACGTTTACGTATTCTTCATATAATAATATTTACTAGCAAGTGCTGTGGAAATTCTACGGAATGTGAAATATATTGAATCAAAAATGTTTAAATAAACATGATATTTTTCTAGATAGCCTAAATTTTTTTTTTTGACAGAAAAAAACCAAAAACACGCAGCAAATATGTGTTTATTAACAGTATTTTGAAAATAGTGCTCATTGTATTTTAAATATAGACCTAACCGAAATGAGATAAATTAATAAGTACTAATACTCAGAAAGTAATATTGTGCTACATAGTTCAATACAAATAATAAAATCACCTATAATAAGTTGTTTCAATTTTTTAAAATTAAAACTATTTATTTCTATTTAAATGTTATGATTTATTTTAATTATGTAATTATATGTTATTTCAACTATTTCTTTACTATAACAGAACCGCTGATTCAAGTGCAGCAGCAGCAGCAGCAGCAGCATCTCACATATGCAAATGAGAAAGCCGGTGAGCGAGGTGACATCCCATCGGAGGAAAAGGAAGGAAAGAGAATCGGAAAAAAAGAACCACGTGGGCGACCACAACGAGGGGAAAACAAGCCGACGTGAGCATTTGAAACCCGCGTGGCGACAGGACAAGAAGACATGTCAACGCCGGAGAATAAAATGCGCAAGTTTTACACTGAAGAGTTTTGTAAACTACATGGCGAACTAGGAGAGCTTTAAAACAAGATGTAATGCATTATTTGGAAAGTGCCTTTAATAAATGCCTTTTATTTCTACTAGAAAAAAATCTGAGTGCTCGCGATTGTCTTTGCCTGAAACGTGTGGGTACGTGTTAAAATGTAACTACATTGTAGGAGATTATTTAACGCTGTAAAGCCAGACCTTTTCAGAAAAAGTGTTTAAAATGAGGAAAAAAATAAGAAAAAAATAAAATTACCACAGAAGAGAATGCAGTCACAACTAAGTGAAGAAACAACGAATAAAACCAAGACGAAAAACGCGGAGAAAACAAAAACAAACAAACGAATTGCACCGGTCTGTGAGTAATATTAAATATCCCAAGTTTATTTTTATTTTACGGATTTAAAAAGTTTCGAAAATTTAAAAACAAACAAACAAAAGAAAACAAAATGTACAATTCTTATCTCAGGCTAGGCCAAGTGAGTTATTCATTTTTTTTATTTGTAAGTTTTCAAACCGTGTCTGGAGCTCGTATTAGATAGAACTGCCGAAAGTAAATGACCAGGTCAAACAGTATTTTGACAAAAAGGGGAAAATGTGATAATTGTTGTATAATACGTTGATAGCCGATTAATTCGAAGGCGCTAATAATGCTTCTGGTTCTTTGGGTCAGGTGTCAACCATAATTGTCACTGCTTGAGTCCAGTGGCCTGGATAAGTCTAGGGCGACTGGATACAATGTTGAGATAAGCAGGGAAAGCATAAAACACCTGGAATTCCCAAATAGTCATCCATTTTTGTACTGACTAAGCTCAATGGTGCTTTACTTCGGTGTTTCAACGGGAATATGCCATATAAACTCCATATTAATTCTTAATATACTGTGTAAACTCTATATTAATTCTTAATATGTTGTATAAACTCCATATTAATTCTTAATATGCTGTATAAACTCCATATTAATTCTTATTATGCCGCATAATACTCCATATTAATCCCCATTAATCTCTAATATTTTATCATAACAATGGTTTATGCAAAATTTACGTCAGCTCGGCCCAGTAATTTCCGAGAAAAAATAGAATAGACGAACAGACAGAAATATAATGTACATAAGGAGACAGCTCGCTATGAATTTTATACGAGCACCTGCCTTCGTAAACTTTATTTATTTTAAGCCGCCCTCCCCCGCCCCCACCCCCGGAGTGAGAAGGGGATCCAGACGAGGGGGGCTGATATGTAATCCAAAATTCCATTTGTTATTTTCTTGATAGAGCAAAATTATTATGATTTAATTTCTCACCGAAATGTTTTCACACGTTTTCATTGTTTTTTTCCATATTTTTTTCCTTTTTTTACGATCATTTGAACTGACGTTATGAAAACATTTCAGTTGATGAAGCAACTGAACGTAAATTTAAATAAATAACCTTCGGTGCCGCATCTTCTGGCAGAGTGACTGATATGATATTTTGAATTAATCACAAAGGGCTGTAAACACGTAAGGGTCCGCGTTGAGATTTCGTTTTCTTTTTGCTATTGTTTTTTTTTTATCAAAAGTGAAATATTATTATTATTATTATTATTATTATTATTATTATTATTATTATTATTATTATTATTAATAATAATAATAATAATAATAATAATAATAATAATAATAATAATAATAATCTATATATCTATAACAGTGAGATTGTCTCTGTGAGTGTGTCTGTGTGTGTACATTTTCCTACCAAAGTACTGTCAATTTTCAGTCTACATACTCGAGATCTTATATAGGGGGTATTGAGATTTGGGAAAATGTTTTTAATCGGTTTTTAGCCAGAAATTTGGGTGTCAAGAGGTCAAAGTTCAACGATTTGACCGTGGAAAACTCTACCAAAACCCCTCCGCTAATTTTGAGCTTAACACTTGAAATTTAAGATGTAGAAAAAAATCTGTGTGCTCGCGATTGTCTTTGCCTGAAACGTGTGGGTACGTGTTAAAATGTAACTACATTGTAGGAGATTATTTAACGCTGTAAAGCCAGACCTTTTCAGAAAAAAAGTGTTTAAAATGAGGAAAAGAAGAAGAAAAAAATAAAATTACCACAGAAGAGAATGCAGTCACAACTAAGGGAAGAAACAACGAATAAAACCAAGACGAAAAACGCAGAGAAAAACAAACAAACAAACGAATTGAACCGGCCTGTGAGTAATATTAAATATCTCAAGTTTATTTTTATTTTACGGATTTAATTTGCTTTGAGCCCAAAACAATAAATGTTAAGGGATCAAAATTAGGATAAAAGTTAAAAAAAAAAAATGCCCTTTACAGTCTCTACTAAATCACTAAGCCAATTTTTGGTCTAAACATTTGAAACTTTACATAAAGTGCATTCAGACATAGGGCAAGCTGTTTAATCAGTTTTTGATCGGAAATTTGGCTGCCAAGGGGTTAAAGTTAAAATGATTTGACTTTTGAAATTTTAAATAAAGCGTATTCAGACATGCAGCAAGCTTTGTAATCAGTTTTTTGGCGAGGATTTGGCTGACAGGAGTCAAAGTTGAAAGAGTTGTCCTTTCCAGACTCTACCACACTCCTCCGCCAATTTTGTGTCTAAACACTTGACATTTTAGATGTAGATTACTTGGACATGAGTCAAACTATTTAATATATATATATATATATATATATATATATATCTATATATATATATATATATATATATATATATACGTACGTAAAATTATTAACAGTACGTATGTCTCGAGCAAAGAGGGGCTGAACTGCTAGTATGAAATAAAAGAGAAAACTAAAGAAGATATGAAGAGACACAAACTGCTTCTGAAATCTTGACTCTATAGTAGAAACTTGTTCACAGTCATCAATTCATGAGACGTTGCTGTAATTCAGTACAATGCAGCTTTTGTAGGAAGAAATAAAGACACGGAAATTGTTGGTATGGAGCACTTTATACAACTAATGTGCCCAGGCTGTATATTACAATTATAACGCAACGAAGACCCGGATTCTCCCAGTATCAAAAATATAGCACGAGAAAGACACCGGTGTTCATCGGTACATGAGTGTAGACATAAATGGTTCTGATTCAAATATCCAGAATAATATTCCTGTGTTTCTTGCTTCAACAGTGACTTGCAAGTAAAGAGCAAAAATAATGAGAAACACCAAAGAGGAAAAAAAAAATCTCAAAAAATCCAAATTACTCAACTCAACGTTTCCAGGGAAGACACGCGCTGCGAACCGGGATGCAAAGCGTTAGGTTAGCTATTCTCTCCTCTTGTTTGCTGCTCGCTTAAAGAGATTATTTCAATTTGGCATCGATCATCTGCAAGTTAATCACAAGTTTTGTATGCGACGAATAACTGACAAGACGCAAGAATGGATTTCGTGTGTATGGATTAATTATAAATAAATACTGTTTACAAGAAAAATATTATTTTTGTACAATTAGAAACAGGGGGAAAGTTAAAATAAAGATATATCCAATATCTTTTCTTTCACCGCAGTCTACTTAAATAATAACTTAAACAGGACTTTTTTCTTCAACAACCGATTTCCTTTCTTTCTTTATCGGACGGTCAGTGAACGAGTGTGTGGCACGGGATGGTGAGAGACCCAACTTTCGACTCTCGACTAGTTACTGGCGACTGACGACTGACGAATGACTTTAAAATCGCCCTCTGGATCCTTTTAAAGGTAGGGGTGGTGAGGTTTGGCGAATTTCGGGTTCTCATCCAACCAATACCTGTTCATTACGTCATACTCTGATTCATCTGGATTTGCTATGCATGCTAATTAGGTGATTCCACCGACAAAAAATTCCATTATCCGTTTTCTCATAAAGCCCAAATCACGGCCACTTACAAGACAGAACATTTCTCGATAAAACAAAACAATACTCTTCATAAAAATAATTATTTTCTCCTCTACGTATTTTGCGTCAGCAATCCAACCGTTTTTAACCAGCAAGGCAATCCGCTGATACCCGGGGATCGCACACATAAATAAAAGCTCTCATTCGTCCACTTCTTGGGCAATTTTCGACTATCATAGGTGGTTGGGTCACACAATGGAGGAAAGGAGGAAGAGAGCTGATGGAGATTGAATAATAAGTTGGGGGAGAACTTCGAAGTGATCACTTACTTGCATAACAGTCATTAAGTGTTACTTTCAGTAGTGGCGAAAGAAGAGCTAGATAAAGAATCACTAGAAGATAAGCAGAAGCACAAGGAATAAATCGAAGCAGAAAATGTGTCTGAGTTTGTAAGAATGAAACTTCACAATAATCAAAGCTGTCTAAAATTTCACAATAATCAAAGCTGTTTTAGACAGCTTTGATTATTGTGAAATTTTAGATAGCTTTGATTATTGTAAAATTTTAGACAGCTTTGATTATTGTGAAATTTTAGACAGCTTTGATTATTGTGAAATTTTAGACAGCTTTGATTATTGTGAAATTTTAGACAGCTTTGATTATTGTCAAATTTTAGATAGCTTTGATTATTGTGAAATTTTAGATAGCTTTGATTATTGTAAAATTTTAGCCAATTCTCCATTGATTATTACCCAATATATAGTAATGATTTTAAGCATTATAACTTAGATAGCATCCGCTAAAATCGAAACCAAAACGTTTACCATTCTAACCTTAGTTGTTATTATCGATTCAGCGTCGTTACCGTCTGAGAAACCGGATTATTGATCTGAAGAATAAAAAATTAAGCGGCTTTGAACTATAAATTTTTAATTTTCTAAAGGTAACGTTTTATTCGATTTACCGTGTTAAAATCGACTATTTTGTTTTCGATTTTTACTTCTTAATAGCAACTTTTGCCGACTGTAAACCAAATCGAAAGTGTGCCACAGTTCCAAATATCCTATATACAAAATGTAAACTCTGGACCAAATATTCAGAGAGGAGATTGATAGAGATTTTCGCGCATATGTTAAGGTCACTTATATATGTTAAAGTAAATACTGAAAATTTGTGCATAAATTATATATTCTTATATTAATTTATGTGATTAAATGAAATAGTCATATATATATATATATATATATATATATATATATATATATTTATTATTTAAAAAAAAAAGTAAGCTACGGACATGCATGTTCCGAGGCCCTACCTCTCTTCAGCGTAGCTTGACTGTTTCAAATAAAAATATGGGTGATTTCTTAAGAAACAACATAACCGTATTATCGTGTAAAAATCAACAACACATCTACGTATATATATATATATATATATATACATATATATATACACACACACACATATATATATATATTAGTGTTGGGACGATTCATCGGAAGCGAGAATCGGAAAAAGTCAGAAGATTTGGGGGTAGTGAAATCGGTATCGGAAAAATTCATCCCTATTTTCCGATGCCAAAACGATTCTTTTAATTGTCTTTTTTTATTTGTATTTGTTTAAACCAACATCTTCCATTGCTGGTAATAATGATCAAATAATAAATATTTATTGATTTTAAATTACCAGTTAAGCTAAAATGGATAGATCATCCTCCATAAGTGTATTTTGACGTTTAAGTAAATATCTGCATAGTTATCATGTGTTTTTACGAAAACCGACAGGAATAACAATCTTATAGTTAAATAATTAGAGCTTTATAAAGAATCGGAATCGGTAATTGTATTGGAATCGGGAATTTAGCACGGAATCGGTAGTTGTATCGAAATCGAGAAAAATATTCGAATCGACACATCACTAATATATATATATATATATATATATATATATATATATATATATATATATATATATATGTGTGTGTGTGTGTGTGTGTGTGTGTGTCCTATAACATATTTATCTTAAATTCTACGCAATTAGCACGAGATAAAATCTATGTATATATAAAATTAAGCGTAATAGTACAATGAATCCAATCACCTCACAAGAAACCATAAAATCGAATGCGTAATTAATTAATATTTAAAGGAATATGCAAATTATCATTATCCCCACCAAAATAGTCCTCGTACAATCATTGTCACACCATTTGTTGAACACTATGAACAAAATTCAAACTATTTAACTAATACAAATCAGCCAATTAATATTAATATCAGACCTCGGGCTTTTAATAAAGTACATACATATATCGGCGCTACTTTAACATAAATTAAGAAAAGAATATCAAACCACATTTCTTCTTTTAACAACCATACTTCTAATAATAACCAAGGAACTTCTCTAACCACTTTAATTAAAAAACTTAACTCTAATAATACCCTCTTCTCAATCAAATGGACTATCATAAAAAAGTTAAGTCTTATACTCCAGGCTCTAAGTCATGTCACCTCCGCACAACCGAAGCTATTACTATAATTACTTCCCCTCAAAGTAACAATATAATAAATTCTAAAAACGAACTGATCTCTTTCTGTAAACATAAGTCCAAATTTAATTATGGTAATTTTGAAATTACATAGTTATTACTTTAACCTTTCAGATAGATATATAATTTTTCTTAAACATTATCGTTTTTCTACATACTTTCTTAATACTTTATGATTTAATAATCCTTTATTTTAATTCTTTATTTCTTCTTTGCTTGGGCGGTTGTCATCTGCAATTTCCGTTTTAGTCTTTAAATATTCCTATCTATCTAATATATCAATCTACCCACATTTTCATATCTTGTATGCATATTTACTTATATTTTACTATATGCATTTGCTTACATACTTACATGGTTTAACCGGAATTTGCAGATACCAGCCATCCTCTCCCCTTAAAAATTATTATTTTTTAATTTTATATTTTATTTTTTTATTTTGTATTTATTATTTATTTTTTATTAATTAATTTATTTATTTATTTATTTATTCCATTTAGTGTCTTTTAAATACTCTTGCTGACATTTTCTTAAGTAATAACCTGTACATTTCAGTTGACCTATTTTGCCCTATATTTTTCGCGCCTTTTAACATCATTTTTTTCTGGGTCATTTTGACATTTGCTTTTCTATATTATATTTAATTCTATCACCATTTAATTTTTTCTCTTCTTATTCACTGATATTTTTTCTCTTCTTCTTCCCTGATCTTTCTTAATAACATTATGTCTCGGCAGCCGTGTCAAACGCATATCTTATTTTTTTTATTAATATTATTGGAATTCTTCCCCTTTTCCTTGTACATATTTGTGAATTATTCCATAGATTTCGGCCTTTTGGATTATTTTGGTCCATCTTCCAATTATGTGATTTCCTTGCATTTTACTTGTGCGAATTGAAATTCAATTAACTTTCTTGGATTTATATTTTTGGATTTTACCGTCACTGGATAATTAACCTTTCACCAGACTATCCATTCACGTGTAATCACCTTTTTCTTCACCATATTCCCTCTGCTTCACTTTTTGTTATCAAGTAAGATCTTTGACTTACTTGCAGTTTCATCAAATACTTTTGCCTGCAAAATCCGATCCCGCATTTTGCTAATTCCTACCCTTTGATGAGAAGGAAAGTATTTTTCCGAAACTCCCCGGATTAAGGACTATCCACTTATCAAGTGTTTCCCTTTTCAGATTAAATATATTTTTAACTCTTTTTTAAAGTGTTTTTTTAACACGTTTTATTAACTGTTTTCACTTATATATATATATATATATATATATATATATATATATATATATATATATATATATATATATATATGGCGATTAAGCTACACTGAATATTCCGCGTTTCATCCACTCTAGAATTCTTCAGGCTTAGGCGCATAAGCCTGAAGAATCCTAGAGTGGATGAAACGTGGAATATTCAGTGTAGCTTAATCGCCATATATATTTTATAGCTGACTAACTAGCTCTACCTACGTATTGAGCACTTTTGAAATAAATACTTAAAGTTTACGCATACATTTATACTTTCGTATATTAATTTATGTGAATAGATGAAGTAGTTATATATATATATATACTCATCACCACACAGTACTGTTTCGCTGTTTCACAGCTCATTAGTGTTTCAGACGTATTATTGAATATAATCTAATATCAAATAGAACACGACACGCTATGATCAGTTGTGTAGTCACTGATATGCCGCCATCATTATATTAATATTTATCATCATAAACATAAATAGAGGACAACGACAGGTAGTCCTGCTAGTATTGTTTGATAAACGCGTATCTTAAAAGTGAACGCAAACTTTATACAAATACATAACGAAGTCAATTTGTTATCAAAATCACGAGGTTATGGCAGCAGGCGTTTCGCAATTGAGCAAATAATGTTATAATTAGATACAACTGTCGTTTGGGGGTTGCACAACTGTAAGCAAATCAAACATATGTGAATTAGAAGTTTACTGCAATGGGTTTCAAATCGCTAGTGCTGGGTGGCCAATCTTAGAGAAAGAAACAAGAGATGAAGTGGATAAGTGGAGGAGAGAGATGATCGACAGAGAATTGTATATATATATATATATATATATATATATATATATATATATATATGTGTGTGTGTGTGTGTATACATATGTACATATATACATATTCATATACATATATATATGTATCTCTCTCTATATATGTATATATATGTATATATATATGCATATATATGCATATATATATATATATATGCATATATATATATATATATATGATTTTTGGAAAAAGAAATCCAGCAGAGTGCTCAATTAAAAGGAAAATCCGAAGATATCCGAAAAAAAGAGCGTATTTATATTTTGTATTTTGTGTACAGAAAGTTGTTAGATAAGATAAGTCATTAATACCGTCGGTTTCAAGCCCGATAATTAGAATCGTTTTAGATATCCATATCAAGCTCTCTTTAGCCAATACTCATCTCAACAGATGAGTATTTGGCTGAAGAAAGCTTGATATGGATATTTAAAACAATCCTAATTATCGGGCTTGAAACTGACGGTATTAATGACTTATCTTATCTAACAACTTTTAGTACACAAAATACAATGTATATATATATATATATATGTGTGTGTGTGTGTGTGTGTGTGTGTGTGTGTGTAACGCGCCACTAATGGCTACAACTTATTGAAAATTTTACTTTTCAACTTTCATACCTTTCATTTTTACTCCAGTTCACGCTCATCGCACCAAGTATATTAATTTAACATGAAGATGATTCCAAGCCAAATCGAAAGAGCTCGCGACTTTTATAAAACTTTTATTGATATTTCCCATATATATTAAAAAGATTATACGAAAAAACGAAAAAATAAAAAGCCAATGAATTAAGGTGTTTTCGCTGTATTCAATAATGTTTGCTTTAATCTCTTTCTTTCTTTCTCTCTCTCTATATATCTATCTATCTATCTATATATATATATATATGTGTGTATGTGTGTATGTGTGTGTGATTGTGTGTGTATGTCTGTACGCGTGTGCGTATGTGTGCATGTATTTACATATGTTTGTGTGTATATGTGTAGAAATTTAGCAAATACAAAATAAAAATAGTTTTTTCTTTATTCAATTGAATTAAAATTTTTAGGCATTTTTTTTCAGAGGCAAGCCGTTCGCAAACGGAAGTTTATATAGACTAGCTATTATTTTGCTGGTAAACACAAAAATGGACAACTTCAAAGTTTTTAACAAAGTAATGTTCGAAATATATACAGATGAAAAATGTATATTCAATTAATGCCCAAATATAAAGACGTTTTAGACAGTAACAACATCGAATCAATGAACTTCATCAGAACTTTGTACAATCTTTAAATCCGTAGATTTGCGGTAAGAATATTCAGACCGTATAGATGTATAATTCTCAGATGTCTTAGGTTGAAAATTCTGCTCGGAAAATCTAATAGTGTGGATATTAGTTTGTTGAGGAATTATTGATTTTTAGAGGGCTTAAGTAGCTTTTTTAATTTAAAGTTAAGAATTGAAAAGCTAGATTTACTGTTTATGTCACGAGATAAATGGTTTCACTCGAAAATGGCTAAAAGCAAAATATATGAACAACTTCTAATAAATAAAGAAATTTGTGTCAAGAATGAGAGTTCAATAGAAACGTTGTTTTAATTTGAATAAAATAAAATACGCATCAAGTGCGCTTGAAAAAAAATCACAACGTAATATTAGGAAAATAAACAAATATTTTACTTGTTTGAAATTTATCACAAATATATTTTGGAGGTAGACTCCATCTTCAGTGTGTTGTTTTGTTCCTTTTTTCCTTTTCTTCTTTCCTGCCATGTTATAGAGTTGGAGAAAGAAGTCTGTTTGTATAGAGCCGCGCGTTGTATCTGGCGGGTGTATTTTGAAATGTTTGAACTATGCGTAGGTAACTCGAGAATAACGTCAAAGATGAGAGTTCAATAAAAAGTTGTCTTAATTTGAATAAAATAAAATACGCATCAAGTGCGCTTGAAACCAAGTGATAACGTAATATTAGGAAAATAAACAAATATTTTACTTGTTTGAAATTTATCACAAAAGAAGTTTGTGTTTGTTTCATTAAAATTAATAGTATCGTTTTAGAAACGAAAATTAAGCTAATTTTTTTTTACGATACAAATTCCGACACCCCAGAAAGTTCCGATATTCCCGTTTTGCGATTTCGATTCCGATTAATCGTCTCAACACACACACACACACACACACACACACACACACACACACACACACACACACACACACACACACACACACACACACATATATATATATCCATATATAATATTTTTATTGTAGAAATTCCCTCTGGACAAAAGTACCGTACGTTTAACACAATACATGCCACATACAAATTCAATGCATCTACCCTGATAGCCATTATCTTATGTAGTTAGGACTACCATTTCTACCACATTCACTCGTGATAATAAAATATTACATTACATCCGATGAGGCACACCATCACAATTGCCCCATCTACAGAGGAAGAAGTTCCTATTTTTCTCTCTTAATATTTAGTGCTACCCCGCTACCAGTTGAGTCCTGGTCAAATTCTATATTTTCTTACGATATTATGCTTGCACCACCATTAACTGGTTTTTACATACATACACTAAACATAATCTTTCCATTTTTCGCTTCACAAATAATAAAGTTTCCTTTACCTGGTTTCGTCCGTTGTGATTTTCTGAGCTCTGACCATTCTTATATTCGGGATAAACGGCATTCGCATCAATAAACGAACGCTAACCTACCATTCAAATATGACGTTGCAGTGATACCTATTTTTCATTGCTGCGCACTAAGATTATGCCGACAAAACCTTATAATACACAAAATAAAATACATTGTTTTTTTTCCGTTTTTACGTGAGTTTTCTGCAATTTAAAATTACTGCTACACGGCGAAATTGCGGTAGATGACGAACCCGCGAACACACGGACACAGAAACACATCGTCCTCAGAGAAATAGATTGGTTTATCGCGCGCGCGTTTCTACACGTAGAAAATTGCTTGTCACCACAACATCTAATTGAGATTTTCGTAACCAGCGTACTCTGAAATTTGTAAAAGTCGTCAATTTAAATAAATCTGGGGAGGTTGGCCTAATGGAAAAAGTACCTTAAAAAACATAAAAAAAACATTAAAAAACAATAGGAAAAGTACAGTCAAGAATCAAAAATAGTAAAAGTTATAAATTTAATCGGTTAGGTAGTTTTTTGTTCGCTTTTGTAATGAGGTCCTTTCGCTCAGTATAGGGCGACGGTTTTCGTCGAAAAAAAATAGTAAAAGTTATGAATTGTTTCGGGTAGGTGATCGTATTGTTTAATGATTTCCATACGCTCAGTATAATCCGACGGCTATCGCTGTTCACCGAGCGTCGCCGAGCGTCGCCGAACGAGACTCAAGGAAAAACGGGATGTAAACTGCAGAAGATATATATAAAGTCACGCACCAATGTTAATTAAAAAAGTTCGAAAATTAAAAAAGTTATAGTAGTAACATTTATTCAAATTCAAAAAAATAAATATTAACATTGTGGCCACCCTGTATATATATATATATATATATATATATATATATATATATATATGTATATATATATATATATATATATATATGTATATATATATGTATATATATATATATATGAGAGAGAGAAGAAGAGAGAGTGATATATATATATATATATATAAAGAGAGAGAGAGAGAGGGAGAGGAAGAGAGAGAGAGTTGGGAAGAATATATATATATATATACATATATTCTTCTCAACTTTTTCTCTCTTTCTAAGGGTATCAGGTAATAAGGATGAAATTATCGATAGTTATATTAGGAGTGAAATAAAATATTGAGGCTGTTTTATGGAAGTACATTCATCAATGTGATATAGAAAGATTATAGTTTTTATTATTGCATGTAAGTATATGGCAAATCAGTTACAGTGTTTTTTAGGTAATTCTGCCAGAGTACACCTGCACATCTATAAACGTCTACTATGCCTATTATCTTACTAAATCTCAGCTACAGAGAATCTCTCTTATTCACTCTTTCCAACACAACATTTATTTTTAACAACAGAAAGTTCTTTTACCATTCCTGAATACACTCGAGATTGTTCAATTTGAAACGACTAATTCTCCCCGATGACAACGCTTGCCTGCAGAAACTGAACAAATCGCGCTACGAGACTCTGCCTCGTCCGCCATATTCATCGGATTTCTCGCTCACCGATTATCATTTTTTTCAAGCCTCTCTACAATTTCCTTCACGAAAAATGCTTCAAAAGCCGAGATGATGCCGAATCAGCCTTTAATGACTTCCTCGCTTTCAAAACTCCGGATTTCTATGCTAATGGGATGAATAAACTTATTTCTCGTTGGCAAAAATGTGTCGATTTTAATGAGTTTTTATTTCGATTAATAAAGTTTATTATGAAAGGAATTATGATCTTTTAAAGTTGAACGTCAAAATAACATCATTTTTGCAATAACCTAAGGTATATATATATATATATATATATATATATATATATATATATATATATATATATATATAATAAATTTTACCGTCACTGTATTATTTATCTTCCACCAGACTATCCATTCATGTGTAATCACCTTTTTCTGCACCATATTCCCTCTGCTTCACTTTTTTTGTTTTCAAGTAAGATCTTTGACTTACTTGTTGTTTCATCAAATACTTTTGCACGCAAAATCCGATCCCGCATTTTACTAATTCTTACCCTCTGATGAGAAGGAAAGTATTTCTTCGAAACTCCGCGGATTAAGGACTATCCACTTATCTAGTGTTTCCTTTTCAGATTAAATATGTTTTTAACTCATTTCAAAGTGTTTTTTAACATGTTTTATTAACTGTTTGCTCGTATATATATATATATATATATATATATATATATATATATATATATATATATATATATATATATAGAGAGAGAGAGAGAGAGAGAGAGAGAGGGAGAGAATGGATTATAAATTATAACATTGATTCTCAGAGTCTAATCAATTTCTCTTATTATTACTGAAAACATCCCTTTTATTAAGGATTTTGCATATATTCGCTAAACTTTTCAGGGAGTTTATACTTGATATTAACAGATTTAAAAAAAAAGGGATTTTCAATTTTATTGGCTCAGTCTGGACACCATCCTTGTCTGTTGTAGGCTTTTTATGAAATAATTAATGACTATGGTACTTCTTCGCTATTGACAAAAGTAAAAAAAATATAGATAAAAATCTCAGTTTACCAAAATGTTGGATAAAATAAATTAAGGGAAAACCTTAAAAGTTTTCTGAATTATAAAATAAATTATATCAGCATTTCAACGCTCGACCAACCAAAGAAGAATGAGATTCGGAAATTTATTACTGGAACTAACATATATGCATCAAATAAATGTTACCAAAGGAAGGCTCTTTCTATCTATTTTGATAAGTTTGTTTTTGCTTACACTTATTTTAAATCGTGTTTTTAGTTTAAAAACCTTAGTGTTCACTGTGTTGAGTTAGAATAAAAATAACTGCCGATAAGCCTTTCATACGAAGCCTTGATTGCAAAATTATGTACGGCATAATTTCGTTTACACACCGGTTCCTGTTGGATCACCGAAGTTAAGCAACGTTGAACCTAGTCATTACTAAATGGGTGACCATTTCGGATCTCCAGGGGCTGTATGTGTTCTCCGCTTGTCTCAGTATTTTTTCAGTCATCCTGGACTTCTTATTGCCACTGGGATCAAACAATGCCGATCCAGAAGTGTTGTTGAAGATTACGCAACTCTTGTTTCACAATTAAACGCGCAGCTGCGCCTACAAGGGGTATCCTTTGTCTTTCGAGAATGACTAGAGACATGGAATGTGCAAAATTGCTTTCTGTATTCGAATTTATAAATTTATCGTTTTCTTCTTTCCGCGATGTTATCATTAAAAAGCAAAATTTCATGATGGGAGAGTGATTTAGCTAAAAAAATCTTATGAATATGCTTCAAGATGGGTATAACAGTATCATGTTTTTGTTCTTTCTAAGCAAAAATTACTGGTTTTTTTCTGACGAGTATATGCACGAGAATATTCAGTATTGATATAATAATAACGATTGTTTCTGCATAACGAAACAGATCTGTAAAAAAATATACCAGGATGGAGTACTGTTGCCACGTCTGGGCAGAAGCTGCTGAAACGGTCTATCCTGCCTTGACACAGTACAAAATAGACTTCGTGGCTTGGTGGGGGATGAACTTTTCTCTTCCCTGCAACCTCTCTCTTACAGAAGAGACGTTGCGAGCCTGTCTCTGTTTTATCGTTATTTCCATGGCAAGTGCTCGTCTGAGCTCCATTCTCTGGTTCCCCCCGCCAATCTTTCACGAAAAACACCCGACTAGCTGAAACCACTGTCAATAATTTTCCCCACTCTTTATCCGTGCCTTAACCAAAACGTAGATTCCATGAACAAAGCTTCTTTCTTAGAACAGCATGGCTGTGGAACTCTCTGCCGCTTGCCTGTTTCCCCCCCCCCCTCCCGAATTCAACTTGGATGTTTTCAAGTCCAACACAAACAAATTTCTGATGAACCGCCCCCTTAAGTAATGATACCTTATCAAATCTCCAATACTAACTATTACTACGATACTATCCCACTGATAAGTGTGCACACAATAACCCTTATCCCCGAGTGGCTCCTGGGCCTTGATAAGTGGTTACCCCCATATATATATATAAAAAAATATACCAAAATTTTAATATGGCGAAAGAGCTATGTAGTAAGAAAAATAAACATTTTGATTTTGGAATGTAGCTCCACTTTTATGCTTTAATATATGCCGTGTTGTGATATTTAACTAACATTGCGCTTCTAAGCAAAAAGGATTGGCATGCACACAATGAGAAATATAATTGAAAAAATATATTTTATCCCCAAAACAATATATATATATATGGAGAGAGAGAGAGAGAGAGAGAGAGAGAGAGAGAGAGAGAGAGAGAGGGGGGGTAAAGAAAAAGAATGCATTTCCTATCTTGACAACTATTACTATCATGTCAACAATGTCCTTTATCCTTCTGTAAGCCTAAAACTAAACGGAGTTTAACTGAACAGAGTTTTTTTTTCTATAAATAGCCGTCTTTGACACACAATGACGCGGTACTACTTCCCGACTGACTAAGATATTGTCGTATTCCAAACCAATGTAAACAAGTTCTGAGGTTACATGACACTCAAGATGAGAAGAGTAGTCCGTTGAATCCAAATAATACGAATAACCAATTCTCACCTCAAAAATTCAGAAACGTAAACACACACACACACACACACACACACACACACACACACACACACACACACGCGCGCGCGCGCTCGCGCACGCGCATATATATATATATATATATATATATATATAGTAATTGTCTGAACTTTTGAGATGAGGTGTTTTCATTGATTGAGATTGTCGGACTGACCGGAGGGCAAAACGGCTGAAACGTTGTGACGTTAACAAACAAGATGAGGAAGTCAGCCCGACAATGTCAATCATATATATATATATATATATATATATATATATATATATATATATATATATATATATATATATATCGGGCAGTCCGTCGATTTCGACGATGATACAAAGGTCGGTTAGTGTCTGTGTCGAAGGTGCGATGTGAGTTCGATCGGAGCTCTGAAACCCCGGCCACACATGTGACACCTGATGGCAGGAAATCCGAGTAGTGGCGCCCTCTTCAGCAAAAGCACGACCATCATACTCCAATTGCCTGAGTGCAGAAATCACGCCGCGGCTTCCAGTCCATCAAACGTGCCGGTACGCCCTCACTACATCGCCAGAGGACTTTCACCTCTCTCCCAGCCTAGGCAAATTAGGTATAGGCAGCTTGCCCAGTACTGCTAGCACCCTCTCCGCTGAAAGCAAAAGTACAGAGGCAAGGACGGGCCATGACAGTCTGCACACATGCAATCAGCCGCATCCGATGACTGAGGCAGACCCGAGTCGAGTTTTACATCACCCTTGTTGACCGCGTCGGCACTGCGGTGCTGGTTCATCAGCTGCGCAAGCCGTTGGGATTCCTTCCAAGAGCATCGTTGACCAGGCTTGGATTTTCGCGACCCTAAATAGAGGGGGGGGGCTAATGGGTACTACACCTTGCCCAAGTGTGACCCAGATCTGCAACGAATAAAGGGTAGTGACATTCTCCCCAAAACCCTAAAGCTCCCGCACCAGGGCTTCGTTGCCGGATGTAGTTTTACATCATATCCATATATATATATATAACGCATCATTTTAACTTCCTGACTTTATTATAAACGCTCGCAGAAATGAAATTCGTAAATACTTAATTTCCATCAATTTATGTGTAAGCTGGTGGTGGTCTGGAGGAAAGCTAGCCTGCAAAATCAAGCGTGTTTTTATCACTTCCTACACTGATGATTGCCTTAGATCAAACACTAGTCTTTGTAGATATAAAATTGTTAATGTTTATTAAAAAAATATTTAAGTTATACAGTGTGACCCCCCCAAAAAAACAAAAAAACAAAACTAAATGGAGGCTATCTAGACCATATGCTGTAGAACGGAGAAAAAAAGGCCAAAGACCCTAGTGTTTTGATGTGATGTTGTGAATATAATAAACCAATTATGATCAAAGTTTAATTTCATTCGGACAAAACACTAAAAAATGGGGCCTAATCAGAGTTGGGACCCGTTTTTTTTGGGGGGGGGTCACCCTGTATACACACACACACGCACACACACACACACACACACACACACACACACACACACACACACACACACACACACATATATATTTTTTTTTTCTTAAGATTATAAATAAATATACAGTTTTAAGGTATAATAAAATTATGGGGTGTTCGTTCGCACCTGACCTCCATAGAATGGAAATATGTCACAAAGTTTAACAAGGTTTTTTTTTAACATAGATTCACAAAATATTGTGATAAGTGTTTCTGTGTGAACAGGTATGGTATAATAAATTATGGGGTTTATCTATTTTATTTTTACTTTCATCATATTTTGCTTTGGTTTTGATACCCCCAAATTCAACCCAAATTTACAACCCTTCCTTTTCATA
This sequence comes from Euprymna scolopes, assembly GCF_053919585.1. Classification (NCBI taxonomy): domain Eukaryota; kingdom Metazoa; phylum Mollusca; class Cephalopoda; order Sepiida; family Sepiolidae; genus Euprymna; species Euprymna scolopes. The sequence continues at coordinate 110,761,194 of NC_136493.1, read as the reverse complement.
ACCTATCATACTTTCATAAATCAGAGTCCATTTTCTGTAGGCTATTTTTGAACCCAGTCAACGATGGGTTCTTTTGCTAGTATATATATATATATATATATATATATATATATATATATATATATATATAGAGAGAGAGAGAGAGAGAGAGAGAGAGAGAGAAACAAAAATAAAAAGGAACAAACCGAGTTATGTGTTCATCAACGTTTCGTCTTTATTTCGAAAAGTTGATGAACACACGCACACACACACACACACACACACACACACACACACACACACACACCCATATATATGTGTGTGTGTGGAAAAAGGGAAGAAAAACACGTAACCGTTTTTTTATGTACAAATAGGGAAAAGTTATATATATAAATATCTCACTTTTCATTGGACTATCCTCATATCTTGGTATATTTTACTGCCTTAACCATTTTTATCATTCTTCTGAGGAAGTCCCTCGAAAATAGGGACGAAACGTTGAGAATTTCTTAAAAAGGCCACACGTCTTTTTCCCTTTTTTCCATAACGTCATAATATCATACCTGCCTTTATTTTCATATATATATATATATATATATATATATATATATATATATATATATATATATATATATATATATATATATATATATATATATATATATATAAAGAGAGGGAGAGAGAAAGTCGGAGAGAGTTACAAGAGAGGGGAGATTGCTTGCTATAAGCAAATCAAACATATGTGTCTCAGAAGGCTATTGCACTGGTTTCCAAATGGTTCACGTTGGGTGGCCAGTCTTGGAAAAAGTAGAAAAGAAGAAAATTAATAGATAAATATTGCATGCATAAAACTAGATGGCAACTGAAAAAAAGGAAGGTTGATAAACAGGCGAAAAGTCACGGAGTCAGAGAGGCAGAGAGAGAGAAACATGGCCGCTGGGTAAAAGAAAGCCGTGTTGTTTTGGCTGACAAGGAAAAGGAAAAAAAATAAGAATGGCTGATTTTTCAAGCCAAGAGATTCGGCTTAGAAATAAATAAGTAAAACAATAAACGTATATATATATATATATATATATATATATATATATATATATATATATATATAGACAAACAAATAAATAAATACATGAGGTGTTGGGGACCTAAGTATTAGAATCGGTGTTGTAAACATTGCTCGCCCTGAAACTTCTAAAATAAACACCGCGGCGCGGAGTCTATATTTGTTTATACCATGGGCATATGACCACACACATAAACAAAGGTAACACGTGCAAGCGTGCATGCGCGTGCACACACACTTACACACACACATACAAAGTTACAGAGGTACACGCATATACACACACGTAAACGAATAGATACGTATCTACACTATTATTAAGTTTTTTTTAAAAATAATGGCTGATTTAAGATAGAAACATTTATTCATTTCAGAAGCATATTTTCGCAAACTTTTCTTCTTACCATCTTTCTTAATCGTTCAAAGGGCGACACCATTAAGTGGCTTACACACCGTTTAAACTTTTACATAGAGTTTCATCAACAATTCCGTTTAAACAATTAGTTTTCAAAAGAACTCTATCTCCTACGAGGATCGTTCCAAAAACAATACATCCTATTTTTTTTAAAACTAAATAAAATGGTTAAAGATCTACGAAGACGTAAGTGGTACCGTTAAAACGAACGATTTTGTACTTTAGGATTTATTTTTACATATATAGTCACCATTATTCTCAATGCACTTTTTTTTTTACAGCAACGGAGTGGTGGCTGTGTATGGCTGTACGGAGCGCACTTTGTCGCTCACATCTATGTCGGCACTCTTACATAGACGAACCCATCTACTACCTGTGCTGACGTCAACTGCGTTGACTCCGTAAACACTCAACAGGCGCTGGTAAATGTTGATTGGTTTAATGTTTTCTGTAAGGAGGAATTCAATGATGCATCTCTGCTTCTGAAGCACGTTCATGATAAGGGTTGCTTTCTTAGAGTCTCATACTGCCAATATCTACAAGAGGAGGATGAAACTTTTAGGTCAGTAATACATAAGTTCAGTTAGCATAATAATACAATTTGCATTCCACTCTGATCCATTCGCGAAGATTCAAAATAGGAAGCATTACGTTTACACCTGCATGACTATTATGGGATGTCTAGTAAGAGATTCATATTATTCGTGAATTCCGACTGTTTCTTCAGATTTGTTTTATATTTTTTGTATTTTATAGAAATTATGTCAGACAATGCATGTAGCCACCAGTCTCTATCTCTAAAAATCTATTCTCAAACCACATATGGAGTACTGTTGTCATATTTAGGAAAGTAAATCTCTTGGCCATTTGAAGGTTATTGATTAGATTCAGAAACGAAATTATAATTTGATTAGCCTCACTATTTCTTCTTCTCCTCGCCATGTCTACATCACAAGTGTAATGTTGTTACTATTAGTCTCAGTCTTTTCTATGAATACTATTAAAGCATATGCTCTTTAGAATTGACTGATTTGTTTACCGTTTTTTTGGGGGGTGGGGGTTAAAGCACTAACTTAATTCGTCGTTTTGACACCTTATAGTAATACAGCTTTCTATTCCATCAGTTTTTTTTTTCAAGAATTCTAGGCTTGTGGAACTCACTTCCCGTTGACTGTTTTCTCTTCTACCTATACCCTTAGTCTTTTGAATAATAAGATCCCTAGGCATCACATGTCATTGCAACAATTATCTTTTGTTCTTGTTAGCTTTTCATATGAAACCAACTGGACCGATTTTTATGAAATTTCATACGAACGTACTTAATGTGCCTGGCAGTGTTCTTCGGTAGGTTTTATATCGGAATCTCTTCAATAAGTAACGATAATCGATAATCGAAATAATCAGATGAAAGGAGCAACAGACGATTTTGACCAAAGTTTACATCACAAATGCATTTGAGAAGTTTTATTACCACACAAGCCGACATATAAAATCATCAGTAGGTTCTTTGATATGACAGGGGAGCGTTCGATATAGATGTTTCTGTTTAGAGCACAATTGAAGCATGATACTTGACTTTGTCATTTTAGACTTTAATTCAAACCCTTATATATAAAGTTAATTTATTAAATCAACAGCAGGTTCTCTACAGTGCAATTTAGACTACAATGTATTATGGATTAGGTCTCTTAAGGGAAGTATGTGAAGCGATGGGTCTCCAATATGAACAGACAATCAATCTATTTGAGTGAAAAATTGGCGATTTCATCGGATTCGATCACAATAATAATATGGAAGTATGAAACATTCGTTGATCATCATCCAATCCTAGATAACGTCGGGTATCCCTGTTATATATATATATATATATATATATATATATATATATATATATATATATATATATATTAAACAGTAATCTACGGACACGCGTGTATCGGAGCCCTACTCCTCTTCAGCGTAACTTGAATGTTGTTAGGATTCGACCCCACCCCTTCATATATATATATATATATATATATATATATATATATATATATATATATATATATATATATATATATATATATATATATACTCGGGTTTTTTTTTTATTCAAAAGTAATGGACTAATGAATTCAACGAGGTTGTTAGATAGTGCTCAATAAAAAGAGCTGATAATATTTGTTTATTGTTATATAAACATGGTCACATCCTGCTGCTACAAATGGCCACTTGTTTCAATCAAACAACAGATATCATCAGGCAGCGACTTGACTATTCAAAAGTTCAATGAATACACTATTCATTGAACTTTTCAATAGACAAGTCGCTGCTTGATGATATCTGTTGTTTGATTGAAACAAGTGGCCATTTGTAGCAGCAGGATGTGACCATGTTTATATAACAATAAACATATATATATATATATATATATATATATATATATATATATATATATATATATATATATATATATATATGAAATAAAATGGAGGTGGAAGGACCTGGATACTCAACGTTTCGCCCGATTTATGCGGGCGTCTTCAAGAGGGATGGTCATTGACGAGAGAGTCGGAGGATTGGTGCTTTATATAATGATGGGGGAGAGCAACGTGTTTTCCTTGTGTAAATTAGATATCATATATACATATATATACATTTTATGAGAGAAAAAAATAAATTAGAGTAAATTAGTGTAGTAGATTACGTCTAAAAGTTAAAATATCGTAGAGATTAAAAAAACAATTGTGTTTGGAAATATAGCGGTGATAGATTAAATAAATAAAATGACACGAGATTACGAAAGAATTTTTTTTTTTTTAAATTAGAAATAATTGAATTGGGATAAAATAACGTAGTAACTTAAAAGATGGTGTCTAAAAATAAGAATAGGAGGTGATAAAAGTGAGTCTAAAAATAGATAATGATAAAATAAAATACAGTAAATAAGTAAAATAAAAAATAATAAAATTAAATGAAATTACGAATTTGTTTTTATATCGCGTTTAATCGGTGTCTAAGTTGTTCTCTTTAATAATTATTTTCGACAGAAAGGGAGCAATGTGGAAAAAACCTTTTCTTTGCTTAATTATATTGCTGGAATATATATATATATATATATATATATATATATATATATATATATATATATATATATATATATATATATATATATATATATGAGGCTCGTTCATTCTTTGACAGAATATGGATCCACACCGTTGGGTTGCCTGCGCGTGAAATTTTTGTGGCAGGAGGTGAGCAATCTCCAACCACACCTCTCCTGAATCGACATTGCTAAATACCATTGGCAAGTGGAGTGTATATTCAGGACGATTGGAAACAAATGCCGAGATAAGCGGAGAGCACATACAGCGCCTAGAATTTTCATCTCGTACTAACCAGGCTCAATGTTGCTTCATTTCGATGATCTGACCAGATGTCAACGCATATATATATATATATATATATATATATATATATATATATATATATATATATTAATGAAAACAAAGGGGTGTAGTGTTTACCTGATATACGTAATGGTAAACTTCAAACTAATATAAATAACAGTATTTATATACAGAACATTTAATCCCAACCGAATTATAGAAGCGCAAGACGCAATAGAGAGTAAAGCTTATTCTCTTTGGACAACTGAACTGCCCGGAAAGAAAACAATTTTCATTATTTAAGCTGTTTTGAAAACTTTCCAATCAGATTATATGCATCGTCACGCTGGACTTCTGTTGAAATACATTCTATCTAAAGAACTATTTTGCATTTTGGAACAACCTGAGAGAAGTTTAATTCAAGCTGAAATATTATGCGCGGTTTGTTTTTATATTAGTTTTTTTTTTTACATATCTGTTGTGGAGACACCAACTAATTAACATAGGTGGGTGAGTGAGATATATAAAGGTATCAATCACCAATACCGGGAGAGTTCTGCAACAACCGCCAAATAGGCAAAACACCTATGTTGCCTCCAGTAAGACATGCAACACGCCACCTGCCTGAATATCTCCTACTGAAATATATCTGAAGACATGTAAATATGTATATAACTTTTCTTCCTAATATATTATTGTTGTACCTTTACTTTCCGTGTTCTTGTTAATTATTTGTGCAGACACAACAGTGGCGACGGGAATTCGAAAAAAGACTTACGCAGGATAAAATCAACTAGTAAACACAACAGTGGCGTCGAGAATTCGAAAAAAGACTTACGCAGGATTAAAATCCACTATTAAACAATACAGTGGCCTCGAGAATTCGAAAAAAGACTTACGCGGGAAAATCCACTTCTAAACTCAACAGTGGTGTACGAAAAATACTTACTCGAGAAAGATTGAAAAGAAAAAAAAACGTCCTCGAAGAAAAAAAAAACTGCTGTTGAACACAACAGTAACATCGAGGACTTTGAAAAAGATTAACTCGGGAATTCACTATTAGACACAGCAACAGTATTCGAAAAATAATTTACGTGGAAAGTTATCACTGTCGAAAAAGAAAAGAAAAACAAACGAAAGTAACTACAAAATTGTCGAACGAGATATCCGAACACTGGATACTTGAAAGCAAAATACCAATAACCATTTCAAAGTGACTACGAAAGTCAAAGAAAAAAAAAAGGTGTTTTCGCTAGTATACCGTGAACTAAGTTATGCAAATTGTCTTGAAGGAGAAAAGTCATAATTTTTCAGCTGTACCAAGAAAGGATGTATTCAAAAAAGAATTCTTGTACGTAATCAAAACTTAACGGATTAAGAGGAAAAAAATAAAATACATTTCTTTTTATCCCTCAATAGAAAAAGGGAAAAAGAAAGGTTCAACGCAAAAAATAATATATCGATAGAATTCGGTTGACACACACACACACACACACACACAAAAACTCGAACCTAAAAACGATTGTTCGTAGTTATTATAAAAAGTGAATTAGTAAAATAGACTGATTTTTCTAATATTTGGGAAAAAAACCCAAGATGGAGGAATTTGCTAAAATAATGACACAGTTCATGCAAAATAAGCAGATCCTACAAAAAGAACAGCAAGCGCTACACGCAGAAAGAGACGAAAGACAAAATGAACGACTCATAAAATGCCTAGAAAGGCAGGAAGAAAGGTTCGCGCAGATGCAACTTAAACAGAAAGAACTGTTAGAAACATTAACAGCTAATTCCATACAAGAAATTAATACAACCTTCTCCAACACAACAATTGTTAACAGCATAGATGTGTTCACATACCTACCGGAAGAGGATAAAACTTTTCAGGCATACTTCAAGAGGTATGAAGATATTTTCGAAACAGACTGCGAAAATTGGTCAAATAGAAAGAAAATAAGTTTATTCGAAAGCTTGGTACCAGTGAAGATTGCAAATTTGTTGATTTCATATTGCCAAGGAGAGCGAATCAGTTAGATTTCGCTGAGACCGTAAAGCTTCTTAAGGAGTAGAGTACACCAAATGAGAACTAACGACAAAGGTAAAATAATTTATGAAAATATGTATCAGTAAATATTTTCGACAAACAAGTGAAATTTCAGCTTGATTCTGGATCGGGTTTGTCGTTAATAAACGTCAACACTTGGAAAAAGCTGGGTAAACCGACTCTTCAAAAGTCAAGTACAGGTGCACGACCAGTGACAGGAAACGAAATAAAATTCGAAGGAAATGTCATCCTGCCCATTAATTTAAATGACACGACGAAGAATGTGAAAATCTTCATAATTAAAGAAAGCTAGAACTTATTGGGTATTGACTGGATTGAAAAAATTTATCTTTGGGAAAAACCAATGAACGCTTTTTGTAGAAAAATAACTAGTTGCACCTCAACATCAGAAAATATTAAAAACGATCTAAAAAGAAATTCCCAGAAATATTTATTACTGGACTGAGAAGATGCAATAAATTTAAGGCTTCGTTCGAGCTAAAAAAAGATGCAACACCGGTGTTTAAGAAAAAACAGAACGTACCGTTCGCCGGTTTAGACAAAATAAATAGTGAGCTAGATAGACTCGAAAAAAGAGGCATCTTATCGAAAATCGAAACTAGCGTCTGGGCAGCCCTACGGTGTATGTAAAAAATTTAGGGCAAATAATAAATAAAGACGGTCGACGCCCAGACCCGGAAAGATCGACAGCAATTAAAAACATGCCGGCACCACATAACGTGACGACTCTACAGAGCTTCTTAAGTCTCACAAACTACTACAAAGTAGTTATCAAAGGAATGCACGACCCAAGAGCTCCGCTTAACGAGTTATTAAAGAAAGAAACACTATGGATATGGACAAAAGAATGTCAAGACGCATTTGAGAAAATTAAAAAGACGCTGACATCCGATCTATTTTTAACGTATTACGACCCAAAATTAGAAATAAGTGTTGCGAGCGACGCGAGCTCGTATGGTATAGACGCATGTATACAACATATCCTGCCAGATGGATCGAAGAAACCTACAGCTCACGCCTCAAGGACACTACTTCCGGCAGAAAGGTTTACTCTCAAATAGAAAAAGAGAGGTTAAGCATTATTTTCGCGGTGACGAAATTCCACCGTTGTCTGACACTTTATACTGGAAACAGATCACAAGCCCCTAGTCACAATCATCGGCTCAAAGAAGGGGTTGCCAGTATATACGGCAAATCGCCTACTCCGTTGGGGAACGATCTTGCTAAATTATGACTTTCAAATAAAACATCTGGGTTCGAAAAAATAGGTCAGTAATTGCAGTTATACGTTCCAATTATGAGGAAAAAACACGGTGGCGAATATAATAAAAGAATTACCAGTCACGTTAACCGATATAAAAAGGGAGGCTGAAAATGACAATGTCATCACAGACATAAAGAAAAAAATAAGGGAAAATGATGAAAAAACGCAAAGCATATTTTCCGTATGCAATGATGTTTTATTATATAGTGAAAGAGTTGTTATCCCGAAAACCTTGCAGAAAAAGATCTTACGTGATTTTCATACAGGACACCCGGGTATAAATAGGATGAAGGAACTTATGCGGATTTACGATTACTGGTGTAACATGGATGTCGATATTGCACTAACAGTAAACAACTGTAAAGGTTGTGCGTCAGCTGCAAAGGCACAACCGATAGTCCATAAACCTTGGAAAAAAACTGACCATCCATGGTCACGCATTCATAAAGACTTTGCGGGACCGATCGAAGGACAATACTACCTAATCGTAGTAGATAGTTTTTCCAGATGGCCTGAAGTAAAGCGTTTCAAGAACCCGACGACAAATAACACAATAAGTTTTCTGCATGAAATATTTGCACGTTTTGGTGTGCCAGATATTATAGTCACAGATAACGGAACACAATTTACATCAAGTGATTTCAAGGACTTTTGTGACACTTTTAAGGTAAAACATATAACTACACCACCGTTCCACCCAGATCAAATGGATTAGAGGAAAGCTTCCTAGACACGATAAAGCGTGAACTTAGAAAATCAATAGGGACCCCACCGGATAAAGTATTACAACAATTCTTGCAAATATACAGGATAACTAAGAACCCAAATACACCGTCGAAATTATCCCCAGCAGAATCAATGTTTGCTAGAAAAATAAAATCACCATTTGATAAATTAATACCAAACAAAGCAATCGTCCATCAAACTACGCACACATCACGTAAAAGGTTTAAAACTGATGATCGTGTATATTTTAAATGTATAAAAAATAATATATCATATTGGGAGTTTGGTACGGTAGATAAACGTATCGGCGACTTGGTCTACATGATAAAAGGTTCAAAAGGGATAGACAAAAGACATCAAAATTAATTGAGAAAACGTCATATAAAAGACAACGAACATGAAAAACCTGATGAAAAGGAAAATCCAATTGCTATACTATACGAAGCGTTTGATATCGAACCACCACAAACCATGCCCGAACCGAGAAGATCGGGAAGGGAAAGAAAGTTTACAGAACCAATTACAATGAACCCCAAGGGAAAAAGATATTGAAATCTACACGACTTCAAATATTGGGAGGGGGTGTTGCGGAGACGCCCACTAATTAACATAGGTGGGTGAGTGAGATATATAAAGATATCAATCACCAATATCGTGAGACTTCTGCAACGACCGCCAAATAGGCAAGACGCCTATGTTGCCTCCAATAAGACATGCAAATATGAATATCTCCTACTGAAGTATATCTGAAGATATGTAAATATCTATATAACTTTTCTTCCTAATATATATTGTTATACCTTTACTTTCCGCGTTCTTGTTAATTATTTGTGCAGACACAACAATATCCAACATTTTTTAATTTTTTTTTAATTTGGCAATTTATAGCTACTAAATTGCGGTTTCATTTAAAGCCTTAACTAGCAAATTATAGCATTGTTACAAATATAATTTGCTGATTTCTTTATGTCCTCTGATGAGAATAATAATAAGAATAGCATTCTCTGAAACTCCGCAGAATAAGGACTTTGTAAATTGTTTTTTGGAGTATTCAGTCGAACAATAAATTTTGATTGTAAAGTTCAACCTACAGTTTTAATTTTCTTTCTCTTATATATATATATATATATATATATATATATATATATATATATATATAGAGAGAGAGAGAGAGAGAGAGAGTGAGAGAGAGAGAAGGGGAGGAGAGATAGAGAGAAATATATATATATATACATATATTTCTCTCCCTCTCTCTCTATCTCTCATCCCCTTCTCTCTCTCTCTCTCTCTCTCTCTCTATATATATATATATATATATATATAGAGAGAGAGAGAGAGAGAGAGAGAGAGGAGAGGAGAGATAGATAGAGAGAGAGAGAGAGGGAGAGAAAGAAATAGATAGATAGATGGATAGATAAATAGATAAATAGATCGAGAATAGAAAACATGTCTACTTGTGTGTTTGTAGCCCCTATGTTTGACGGCGAGCAAAGCAATATAAATGTTTAACATGTAAGTGCATCCTAAAAACACGGGAGAAACACCAATGCATCGATAGCTGCCTTTGTAAGGAAGTTACTAGTTATTTTTCCCAAATGTTGCATATTGAAAATCATCGATTCATAAACACTATTCTAAGAATATTAACAGATACGATTAGCTTAATGGTTCAGATATCGGGTTGAAAAACTCAAGTTGTTGAAGTAAACTCTCTGTTAATATACTGTTCAGTTTGATACTATCTCAAATTCGAACTCAGGAAGGAACGGGTATTCCTAATAGTTTGCAATAAAATGAAAAATATAAATTGTAACAAATTAGTCACAGCCTTGCCCTAAAGCGAAGAAAGTTTATTTTGGTTAGAGTTTCACATTCGAAAGAGCAGCGAATTGAATTAAATCAAATTAAAAATTTGTTTGATATATCTTTGTGATCAGGCGATCCAATTTGTTAAAAAGAGTTAATATCCATTTCTCCATTCACGCGCAAACAATTATGCATTCTGACAATAAGCAACGTAGACAAAAATACGTACACTGTCGCATACATATTAACACTAATTAAAAACAGGCATAAACACATTCGTTTTATTGTTCGTAATATTTTTAACTGAATTTACTTTGGGAATTCGTAGTATTCATATTTTTCGGACTACTGTTCTTATCTTGAATGTTATTTTCCCAGATTCCGGTCGATGTAACCTCTCACCTTCTTCAAATGTATCTTGTCGAATTCGGGAACATACCTGTCGAACTCAGGAATCTGTACGTTCAGCCAGCCATGAGTGGATAGAATTCATAAGTTGTATTTTGAGTGTCGGCTTTATTGAGGATTGACCCGTCAATCTCCAGACGAATGTAATTTATGATTGATTTTTACCAAGTACTTTATCTTCTAAGGTACGAGTCCCTGCAGAAGGAGAGCATGCTACACCCCACGGATTAAATAAAGGGTTTTGTTCGAAATTTCGTGCATATTGCCGATTCAGATGAAATATTCTCTAGTTCGACTGAATAATTCCCGAGTTTGACAAGATACACCTGAAGTAAGTCGATCGAAACGTGAAAATAACACTCAAAGTGAGAACAGTAGTCCGAAAAATCCAAATAATACGAGTAATAAATCCTCATCTCAAAAATTACGAAACATTACTTTAAGAACCTGAATATTTCGGATGAAGAGTTATATAAAATATCTTGTAATTTTGTTCATTTATTCATTTATCTTCTTTCATTCAGGATTTATTTTCTTCTTTTTTGTGTGAATAACAACTGTTTTCGAGAAAACGCAATTAAATTCAACAACTTAACAAGTTAGGGTTCAGGCTGCTACAAATTTTAAAGAGTCATGATGTAATTGACTTTTTATGAAAATGACTGACCAATTCACGAAAACTTCGACATGCATTATGATGGATTTAACCTTGTAATTCTATTTTAATTACTACATTTTTAAATTGATGTAACCATTGGAAAAATAAGGAACAATCATGTTATTAAGAGGAACATTTAGAAAAATCGATTTTATTTGCGTTGAAAAAACATTAAATATTTTAAAAACATTAGTTCTTCGTTATTGTAGTAAATTCCGAAAATTGCGTTTTCAAAAAACAAAAACAAAAAAACAAAAACAAAACAAAACAAAAACAATGATAACTACTTACACATTTAGTCAATTTCAACAACAAACAATATTATCTACGAAATTATCATGTTACAATCTGTGAAAAATTTCCGGAATATTATATAAAACATTTCCTTAATTCAATGAAAAAATGATTTGGGATATGTTTGTTTTGTCACCTGTGACATGTGACGTAAATACAAAAGGAAATAACTCATAGTTTGAATTGGCCTAAGTTTTTGACAGTTTTCAAAAATGAATAACTTCCCCGCGGCTTCTCAGTTATGTAAACTAAAATTGTTCATTTTCTCAGCAATTGTTTTATTTGATAATTAAACTTTTACTTGATCGTTTCTCGAAATTTTGGGCATTCTCATCACTGCGACATAACAATTCAGAAGATAACACTGATTTTACTTGAAATTTAATATTTCATTTTTTAAATTTCTCTAAAATAACGAAGAACGAAAAACAAATTATGTTTTAATTATTAGAGGGGATTAGTCCTATTTAATATGATGTCTAGGACAGAAAGGGGCCTAAATATATTTTAAATCGTTTATTATTATAAATATAACATTTTGGCGAGGAGTAGTCACGTTTTAAACCTTATCTCACCTCAAAAATGGTCATAAAATCTATGCTCAAGTGATATTTATTCCATAATTGACAAATTTCCTTAGCTAGCAAAAATTGCCCTCCATTTTTTGATCAATTTCTCGTTTACATTTTTCTATGTTCCTTTTTTTCCGTGACCTTTTTTCCGTGGCCTTTTTTTAGTGACTCTTTTTGTTGATCCCCACACCATTATATCGATATTATTCACACTTGATTCAATTCGAACTGGTACAAATAAAGGTTATTAATACGTATATCATTTTACTTTATTGCATTTGAACGTTTAATCCGATCTTCGCAATTATCTTAATAAATTCCTAAACGTCTTTATATACTTGTATACAAATCCAAATGTTGTATATATATATATATATATATATATATATATATATATATATATATAAAGCTGAATGTGTGTGTGTGTGTGTGTGTGTGTGTGTCTGGTCACGAATAGGCTCCTATATGGTTGACTATTTTAAAAAACTGATTACATATAATGATAGAAAATGTATCGAGACACAGGAATGGTTATGTTTGATCCTGCAGCACGGTGGTTCATTAAAATTGTGGGATGTGCGTTCGCGCCTGGTCCACCAAGTATGAAAAAAAAAAAATTAAAAAATTAAAAAAAAAAAACGTTTACAAGTGTTTTTGATATACAGTTACATAAGAATACAGTGATAAGTATCTTTTTTACTTAAATATGGATGGTATAATAAAATTGTGGGATCTGCGTTCGCGCCTGGCTTCCATAGAATGGAAATAGACACAAACTTTAATAAATACTTTTCATATCTATCTGCGTAAGTATACTTTGATAATTATGTTTCAGTTTGAAGAAATATGGTATAATAAAATTATTGGGTGTTCGTTCGCACCTGACCTCCATAGAATGGATATATGTCACAAAGTTTAACAAGGTTTTTTAATATAGATATAGAGAATATTGTGATAAGTGTTTCTTTGTGAACAGTTATGGTATAATAAATTATGTGTTTTATCTATTTTATTTTTACTTTAATCATATTTTCTTTGGTTTTGATACCCCTAAATTCGAAGCTATCTCTTTACAACCCTTCTTTTTCATAACCTATCATACTTTCATAAATCAGAGTCCATTTTCTTTAGGCTATTTTTGAACCCAGTCAACAACGGGTACTTTTGCTAGTATATATATATATATATATATATATATATATATATATATATATATATTACATACTAAGGGGTCACCACATATCAAGGTTCGGAGGTAACTCGAGGATAAGGGTCAATGTGTGTATTGTAGTCATTAATCGTTTGTAGAAGTAATTGTTATAATTAGATCATTTACGAGGACAGCTGAACAAGAATTTGTTTAAGTTAGGCTTGGAGACAATGCTATTGTAGTTAGCTAGAAAGCAGACCAGCAGGACAGAGTTCCACAGGCGAGCAGTTATAGAAAAGAAGCTGTGTTCATGGAGTCAATGTTTAGGCAACGATAGAGAGCGAGGGAATTCATTAATGGTAATTTTGGCTAGACGAATGTTTTTGTGAAAGTTTGTCGAAAGGGGAGGTATAGATTGGAGCTCAGTCGAACACTTGCTATGAAAATAGCGATAAACCAGGGACAGGCTCGCAACGTATTTGCACAAGAAAGATTGAGTAAGAAAGACTGAAGGGAAGCACGCACAGACCGACATTTATCCAGAATGAAAATGCCATTCGTGAAGGCAGGAGAAATGAATGCCGACGTTAGCGACGCCCGCGTGTGGGAGAGCCTCTTTGCTTTCTCCGCAGGTGTTGCTCTTCTGTAGAGTGGCGCGTCGAGTGGAAGTGAGGGCGGACAGGAAAAAGGGGTAAAAGGGACCACACATAATCGGTTTTGGAGGCCAGGAATTCCTAACATGTATTTTTCACGCTCGCGGTCGCGCCATCCTCGTCTCTTTCCGCGGTTCCATCACCGCCACCGACAGCACTAGTTGGGAAGGGGGAAAAATCCCATCCCAAAACACATTTAGAAAAAGATTATTTCGAAAAGCGAGCAAGAATCGCTTCGTTTCGTTACAATAAACAGAAAAGGACGTGGAGCGCTAGAGAAAATTTTAATTCCTATTTTTACTTTTATTTATTTCAAACAAGACATATTACCACTAAAATATAACGGGTTTCTGTGATTAGGTGACAGATTTAAAGGAAGTAGGAAGTTGTACAGTAGGCGCCTGGAAGATTGGTCCACGGAAGATTCCTCAACGAAAGATTCGCCCCCTGGAAGATTCGTCCACGGAAAATGTGTCTATGGACGATTCGTCCATTTTGGGTTCATTTTTGACTAGCGATTAAAAACACATTTTATAACCGTTCTAAAAGGATATATTGTTTTTAAAAGAGCTTTCATACCTGTCATAATATTAAAAAAATATTTTTACTTATTTGCCTTTGTTTTAAAACCGATAAAATCGATTTTTCTAAGTATTTGTTTTCTACCTAGCGTGACAAGTTTTTTAGCGTATTCACTTCTTTTAAAGCGTTTATTCAGTTAAAAATCAAGTAGTGTTTAATGTTACGTTAGAAAAAGAAATATATCCGATATAAGAGGATCACATCTTGGAAGTCTCGATAAATATGTCTAATTTTACACATTTTTAAAAAATAATTTTTAGAGATTTTAATATGAAATTGTAAGGTTTCTTTTGATCTCCATACTTTCAATTGAGTTGTATCTTTCTTTTTTTGTTTTTTATAAATCATGGCTTTTACTAAGCCATGACTTATAAAAAACAAAAAAGAATCACAGGTTCCTAATTTCAGTGCTTCGATGCGTTTTCTGGTGGTTTCAGAATATTCTCTCTTAGCTGTCGCTATTTCTCTCTTACAATTACTTCTAGCTTCTATATACTTCTGTCCGTTTGAACTGGAATTATTTCAGCTAAATCTGCGGTACGCATGCTGCTTTTGAGCAATGGAAACTGTTCAAGTAGAAGTAAACCATCGGGGAGAGTGGGGATTGCTATAGAATTTCCGCATCGGAACATGTGCTTCAATCGTCGTTTTGAACCATTCAGTGGTCTCATTTGCACACTGCTCAGCAGGAAAAGAAAATATATTTCCCCATGGAGAATCTCTAATGAGATCCCTGATGGCTTCCCAGACAGCCTTTTTATAATACTTTGTTGTTTTGAGCAGTGGCTCTTCAGTTTTGCTGTGATATAGCGTTGCTTGACAGAAAGATTACCAATTTGATTTATCATCCCAGCTAATATTTTAGGTGAATGTAACCTATTTATGCATCAAGAAATCATCGTTTATCAAGGCCCAAATACCATTCGAGGATAAGGGTTAATACGTTTCGACGGTGAGACAACAGCATGAGGATTAGTAGCGATGAGTGAAACTCGTCGAAATTGTATTTTTTTAGGGATATTTCCTAATATTAGATTTTAAAACGACCATGTTGTAGTCGGTTGGGTAGTAGTCTTGCAATATTGTGTTCAACCGACCAGTAGTTCGAGGAAATAAACTTTGCTTATGGAAGTTCCGTTTAATTTTCGGTACACAGCGGGAGAAAGGTAATTTACGTACGATGTTTGTAGCGAGGCAACCTTTTGTTGTTTATTTTTGAGAGAGAAACCATAGTTTGTAGCTCAGTCTAGCACCTACCATGAGAATTACGATAGAGCGAAGAACGACTAGTAACGTCTTTTCTGTGAGAACTGAAACATTACAAGTTAACCATGGGTTTATTTGCGGCAATCTTGTACCTTTCGCTTCTCGTTTGTTTTGTCCTTTTGTACTCGCATTCTAGGAACAATATTTCTGACAAAAGGGTGAAAATTGCTATTTTCTGGGTGGGATGTTCTTTAGTATGTTTGGTATGAAGATGATTTTAATATTCTCATAATATTCATTATCATTCGACTGCATATCTGTCCATCGCATTGATCCTCATACTCATATGTTTTTAATCTTTATACATGACTAGCAGGGATACCCGCGTTGCCCGGGTCAACATGAAGTTCCGTTTGGGCACACCTGCTATACTAAGGATATTGAGCAGTTTTTCATTCCTATATTATGTCATCTCAATCGTGGGCAACGCCGATACACACAGCAATTTAAAAAAGAAGATACGGTAATCCTACTTAAACCGAATAAAAGCACGAAAATGTACCCCCCCCCCAGCAGAAAAGGAGTACTGACAACCTCCCTACTATATATTTCGGCAGAATAGATACAAAACGAAGAAGATATTCTCAGGATATTGAGCACTTTTTGATGGCTATTTACCAGTTTAAGCGATTTTCTTTAATGATGATTCGGTCTAGAAATATTTCTGCCCACGGTTTTCGTAACGATTGTGATACCTTAATGTCCGTAAATGTAATTTTTTTAATAAAAAAAAAAATCTTAAACATAAAACAAACAGAACAGTTCAATTTAAAAAAATAACAAAATATATATTTTTTTAACCAAAATAAACGTTTTTTATGTTTTTAAAATGATTACTAGAGTTGTGACCACAGCATATTCTTTACATTTTGTTGAGTATATATCGGATACAGTTAACCTAAGCCAATCAACCGAGAACAACATCAGTCTATATAAAAACATATAAGATATTAACCGATATATATTCAAGAGTCAAAACAATGAAAAGAATATGCTGTTGTCATAGCCCTAATGATTACTTATTAAAAAAGAATTACTCGTGCTGGGCGCGAATTTCAGAAGCTGAGCTCATAAGCGAACATGGTATCCATTTGTCCAAAATGCGATCGACGTTACGACGTTGTCAGTTAATCATATCAAAATTCAAGTAGAAATAACATGCGCGTGCGTAGATTGTGATCGTTAAGAAAACGGTCAAGTTAAACACCCGGAATGAATTATCAAAAATAAATTGTGATTTACGTAGCCCTCAAAGTAAGGAAAATACCCGCACCCTTATCCGAGTACATGGAGGCGTGATTTTGTAACTGTACTTAAATGAAACAATTTCAAAATAAAAGATACGGTAATCCCACTAAAAAATAGGAAATGTATCCGCCCCCCCCCCACAAAAAAAATAAGAAGTACTTAAAGGGATACAAAAGGAAGAAGCTATTCTCAAAATATTGAGCAGTTTATGAGTACTATATACAAGTTTAAACGAATGTCTGTAATGCTACCTCACTCTAGAAAGATTTCTCTTTACGGTTTGTTGCAACGGCTGTGTTACTTTACAGTTCGTGAATTTCATAGTTTTTTTGTATAAAAAAATTTAATAATAAAACAAACTGAAAATAATTCAGCTTTAAAAATAACAAAGTAGAAATTCTTTAATCGAAATAAAAGTTTTCATGTTTTAAAAATTATGACTTAATACTTATTGTATTATTTTTATACTGGCCTTCTACAGGAGATTGTTCTTGGTCTTCGGGCCAAGATCAAAGTGTAGTATCTGATATGCAGATGCTGAAATCAAAGAAATATGAGAGGGCAACCCCTGCTCTGAAGCAATCAGTTTTGGTCAATGTTGAGAAAACCCTTCATACCAGTTGTCACTACCAGTTCCCTCTCGGGGGAGCTGGTCCCCCTTTCCCTCTCTCTCTCTACATTTTTTTCTCTCATGGGGAAGCAAATAACTACCTACTTATTGTATTATCTAAAGAAATATATCAAGCAATTACGATGTAAAAAAAATGTGATTTACGTAACCATCGAAAAAAAAGTTTTCTTTTTATTAAATTAACCGCCGATAAAAAAAAAATGCCAAATAAATAAGATAAAGTACAAAACAAAAAAATATTGTAAAACTCTTTAAACCCTGTTTAAATGCAAAAAAAAAAAAAAAAAAAGTCCGTATTAAGGTGGGTTCGAACCTAAAAGCTATAAGCCAACATTCTAAACCACTTGGTCGAAGCGACCACCTTGACATGACGTCGCGAAGCTTTGTATTTTACGCATGCAAGAAATGAATGGTGGTCACGCCTGCGCAAAACGTTAAAATCGTTTAGGAGACGATTTTATGTAACCCCTTATTACATTTTGCAGTCTTTTAGGTAGAAAAAAAAATTTTTTTTTTGAATCGTCGATATTACACGTCCGAAGGATTGACGGTTTCGAAAATACCGTACTCAGAGTGGATCGTTTACTATTTTTTTTTTACTTTTAACTGGACATACAAACATAGAAACACACAGAATTTACCCGTTATATCATTAGTAAAAATAAGAACAAAGAAACGAAAAAATATTACGTTACTCAAGTACTTTTGTTAATACATACGTTTTCTTACGCAGATCGAAAAATGAACAAAAACAAGAACAACAACAAGAAGAACAAGAACAAAGAATATCATCGTACTAAAACAACTTCCCTATTCACTCCTGTGACTTCTTTGTTGTCTTCCAGCTCAAAGGGCATAACGAAAATGTAAATGCTATCAAAATGGTCGTGACGATTCGGTGAGAGGCATCTCACAACAGTACTTGGAGCAGTGACAGGGGAAGATAGGAAAGTCTAATAGATTTGATAAGGATAACATTGAGTTGACATGATGTACTTGTTATTGCTTTTCCTGATGCATATCACTCTCCTTCTTTTTTTATTTTTTTCAAATTCTCTTACTAAAGACGTAAAGTGTCCGTACGTGCGTTTATGCTATTATTAGGAATTGTCGGTCCAGTGCTCACTACAACTCATGCCAAATGTAAATCACATCTTAGAGATTAGATATTAGCAACAGATAAAGTCGTTAGTAACAAATAATATAGAAATAGGTATTCACTTATAATGAAGTAATAAGTCTCTTTAAATTTTATGTAAAAAAAATCTATTCGAAAACCACGGCGTCAACATTTGGAAAAGATTCACGCTTGTTAAGAAACCTATTTCATGCACATACACATATAGTATTATAAGTTAATCTAATCTAATATACAGGGTGGTCAAAAAGTCAGGTAACATGTTAAAGGTAGAAAAAACAATATGATCCATTATAATCTCTATTCGTTTAATATTATTTGTTTAAATATTTGAGTGTAATATATAAACTACCCCTCCTGATTTCTGGCTTTGGGGCTATGTAAAGGATAGCGTTTATGGCAAGAAGCCTGATACAATAGCGTTTTTAAAGTTATTTATTGAAGAGGAGATTGCGTGGATATCAGCTGACATGATTACACGTGTTACACTATCAGTGGTTAATCGCTTCCAGCGATTGATAGAGAGAAATGGACGACAATTAACAAAATAAACATATTTCATGTTTGTTTCATTTTATATTTCAATGTATGGTACTTAAATATACGTGTATTGCTAATATCGTTTTTCTTTAAAATGTTACCTGACTTTTTGACCACCCTGTATATATATATATATATATATATATATATATATATATATATATATATATATATATATATATATATATAATCTCTCTACCTCCCTCCCCTCCTCTTTCTCCCTCTCTCTCTCTCTCTCTATATATATATATATATATATATTATCTCTCTCTCTCTCTCTACCTCCCTCCCCTCCTCTTTCTCCTCTCTCTCTCTCTCTCTCTCTCTCTCTCTCTATATATATATATATATATATATATAGAGAGAGAGAGAGAGAGAGAGAGAGCAAATTCATAGCTTCGATATAATAATTATTTGTTCATATCTTTCCTCTAATAAAAAAAAAAACGCATATCGTACCTATCTAAGTCTTCAATTGGTGGATACCATTTAAAACTAGCGACTTTCGAATGAATTCCTTTTCAGGGCGTTGAATAACGTGACCAAACCAGCGAAGTCTCCTGTGATGCTTGTGATGTTGTATCTTGTAACACTCTAAATGCATTTTTGGTTAAGAAAGTAAAGTATTGCTTTTAAGAAAAATATTGCAAATATTATTAGTTTAATGAAGGATTTATGCTATAGAAATATGGTCGAGACTATGTAGAGAAATACGTTCCAGTGCACAAAAGATCGTGCGTTTTCATGGTACCAAACTCGTTGTCGTAGTTCTTTAGTTTTTAAGTTAAAAAAATAGGAGGCCCTACTTTTAAAACGACTCTCGTATGTATGGAATGTTGATTACACTGGACTGTTTCTGTGTCATTCCCGTTGAAAATCATCAGGCTAATTGCGTGAATGCTATTACGTAACAGTATAACACAATCGCAGTAAAATGGCAGATGCACTTACCTTTAGTGGCAACGCCCATCTGTAATATATCAACGGCGCAGGATCGACGGTTAATCGTTGAAATAAAGTTCCGGCAGCTGTGAAAGAGCGCCAGTTATCATTGACCTTCCCCTTTCCAACGTCGTCGAAGTGCGGCTTGGATCTTAGCACATTTTCTGACGCGCTTACTGATTTAGTTGTTCAGTTAACTCTTCGGTTTGAGCACATACGAGTTTCACTTGCAGCAGCAGGTGTGGGTCGTTCATTGGAATGTACAGCGCATTGAGGGCTCGTTGCTACTTGAGGAAGAATTGTCTTCGTTTGATACAACGGACAAGCAAGAAATGTACGTGTATGTTCTATATTTACGAGTCACACTTTATCAAATCCAAAGCCCGCTCAAGATTAGAGTTGATCAGAATGCCAGTTCAGCAATACTATGGAAGGATGTGTTGAATGGTTAGAATTCTATTTCTTAAGAGGAATGGTTTGACAATCATTTGTTTACATTGGACTTGAAGACGAATTTTTTTTAATCAGCAAAGAAATATGTTCGAGTATCTAATTCCATTGATATAGAATACTTAAAAAACTCTGACCATGGAATTTCTATTTAATTTCAGTCGCACATAGATAGACACAAAATTTCTTAATAATGATTACAGCTGGAGGAGACGAGATTTTACTAGGAATGTTTTACAGCAGGTGTCAGAATTCGAGTTCATTTTAATCTATATATATATAAAACACAAAATGTGTGTGTGTGTGTTTGTATGTCTCGCAAAAACTTTCGACAAAGGCAACGGATTTCCATGAGATCGGTATCATTTTGAAGCTCGACATCTTGGACGACAATATCGAAAAATATGGAAAAATTGACCAAAAATATTAATTCCATTCACCCTAAACTAACCAGTTTTGTACAGGGAGGGGGTAGCAAAAAACTGTTCCTTCATGATAAGATAGCTTCTATGCATATGCAAATGACGTCGAAACTTGAATTAGTTTAAATATAAAAACAAACGACGCAAACTTGTCGACGCCCTCTTAGCTCAGTTGATTAAAGGTTGTAAGTTCGAATCGAGATGTCTCTTTGCTTTTTTTTCGATTTTTAAAGTTTTAATATTGAAATAGGGTTATTTATGCCATTTTTCATGTTTTATGTTTTTTTTGTTTTTATTTTCCAGATTTTTTAAGAAATCTTAACATCGTTCATTTGCATCACGTTTGTTTTTCATTTTTTTTAAAAGAAGTTTTAACATTGTTTTTTTTAATAATATTTAAACAGGGTTATTACTTTGCTTTTTCTTTCGTTTTGATTTACCCCCCCCCCTCCCAATACATACACCTCTAAACACCAAGGTAACGCCGGGTATCCCAACTAGTAGCTAATAAAGGTAGAGCTGATAAATAATTCAAAATTACTTTTATTATATTAAAGTCAATTGTTTTTCTACATAAAAACATAATGAAGTTAGATTGGAGGTGACGGTGATTCAGTGATAAACAACACAGACTAACAACCTGGATGCCCAAAGTTTTAATCTAGTCCGTTCCACAAAACTCATTTTCCCTTAAGACGTTGGAAACCTTTACATTGTCTCTCCCTAAAGTATGTGATGTCTTTCTTGAAAAAATTCTGACTAGAAAAAAAATCAGGGAAACCAATGCTATATTTAGAATCTTCGGATCGATGACAATGATTGTCTACTTTTATGAGTCATCTGATTTTGATTGTCGTGAGTTCAAGTTTTATTCTCCCTTTTCTTCAAATTCAATCGTGGAAAAATATTTCTCTTGTCCATTTTATCTACCTTGGCGATCCATCCTACGTCGTGTTATGTGTTTGTATTTCGCTGCATGTTTTCAAAGTTAGTTTTTTTTTTCTTTTCGTAATATGTAGTTTTTTTCGTAGCATGTTGTTTTTTCTTTTCGTAATATGTAGATTTTTCGTAGTATGTAGTTTTTTCTTTTCGTAGTATGTAGTTTTTTTTCTTTTCGTCGTATGTAGTTTTTTCTTTTCGTAGTATGTAGTTTTTTCTTTTCGTAGTATGTAGTTTCTTTCTTTTCGTAGTATGTAGTTTTTTTCTTTTCGTAGTATGTAGTTTTTTTCTTTTCGTAGTATGTTGTTTTTTCTTTTCGTAGTATGTAGTTTTTTTTCTTTTCGTAGTATGTAGTTTTTTCTTTTCGTAGTATGTAGATTTTTCTTTTCGTAGTATGTAGTTTCTTTCTTTTCGTAGTATGTAGTTTTTTTCTTTTCGTAGTATGTAGTTTTTTTCTTTTCTTAGTATGTTGTTTTATTCTTTTCGTAGTATGTTGTTTTTTCTTTTCGTAGTATGTAGTTTTTTTCTTTTCGTAGTATGTAGTTTTTTTTTCTTTTCGTAGTATGTAGTTTTTTTTTCTTTTCGTAATATGTAGCTTTTTTCTTTTCGTAGTATGTAGTTTTTTTCTTTCCGTAGTATGTAGTTTCTAGTTGTTGAGGCTTTTTGTTATTTCTTGAACGTGTTATCAACATGTTTTTCCTGTCAGTCGCTCCTCCTTTTTTTCTCCAACATGTGTTGACTTACTATTGCGAACTCGTTTCTTTTATAGAATACAAACCATTTTTTTGCAGTCGAATATTTTTTCATCCTTTTTTCTTATTTTCTTTTCTCTTTTCTTTCTTCTTCTTACTCTACTTCTCTTTTATCTTCCACTTTCTTCTTCCTTTTCTTCTTCCTCTTCTTAATTTTCCTCTTCCTCCTTCTTTTTGCTCCTCCTCCTCTTTTTATCATTCTCTTCTTTTTTTTCTTGTTCTCCGTCTTCTTCTTCTTCTTCTTCTTCTTCTTCTTCTTCTTCTTCTTCTTCTTCTTCATCCTATGGTTCTCCTTCGATCTCTTCTTTATCTTCTTCTCATTTTTCCTATTATTTTCCTCTTCTTGTATATTTTCTCATTCGTCTGCTTCTTTTTACTTCTTTTTCGTGTTATTTTTTCTTCTTTCTTCTTTAAAATCTTTAAAATCATTTAAATTATTGAAATCATTAATCATCAACATCATTAAAATCATAAAAATCATTAATCATCGAAAACTAATGATCAAATCTTGTAACTCTGAATATTTTTTTCACATCTAAACAATTCTAATTAGTGAGTTCAATATCTCGGTACGTGTAATTATTTAGTTTAATAGTCGATAAGATCTTATGAGTTAGGTGACTCATTTTAGACGTTTCATTTACTAGGTTACTATTTAATCAATTCCAGTTTATTGTTTTAATATGTTTATTTTTAATTTTTTTTTAAAGGAGTCACCATTTATCAAGGCCCGGAGGCCACTCGAGGATAAGGGCTAATGGGTATACATTAGTCATGGGATTATAACGTAGTAATCATAAGTTATGGAAATTTTGTAAATTGGATTACTTAGGGGAACGGTTCATCAAGAGCTTGTTTACGTTGGACTTGTAGACAATCAAATTGTAGTCAGCTGGAAAGCAGGCAAACGGAAGAGAGTTCCACAGGCGTGCAGTTCTAAGAAAGAAGCTTTGTTCATGCATTATACTTTTAGGTTTAGGCACAGATAAAGAGTGTGAGAAATTATTGGTAGTGGTTTTGGCTAGACGAGTGTTTTTCATAAAAGTTTAGCGGGGGAGGGCCATAGAATGAAGCTCAGAGGAGCACTTGCCATATAAATAACGATAAAGCAGAGACAGGCTCGCAACGTCTCTTCTTTGGGGAAGAGGTTGCAGTGAAGAGAAAAGGGCATCTTCCACTTAGCTACGAAGTCTATTTTGAACTCTGTCAAGGCAGGATAAACTGCATGTAGCAGCTCCTGCCCAGATGTGGCAACAGTACTTCATCGTTGGCCGTACCTGGCTTTTATATATGAATCTTATCAATGAGTAAGTCTTAATTGTTAGTTAAGTCCTAAAGAGTAATAATGCTATAATTCTAATTAATTACATAAATTCTAACAGGTTAACGTAATCTTTCGCTAAGTATAATTAACATATTAAATAGCTGCTTTAGTCTAGATAATTTAACATTTGGGTAAATCTAATTAGTTAGTTTTATGATTTAATAAATCAAATTACTTAGACTAATATTTTGCTAAGTCTAATTAGTTTATTTAATATTAGCTAAGTCTAATTTATTTATTTAAGATAGGCTTAATGATTGTCTAATTCTAATTAATCATTTTTTAAATTTGTGTGTGCCTCATTATTTAGCAAAAATTATTTAAATGATTCTTAAAAGTTAACTTAATACTTGAGTCAGACTATTAAGCTAATTTAATAGTTAGTCTGAAAGCTGAATCAATTTAATTGGATTTTTTAATAGTTTATTAATGCTAATTAGTTTAATCATTGTAAGTATTGAGTTAATATAGTTATTTAGTTTAATCATAACAATTTCATTGTTTAATATTCATGTAAGTATGCTGTATCATTGCTGTGTCTAATTAGATAATACAATATGTAGGTGTGACTAATTTGATATTTAATATTTCAGAAAGTCTAAGTAGTATTTTGATAATTTAAGTAAATATCATAAAGTAGTTTATTATTACGGTATGTCTGATTGATAATTTAGTATTGGGGTGAATCACATCCGTCAGTTTATTATTTGTGCAACTCTCATATTCAAATTATCTGTGTGTGTCAAATTACTTTTGTACTTCTATATTTGATTAGGTCTCGTAAGATATTGTAAAATAGGGAAAATTTAATTAGTTACTTTGGTCATGTAATAGCTAGATTAATATTTGATCAAGTCTCGAAAGATTATGTAAAAATTAGCTGCATTTAATTACTTTTATATTTTCTGAAGCTTTAGATAAAAATTAAGTGAATTAAATTAGGTAGATTAATATTTGATTAAGTCTCATCAGATTGTACCAAAATTTCGTGAATTTTTTATTTTTGTTTATTACATTTTCACCCCATACAAGGCACATTGCCACTTTGGTGTATGCGGCTACTAACAGGGGCAACAACTACTTGGGTACTATGTAGGGATTTGGGCAGCAAGATGTTGGCTCACGTTGCACTTGAACTTCTGCACGCCAGTACAGTTGGGGAAGCAGGAACCTGGAATGGAATTCCAAAGTCTAGCGGTTCTGGGGAAGAAACTACTGGAGTAGAAAAGATCTTTTACATCTAGGGATTTCTACAGTGTGGTGGTAGGATTTAGCAGCCTGTCGGGTCTGTCGAGGGTGTTCACGTCGTGGGGGCACGAGTGCTTGCAGTTCGTCAGAGCATTCACCATTATAATACTTGTAGAACAGGCAGAGGGATGCAACGTTTCGTCGATGGGACAGAGGCTGAAGCTTAGATGCCAGTTCAGGGCCTATCAGATTTGCGACTCTCTTTTGAACCTTGTCAAGGAGCGAGAGACTAGTAGCCGATGCACCAGCCCAAATATGACAGCAATACTCCATACATGGGCGAATGGTTGCCTTATAGAGGTACAGGATACTTTCGGGTGTTAGTAGTTTTCTAGCACGGTAGAGAGAGTCCACCTTCCTTGCAGCGGCCCTGGCAATGCCCTGGATGTAATTTTTCCAACTCATGTTTCCTGTGAACGTTAGGCCAAGGAGCTTGAAAGACGTACTCTCAGATAAAGAGTCGTTGGCCATTGCTATAGGTGGTAGAAAAGGTTTCTTGTAATTATTAAATGAAACTAGTTTAGTCTTGTCGGCATTGAACGTGACCATCCATTTTTGTCCCCATTCTACTACACATTGGAGGTCATCTTCTAGTGTTTCTGTCATTTCTTTAAATATGTGTTCATTTGTTTTCCTGTCGTGTCTGTTATAGAGTGTGGTGTCATCAGCATATATACCCATCTCAGAGGAAATTTTGTCGGGGAGGTCATTTATGAATATCAGGAACAATAGAGGTCCAAGGATAGACCCCTGGGGCACTCCCGCATTTATATCACACTGTTTAGATGTACGACCGTCGAGGACAACCTGGATTTTTCTCTTATCTAAGACGGGTTTAATTATGTTAAGTATTCTACCAGTGATACCGTATGATCTAATTTTCCTGAGGAGACCCTCATGCCATACCCTGTCAAAAGCCTTAGATATATATAGAGCTATCGCTCTGCCCTCACCCGCTTTGTCCAGTGAATGGTATATACGTTCAGAGATTACAGTTAAGATGTCTGCTGTGGAACGGGCTTGTCTAAATCCATATTGTTTGCCAGTCAGAAGCTTAGCATCTGTAAGGTGACGGACTAGAGCATGGTTAATTAAGGTCTCAAATATTTTGGCAAAAAGTGGGAGGAGGCTAATGGGGCGGTAATTTAATGGGTCAGTTCTTTCGCCAAAATTCTTGATAGCTACTTTAATATATTTTGCGTTTGATTGTATAACAATTAGGCACACTTAATTTGTTATTGTAATATTTTGTGAAATCTCGTTGAATGAATGTAATTAGTTACCTCAATATTTGGTTTGAGTCGGGTTAGATTATTAAAAATTTAGGTTATTTAATTAGTATCTTTAGTATAAAGTTAAGTTTCAGGAGATAGTATAAAACGTTATTTCAATATTGTGTTATTTTTCATTAATTGGTGAATGTAATTAATTCTTTGAACATTTGTAAAGTCCTGTTAGATTGTGTAATACTTTAGTAACTTTAATTAATAATTAGTTACTTCGATATTCGGTGAAACATCAAAGATTTAGTGAATGTTATCAGTTACTTGGCTACTTTGTTAAATCAGCTCAGATTTTATAAAATAAAGTAAATTTAATAAGGAACTTTAACATTTGACACACAGACACACAGGCAGGTTCACTTTTATAGATATATAGATTATATTGGACCCAATATATTGTAATGATTTAAAAAGTTAAAAAAAAAAGTACTCGCTCGCCTCCACCGAGAATCGAAACCAAAACGTTTAGCTTACAATTTACTTTTTTCCTTTGAAGTTAATGCCTGAGCTATGAAAACATGATAGAGATGTCATTTTTAAAATTAAAACATGAACTGATAGCTATTACGTTACGCATGCATGTCCGTAATGCCGTTGTTCGACCTTCACCATTTATTTAATTTTCACACTTTTGCACCGCTTTTGCCCGGGTAAAACCCAAATATAAAGTTGGCATCAGTTCGAATACCCTACATATTTTTTTTATGCCGGTATACCAAAAACTGACAGAGGAGTTTGGTAGGCAAACTTTTTTAAACAAATATATATACGCATACATAAATATATATAGAAAGAGGTTTGTGTTTACTATAACTTTTTAACTCAAATATTACGAAATTATAAATAATGTACAATATCTGCATGAATATAACTACACGTAACAGTAAACGAAAGATGATCACTTCATAACAAAACCGAAAAAAAACTCATAGGGAATTAACTAAAATGAATGTTTAAAGAATATGCAGATTAGTAAGATTTGTAGCAGATGAATACAATGCCACGAACAATTTACAACAAAGTTGTATTTTCTTTTTAAATAAACAGAAAAAAGGTCCGCCTTTTTTTTTCTTGGTGTTCGGGCCAAGATCTTTTTTTCTGTTATCAAAGTGTAGTATCTGTTCCGGCAGATACTGCAATCAAAGACCATATGTGGGAGCAACCCCCACATTTCAGACCTTTACTTTTGAGCAATCAGTTTTGCCCAATGTAGGGGAAACCCTCCATACCAATTGTCACTATCCAGTTGCCTCTCGGGGGAGCTGTTCCCTCTCCCCTCACTATCCACATTAAGCAACGGCCTTGTGCCTAATTTGCTCAAAATAAATAACTAAATAGAAAAAGGGGGTTTAATATGCACATCAATACACAAAACTGACCAATTTAAAGGAGTGTATATTTTAATACCACTTTAAGTTCGTTAGATAGTGTAAAAATTGAACGAATTTAATTACTTTAATATTTGTTTCAGTCAAATTGTGTAAAAATTGGGTAAATTTAATTATTTAGCTAATCTCGTTAGATTTTGGACAATTGGTCAAATGTAATTAGTAGCTTTAATATTATATTTAGTCTCGGTGGATTGTGTAAATATTAGGTGAATTCAACCAGTATGACAATTAGTTAATTCTTATTACATTGTGTAAACATTGGATAAATCTAATTTGTAATTTTACTTTGTTGTCAAGTTTCGTTACATTGTGTGCAAATTGTGTAATTTTAAATAGATAATTTAATCTTTGATTAACTCTCGTGAGATTGTATTAAAAAGTGAATTTTATTAGTTCATTTAACATTTAATTAAGTGTCGTTAGATTTTGTAAGAATATGGTGAAATTAATTTGTTACTTTTATATTTGGTGACATCTCATTCGTGTAAGAATTGGATGCATTTAGTTTGATAATTTAATATTTGGTTAAGCCTTCTTCGATTGTGCAAAAATTGAATAGATTTCACCATTTATTTGCATGCTTGTTTAGGTCTAGTTGGACTGTAAAATTAGGTGTATTAAATTGGTTACTTGTATTTTTTGTTAAGTCTAATTACTTATTTTAAGATGTTTTCGTTTAGTATTTGAATTATTCTATAAATGCACCATAGAAAAAAAAACAATTAAGTACTAATTATTTAGCGAAACTAATTAATTAGTCTTATCTTTGGGGTTTTCCAATTAGCTGACTTAAGATTAAGCAAAGTTTTAGTTCTTTAGCATTACTGCACCAGTTAAAGTTAAAATTGTTTAATTATTGCGTAACTAACTAATCTGTTTTAAGAGTGTGTGTCTGTTTGATTAAATTAATATTAACGTCAGTCTAATTAGTTAATTTTACATTAGTCTGATTTATTTTTAAGTAAGTTTAGTTAATTTCTTTTACTATTTGCTTAAGTCTATGAGAGTTAGTAAGTCTATGTTAGTTTAATATTTGCCTTTTATTTACACAGGCTTCACCACTTATCAAGGCCCAGAGGCCACTCGGGGATAAGGGTTAAAGTGTATACAGTAGTCAATTGGACAATATAGTAATCGTTAGTAATAGAAATTCGGTAAATTTTGTTAACCTAAGTGGAACGGCTCATCAAGAACTTGTTTACGTTGGACTTGAAGACAACCATATTGTAGTCAGTCTAATTTTGTCAGTTTAATATTTAAGGCAATCTAATTTGATTGAACCTTGCTGATTTTATTTGACAATTAGCTACTAAACGGGCGTAACCTATTCATTTTATTCACTCTGTCTCTTATTGCAGTTATCTCTGCGTCTTATTAAGAAGGTTGTAAAAGTTATTAACAGTTACCGAAACATTTATTGGAGTTTAACCATTTTTTTTGTTTTTGACATTTTGCTTTTCATCTTAAGTCTACAGTATACATATATAATATCCACAACCTATCGCCCATATGGGGTTCGGTGCAGCTATTCAATAATGCAACTGCTCTCATCAGCAAGTAAGACAAAATGAGGAAGATTTCATCAGATTATCAATCTCGCGTGATACAATAATTCTTATCAAGGCCAGGAGGCCACTCTAGGATAAGGGATAAGTGTTAGATTGATGGTGAGATAACACGATCGGTTAAAACCTGAGTGAGGTTAGATTATTTAGGAAAACAGGGCTCGACAGGAATTTATTCATATTAGATTTGAATGTGAACATGTTATAGTCAGTCGAGAAGCAGGCACACGATGTAGAAGTCCAAAAACAAACAGTTCTGTGACAAAAAACTTCGCTCATGGAATTTCTGTTTAGTTTTAGGAACAGATGAAGAGTGCGGTAAATTGTTGGCGGTTGTTGTAGCTAGGCGCCTACTTGTTGCGAACGTTTTACAAGGAGAGACCATAAACAAGAGCTCAGTCGAGCACCTACCATAGAATTAACGATAAAGGAGAGATAGATTCGCAACGGCTTTTTTTTATGAGAAAGAGTCTTTTTTTCGCTACTAATCTGTTTTTCTTTTCATTTCCCATAGTATCTGTCTTATTATTTCGATGTTATTTTGGTATTTCATACCTCTATCATTCCTCACTGCAAATAATGTAGAGAGTGGCCCAGTTTTTAGATAGTAAAGACCTGTAGTTAAGGAAGGTCAGGGAATTACTACGAAGATCCATCCGGTATTCGAAGAACTGTGCAGGTTAAAGAGTTGAGAGATATCTTCCAAGATGGATACTGTAAGTCAAGTAGCCTCAATGAGTCCTCTGTAGAATGTCCAATGGCGGAAAAGGCAGGTCAAACATCTTAATTTCGTCTTTGAAAGACAATGTATTGGTAATGAAGAAAGTCAATTGATTCACAGAGCACAACAGCGTGCAATAATATAATAATTCGCCCAACATAAGGGCATTGGTGTTAGCAAATGATAATAACATTTCGCCCCATATTTGGGCATTAAACGTCTCAAAGAGAAAAAGTAATTTCGAGGCTTCGAGCCGCGAGTGAGAATTCGATGTCCGTACCACCTTTTCCTGTTATTCTTGTTCTTGCTTTTGTTTTTAATTCTTTATTTTCTTCTGTTCACTAACCCTAACACAACTCTATTTTTTTTCATGACGTCACGAGCCATTTTGTTATTTTCTTTTACTATTCACGTTGTCACTCCATTCTTTAGTTCTTGTTTGTTGTCCTCTGCTTCTACTTCCTCGTTTTTTCCCTACTCTTCCTCACCCTCTGTTACAGAACGCGGACGCGCGTATGATAGCTATATGCAAATACCGAGCCATGTGCGAAATGACGTCACAGTAAGAAAAAAAAAGAAAAAAAACTATAGAAAGGAGAGAGATGACATTAGAAAAAACGATCACGTTAGTGATGTAGGTTACGTCACAACCGTAACGAGAAGTCACGCATGGCAGGATAATGAGAAAATAAATGTCGTTCTACAAAAAAAAAAAAAAAAAAAAAAATAGAAGCCAAGTTATTAGTTGTCTTATTTTCCCTTGCGACGTGTTAACATATTAAGAACAGCATTACATTTCTACTCCTTGTTCTCCTTCGTTATTCCGCCATTTTATTAAACCGTTTTCTTTTGTTCGGTTGAAAATATTTCGCTTTCTATTGTATCAATATCTCGTCCAAACCAAGAATATTTATTTCCATCTTCATTTCTATCCACTTTTAACACACGTTTCATATTTTTCTATTTCTTTTTTACTCAGGAATCACCACTTATCAAGGTCCCGAAGCCACTCGAGGATAAGGGTTAATGAGTATACGTTAGTCAATGTGGATATAGCGTAGTAAACATAAGTAGTGGGAATTTTGTAGATTCGATTGCTTAGGGGGACGGTTCATCAAGAACTTGTTTACGTTGGACTTGAAGACAACCAGATTTTAGTCAGCTGGAAAGCAGGCAAGCGGGAGAGAGTTTAACAGGGATACAGTTCTAAGAAAAAAAGCTTTGTTCATGGCATCTACATTTAGGTTTAGACACAGATAAAGAGTGTGGGAAATTATTGATAGTGGTTTTGACTAGACGAGTGTTTTCCGTGAATGTTTGGCGAGGGGGCCAGAGATTGAAGCTCAGATGAGCATTTGCTATTTTGATTTATTTTTCTTTTTTACTTTCGTTATTTTATTGTAAAAAACTCAGACATTTTATACCCCAGTTCGAGAAAGAAGTCTTTGCCTCGAAATGACATTTTACAGTCGCCATCTTTTTTGCAGAAGAAACATAGGCATATCAAATTCCATCAACTACGAGCGTCTCCTGTGACCGACTCACTGACCGTGGTGTCTTTATATTGGAATTTTTTTTCCTTCATCCATTTATTGGCTCTGCAGTTTCTAGCGTAATGATTTCATCTAAGACGGACTACTTTTATTTCGTTTGTTTGAAATGTGTCTTTTTCTGGGGACGGTTAAAAAAGACAGGCAACTTTTATATCGTCATTCCAGAGAATTTCTCCCTTTCCCTTTCTTTATTTTCTGGAATAACTCTCTACATATCACATTCCTCCCTCCCTCTAATTAACTATCTATCTCTCTATCTATAGGCCTCTCGATCTGTTTCTATTCTCTCATTTTTATTATTCATTTTCTGACGTCTACAAAATGGATCGTTAGAAATATTTCAGAAAAGCCCTTTAAACTCATTAAAGGTCAAAGAAGGAAGAAAAAACCCTTAAATAAACATATCCCCCCCACACACACAACCGACAATATACGCACACTGACTCGTGCGCATACATGGGCATACCTAAATTCAGAAAGAGAATATAAATGTATTGTTTCATCAAATTATTGTCACCTCTCAAAATATTGATCCCATTCTGTATTCCCGGCATATTTAATTTTTCCAGTGTTTTATCCTCGTAAGTATTCGCCAGGCTAATGACTGGAATGTATGTTTTTGTATATACAAGATGGAACGATAAAATTGTCACCCTAGAAAAGACATTGTTTCATTTCCGTTTGATGAAAACCGGTTTTCTTTTTTTTTTGTAGCAGACCATCTACTAGTTAGCCAGGGGGATACAAATCCCAAAAGCAATAGGAGTCTTCTACTATGCCTGATAGTGGCACAATATGCCACAAACGAGATCAGAGCTACGCCGCTATACAATACATGCCCTCTACTGATCCAAGTTATGACAACACGACCATTGCCAACACTCTCAAAATGCAAATCCGGACAGTTAAAAGCTTGAGGCCATAGCTAAACGTATTAAGTTGGTGCAAAAAATGTCGTTTTTTTTTCATCAGATCTGTATACGTCAATTTTTGCACCAATCTAATACTTTCTGGCCATAAGTATGGTGTTTGGTTTGGTTTCAAGTGAGGGCTACATCATGTCACCTTACATCTTCGAAGTCAGGTTGAAAGTCAACACCAAAATACCTGAATAAATAGTGTAGTGATCCTAAGGTGCAATTAGGTGGCCGCTGGCAGACTCCGGGTGTAGCAACAGAACTCGGCGCCGACCCACAAGTCCAAAAAGATCCAAGCTTGGCTTCAGAAGGAGTACTAAAAATTTGTAACCTTTTCTCACTGCTTCTCCCCTTCTTCCCTCAACCGGAACCCACTGGACTACATTGCGTGGTCATACTTCGAGAACATCACCAACATGACCTCCCACAAAACCAAAGCCAATCTGATTGCCTCCATCCGCCGAGTATGCGCCGAGTATGCGCCGAGTATGCGCCGACTGTGCGCGGAGCTCTCGTTTGGGCTTGTGGAAAAGAAAGGCTCTCAGTTCCGGACGCCTATCCAGGTGGTTACTGAGGCTGAAGGCGGCTACATTTAATAGATATCAGCTCTACTATATATTAAAGTTACCTAAACTTATTTTCCAATAAAAGTTTTAAAATAAAGCTATAGTACTGTTTTTTAGGGCGACAAATTTATCGTTCCACCTAGTACATAATCACGTTGACACGCCGGTTCTCGTCATATCACCGAAATGAAGCAACGTTATTCCGGATAGCACGGGGGCTAATTTCTTAACTTATTGACCACTTCATAAAAACAAAACAAAAATAATTCAATCAAGAAGTATTTCCCCTTCATTAAAATACATCAGAACCAATTCATTTAGGATTTGTTAACGTGTATTTTAAGATTTTGTTTTTATTACCACGTGTTCTTTTATTAAATTATCAATTATTTCAGAAAAAATAAACAAATATACCGCAGTCTGAAAGGGGGTTTCCGCATTAAAAGACACTAGAAACAATAGTTTTATGTGCTTTTAAATATGTTTTTTCTTTTGGCGATTACTTTCTTAACTCATCGCCCACTTCAGAAAAACACAACTAAAGTACCTCAGTCTAAAAGAATTTCTCTTTCTTGAAAAGACACCAGAACTAATAGTTTTAGGATTTATTATAATAAATATTGTAAGCATGTTTTGTTCATTACTTTCCGGTATCGTGGGGTCATGCACATGGGGTGGGTGCGTTATGCACATTAAAAAAGTTAACTTTTCTTTTTTTATATATATTTTTACTTCCTTACATGTGTTACCAACCTTGCTGTGCGCGTTTCCATTTCAGGTTACTAGCAATCTCTTCATAAAAACAGAATGAAATTGTCCCAGTCTATAAAGATCTCTCTGTCATTGCAAAAATACTAGAAAAATGGTTTCAGGATTAATTACAATACGTCTTCATAAACACTATTTGTTACTTTCTTTTATTGTGAGGAGGTAATGCAAATATGAAAGTTTTTCATACGTTAACTAACGTTTTTCTTAACATTTCTTTTTCTGGTTTCAGGATTGCTTATAATGCTTTTTCGCAAACATTAGTCTTTACTTTCCATTATAAGGATGCACATTTTTAAACGTAAATTAACGTACTTTTTAACATGTTTTTTTTTATTGGTGGTGACCTAAATACTTGACTTACCGACCGCTTCATAAAACAAAAAAAAACCCCACACAATTAGCTAAGTCTACGATAATGCGCTAGATGATTGTCGTACCGGAATTAATCTATGTTACCTACTAACAGTCTATTGTGGATTTTGTTTAACCACGTAAAATGTCAGGATCATCTTTAGCCGAGATAGTGCAACTTCTAACAGAACTATTTAGCCCGAAAGTCTCTTTATTCTATAAGCGTTGGTTATATCTGAATTCGCAGAAAAATGACGAAGATGATTTCGCAACGTACGCAGCCATGGTAAATACACATTTGTGAGAATTAATGAGAGTTGGCTGCGAACCGGGGTTGACACATCCACGGTCAGAGACAAAATAAAAAAACGTCTTGTACGCATCGACTCGACGCAGAGCTTCCGGTTGAAAAATAGAAAAATGATGATAGAAAGAAAAAATAAATGACTGCGACCCAATGGGAAACTTTGGCGCCTTAAAAAAAAAAACGTGGATTTTAATCGCCGCGGAGGGGGGGGGGCGGAATAAAAAAGATAAAAGCCGGAGTTGGACGAACCAGGGAGAGAGTTCAGCCATACATTGCGATGAATGCAAACATATTTGAGCAAGGACTAATTCTAATCGAGATGCAAAAATTAGGAGGCGTATCATAATAAAATTAGAAAATGAACCAAATCAAAAACAGTTGACAAAAAACTGCCGGAAAATAGGAATTATTTAAAAAAAAATTCAATGGATATCGAAGCTGGAGTCGCGAAAATAAAAAAGGAGACAATTTAAAAAACACGTAAAAAATAAAATAAAATTTAGGGGAAAAGGACACACATGTTGGTACATAGCTAAGGATAAACTTGCAGAAAGAAAAGTCCCGCCTCCATCTAATCGATGGGGTAATTTACATTGACTAAGAGTGTCCATATTTATCAAGAAAATGATTAATATGTAAAAAAATACAACACAAAGGTACTCATTGCAGAAATAAAATTAAATACAAAACCCGAGTGTGTTTGGCGAATACTGAAAATAACGAGGAAAGGTTGTGAAAATATGTGACTATAAAAGTTCATGACCAAGAACAAATAATGCAACTTCGGATTCAGACTTTTCGATAGTAAATTTAAATACTTCGAAGAGATTGAATAAATCCCAATTTAAAGAACATGTTTAAACAACAAAGGTCGTTGACTGTACGCAAATAATCTTCGAAAGTAATTTTTTTAACGAACGTCACATTATTGGGAATGACGAAAAAATTAAAAGCTTACGTATTAAGGAATACTACTAACCTACTGGGCTCGGATTGGATTCATGAATTTAAATTATGGAACCAGCCAATCAATAATTTTTGCAAAACGAAAATAAAAAGTACAACAGACGCCAATACCTAGAAAAACAAATTGACGTGAAACTTTTCTTGTTCTAGGCTACGAAAAGTCAAACAGAAAACACAAACAAATCGATACAGTTGTAGACTGAACAGAAGCAGCTTATGACAACTTCGCGAGCCAACCCAGTCGTAAATGTCTCTGCGATTGTAAGCGATTTTCCACCGGATATGAAAGCATCAGCTACACCACAACAGGTATAAGTCGCAACTCTATTTTTCCCAGTGTTGGGAACATTATTTTCCGAGAGTCAATGTCACTCAAAGATATTACATGCAGCAAAATAATATCACTGAAACTGTTTTTTCTACGATATGGAAGAACTTTTTTTTCTTTTTTTTTTACACGGTGGTCACCACTTATCAAGGCCTGGAAGCCACTCAGGGATAAGGGTTATTGCAAGTACATACGTTAGTGTGGAGATTTGATGAAGTATTTACTTAATGGGGCGGTTCATTAGGAATCTGTTAACGTTGGACTTGAAGACATCCAAGTTGTAGTCAGGTGGGAAGCAGGCATACGGAACAGAGTTCCACAGGCGTGCAGTTCTAAGAAAGAAGCTTTGTTCATGGAATCCACGTTTTGATTTAGGCACAGATAAAGAGTGGGGGAAATTTTTCACAGTGGATTCAGCTAGACGGATATTTTTCGTGAAAGATTGGCGAGGGGGGACCAGAGATTGGAGTTCAGAGGAGCGCCTGCCATGGAAATAACGATAAAACAAAGATAGGCTCGCAACGTCTCTTCTGTGGGAGAGAGGTTGCAGGGTAGAGAAAAGGGCATCCCCCACTAAGCCACGAAGTCTATTTTGTACTCTGTCAACTACCATTTTACTTGGCATCTCTTAAAAATGTACAGTTCCTAGGTTAACAACACTGGTTGAACCCCCTAGGGCAATATTGCCTCTCGTCTAATGGATTATTACAAACGGGGTCCTAGGTGAGGTTTATTGACGTTTACTTACTTGTGGTGGAGTTTACCCACGCAAGTAATCAATTGTTTTATTAAATTCTCGCGATTAATACATGCGAAAATGGCAATAAAACTTTTTTCTTGCAAGTCATAAGAAAAAAAAAACGCCCTAAACAATAGATCCCTTACGAAGTACAGGCTATTGAAACCTTGTATGACACGTTTTATATTAGCCTCCCCAAATCACACCAGAACCACGACATTCGGGCAGAAATAGGGAAATCATCGAGACGTTCATGTCCACCCAAAGAGGAAAAATATTGATACACCATCTGGAGTTATTAGCATGGGCTATCCGGTTAAACTCGTATACTGAACTGGTGACTGAAGTGTGGTATCTGCTCAGATGCTGCACTCAAGTTAAATTGTCTTAAGTCAATGGAGGAGGAAACCCTTCTATATTAAATAAATTTTATTTTTGCAACCTGCCAGAGTGTCCTCTTTTTGGGGAGCTGGGTTTTCCCACATTAAAAACAACCTTGTGTCACATTATGTTTTACGTGGAGAAGCAAATAGATATCAGTCGATATTCGGTGGACCAACCTAGGTCTTTCGTCAGCTTAGACAGACCACCCACCTATTGTATGCTTTGCAATACATGTTGCTACATTATTTTTTTTTTCTTTGCAGTATATAACTGTGCTATAACCATAATTATAGTTTCATTTGGTTTTGAGGAGGCGGGGTGCTTCCAACGATTCTGTTCTGGCATTGTGCCATCTTTTCATCAGGCAACACTGGTACACGGGTACTTCTAGTTTATATATAAAAAACATGAATGAGAAAACCATTAAAAATGATAAAAATATTTGACTGAAACGTTTTCTTTTTCTTTTAAAGAATAATTTCGGTAATTGCGACTTCGGTAAACTTAATATTAGTGGTGGTGAGCATTTATCTTTGCAGTGGGCAATGCAGCATCTTACTCCGAGGATGCTCCATTTAGAATATAGACTAAGTTGTTTCTTCGGCACCTATGCACTAATTCCGCCATTTCGAAAAACTTTGCTTTTGGCTCCTCCTACTTCCAATCCTCCTTCTACTACTACTACTACTACTACTACTACTACTACTTTTCGATGATGAAGTGCCGAAAAATTGAAAATTGGGTAAATTTAATGGTCAGCAATGTAGGGATACACCGTTTGGAATACAGATTTGTTAGTAATGTCTCTGCTTCTGAGATTTTATTCGGTACGTATGCACTAATTTTGCTAAGAATTGTTTTTGCTCTTTTTTCTCTTCTTAATTTTCTTTCTCGTCTCATCCCCTTCCTTCTACTACCTACTACTATTACTCTTCCGGTGATGAAGTACAGCCAATTCTAAAGAGTAATTTTGGTTTTATTTTCTGTTTCCTTAAGGCATATAAACTAAATTTAGCAAGAGAACGTGCAGATAAAATAAGGGGACGGTTTAATAACATATACGATTCCGAACCTTAACAAGTAGCGCGATGTACCTTATCAAATATAACAATATTACTCATACATTGTCTGGTACAATGACATTATTCACATCATACACATGTGTTGTAGATTATATATCTTCATACATTTCTTCTAAACTGTTTCTTTGTTCTTATTTCTTATTATTGCTTACATTTTTTTAATTTTGAGATGAGTAATTTGTATATTTTATTTATTTATATATTTATTTATTTGCGGACTATTATCCTTACATCAAAAGAATTCCAATAATTAAATAATATATACCATTATATACGGACCCGACAATGGAAAATCAGTTAACAAAACACTTGGATTTGAAAAAACAAAATCAAACCTTGATCGCCCTTCGGAGCCTATCTATGATAGAGACGTTAAATCTCTCCCGTTTCAGGTGAGCATTGTCTGAAGATACCGGTTTCAATGCTACCCAAAGCCGGCAAGAGGGTCAGTTAGCCATAGCGTAGTGAAACGAAAACAATTATGGAAGGCATTAATTACTGAAGATACACTTGAAAATTGAGCATTCCTCTCACTTCGCGGTTAACCTGACGAAGGCAAGAATAATAGTTGGCTGAACCGTCGTTAAACAACAGCTATAAAAAAATGAGGATACTAGTCTGCAAATGAATACATAGATAAATAAATAAACAATACAGATAACTCATCTCAAAAGAATTCTAATAATAAAATAATTTGTAACTTTGCATCTTGATATTTAAGTCATGGTCGAAATATTGATGGTATTTCAGTTTCCGATTTTCCAACTTTTATGCATGGATCCGATTCCCTTTCATCACAGTAATTTCAGTTTGATCAAATAAATAGGTTTGAGTTATAAACGTTTCATTAGCATTACTTTACAGGAATACGCCATACAACACGGAAAAGCCAAACACAGAAAAACAACTTTGAACGTCTGACATATTCTTGATGTTTATTTTGGATTTCTATGATTACTTACTCATTAATAATTCTTGTTTGATATCATCCTTATTTCGTTGTTAGGATGATTATGATGATGATGATGATTATCATCATCATCATCATCATCATCATCATCATTATTATCATTATTATTATTATTATCATTATTATTATTATTATTATTATTATTATTATTATTATTATTATTGGCGGCTCACATGGAGCTTTCACACAAGTCAACAAACGATCGGTTTGGAGACCTGTGGTGGTCTCTGGAAGCTGGGTGACAACAAGTCTCCCCAGACGTCCAGCTCTCTCCACCTCCTTAGATAGCATTTGCAGATAAATCTGCGTCATTGCAACAGCCTCATGCCATTGATTTCTCGATGTTAGTGGCCATTGGTTTATACTGGAATTTGAGTGACACTAAGCCTCCCCACGATCCCAGTTCTCTTTGCGCTGTCCAGCGGAGGTCTGGTCAGCGCTCTCTCCTCGGTCTTTCCATCCTCCTTGATCCTTCTCGGCTCTTTGGTATCACTTTTCTATTGGGGGGGCGGTGATGAGACAATGGGGGATGCATGATGGTGGTGTAGATTATTATTATTATTATTATTATCATTATTATTATAATAATTATTATTAATGATAATATTATTATTATTATTATTATTAGTAGTAGTAGTAGTATTGTTATAAGTTGTAGTAACAATAGTATAAGTATTATTTATTCGTAACAGGCGCCCTTATTTATGACAAACGCAATTGCTTTACTACGAGGAAAGAGATGATGGTCGTTTAGAGGTTAGTCCAAGTTTGAGACCAATTCATTCCACAAAAAAGGCACTTTTTCGTGGACTGTTGACAAACATCTTCAGGGTTCCTCCTGTATGTACCTGATGTCTTCCTAGATAGAATTCTGACTTCGATGAAACCAATGCCAACAATAGAAACTTCTAATTCATACGATATGATGTCTGGCACGTATTGACCTTCACACATCGAGTGGCGCTATGTGAATCCCGTGTGCATTCTGTAACCCATGTGAAATTCATTTTAATCGCTTTAAAACCAATGATGATTAAAAATTAGAATATATTTAACTTATACTTACACGGATTTCTTCAGAAAGTCTTTTCTATTACCTTTCAGTTGACCTTATATTTTTCTAGGATTGTCATAAGAGTAGACGTCTCGAACAACCCCGTAAGACACTACAATCTTGCATATATTCAAAGACAATGAAGAAGCTGATAACAGAACTGCTGTTCGCAGACGACACTGCTCTGATAGCTCAGAATCAAGCTCAGATGTAGAGGATAGTTTCTACCTTCTCTCAAACAGCCAGGAAGATCGGCCTACAAATCAACATAGAGAAAACAGAAGTGATATATCAGCCGTCAACAGATAAAAACGATCCCTAAGAGCCTATATAAGCAATCAATTTTGAGGTGCTAAAAGTTGTTGAAAATATCAAATATCTTGGAAGCACTCTAAACACTGACAATCGTGCTGACAAAGAAATAAGCTGCCGAATCTAAAGCGTATGTGCCTCCTTTGTTAATCTAGAAAAGCGGCTCTGGAAAAGAAGCGGTATCCGACGAGACACAAAGTGCACAAAGCTGTCGTCCTGCCAGCATTGCTGTACCCAGCAGAGACCTACACTCTGTATAGAGAACACATAAGAAGAGACTGGAAGTTGTAAAGCAGAGGCGCATGAGAAGGATCATGAAGATCAAATGGAGTGACTACGTATCAAATGTGAGAGTTCTCAGGAGAGCAAACCTAGACAGCGTGGAAGCTACTCTTGCTACTATGCAACTACGATGGACCGGGCACATTGCCAGAATGGAAGACAACCGAACCCCAAAGATGATCTTCTACGCGGAACTGGAAAATGGAACCCGCAAAGTAGGAGGTCAGAAGCTTTACTACGAAGATATAACAAAACGGCACCTGAAGGCGATGAACATCAATGTCGGGAGTTGGGAGGAACAAGCCAAAAAAGGAGTAGCTGGCGGAACAGTCTCCACAAAGGGAAGGAAGAAATAGAAAGATTGGAGAAGCCTTAGAGCTGAGACACTAACGACGACACGACCCCGGCACCTACATATGCGGTTCCTGTGACTGGACGTTTCACACAGAAAGAGAACTACGCCAACCGTGAGGGATAAAACATTGAGGCCCCGAGCAGTTATCGTCAAGACTGACGAAGTGCGTGATGATGATGATGATGATGATG
Source organism: Euprymna scolopes (assembly GCF_053919585.1). Classification (NCBI taxonomy): domain Eukaryota; kingdom Metazoa; phylum Mollusca; class Cephalopoda; order Sepiida; family Sepiolidae; genus Euprymna; species Euprymna scolopes. The sequence continues at coordinate 110,719,200 of NC_136493.1, read as the reverse complement.
ATGATGATGATGATGATGATGATGACTTCTCCTGCAAACTGATATGCTCAACCTATTTTCTATGTTAAACTATTACATTAACATTTTATTTAACTGCTTCTAAGGTCCTGGATATGACATTAAACTATATCGAGTGGTGAGGCCCTAGCTTGCGGGCTTTGGGGAGTGTGGAGCCACCCTTTAATTGCCATTGCTCCTAGGCACCTACATATGCAGTGCCTGTGACTTGACGTTTCACACAGAAAGAGGACTACGCCAACACCGAGGGATAAAGCACCGAGACCCAGACTAGTCATCGTCAAGACTTACAGACTGCATGATGATGCATGTATTTTTACTTCCGTTTTACTATTACAATCAAAACACTTATTAAAATAAATGAGTCAACCAAGTAGAGCCTATGATATATATATATATATATATATATATATATATATATATATATATATATATATATATATATATATATCAGTTGATTTATGTAAGAAAGCGAAACCAGAAAACATCTCTTACCATGTTTAAAAAGAATAATTCTTTTAGATTTCATTACCTCAAAGAAGATTTTTTAAATGTTTTTTATTGTCTAATTTTAGTGTAAAAATTCACAAAGAAACAATAAAGAGGGAAATATGTCCTATGTTTGCAGTAGCGACGATTTATTTCCAAATCGGCGCCACGAACAATATGCGAAAAATGCGTATATGTGTATCTTTGTTCTCAACTCTTGTCATCTGAGTCAGGCGATGGAGAATTGCACACCATAAATTGATGATATACTGAGCAAGGGAGATAACCCGCTAACACAGATAGAGCAAAAGCAGTTCCGTTTTATCCAGATCCGTTACACGTCTTTAAATGGTATAGCCTCTTAAACAGCCATAAAATCTCACTGTATGAATGTGTCGGGGTTGTATTACAATGGTTTCTTTCAATACCAGGATCCATGTAAGACAAAAGAAAAAATAAAGCAGGTCGAAAATTAGGTCAGATAGTTTCAAATACATGACTATTAACAATAAATGATGTAAATTGATAGCGAAACCACCGTAGAATCGCCACCTAGTTAGACTAGTTTGTTATCAAAATTGGATGTCAGTACAAAACGTTTTACAGACAGTGGTTTCGGCCTTTTGGGTAGGAAATGAATTTTGTCCATATTAAAAATTGACTTCTTATTTAACCCTGTCCTCGCGGAACGGCAACTAAATAGGGAGAGACATGAAACATTTACGAGGTTATTGATATAACCCCTTTTTTTAAAAATACATATGTGTATTTATAAATGTAAGTATGCAGGTTAATTTAACATGAGCGAAATACAATGTGGTACCAATATAACGTTACCCATCATGTTGTAGCCTCAGTCGATACATAGACAAAGGATAGAAAAGAACTTAGACCTTTTTTGTGCAGCATTTACTTCCTCATACTCCTGCCACGTTTATCCTCTCGTTACGGCTGTAACGTCACTTACTTCGCTAACGTCATCTTGAACGTGCTCTCAAACGTGCTCCACGTCTCTAACGTGATCGGCTTCTCGAACGTGTTCTCTCTTTTTTTATGGTCTTATTTTTACTCACCGTGACTTCATTTTGTTCACGCCTTGATATTGGCATATTTCCGTCCGCGCCATGTTACACTAAGAAAGCACACTATTTTATTTTTCATCTTAATTTTTTTCCAGTTGAGAGTAAATATTCTTTTCACTAAAGAATAATTAACTGATGGGAGTTCGTATCATTCAAATTGTATTGAAATTCAAACATTATAAGTGGTCTCTCTTTAATAGCTAATAACTAGCAGGGAGACCAGACGTTGCCCGGCATTGAACGAGGATCAACATATGTACCACACTTCATACACTGTTATTGTCATCGAAATCGGTAAAATCGACGATTTTTTAATCAAATTGATTGATTGGGTGCTCTAATCTGGGGCTCACCGTACTACACAGGAAAGGAATTTCACATGCCTCCCAGAAGTGAATTAGTCCGCAATAGATTGTCGTCTACATTGCACTGTAGAGAAATTACTGTTGATTTTATAAATTTATTTAATGTGGTCGCTCGAATTAAATTTTAAAATATAAAAGTCAAGTACCATAGTTCAATTGTTCTCTAAACAGAAACATTCATTTCGAACGCGTCTTTTGTCTTACCAAAGCAGCTAGTTGAGTTTATACGCCACGCTCTTCTGCTTGTGCTATAATAAACTTATGGAATGTAATTACAATGTTAGGCTGTATAAGAGTGTTGACATTAGTCAAAATCGGACTATTTATCTTTATCAGATTTTTCTATTATCAATATTTATTTAGGCATTCCGATTTTTCTATTATCCATATTTATTTAGGCATTCCGATATAAAACCTTTCTAAGAATACTCCCAAACACATAAAGTACATTTGTGAATTTTATAAAAAAAAAATCAGTACATCCGTTTCAGAGTCCATAGGTAACGAACTTACACACACAGACACACACACACACACACACACACACACACAAAGTGCCTTTCATGTGTAAGTGGAGATATGCTTTATCCAGGTACTTTCTTGAAGGATAGCTGTTGCAATTCGAACTTATGGAATGTAATTCCAATGTTAGGCTGTATAAGAGCGTTGACATTAGTCAAAATCGGACTATTTATCTTTATCAGATTTTTCTATTATCAATATTTATTTAGGCATTCCGATTTTTCGGTTATCAATATTTATTTAGGCATTCCGATATAAAACCTTTCTAAGAATACTCCCAAACACATAAAGTACATTTGTGAATTTTATAAAAAAAAAATCAGTACATCCGTTTCAGAGTCCATAGGTAACGAACTTACACACACACACACACACACACACACACACACACACACACACACACACACACACACAAAGTGCCTTTCATGTGTAAGTGGAGATATGTTTCATCCAGGTACTTTCTTGAAGGATAGCTGTTGCAATTCGAACGTTTGAAATTGTCGATAATTCATCCTATTATGTCAGTTGGTATTAAATGATCTCCGTTCCCTCAAATATGCCAGGGTTTGTAGATATTTTTTATCATAGATCCTTCATTGAGATATCCTCAGAGGAAGTAGTAACATGGGTTTAAATCAGGGGAGCAAGGTGGACGCAGAATGATTGAATCACCAGGAAAATATCGTCATAGGATATCTTAAAATCTGCTTGAACAGTAGGGCAGTGCTTGATCTTGTAAGTAGGTAACTCTGTTCATATACATACTCCCCTTTTCCTTTTCGGTGCAAGAATGAACTTTGTCTGTGTCCACTGTCACCGGATTTTTAATCTCGTCCTCAAATAAGTATGGTTCGACGATTCCGTTTCGTCAGATAGCACCACACAGTTACTTTATGTTTGCCAAGACGTCGATGAGTATGTTCCCGAGCCTGAGCTTCAGATGCGCATATCTTACTTGTTGGTGTGACAGTAAGCCTTGTCACTAAAAGAAAAATCAAATTCAAGCTAGTGTAATTGTCAATACTTTGACTTATATCTTCACAATATGCTAATCTTTCTGCTTTATCGCAATCTGTTTGCTTTTTTAAGATTTGAATTTTATAAGAAAATAAATAAAGGTATGTGGTGGATCCTCAAACCTGATGTTGAAATGTCAGTTTCTTTTGAAAGGCTCGTGGTAATTTTGTGGAGGAGCCTTCAAAGTGCCCTGCAAAATCTGAACATTGTCGGGAATTACAGCTGAACAATGTCGGTCTCTGCGACGCTTGTGGGCAACTGCGAAACTCTGTCTTCCGAATTATGGCCACCAAGCCTTGAAATGTTCATCGATTGGGTACATTGTTCCTGCCATGACAAAACCTATAACAAAAACACACTTAAATTATAAACAGTTTCGGATGAAAGAAAGTATAGCGTTTTTACTAAAAAAATATTAAAAAAAAAAAAAAATTATGAACAAATGTTAATGAGTATTGCAAAAATTTATTAATATTTATTAAAAAAAAATAAGTGTCTTTGCCATGTAAGAAATATTTATAGTTCTAGTATTACACCATTAAGTTAACTAAAAAGAACTCTTTCTTGTTTATATATTTAAATACAATAATAAAATTATATATGAAAGAATATATATATATATATATATATATATATACATATATATATATATGCATGTATACACACACATACACACACACTATCACACACACACACACATATATATGTGTGTATGTGTGTGTGTATGTATAAACGGCTATATGTGTGGCTGTTTGTCGCCATATTTTCAAATTCTAACTCCTCCGAAACTAAAAGTTGCGATGCTAGGGACCTAAACTGTTGGGATATTTTATGGACCATTCTTTTATGCGTCTTAAGCCGGTTTAATAGTTTTTAAGGAGTAAAAAGAAGTAAAAATTGTAAAGATCGTTATAAATTTTGTACATTATATCTTAGCTTATTTTTTAATTTTTACATTTTAAGCAATTCATTTGCGTGCCACGTGGGTACAGTGGGAACGTAACCAGCTTTGAATGCTACAGTTTCGGTTTCGATTCTAGCTGATGGCACCGAAATACTTTTTCCATTTTTGAAATAACGACTCTATGATATTAGTAGCTTCTTGCATTAAAGTGGCACTGTGCCTTGTTTGGGGTGAAATTGCAATATATATATATATATATATATATATATATATATACATATATATATATATATAATTACTTCATTTAATCAAATAAGTTAATATATGAAGATATAATTTTATGTGTAAATTTTTCAGTATTTACTTCAACAGAGCTCAACACATAGGTAGAGCTAGGTAGTAAGTTATTAAAATATATATGGCAATTAAACTACACAGAATATTCCGCATAAGCATGACGAATTATCATGAGAATGAAACGCGGAATATTATGTGTAGCTTAATTGCCATATATATTTTCATAACTTACTACTATATATATATATATATATATATATATATATATATGTATATACACACACAAAATCTGGACAAGTTAAAATATTATATTTAAGCGTATTTTACGCCCAGGCAAAGCCGCTCACCGCTAGTATATATTAATAATAAATTGTCACCTACACATTTAACTAGACGAATCATTGCAAGTGTTATCGCCTTGTCATCAATTGGCATGAACAACAATAAAATGTGGATCTGGTAGATTAATAAACAATTATACATGTTTCGGATATTTATTGATGACTGCTATTATTTTCATTATATCACAAATAATCGGTAAATACACACACACACACACACACACACACACACACACACACACACACACACACACACACACACACACACACACGCACACACACACACACGAAGAATATTAGTATAGTTACACTCCAAGATCCAATTTTTTTTATTTTTCATGCAAAACAGTACCTTATTACAGATCCGTTTCGTTGTGCAGAAAAAAATGGTTATTATTATATCAATATCGTCTTTTTCGTGCATATCCTTCCGATAAAATTTAGAAATTATTTGCTTAGGTATCAAAAAATGCATTAAAATATAATGTTGCAAGAAAAAGTTCATTAAAGACTCATATCGCGTGTCTGTTCATATTGTAAAGCTGGACAGGTTTTATTCAACGTATAAATTAAAGTGTTTTGATTTATTTTGATTTATTTTTAAATTCTACAAATAAATTACTTATTATCATTATTATCATTATTATTATTATTATTATTATTATTATTATTGGCTCACAAGGAGCTTTGGCACAGGTCATCAACGATCTCTCGTTGAAAACAGTCTGTGATTTTCCCTGGAAACTGAGTGACAACAAGCCTCCCCAGGTTTCCAGTACTTTCCGCCTCTTTCGATAACATTTGCAAATAAGTTTGCATTATCGCAACAGCTGCTTGCAATTGATTTCTCGTTGGCAGTTATTGATCTTCACTGGGATTTGAGTGGCAATAAGCCTCCCCAAGGTCCTAATTCTCTTCGCACTTATCCGGCGGAAGTCTGGTCAGTTCACCGGTCTTTCCTTTCTCCTCGACTCTACTTGATTATTTGGTCACATTCTTTTTTTAGGGGGCAGTGATGTGCTAATGGGAGGTGTAAAGTTGTGTTAGAGAACTTATAGATATGCGGTTTCAGTGTACTTGGTTTCATGTAGCGCTTCATGTTTTGCCTTTGCTGTAGTTTGTCTGGCCCGCGTTTGCTAATCTTGTGTGTTAGTTTCCATATTAAATGGGTTTTTAAAAAAAATATTTTAGCTGTTTTCATTATTGTTGTTCATTGTATTTTCCCAGTCAGTTCTTTGACTCCAATTTTTTTTCGGGATTGTTCCGAGTGCTCATACTATTATAGGTAATATTTTGATTTTCTTCATCTTCCATATCCCTTTCAGCTCTCTGGCTAGCTCTGCCTATTTACTCCGTTTTTTCTTTTCTTTGATATTCATCCTGTGGTCAGCTGGTCTAGGATTTGATAGGACTTTTCTTTCTTGTTAATTATTACGACATCCGGTCTTCTTGCTTGGATGGGTTTATCAGTTTATATATATTATTATAACACTGAAGATGAGAACAGTAGTCCGAAGAATTCAAATAATACAAATTATCAATATTTATTTCAAAATTCCAAAACATTATCTCTTCATAAGGTTCTTCATCTCTTAATTGATAGACATTTCATTTCATTGGAACACATTGTCGCGTGACTGCCTCCACGCAAATTACAACATGATCAGCTTAAAAATTTAACATTGAAAGTTTTGTTACTGTAATTCATTCTACAATTATCCGAACTTGCTTAATCTTAACTATCGTTGTACATCCCTTTGTAAAGTTCTTTATCTTTCATTATTATAATTCCTTCGCCCCAGACAAGGCTCAGTGCCACCAAGTCGTAAGAGGACACTTTTTTAGAGCAGATTTGCCAAGATACTATGTAGAGAGTTAGACAGCGAGATGTCTGCTCACATTACACTTGAACTTCTGCATTTCAGTACAGTAAGGGAAGCAGGGCCCGGGGAAGGAATATCAAACTCTAGCAGTTCAAAGGAAGAAGTTATTGGAGTAGAAGGCTTTACGGCATCTATGGATATCCATAGTCCAGGGGTGAGATTTCACTGCTTGTCTGGTTTAAGGTGGTATTCACGTCGAAGGGGTACTAGTGCTATAAGTTCGGCCGAGTGCTTACCATTTAAGTACTTGTAAAACAGGCGCATATGACACAGGTTTAAGTTTGCCTTACAGTGCGGGACCTATTCTGTCTTCTCATAATATAATTTATTATTTAACCGTAAATTCACCCATCTCATAAACGTTCACCTCGAGTGGATTTTAGCCTTGATAAATGGCGATTAATTAGTAGGAAATGGCACTGGACGTAGGGAATAAAATTCAGTAGAAGTGCTTTGGAGATTCAACCATCGTACTAAAAACGCACAGTTTCGGAAAATGTCCGTTGTTAAAAACAATGACAACAATTCAGTCGCACTTAACCAAATTAACATTAAATCCAGTTATATATGTTGCTTTTATTCTGAACAAAGCAACCCAGTTGTATGAATAAAATGTATACTTTAAGTGAAAATAATATTTAACAAGTGCTTGTACTATGTTTCTTATGTACGTATTGTTTTTTTTTTATATAATTTATTGCTTTGTCGAATAAGACTCGCTCAAGATCTTATAGATATTTATGCGGCACTTCAGCGGAAAGAGGCTGCCAACTTCAGTCTTAGCGGTGCCATTGTTCTGAAATAAAATAAAGTGAGTATAATAAAATCGAAAGAATAAAACTAAGATAAAAGAAGATCTGATATCGTTTATGGCAAAGAAGTTGAAAATAAAGTAAAAAAAATAATAAAAAAGACAAACAAGGAAAAAAATAGAAAATAAAAAAGAAAAGTAATAAGAAAAGAAGAAAACAACAAGAAAAAAAGAAGAGAAACGGATGAATGAGATTGCAAGTAAGTAAAAATAATAAATCTTGAAGAAGTCATAAAAAAAGATAAGAAAAAAGTATTTGGTTTCAAAGAGTAGAATTTAAACACACTACAAAGAGAGAGCGTCAGAAATAAATAGAGGGCAATTAGTGACATCAACATAAGAAAAATTTAGCATATGCAAAGGAGAATAAAATAAGAGAAAGAGAATAGGAGGGAGAAACAAAAACGAAGAAAGGATACGGTAAAGAAAAATGATGGCAGTCAGAATAGATTGTAAAAACTTTACGCAAATATAGCGATCAGAGAAGAAAAGAAAGAGCAACAAAGAATGAAGAGATAAAGATAATAAAATTATAAAAAGTACATTAAAAGATAATATTGACTTCTACGATAAAATCCTACGAGCAACACCATCACAATCGCAACATCTTCAGAAGAAGAAGTACCTATTTTTCTCTCTAAATATTTAGTCCTCCCACTGCTACCAGTTGTCACCGGAACTAATTCTTCATTAGAATCTGTGATTACACTGATAGTAACTGGCCCATATATACATAGACTTAGCATAATCTTTCCAATTTCTGATCCATGAATAATAAAGGCTCCCTCCCTCCAAAATCCGCCCATTCTGTTTGACTGAGAGTGACAATTCTCATATTCCGGAAACCAGTTATTAGCTTTAAAAGCGAGCGCTCCCGAACATTGTAATATGGCGTCACTAAAAAGATATATTATTTCCCCCGCCGGCAAGTGCATTTTATGTATAATCATTTCAGAGCTCCCAAATATTTGCGTCCTTTATATTAAGATTTCTCTTAAAAACAAACAAAAAACAATTAATAAAATACGTGTGTATATTTTAATTGTTATATCACGACGACGACGACTTTTTCTTCAAAATATAAATTTAGTTTCTCGAGTTTTCATACCACGACTACAACGACAAAACATAAACAAACTTACAGTTTCTCGATTTTTTACCATTAAACAAAATACGTGTACAACGGCGATGTTTCTAACCGTCTCCCAAATATTTGTGCCTTCTGTATTAAGATTTATCATAAAAAAGTAGAAAAAAAAAATCAAAATAAACATATTACGTGTACATTGGTGATTTTTCTAACAATCGCATTGCATATATATATTTATATATTGACGAGTTTAGCTTTGCGTCATTTGTATTTAGATTTTTCCTAACAAAGAACAAACAAAAACAAAAAAAAAGACAATTAACAAAAGACGGGAGTTTATTTGTTAATTATTTCGTGAGGGCAATGACATCAAATGTTTCTTGAGTCTTTTTCAACATGTAACCCACTACGTGTATCTTGGCGATGTTTCAAACATGCGCATTACATATATATTCATATATCGTAGAGTTCAGCTGCCAAATATTTGCGTCTTTTTTATTAAGATTTCTCCTACAAAATACAAAACATAATTGATTTTTTTTATTATGCAAAAAAAAAAAAAAAATACGGAAGTTTAATATGGCTATATAGAAGATGTTAACTCGTGACTAAATTGAAAAGGTTAGCTCTCAAATAGTTGCGTTTTCTTTTAATTATTATGCCTAAAAAAGATACGAATACAGAAGTTTATTGAACAAAATAAAACTAACTTATTTTTACCCAACAGTCTTATTTCCGCAAGATGTTTCTTTTTATAAAATTCTGTATTTTTTTCTAAAGAAGTCATATTAACAAAATACACTATTATTTGGAAGATATACACTTCTATACATAAATATATATGAAATGGTTCAGTACTTCGCCACGGTACATTGTATTTGGAATCGGGCGCCAGTGCCCACTATTTTACTGGGCTTGCAGTGTCTCCCACTAACAACCGTAGTTAAATGGGGGTTTTATAGGGGTTGAGGAGCATATTTTCAATTGGACAACGCCGGTACGCAGATCCTGCTATATTTGTTAAATTTTAGTTCAGTCGAAGTTCTCTGAAATCTAGGTGCCCCTTTTCTGGATCTAATACTACACGTGATCTCTGTATAAGATACATAGATGTAAGAACATCTTATTAAAGCTCTTCTTTGCATCTCAAACGCTGGGTTAGTAAGAAAGTTGAGAGCATAATTTTCCTCTCCGCTGTTGACCATTCAACTATGTGATAATATACCTTTCTCGTGTTTATTTTATTTATTTATTTATTTTTGGTTTTACTGGATTTCATTGACAACAAATCATCTTGTCTGATAGAATATTCAGCTATGTGCTATTACTTCAGATAACATCACGTGCAGAAGGTGCATAATTCCCCGTAAAAGTCAGTGTTAGTTAACCATATCGAGTAGACATTATTTGGACCGCGAGTATTTAGTCATGGTTCACTTGTAGGAAAATGGAATCTCATAGCAGGTTGTTCTGACAAACTATTGTAAAGAGAGACCTTAGACACTTGTTTCTCTGCTTTATCGTTATTTTCATTACAAGTGTTCGTCTGAGCTCCAATCTATGGTTCCCTCTCGCCAAATATTCACGAGAAATACTCGTCTGGCCGAAAACGCTATCAATAATTTCCTCCACTCTTTATCTGTGCCTAAACTTAAACATAGATTCCATGAACTTCTTTCTTAGAACTGAACACCTGTGGAACTTTCTTCCTTTATCTGCTTTCCAACTTACCACAATATGACCGCCTTCAAGTCCAATATAAACAAGTATTTGATGAGCCGTTCCCCTTAAGTAATCCAATTTACCAAATTTATACTTCTAACGATGACTATGATATTGTTCTTTTGACCAATGTACATTCTTTAACCCTTATCCTCGAGTGGCCTCTGAGCCTTGATAAGTGGTGATTTCTTTGTAAAAAAAAAACAAAACAAAAAAATACTCAAGGATAATGTCTAAAGTGTGTGTTTGTGTTTGATACAGTAACAGTGACAATTCCTGTTTGTTTCTTTCCTAATCCATCCTTTCAGGTTGACGGACCAATGATCTAATGATTTGCTCGAGTGTAAACTAGAACTTGCCACAACTGCAAACATTTTCGATCCTAATAAGTCATCGTTAGGCATGTAATTAGTAACACAATAAAAATTAGTGAACTTGAGAAAGTTGATCAGAAGAATTTCAAAAACATCCAAGTATATACTCTTCCTTTTTCATATCGAGCTTATTTGATAGTAGGTTTGTTTGCTGGAATTAGTAAGGTTTCGATAATGGGGAGGTACGGGTTATATAGATACGAGGGTAGCTCTATTTCTTATTGATATGTTTCCGAATTCATTTTTTGCGGTGTCATGTGCTACTAGATGCCAGCAAAAAGAGCTGTAAAGAAAAGACAGGTGACATGTAAGCTTGCGAGAAATACAAATCGAATTTTTAGTCATCCCGATATACGTATTGTTTTTAGAGACATATTTACCTATTGAGTATTGGAAGACATAAATGGCATTACTACTTTCGAGTAAATTTTTATCGGATTTTGATTGTCTTTTGCTCAAATTGTTGGATAAATAGTGTTTCTTTTTGCGCGCCCATTCAGTGTAGATTACTTTGGTGCTCTTCCTTCTTAGTCTTTCAATCTTTTTTTTTTTTTTTTAGCTTTTTACGACTATTTTTATGTTGTTTCAATCGAGGCTGATCTCTGATATATGTTCTTTTTGTTTTACTAGTGTGTATTCTTATTAATAGTAACGATTCATTTACTGACGAAAACGTAAGTTATGGTCACGATTCTCTTTAATCGCATTCATTATAGAAATGTGGTTTACTTATCGTCTTTTTTATTAAATAAAAGTGGGTTAATCTTCCTCCTTTTCTTTGTTTATCCTTTTTCTGAAAAGAAACCGAAATAAAAAGATGAACTACGAAAAAGAAAAAAAAATAGACGAAGTGTTGGTTAATTGTAAAAAGACTATAAACACAAATCGCGAACAACATTTGACTGAAATAGATTTGACGCTTTAAAGAAAATCTGGCAAGCCTGGTGCAAAGCTGTTGTGGAGCCGAAAGAAGGCGTAAAATATATTGTATTTTAAAAATTGCCGTAGTAACCCCGTCGGCATTCCCCGGTCGGGGAGAATCAGTCTTTATGAGCCGACTCATACTAAATCAGACTTGATATACAATGGGATGTTCCAAAAGTAATGCCTCCTATTTTTTATTTCGTGCGAATGGATCAGAGAGGATAGACCAACGCATTGTTACGATGACTAAACCTATGCATTCAGGACCTTAAAATTTCATCTCTCTCTCGGAGATATTGACTGTGTGAGAATCTAAGAAAGCAAGCTCTGCCATGAACGTGCGTCATAAGCAGGAACGCGTCATTGAATTCTGTGCAAAAGTGCAATAAACGGAAAAAAAATTCTAGAACGAACGCTCGTTTTTATGGTGCTGCTTCCGTCTTCGTATTTTTTAAATGTTTTTAGTTAGAAAATAAGAGATTTTCTTCTTGAAACGATTCTAATATCACAAAGCGCTCAAAAACACCCGTGTAAAGCTATTGTTCATCGTTGAGAGTAGTGCATTCAGAAGGGTGTTTACTATGTAGAAAAATGAATTCTAGAGTACAAATGTTTCAGGATTTAATACTACCACTCGTAACTCTTCAACTTTTTGAGTTAAAAATAGGAAATTTTACTATTGGAACGATCTTAATATCAAGTCAAACAATCGTGAAGATCGATATTACTGTTGCAATATTTTTGAACTGTAATGGGGTATATATTTAATTGCCGCCCACATCGGCAATATTTGGCACAAGGCCTGGAAAGTGGGATACTAAAGGAGGGACACTCCTGCAATTTTAAAAATTGCCTGAGTAACCCCGTCGGCATTCCCCGGTCGGGGCGCCTCAGGCAGCAAGCAATAAACTTGCCCCACCGGAAAGCCCGGTGGCAAGGCCTGGGAGGGTGGACCTCCTACGTATTACCCAGGCGGTGTACCTCAGTCCAACAGGTACTGGGCCGGTTCCCGGCCCCTCACCTGTTGGGCCGAGTGTCAAGTGACGAATCCTTGACTGGTACTACCCTGTCTCCCTGCAACCGAAGTCGCTTGGAGACCATCCCCATCATAAAGGAATTCTAATGGGGTATATATTTAATTGCCGCCCACATCGGATAATATTTGGCACAAAGCCTGGAAAGTGGGATACCCGCAGGCTCCCCTAAAGGAAAAGCACTCCTGCAATTTTAAAAATTGCCTGAGTAACCCCGTCGGCATTCCCCGGTCGGGGCGCCTCAGGCAGCAAGCAATAAACTTGCCCCACCAGAAAGCCCGGTGGCAAGGCCTGGGAGGGTGGACCTCCTAGGTATTAACCAGGCGGTGTACCTCAGTCCAACAGGTGCTGGGCCGGTTCCCGGACCCTCACCTGTTGGGCTGAGTGTCAAGTGACGAATCCTTGACATGTACTACCCTGTCTCCATGCAGCCGAAGCCGCTTGGATACCATCCCCATCATAAAGGAATTCTAATGGGGTATATATTTAATTGCCGCCCACATCGGCAATATTTGGCACAAGGCCTGGAAAGTGGGATACCCGCAGGCTCCCCTAATGGAGGGGCACTCCTGCAATTTAAAAAATTGCCTGAGTAACCCCGTCGGCATTCCCCGGTCGGGGCGCCTCAGGCAGCAAGCAATAAACTTGCCCCACCAGAAAGCCCGGTGGCAAGGCCTGGGAGGGTGGACCTACTAGGTATTAACCAGGCGGTGTACCTCAGTCCAACAGGTGCTGGGCCGGTTCCCGGCCCCTCACCTGTTGGGCTGAGTGTCAAGTGACGAATCCTTGACTGGTACTACCCTGTCTCCCTGCAACCGAAGTCGCTTGGAGACCATCCCCATCATAAAGGAATTCTAATGGGGTATATATTTAATTGCCGCCCACATCGGATAATATTTGGCACAAAGCCTGGAAAGTGGGATACCCGCAGGCTCCCCTAAAGGAAAAGCACTCCTGCAATTTTAAAAATTGCCTGAGTAACCCCGTCGGCATTCCCCGGTCGGGGCGCCTCAGGCAGCAAGCAATAAACTTGCCCCACCAGAAAGCCCGGTGGCAAGGCCTGGGAGGGTGGACCTCCTAGGTATTAACCAGGCGGTGTACCTCAGTCCAACAGGTGCTGGGCCGGTTCCCGGACCCTCACCTGTTGGGCTGAGTGTCAAGTGACGAATCCTTGACATGTACTACCCTGTCTCCATGCAGCCGAAGCCGCTTGGATACCATCCCCATCATAAAGGAATTCTAATGGGGTATATATTTAATTGCCGCCCACATCGGCAATATTTGGCACAAAGCCTGGAAAGTGGGATACCCGCAGGCTCCCCTAAAGGAAGGGCACTCCTGCAATTTTAAAAATTGCCTGAGTAACCCCGTCGGCATTCCCCGGTCGGGGCGCCTCAGGCAGCAAGCAATAAACTTGCCCCACCAGAAAGCCCGGTGGCAAGGCCTGGGAGGGTGGACCTCCTAGGTATTACCCAGGCGGTGTACCTCAGTCCAACTGGTGCTGGGCCGGTTCCCGGCCCCTCACCTCTTAGGCTGAGTGTCAAGCGACGAATCCTTGACTTGTACTACCCTGTGTCCCTTTAGCCGAAGCCGCTAGGAGACACATCCCATCACAAGCGTCTGTAATAGGGTTAATATTTAATTGCCGCCCACATCGGCAATATTTGGCACAAGGCCTGGAAATTGGGAACCCCGCAGGCTCCCCTAAAGGAGGGGCACTCCTGCAATTTAAAAAAAAAACCTGTTGGGCTGAGTGTTAAGTGACGAATCCTTGACTGGTACTACCCTGTCTCCCTGCAGCCGAAGCCGCTAGGAGACACATCCCATCATAAGAGGTTTAGCACAGTCGCGAGATTCTATTTATAAACAACGTTGCTAGGAATTGGCGAATCAAATTAATTCATATTCTGCTACCAACCAATCAGAAACTAGAATTGCTCCATAAAAATTAAACGATTTTTGTTGAAACTTCGCATATGTTTTCTTCGTGTCAACACGGGAAGAATCTGTTGCTCGGTGGCTTCCAACTCAAGAATTGTCTACTGAGAACCACTCACCTCAAGGACTTTTATAGACCATCTAACCATCGGAAACTGTTCTGAAACTAAACATGGCTTACAAATCTAGAATTACGATTGGGACTTCCAAAAGTACATGACTGAATTACCATCACATCTACCACAGAGGACAATTTGCATGCCATATATTTGCGTTTTTGTAAGTATCCTTTTTTTCTTTTCACCTCATACTGCAATGACTCCTAATGATGGAAAGCTTAATGAATCAACAGTAAAATGTCTGCAAAATATTCTTTTCTTTTAGAATCTAGTTACGTCTTTTTTTTTGTAACCATGTTCAGCTGAAATCTAATACCAATTTATAGCCAAAACTGAAAGCTTACAAACTTTCTGCCTATCACTTTTTCCTTCTGTATAGTTGTACATTTATCTGTTCCTAATCGTACAGTGTCTATTTCGCTCTCCTCCTCTCTTTGATCTACTTTTAGTAACCGTCGACTGAAACATATAAAAAAATGACGTTCCGGACAACTATTCCTCTGACCTTCGTCAGGTTGGTAACCACGATGTGACAGGAATGCTTAATCTTCAACCGTGTCTTTAGTAATTACTGGCTCCCATAGTTGTCTGCAGATAAATAATTAAAAATATACGAATTACTCATCTCAAAGAATTCCAACGATTAAAGAATGCATATAAAAGAAGAATAAATAAGAATAAAAGAAACAATACACGTAAAGAAAATATAAAAAAATGGAATAGTCCATTATAAACAAGACATGATAACACCGCAAGTAGTAAGATTGTTTAACTGGTAAACGAGAAAAGAAAGAAAAAGAAGAAGAAGAGGAGGAGGAGGAGGAGGAGAATAGAATAGAAAAGTATACATTCCTATTTTGTTTGCATAGCATTATTATTCCCCTTCTGGTGAGAAGAATTACGCTTCAAAATCCCTGGCATAAAGAGCTTGAATAACCCCAACACTCTTGAATGTATTCCCTTATTTGACTTGATAAATGCATCTATATGCAACAGTATATACTTTTATAACGTCAATATATTTTCATTTTGCGTATATATATATATATATATATATATATATATATATATATATAATTACTTCATTTAATCACATAAATTAATATACGAAGATATAATTTTATGCGTAAATTTTCAGTATTTACTTCAACAGTGCTCAATACATAGGTAGAGCTAGGTAGTAAGTTATACAAATTTATATGACAATTAAGCTACAAAGATTATTCCGCGTTTCATTCATGAGAGAATTCGTTAGGCTTATGCGCTTACGCTTACTATCTCCATATATATTTTCATAACTTACTATATATATATATATATATATATATATATATACATACATATATGTATATATATACATATATATATATACAAATATTATATTTAATTAGTTTTGCAAATTGCTTTTTCCTGATCAAGTCAATGCAACTAAAGCTCAATAGGTGATCCAACTGACTAGATTTTTTTGTAGTA
>NC_136493.1:110672797-110697797 GCF_053919585.1 Euprymna scolopes | reverse complement strand
GCATATAGCAGCCTGCGGGGGAAGGGAGTCTCCTTGCTGGTTAAACGCATCCTTTCCGCGACGGTCGACATTGTTCATAGGGATGAGGTGGGCAGGCTTGTCGTGGCCGATGTTGCCGTAAAAGATTCTGCGTTTCGGGTGGTCGCGGTTCATGCACCCAGCACTGCTCGTGAGTGGGTCTCATTCTTCGGTCAGCTCGATGCGTTTGTAGATTGTCGGAAGCGGTTAGTGCTAATGGGGGATTGGAACGCCATCTTAGACCCCAATATAGATAAGGTAGGAGGCGAAGCTAGAAGGTCGGAGAGGTGCGAGTCCAGCCTGGCTGATCTGATGGATAGATGCGGTCTGGTCGACAGGTTTCGGGTCGAGAATCCGGGGCGGGAGATGTAGACGTGGACCAATAGCGTTCCCTCCTATCCAAACGCCTATTTGGACATGATGTTAGTTAGGAGAGGCGAAGTAGACTTCCTATCTTGTCCCATGTTCACTTGGCTAGGCCAGACGGACCATAAACTAGTTATGGCCCGGCTGAAGCTAGGAAATAGGCCTAAGTTAGCGGGGTACTGGAAGTTAAACACCTCCCTTCTGGAGATACAAGACTTCCAAGATCAGTTAAAAGAACTAATTAAAAAGGCACTAGTGGGGCTGATACCGGGAATAAGTGGTGGTTAGGTCTAATAGCCAAGATCAGAAGCTTCTCCGTCAAGTATGCCAAGCGCCTCGCACTAGATAAGGCCAAGACGAAGAAGAAGCTAGAGCAGAAACTAGCCCGGGCTACAGGGGAGGGTGATAAGGTTAGTCAGGAACTAGCTAAGCAGGACCTTCTACGCGAGACTAGAGAGCGTTATAAAGGCCAAGTAGTTAGTTAGAGCTAGAAAGATAGGCAACGAAGCAGTCAATTTTGATGCAGACGTGCGCCGTGAGGTTTCCAGGCGTGGCTCGGACAAATGCATTGCGAAAGTCAAACATCCGGATGGACGCAGCCTGGAATCGACTCGGGAGATCTGCGAGAGGTTTCGAGAACATCTTGAGGAGCGTTTTACGCAACAGCCCGATCTTCCGGTCCTTGAGTTTAGCGACTATTTGGCCGACTCTCCCCGCCTTGAGATGACTTGAACGGCTAGTTGCGAGGGCCGGGTGACGGAGCGGGAGGTCTTTACTGCGCTGAAGCAGGTCAGCTGTGACAGATCGCCGGGACTCGATGGTCTGCCATACGAACTGTATTTGAGGCTGTCGCCCATGTTTCTGCCTCTTCTCACGGATGTGTTCAACCATTGGTTTGCTCAGGGATCCATCCCAGGGCAATTAACCAAGGGAGTGATCACATTGCAGAGGAAAGGTGACGGGCATGGTGGGGAAGAGTTAGACGACTACAGGCCCATAACTCTGCTAAACACAGAGTTGAAGATTTTGGGCAAGGTCCTGTCGAATCGGCTGCAGGTTGTTATCGACGAGTTGGTTGAACCGGAACAGAACTACGCTGTGAAGGGGAGATCGATTCAGAACAACTTGCACCTGACCCGCACGATCCTAGAGTGGGGAATAGATGACGACACGGAAGCCGCCCTGATCAACTTAGATCAGTCCAAAGCTTTCGATAGAGTCGACCATCGTTTCCTGGCATCTATCTTAGAGGCAGCCGGTTTTAAACCGGACTTTTGCAAGTGGATCTCCGTAATGTATCAACAGTCCACGGCTGTCGTGCAAGTCAACAGAAAGCGCTCGAAACCCTTTGTTATCTCTCGGTCGGTTCGTCAGGGTTGTCAGCTGTTGCCCCTGCTTTATGTCCTGGCCCTGGAGCCTCTGTTCCGCAAGCTGAGACATGGGGAGGCAAATTCGGCCCTGCGCGGAATGGCTCTGACTGGCGGCTCAGCTACCAAGGTATCCGCGTTTGCCGATGATGTCACGGTCTTCGTGTCGGGCTTCAGAGACATTGAGATCGTGTCGGAGGCATTCTCACAGTACGAAAGAATTACAGGGATCAAGATAAACCGCAGCAAGTCGGTAGAACTGGGGTTGGGCGCCTGAAGTGGCAACGCCAACCTCCCGACGCGCTTCAGCTGGACGGATGGCCCAGTTCGGATCCTCGGCAGGTGGTTCGGACCGGGTCTCCAGCTTGACAAAAATTGGTTGGAGGTACGGTCAAAGGTGAAGGCTGCAGTCAATTCGTGGCTTCCTAGGAAACTTTCCTTAAAAGGTAGAGCTGAAGCGTGCGCCACTTACGTCTTTCCTCTCATCCTTTATCGACTGGCCGTACTTTCCCTGCCTGCACATCACCTAACAGCTCTCGTTGAACTCTTGTCCTCGCTTCTTTGGGACAGAGGAAGACACTGGGTATACAAACAGGTCTGTATTCAACGTCCGTGTGAGGGAGGCTTGGGAATGCCGGACTTGAAGTGTCATCGAGACGCTGAAAGGCTGGCCTTCCTGAGCCACTATATGCAAGATGACCAACCGTGGCACCCCGTGGTTACTGCCGCCTTCCCCGAACTCATTCTCGACCCTTCTATCGAGAGCCGTCGCAGGCCGCGGGGAGAATCTGCCTACATGAAAGAGTGCCGAGCTGTGCTAAAACGACTACCAAGGTTCAGCGACCTTGTGACTGCTACCCATAGGGAACTCCACAGGGATCTAGTGAAGGGGGCCGCCGACGACCTCCTATGTGGGCGTTTGGGTTGGCAGCAGAGTGAGATCCGCTCTGCGTAGAGCTGGGCGCCAGGTTCGAGTAATCTGCACAATTCAGAGTTCTCTCTGACCTGGCGATTGGCCCGAAATGCACTGCCACTTAACAACATACAATGCTGTTCCGGGTTTTTGGAGTCACCTGATTGTCTCCGTTGTGGGACAAACGCTCTAGAAACGACTGATCACACCTTCTTCGATTGGCGCGAACTCCGCCGGTACTGGTCCTATGTCAGCAAGATGACGGCTCGCATCGATCCTGAGCATCCTCGCCCAATTACCGTATCCAATGTCGTGGACAACGTGAGGCCGCCGTGGAACCGGGAAAGGCAAATGGTCTACGTTACGATCCTGGCCGTGGCGAGAATGGTCATTTGGACGTCACGTCTGCAAGGTTGCCGGGGGGGGGGGGGGGTGTTGTCTTTTTCTGATCAGGATCTGATCGCTTTCTTTAAGCACCAACTACGGGTGAAGATCAGATGTGATAGAAGAAGACTGCATCGCGCGGTATTTGACAGAAGATGGATACGTGTAGCAAGTCTGTGTCTACGAAGAGGAGCCAAATTTGAATGCGTGTTCCCTGCCTAGGTGTGGAACGCGCAGTTCCGTAAAGTAAAATTAAACAAGTAGCCTCTCAGCTAGCTGAGTGTGTATTCCATCCCTCCCCGATTAGGAAGCCTCCAAGATCCCCATCCCCACCTACTTGCAATTTTTGTTTTCACCCCTTCCTCTAAATTTCACCCATCTTGGGGAGAATACAAACTAACCCCCATCCCTTACCCACAAAATATTCTTTTCTCCATTCACCCCCATCTAGAGGGCATCCCCACTTAGAGAGTGACCCGCAGAAGCGAGGTTCCTTTTACAAACCTAGTGGAACGGGCAGTCTATCAACTAGACGGGGTTGGGAGGGTCCTACTGATCACCTTTTGTTTTTTCTTCCCCCGCCCTCGACACAAATGAATTATTGTACCATTTTTATTGTCATCTTTTTTGTTTTTACATGTCAATAAAAAAAGGTTTTAAAAATTAGGAGTTAAGTAGGACGTCCCCCAGGCCTTGTGCCTAATTTGCTCGGTGGGGGAGCAAATAAATACCCTTTTCTTGGCCTTTTGGCCAAGATCAAAGTGTAGTATCTGTTCTTACTACATGCTGTACTTATGTTTGTAACTTTGTGATATAAAGTGGGGGAATCATTTTTCTGTATTAATTTAATGTAAAATGATCACCCACTTTACAACCAGTCAGTCTCAAAGCCATTCAAGTCATTCTCCAGATCATTCAAGTTGTTTTTGAAGGATTCCAGTTATTTTTTAAGCATTCAAGTTATTCTTAAGTTCATTCAATTCATCGTTAAGTTCATTAAAGTCATTCTAAGTCATTTACTTTTTATTTATTTAAGTCATTTCAGCCCATTTTTCGATCATTTTAGTTTATCTTTAAGAATTTCATGTCAATCCTACATTCACGCATCCATTTATTACACGAGACCACGCAACTAATGGCTATCGGCCTTGTTATTTAAATAAGTGTGGTTCTAAATAAGAATAAAAGCAAACATCAAATCTATATTGAATTCTAACCCGAAAAAACACTTGAATGAGATAAGATTTCTGATTCAGCTATAATTGTTATAATAAATAGTATTAACTGAATCTATGATGTTTAAAAAAGTATCATATCATACTCGTAATATTTTTTGCAATCATAGCATATTGCATAACCGTTTGAAATCTATACAGTTTCATGTGTTATTTCTTATGTGTTACATTTAATTAACGTGAGACGTAACACACATTTAAGTCCGAGCCACCTAATGTCTGGATGTCAAATCTTATTGACAGATGGTCCTTATACTGCCACCACGACAAAGTAGGTAAATATCTCTATTGTAACGTATTTGGGGAGATGAAGCTTGACAGATCGTCGAACGTCTGGAAACATGAACCATCGCCGAAAACATCAAACGGAAAAGTGATGTTGTTCTATGACGAAGACATACAGGCGAGAAGATATACAAAAGACAAGGCCATCAAACCAGACATTGTAATATTGAACAAGCCTAAAAAAACTGAATCTATTTTCGATGTCATTGTCCTAAATGACTACGATCTTAATAGAGCTGAACTGCAAACGATAACAAAATACCAGAAACTATAGAATGATTTATAAACGACCTGGTCCCTTAAAAAAATCAACATTATACTAACTGTAATAGGAAGAACAGACTCATATAAAAAGTCCTAAGAAATACTTCGAAACAGTCTTTTGAAGACCAAGCAGGCACAAAAAACAAATAGCAGCCATAAAGGTACCACCATCTACTCTTCAAACAACCCTAACTGACCAGTTCTCTAACAACATAGATCCAGCACCCCTAGATACTAGCGCCGAAGTAGATGTATTTAGTGACTTTAATATCCACCACAGTAATTGATTTGGTTTCTCTAGTTACACAAAAGCAGTTGGTAGCATTACACATAGCTTTTCCATATTCCGTCCACTACCACAGAGTGAAACGACTCGTTTTTGAAATCGTCAAGATCAGCAACCCACACTTCTAAACCTATTTCTGATCACTGTTCTAGAGGATTGTGTGAAATTTCCAAATGTTAATGAAATCATTGTAAACTTATTCAGATAAGTAGTTTTTTTTAAATTAAATTTTTGATTTGTTAGTTACAGTAACAAATCCCCGAAATCTCATTCGTCTAAGTTTAAATGTAGATATCATTGATACACCAACGTAGTCGGATTTGGACCTTAGAATTTATCCTTGTCTGTTCGTTCCCAAAATTCTCAATAACTACTGATTACATTTTTCTGAAATTTTGCATGAAGTTACAGCTACCCAAGAGGGGAAATGTAACATTCTCGCATTTTTTATAAACGTTCTGCGTCACAAGAAGGGGTAAAATGGCCAAAAAAATAGCACTTTTTCAGACAGAATTTTTTTATGACCTTTAGATTTTGCTGAAAATTACCCGAAAGCGTCTGGAAACGTAAAATTTGACACTGCGAATATTCTGGGGCTTAAGCTCCAGGGTGTTTTAGGGGTGAAAAATACACCTTTATAGGGTAATTTTTATTCTTCTCTTAAAATTCAAGGAATCGGTCTAGGGGCCCATATATTTTTGTTTTTTTTCCTTTTTAATTCGAAAAAAAATTGTGAAGGTTTTCCTTTTTGTATTTTATCTTATGTCTGAAGCGACGGAGTATTCTAAACATTATTTCAGACAAAAAAGTCGATGACAGACAATGACAATGTTCAGACGACGCTAACGAAATTGAAAAAAAAGCTTGTTCAGATCCTTTTAAATCTTATAGTATCAAGTGTGAAACCCTTGAAACGTTGAAGAATATGTGCGAAAAGGTTTATAAATGAATGTTTACAGTATTGTTCCAATGAAACAAATTAGAATGGGAATCAATGTTAAATCTGGAGGTGGAATTCATAATTCCGTGGCCTTTAGTCTTATGCTCTAACTGACCAACTCCTAATAAATAAATGAATTTGCATATGTTTCATTTTGGTTTATTGTCAAGAAAAAAATCGTTTTGCAATCGGAAGTTTGGCTAATTTTTTTCCAATTTCGATACCTCAAAATATGCCAATTTTTCCGAGTCCTAATTCCGATTAATCGTCTCAACATACACGCTCTTTCTCTCTCTCGCTCTCTCTCACACACACACACACACACACACACACACACACACACACACACACACACACACACACACACACACGCACACACATACTCTCTCTCTCTCTGTCTCTCTGTCTGTCTGTCTCTCTCTCATATATATATATATATATATATATATATATATATACGAGCACGCAGCTCGGCATTTCCCGGTCGTAAAATACGCTTAAATATGATATTTTTATTAATGAAATGTATTCATTATTATTATACTAGCTGTACCCGGCCACGCATTGCTGTATCTTAGTGCTGAGGGTTACGAAATGCCCCCTCTGAAATCCACACAGGAAACCTGTTTTTTCTTTTATCACGTTAATCTCATCGATTACAAACGTAACACTCAGGAGTTAAAAAAAAATAAAGTTTTTTAAAACACTATTTTTATGATTTTTATCGTTAAGTTTGATGTGCTTTGGTAAATGTGACAACGGGATACCCTGGCCCAATCACCGCAAAAGATACTTCGCACCTATAAAACTTAAAAACTGAAAATCGAAATGAAATGAAACGTCAATTATTTATTTATTTGTTTTATTATTATTATTATTATTATTATTATTATTATTATTATTATTATTATTGCTACTGCTGCACTGTTCTTTACTTAGGCAGGCATTTACCAGGAAAAAAAGAATTACTATTTTGTTATCCTTCTTATTAAAACAAAATTGTTATTTCTAGTATTTTTTATGCTCGAATTACTATTTCGGGTTATCCTGACTCTTGTGTCTCCCGATTTTTATTCCGCTAAAATTTTAATCACGTGATTACGGTATAGCGAAAATAAACTAAACAGTCTATTTAATTGTCGTATAGATTTAGCTGAACACGATATTAAAAACCACTTTATTGGTACTTATGCACTTATAGTACGGGGCTGGCCGGTATTTTGTAACTATTCTGTAGTTTCACCTATTATTATAGGGATAATCCTTTCATTATTATAGGCATAATCATTTTAGTATATATATTCTTGGTGGGGGTGGGGGTTGACCTAGCGAGATAAAAGACGGTTTGAATAAAGACACAATGATTTAAATTTATAATTATAAAAATATCAGGTGAAATTTACGGAGGATGCTCTGTTTTACGGTTGTTCTAAAAATGGAACGGAAAATTAAAATTCGTTCTGTTTTAATCTTTTTTTTTTATTGTGCCCCCAAAAAGGAAAATAATCGAAAGAATAAAATTCAACACTCGTTCTTTATATATATATATATATATATATATATATATATATGCCGCGGGTTGCTTGATCTTTGTAAGTTAAGAGACTTTCTTGTGTGTTTACTCAGTTGGCAGAGCGCGGATATTTCTAACTGATGAGCCCAAATGAGGGCGAAACTCGAGTGTCGGACTTCCGGTTTGTTGGATTTCTGCGTTCTTGTAGGCTGTAACATTGATTCGGCTGTGGAAAATCATTTTATATATATTCTCCTACACTTTCTGAATATATATATATATATATATATATATACATATATATATATACACACACACACACACACACACACATATATATATATATATATATATATATATATACTAGCGGGGGTACCCGGCGTTGTCTGGTCTGTTGCAGTGCTATATGTAGTAAGGGTGGGAATAAAAAGCAGTCCGATGGGGGAGGGGGAGAAACAACAGGGTGGAGAGAGGTGTTAAAAAAGTCGCCCATCTGCATGAATATAATTACTTGTAATAGTTTACTAAAGATGATCATCCCATAAGAAACCCGAAAAAACTAATCGAGAATTAATTAAAATGAATGTTTAAAAGAATATGAAAATTAGCTAGATGTTTTTGCAGATTAATGCAATTCCACGACCCATATATAACAAAGTATATTCTCTGTTTAAATAAATAGAAAACTTTTTTTTAATATGAATATCAACACACACACACACACACACATACTTATAGGAGTATAGGTTGAGAAAATATTCAATTCATGTTTCGTCATATGTCAATCCCAGCATTGCCTTGATAAAACAACACTTGGACACGGGCATTTTACTATCAACCACGCTCCAAATTCTGACCCATCGCCGCAAAGTTGCATCTGCGCCTGTTTTACATGTACTTTAATGGAATGTGCTCTGATAAACTCATCCCACTTGTGCCCCCACGACGTATATACTGCCGACTAAGTCAGCAAGCAGTAAAATCTAACCCATTAACTTGATACAGGAACGCGTTCCACTCTAATAATGTCCTCACTCGGATTGCTAAAATTTGGAATTCCCTCCCTGTTTCCATGCTTCCCTGGTTCGCAAAAGTTTAAATGTAATGTAAACAGGCATTTCGGTACTCAATTACCCACAGTCTTCTATTAGATGTGATCTCAAATAATAGCCCCTTATTCTTTGTTTTTGTGTAAATAAGAGTTAAAATATATTTTATTCAGTCGTTCTTATTAAAATTGTTTTTTTTTTTTGTTTTTTTTTTTTTTTGTTTTTTTTCTTCCGGAACTCTTACTCCATTATATTAGGATTGATCTTTCTGTTCGTTTTAGTGTTTCATTAGTTGAGGATGTGTATTTGTACACATCTGGCTTCTTAATATTTTTGTGCGGTTTTTGCGTTTTTTTTTTTTTTGCGTCGAAGTGTAAGCAGCGGAACTCTTTCGCTAATGAGGACTTATTAGGGGACTGCAGAACGATAGGGATACCCTTGATGTATCTATTAATGAACAAATTACGAAACCGAAAACAGCCCCTGTTGAAAGCTGATATCCCTGTTGACAGGTATAACCGGAAGACGAGTCAAATGCTGAAACTGTGTTTGCTTACTTAATCTATTGTAACCGATTTTATCCGGAACAAAAACGCACTAAGAGAACCAAAACCGCTGTCTGCTCCCCCCCCCCGCTCGGTCTATCCCTATAGATATAAACACAGAGATTTTGTATCGAATTTGAAAATTTGAACCTTAATGGTATTTAAGTAAACAGTAAACTTTTATTTGCCTAGTCAATTTTCATTCGTAATTGTTTTATAATGATATTAACTTGATGATAATATACGACAGTAAAGTTTATTTATAAATGATTTCGTCTTGCCCATTATTATAGGAATACTTTTTCAATTAGCATATAAACATCTACATTGTTATTTATAATGATATTAGCGCTGTAATAATGTAAATAGAGTATAGTTTATTTAATAAATGGTTTTGTCCCGTCCGGTTATATTTTCACTTAGCATACAAACATATATGCTGACTGTTTGCTGTACCAGAAAGAATTGGAAATAAGTCATACATCATTCAATATAAATAAGCAATTACGATAACTCGTACGTACCTAGAAAATGCAGCTCTTAAAATTAACATAGTGACGTGGGGGAAGAAGGAGAAAATACCATAGTAAAAACCAGTGTCACTAATGGTGTTGATTTAAACAAAGCTGAGAAAAAGATAATAAAATACCAACGTTTTATGAAAAAAAAGAAACTGGAATCTTTGGAAGATTTCTATTATGCTTTAAATTATAGTAGCTACCGGTATCATAATGAAAAAAACAAAAATTAAAAAACTACCTGGCGAATATTGTCAATGAATCCAGCTCAAGTTACATACAAACGATTGCACTTAAAGGTACACATGAAAAATTAAAAACTATATCTCAGTTAGAGTATCTGGAATAGCAGGTGAATATCTGAAATCCGCAGCAAAAAATAAGTAAATTCACAAGAAAAATGAAAGAAAAGTTATCTGAAGAAGTTGTTGAATCTGTTGGACTCGATATGTTCGCTACTTTAAGGCTTGTAAACCTCTACTCGTGTCAACTGTCTAGACGGCTATAATTCAACTGATCATCATGGGTTGCATCTCCTACTTGCTGGGGATTGCGAACCCACGTGACTTATTTTTCGTCATTCCTTCCGATCCAGGGCAAGTTGGTTAATGGACGCCCAACTGTTGAAAGATGTCCAATCAAAAACATTTGCGCTCCATCTTCTAGTTGACATTTCTCTGCCTCTTTTGCCTTCTCCCATACCCTCAAAACATAACTTGATCGTTTGATATGGCAAAACAAGCTTAAGGGTTTTACTTTTGATTTTATCAAACAGAGAGTGTAGGGAAGTAGTTTGACGGAGGGTGGATATTTTGTTTTTTCGCTCATGCAATGTCCGGTAATGAAACATTATGCGATTTTGAAACACCTCAATGCGAGTTGTTTGGTCCATGTAGTACAATGAAGGCCATATAAAACAACTGCGAGGACAAAGTAAATAAACTTTTTGATTTTAGAATGGTGCTGTGTTTTTAGAAAGCCACCCAACCCAGCCCGTTTCGGTTTTTCAATGTCGTCTCATGATCACTGGAGAAAATCAGTTTATACCCTAAATAAATGAATTGGGTGATCTGTTTAATGGTTTTATTGTGAATAGTCATGTTTAGGTCAAACTGTGATTTAGCTGTAGACCTACATTCTGTTTTGTCTAGGCTTATTTCTAATCCTATCTCCTTTGCATTCTTTGCTAATACATTAACAAAAACTTAAAGTTTATGTGTGTATTGATTAATAAGAGCGATACCATCAGCGTAGGAGAGGTTGTGTAGGTTTTGCCCACCAATAGACAAGTCTCTTCTCAAATTCAACGGAACATGGTCAATAAAGTGGAGTTTAGTTGAATTTTGTTTGGTCAAACTGTTTTGCGGTAGTCGTTGACTATAGTCGAGGGCAATACGCTCCTTCTCCATTGGCTGCTACATCGAGATGTATTATTTGACACTACTTTAGTTTCAGGATTACCCCACTTACCCTTGACTCTCACTTAATAATCGTAAGTGTTTCACAACGAGACATAATATACCACTTTTGAATGTTTGGTATAAATCGAGGAAGAACAGATCTATTAGCGAACCCTAAAAATAACGATAAATTATTATACGTATATTTAATTATTTTATGAGAAAAAAGTAACAATCGCAAAGGATTAATTGTAAGAGTTTCATAAAACACAAGTTGCTATTTAACTCTTAACTAGGATATATATATATATATATATATATATATATGTATATCGTTGAGCACTTTCAGTTGAATTAAAGTCGATCAATTTAGCTCTTATGCATAGATCATCGTATAACGATTAGATCACTCTCTGACTGACGTCAATGAACATTTAAAATTAAAATGTTTAAATTCAACGTTATTTCACGTGGTTAATGGTAGCCAGAGATGTCTCGTGTTGCGGGGGTCGAATCGTTTGACTGGTATTAATCGTGACAGCCTGCACTGAAGATTCCCGAAAGGATGAAACACTAGTGTCTGTAGGTATTTAATTATTATAGTAAAAATTAATTATATATCTTTATTTTATTTTTAAAGTTAAAAAAGTTCCTCCTTTTCTGAAGCGTCTGTGGGGGAAATATTCAAAATTAATATAATAATTAAATAATTGTTCTTGCGCTACGAAACAGATAGAGTGGAGATTTTGACATCTGGAGAGAAATAAATGGCTACATTAATAATATCTTGGAATTTTTGTCATCTATTTGTATATGCTCTGTATTTATATTTAACATACATTGAGCTTCATATATATAAGGATTGGTATTAATAAAGCGTGAAATACAATTGAAAAAGTATATTTTTTCCATAAAATATATACGAGGTTCATTCAATAATTTCCAAATTTCATCGTATGGACAATTATATTGATATTACACACATGAAACTCTAGTCCCCTTTGAAGTAATCTTCTTCGGCTGCAATGCATTTGTACCGCTCCAACAACTTCTCGAAGATCCCATGACACCCATCTTACATGAGTGTGTCAATGACCCTCGTTACAGCCTCTTTCATATCTTCACTTGTCTCATAACGACAGCCTCTATCGTTTTCCTTGAGCTTAGGGAATAACCAAAATTCACAGGAAGCAAGTTCTGCCCTATAGAGAGGGCGAAGAACTGACTTGATGACCACCACAAGAATGAAGTTGTTGACTTCTGCATTCACGCAAATCTTCCACATCTTCAGTTTCTCGCGAATAATTGTGTGTACAGTTCCCATACTGATGTAAAACTGTGCACTTATTGTCTCTAAAGACACACAATGTTCCTTATCCATGAAATTCTTTATTTGGCTAATCAACTCTGGTGTTTTGACTTCCTTACTCCCCGAACACATCTCATAATCTTTCACAGACCATCTAGCTTCCTTGAATCTCTTATGCCACTCAAAAACTAATGCTTGATTGATGTAAGATCGTCTAAAAGCAGTCTGAAGCATTTAATCTGTTTTTATAGCAGTTTCCCCAAGTTTCAAACAGAATTTTTATTGCATATCGTCCTTCTTAAGTGTCCTTATGTCCAGATTGCATTTTTTAAGTTAACCAGCTGTGACAAGCAATATTTAGTAATTTAATATAGTATTTAAGTCATCTCGTATATGTATATATATATATATATATATATATATATATATATATATATATATATATATATCAATAATATTCACGTGTAAAGTAATGGAGTAGAACCTACTGAATGTTACCTCGATGTTGCACGATATCCTTATATTCTTAAACGTAATACTTTTTTCCTTCACTGAACAGCGAGAAAATATTAATGTTTTGGAGACAATAAGAGATCACTGTAGTATAAATCAGATTAAAAGCGGAAGATAAAATTGATATTCAGGTTCTAACAATTCTTAAGAACACATTTTTGAGAATCTCATGATTTAAAATAGTTAATTCTCATTTCTTAACCAATTTACTTTCAGTCATACTCTATGAATAGTTGGTTTAATTCTGCAACCACAAATATGTCATTATATTTTCATTTAACTTATTCGAGTTTGTCTATACTACGAACTGTCAACTTATGTTGGATCGGTCATTGTCGAAACAGGTATTTAAACGACGACTTACATAACATTGCATGATTAAAATATAATTTGAACTGTAGATTTTATCATTCATGACGTTATTATTATGGGAAAGAATGTTACGTTGCTAATTGAGTCTCCAATAATCAATTACTCAATTATTGTAGTTTTCGTTGTTAAAACATAACTCGGTTTGCTCTGACGACACACAGGAAAGGGAACCCGGTGGAGTGTGGAGACTAATACGAAGCTCATTTTGAAAAATGTCAACGATTAAGACATGAATTACTCGTTACACACTTCCTTTTTCTTTTATTATTTTACTTCCGAAGTCTGAAATGAACGTGTTAAAGAAAATATAAAGAACGATTACATGATAAATAAAAGACTAAAAATTATGATGGACAGTGGCAGTTGAGGTATGTTTGATTGTCACGCCGTAACGGACAGGTCATAAGGAATGCGAAAGGTCGCTTAATTCAACTAGTGACAGCGACTGGTTTAAAAGCCTTCCTTAATCATGAAGCGCTTTCTCTCGCCGGAAGTTGTTTGGCAGCCATTATGGGTGGAGAATGTAAAGATTATAAAATAGACAAAAGAAACAAACGAGCAGTAAAATGAAACACATAAATTAAAAAGAGAAAAGTAAAAAGAGAAAATAGGGAATTAAATGATGTCAATTTTGTCTGGAACCCCCCCATGAAAAAACAAAAAACAAAATGAATTTCATTCTAACATTCTAACATCTATGTAATTCTAACATTTTCTGAAAATATACTATATATTTTTTTTTACATAGGCATCACCACTTATCAAGGCCAAAATGTCACTCGAGGATAAGGATTAAAGAGTGTACAGTAGGAATTGGACAATACAGTAACCGTTAGTAATGGAGATTCGATAAATTTGTTGACTTATATAGAACGGCTCATCCAAAAACTTGTTTACGTTTGACTTGAAGACAACTATATTGTAGTCAGCTGGAAAGCAGAAAAACGGAAGAAAATTCCACAGGCGCGCAGTTCTAAGAAAGAAGCTTTGCTCATGGAATCTACGTTTAGGTTTAGGCACAGATAAAGAGCGGGGAAAATTAATGATAGTGTTTTCTGCTAGACGAGTGTTTCTTATGAAAGTTTGGGGAGGAGGGGACCATAGAATGGAGCTCAGCCGAGCACTTGCCATAAAAATAACGATAAAGCGGAGACAAACTCGAAACATCTCTTCTGTGAGAAAGATGTTGCAGGGAAGAGAAAAAGACATCACCCACAAGGCTACGAAGTCTATTTTGAACTCTATCAAGGCAGGACAAGTCCTTTCTAGCAGCTCCTGCCCAGATGTGGCAACAGTACTCCATCCTTGGACGTACCTGGCTCTTATATAGATAGAGAATAGCATCAACAGTGAGATATCTACTGGATCGATAGAAGGATCCCATCATTTTTCCAACTGCCTTGGCAACGGATTTAATGTATGTGTTCCATTTAAAATCAGGAGTAAAGGTCAAGCCCAGAAGCTTGTCAAACATAAGGCCTCCCCAAGACGATGACCATTCATTTCAATTGATGCCAGATGAGGATCAGAGCGTTGATGATGTAAAGATAAAAGCTTGGTTTTAGATGCATTAAAAGTAACAAGCCACCTCTTTCCCCATTGTACCATATGCTCAAGATCAGAGGAGAGAGAATCAGAGAGAACTTGGTCGTTTACGGTCTTAGATGTGCTACCATAGATAGTAGTGTCATCAGCATAGATGTCTACGAATGATGCAAGGATGTGATTTGGAAGATCATTAATACAGATTAGGAAGAGAGTTGGCCCCATGATGGATCGCTGAGGGACTCCAGCATTAATACTAAGAGCTTCTGATTTCTGCGCATCAACCACTACTCTTACGAACCTATCAGAGAGAAATGATTTAATAATTGAGAAGACATTTCCAGCTATACCGTAGCTGGTGATCTTGTGAAGTAAACTTTATCTATATATTAAATCTGAGTGAATCAATGCTCATTTTTATAAATATTAGTGATAGAAAATACATATCCTGAGAGTTTTTGTAAAATATTACATTTATATTATTCCTATTGGTTGTAATTTCAAATAATCTCATCAAATAACCTCTTAATTACTATATTTTTAACACTCTACACTAACAACCCAATCTCTTTTTTTCTCCGTAAAAATTAATCAAACTCTATACTGTACTCAAGAAAGGAAGTCTATAATATATATCAACAAAAGTAGATATCGCCACACATTTTAATAGTATTTAAACTGTAGCTTAAGACTTAGCGAGAGCGCGGAGTTTTAGTAGAGAAACTAATTTAGAATTTCTTTCTCTTTCTCTTAATATAACAGCAGTTCTGATTGACACAATTTAAACCGAGCAAAAAAAAAACAAACAAAAAAACAAAAAACAAAACAAAAAACAAAAAAACAAAAAAAAAAACAAAAAACAAAAAAAAACTTCATTTAAATTAATAAAAATAAGTGGGAAATCTGGTATAAAATGTAATAGAAATATTTTTTATAAAATTATATAAAACTAGCATACCAACCCGGCATTGCTCGGGTGTTTGGAGGTTTATGTTGAGCAAAAAAAAAAAAAAAGTGGTAGTAGGAAGGCAGGTTCGACCCTGTACCGCGAAGGAAGAAAAGAACGGGGAAAAAACCTGAAGTATTCGCTGTTACGACCACCGCCACACCGGAAGTGGCATATGTTTAAATTAAGGCTAGACAAGAGAGGATGACTTTCGAAAATATCCGTGAAAAAAGCGACCCCCAAGTAGAAAAGTGCCCAGTTGAAGGTGAAGATATTTATGATTTTAGCCAATTTTTTTTATATTTGTTGTTTAGCCAATTTTTTTTTTATATTTGTTGTCTGAAAGGTCGAACTTCAAAACGATACTGATCTGGTAAAAATCCGTCGCCTCGGTCAAAAATTTTTTGGCAGACATGCAAACATACATACATACATACATTTATATATTGGTAACTAAAGATTTTCGATCCAAACCGATTAAAAAGCTTGTCCTATCTCTGAATACCCTTAATGTCACATTTCAAATGTTTAGACTAGAAATTGTCCAAGTAATTTGGTAGAGACCGCAAAGAGCAATTTTTTAAAAACTTTTATCCCTATTATGACCCCTTAACATTTATTGTTTTGGGTTCAAATTAAGTTATTAAGTTAGATCCATGTCCAAGGAACCTATATCTAAAATTTCAAGTGTTTAGACCAAAATTGTCGGAGGAGTTTGGTAGAGTTCTCAAAGGTCAAATCGTTAATAACCAAATTTCTGGCCGAAAACGGATTACACAGATTTTCCTAAATCTCAGTACCCTGTATATACAATTTCGAGTCTGTAGACTTAAAATTGACAGTTATTGCATAGGGAAATGTACACACACATAGACACACACAGACACGTTCACTTATATATATATATACATATATATATATATATATATATATATATATATATATATATATATATATATATATATATATATATACATTTTTTAAGTAAAAAACCCGTCTTATTTGTGAGGTGTTTCATATTAATAAGAAAATCATTATTTAAAAAAATTTTCTCGTAAAATGTTGTAGTGCCCTCTTATAATTCTTTTATTTCGAAAGTTAAATAACATGCTGTGAATTATAGTACGGATTAAAAAAAAAAATTAAATGACACGAGATTACGAAAGAATCTTTTTTTTTTTTTTTTTAAATTAGAAATAATTGAATTGGGATAAAATAGCGCAGTAACTTAAAAGATGGTATCTAAAAATAAGAATAGGAGGTGATAAAATGGAGTCTAAAAATAGATAATGATAAAATACAGTAAATAAGTAAAATAAAAATAAAATTAAGTGAAATTACGAATTTTTTTTTTTTTTTTTTTTTCGCATTTAACCGGTGTCTAAGTTGTTTTCTTTAATAATTATTTTCGACAGAAAGGGAGCAACGTGGAAAAAACCTTTTCTTTGCTTAATTATATTGCTGGAATGGGAGATTATAGCTGACTCAATTAAACGTCGTGTGGATCTGTTATGTATGTGTTTAAGGAAAGTTGCTTTGTTAAAATCAAAATGGTGGTCGTTTTCCATGATGTGACAAAATATGGCGTTGAATGTATTGTTGTTTTTTACATCTCTTTTGTGTTCATATATTCTTTTATTTAAATTACGTTGAGTTTCTCCTCCGTATATTCTTCCACAATCAAGGCAGGGTATTTTAAGTTACTGCGCTATTTTATCCCAATTCAATTATTTCTAATTTAAAAAAAAAAAAGAAAAAGATTCTTTCGTAATCTCGTGTCATTTTGTTTATTTAATCTATCACCGCTATATTTCCAAACACAATTTTTAATCTCTACGATATTTTATCTTTTAGACGTAATCCACTAGACTAGTTTACTCTAATTAGTTCTTCTCTCATAAAATGTATATACATGTATATATGACATCTAATTTACATAAGGAAAACACGCTGCTCTGCCCCATCATTATATATAGCCCCAATCCTCCGACTCTCTCGTCAATGACCATCCCTCTTGAAGAAGCCCGCATAAATCGGGCGAAACGTTGAGTATCCAGGTCCTTCCACCTCCATTTTAGTTCATATATATATATATATATATATATATATATATATATATATATATATATATGAACAAATGATTAATAAAACATGTTAAAAGACATCTTGAAAAAGAGTTAAAAACATATTTAATTTTAAAAAGGAAGCACAAGATAAGTGGATAGTCCTAATAATATATATATATATATATATATATATATATATATATATATATATATATATATATATATATATATAATGTAGCCTTGATACAAGGTAGAAGAATATATATATATATATATATATATATATATATATATATATATATATTCTCTCTACCTTGGGTTGAGCATATTGGGAAGTGATACACAAATAACCATTAGCATATTAAGCTATGCTTTTGCGTAAAAAATTGAGCTTAGGTATTTTGACAATGGAAAACACTGTTAATTCATTGTCTGAATTTCATTGCGTTATTCAGCCGAATAACGCAATGATTAGAAGCTCCGACCATCGTTTAGGCGGTCGGGGTTCGATCCTGGCTTGAGGTAGTCGCTTGTCTAGCCGCACTGATCAGCTGCGAAACAGTACTGTATGTGGATTACTATATATATATATATATATATATATATATATATATATATATATATATATATACTAGAGCTTAGTGAATTAGTGTTTTTCTTTATAGGGGGTTCTATATATTTAATAAAGTAAATATATTTTAATATGTGGGCACCTAAATTTTGTTATGCCTTAAGAACGTTTGCTTTAATTGCCTTAATTAATTGTTAAAAACATGAGCAACACATCACTCACTTCGTTATTTATGTATTTAAATCTATCTCTACCGTTTTATGTTGATTCGACTAGTTTGTAATATCTATGAGAACATTTAGAGAGGAGAGACTTTTCTTTTGCAGCGTTATCAAATACGCACCGCAAATGCGTATGTAAATTAGATGTCAGAATGAGATTCTCTCCACTTGTAT
Source organism: Euprymna scolopes (assembly GCF_053919585.1). NCBI lineage: Eukaryota > Metazoa > Mollusca > Cephalopoda > Sepiida > Sepiolidae > Euprymna > Euprymna scolopes. The sequence continues at coordinate 110,678,997 of NC_136493.1, read as the reverse complement.
ATTTTACCCCCAGAACTGACAGACTGAATTCAATATAAATATATGCCACAGATTATGACTTTTAAATAACATCAAAGAATAAATATCGACACCTGTAGCACAATGGGCGAGTGTACATTTAGCATATATGCTACGTTAATTAATTTGTATTACTCTCTGTTGCTAACGAGGCTCTGGTTAAACCTTCCTTCACGAAGTATATAGAAATTTAGATTACCACATGCTAGTCTGCAGTTGTAGATTCTTATTCCATGTTTGCAAGGCCGGTAATAGCTATCGCCTTGATTACTTTAGATTTTTGGCAATGTAATTAATCTCTAACACCCACGAGAAGACGGGAGTTTTGGATCCAATGATATGTACCGCCTTCATTTATATATTCACTTTGTAATGCTAATCGCATTCTCAAAATGCCCCATTTAAAAATTTATGTGAGACACATTAATGGAGGCGAATCTTACAGCTTTACAAAACGATCAGTTGCAGCTCATTTATATGCAATGGCTTCAACAGTAATGCCCCCCTTCTACTACACTTGGATCATCAATTTAAAACATCACAAAAACAAAATGTACACAAATCACACACACACACACACACACACACACACACACACACACACACACACACACACACACATATATATATATATATATATATATATATATATATATATATATATATATAATAAATTTAAGACAAATCCAAAATATATAGTGATAAGTTTTATCAGTTCCATAAGAGTAAAAATATCTATCTATCTATCTATCTATCTATCTATCTATCTATCTATCTATCTATCTATCTACTGCTATATAAATTTGTGTGTGTGTGGGGGGGGGTGAGGGAGTTCCTTCCTCGTAGGTTCCGAAACAGCTGAGCTTATTTTTTTCAAATTTTACACAAAGGTAATTTATATGTCTGGCAGTGATCTTAGATACGTTTTGTACAGAAATTCATCCGATACGTATCGAAAACTGAAATAATTCAATCTTAAAGATACTCTTTCTTGCTTATAGATAAAAAAAGTTTTACAAGGGAATTTTTTCAGCTAAGCATGCAAAGAAAATCAAGGGAGATTAAATTCTCAGCAAATCGTTTCATCCTTAGTAAAAAAAATCTATTGCTATCTGGAGATATAGCTCAGTGGTAGAATATCATACCTCTTTTAGTATGACTAATTGAGAAGCCCACTACTAAATCGCCACCTAGCGGCCAATGTTAGCAAAAGGGCACAACAATTCTATTCAAATCAAGTCGATTATGACACGAGCAGTAAACGCGAGAAGCTTCAATTATATGCACGCAAATTTTGCCTACTAAATTCTTGAAAGAAATAATAACAAAAGTATTTTTATTATTAGTAACAGAGGGATATAACGCTGTTTTTCCCTAAAAAATGCCATTTTGAACTTATATAAAGTGCAATACTAATGTCTATAACAAAATTATTGTATCATAATAATTGATTCATCACAGTAAAAATGCAGTGTGCAACTCTTACCACTCTAAGTTTATTCTGCTGCTGTATAATATTTCTTGTGAAAATTTAGAGGAGGAAAAACTTTTTCAGCGTTACCACAAAAGCGTATGTGAATTAGATGGTTAAATTGTTGCTTTACTTTTATATTTTACATGCAAATAATATAGAAAAAAACCCCAGAATTTTTATATTTAGTGATGCAAGAAAAATATATTTCTTTTTTACACGGGAGTCATCTCTTATTAAAGCCCGGAGGCTACTCGAGGATAAGGGAAAATATCGTAGTAATCGTTAGTAGTGGAAATTTGGTAAATTGGATTACTTAGGGGGATGGCTCATCAAGAATTTGTTTACGTTGGACTTGGAGACGACCATAGTGTAATCAGTTGGAAACCAAGAAAATGGAACAGAGTTTCACAGGCGTGCAGTTCTAAGAAAGAAACTTTGTTCATGGAATCAACGTTTAGGTTTAGACACAGATAAAGAGTGGGGGAGAATTATTGATAGTGGTTTCAGATATAGACAAGGGTTTTACATGAAAGTCAGGTCGGGGGGGGCATAGTTTGGAGCTCAGATGAGCATTTTCCATGAAAATAAAGATAGAGCAGAGACAGGCACACAACGTCTCTTTCGTGACAAATATGTTACAGTTCACGATTTTTTTTTATTGCAATTTCACCCCAAACAAGGCACATTTCCACTTTGCTGTAGAGGGCTACTATCAGGCACATAAGCTACAGGGGTACTATGTGGGGAGTTGGGCAGCAAGATGTCGGTTCACGTTACAATTTAGCTTCTGCATGTTAGTACAGTTAGGGAAGCAGGAACTCGGAAGGGAATTCCAAAGTCCAGAGGTTCTGGGGAAGAAACTAATAGAGTAGAATGCTCTCTTACATCTAGGGATCTCTACTGTGAAGGGGTGGGATTTTGCTGCTTGTTGGGTTTGTCGGGGGTACTTACGTCGAGGGTGCACAAGTGCTTGCAGTTCGTCAGAGCATTCACCAGAGGGATGCTACATTACGTCGATGGGACAGAGGCTGAAGCTTAGATGACAGTTCAGGACCTATTAGGTTGGCGACTCTCTTTTGAACCCTGTCTAGGAGTGAGAGACGAGTAGCAGATGCACCAGACCAAATATGACAACAATACTCCATACATGGGCGAATGGTGACCTTATAGAGGTACAGGATTCTTTCGGGCGTTAGTAGCTTTCTAGCACGGTAAAGAGAACCTACCTTTTTAGCAGCGTTTCTGGCAATGCTCTCAATGTAATTTTTCCGACTCATGTTTCCTGTGAACGTTAGGCCGAGGAGTTTAAAGTATGTCCTTTCAGATAAAGAGTCTTTGGCTATTGCTATTAGTGGTAGAGAAAGTTTCTTGTAGTTATTGAAGGAAACAAGCTTAGTCTTAGCAGCATTGAGGGTGACCGTCAATTTTTGTCCCCATTCCACTACAGATGGGAGATCATCCTCTAGTGTTTTTGCCATTTCTTTAGATATGTGTTCATTTGTTTTCCTGCCGTGTCGGTTTTAAAGAGTGGTGTCATCAGCATATATACCCATCTCACAGACAATTTTGTCAGGGAGGTCATTTATGAATATTAGAAATAATAGAGTTCCAAGGATAGACCCCCGAGGCACTCCCGCATTTATATCATATTGTTTAGATGTACAACCATCGATGACAACCTCGATTTTTCTCTTATCTAAGAAAGATTTAATTATGTTAAAGATTCTTCCAATGATACCGTATGATCTGATTTTCCTGAGAAGACCTTCGTGCCATACCCTGTCAAAAGCCTTAGATATATCTAGATATACCGCTCTACCCTCCCCCTGCTTTGTCAAGTGAATGGTATATATGCTCAGAGGTTACTTTTAGGATGTCTGCCGTGGAACGGGCTTGCCTAAATCTTTATTGTTGGTCGGTCAGAAGTTTAGCATTTAGAATTTCAAATGAAATCAATATTGCCACACGTGTACAACGAGTATATATATAGTCATCCACATACAGTACTGTTTCGCTGTATCACAGCTCATCAGTGCGGCTAGGCAGGATTGCAACCCGGCCGCCCGCCAAGGCTTCAAACCATTACGCTAATCGGCAGCTGCTGTGTGGGTAGTGAATTAACGATGTCAAAACATCGTACGAATACCTAAGCTCGAAGCTCGATTTGTTTACACAAAAGCATCTCTTAATACGCTAATGGTATATCGCGTAACTGCCAGATTGAAACACATTGGCGGGTGGAGGGTGTAGTCAGATACTATTTAAGATACATTTATTTTTTCTAACTTCTTCCGTTTTTCCTGAAAGTGAACCACATGTTGGATTTATGAAAAAAAAAAAAAAAATCACACCAGTTTCCGTCTATGAAAAGTAAACGTGAAACAAGTCTCATATCTTAAAGGGGAAATAACTCTAATAGCTTAAATAAATTTCCATTTTTAAATGCAACTAGTAAGAATTGAAATTAAATTCAATATAAACTAAATAAAAAATAAATTAAATGAATCCACTTTAAATTATATTTCTAATAGAACAACAAAAATAATTTTGTTAGAACAAACAATTAATAACATAAACCTAATTATTAAAGTAGATTTTCATTAATATAATATGCAAATTAGCTTATTTTTAAATGTGAATTTCCTTTAAATAAATCTATATATGTATAAAAGTGAAAGTTACTGTCTGTCTTTCTGTGTCTGTGTGTGTGTCTGTGCCTGTCTGTGTACATTTTCCTACGCAATAACTCTGTCAATTTTAAGTCTACAGACTCGAATTTGTATATACAGGGTATTGAGATTTGGGGAAATCTTTGTAATATGTTTTCGGCCAGAAATTTGGCTGTTAAGGGGTCAACGTTCAACGATTTGACCTTTGAGAAGTCTACCAAACGTCTCCGCCATTTTTGGGTCTAAACACTTGAAATTTTAGATATAGGTTCCTTGGACATGGATCTAACTTAATAACTTGATTTGAGCCCAAAACAATAAATGTTAAGGCGTCATAATAGGGGCCAAAGTTAAAAAAAAAATTGACCGCTTCAGTCTCTACCAAATTACTCAGACAATTTCTGGTCTAAACATTTGAAATTTTACATAAAGAGGATTCAGAGATAGGGCAAACTTTTTAATCGGTTTGGGTCGAAAATTTGAGTTAGCAATATATAAATGTATGTATGTATGTATGTTTGCAGGTCTGCCTAAAACTTTTGACAGAGGCGATGGATTTTCACAAAATCAGTATCGTTTTGAAGTTCGATCTTTCAAACGTCAAATATCGAAAAATTGTCTAAAAACATTAATATCTTCATCTTCAACTGGGCACGTTTCTACAGGGGGGGGGGTCGCTTTTTTCGCCGATATTTTCGAAGTCATGCTCTCCTTTCGATTGCCTAGCCTTCATTTACACCTACGTCACTTCCGGTGTGGCGGTGGTCGTAACAGCAAAGACGTCATTTTTTCCCATTCTTTTCCTTCATTGCGGTACGAGTTTGAGCCTGCCTTCCTACTACCACTTTTTTTGTTGCTCAACATAAACCTTCAAACACCCGGGTAACGCCGGTCTGAAATGCTAGTAGTCTATATAGTAATCATTCTGGAATAAAAGTGTGTAAATATTCATTTGTACTATGAAAATTAATTTGCACATATCAAATTGTGAACAAAAACAATCAGACAGGAATAAGCTTTATTATAATACTAGCAGGACCCGTTAACCGGCATTACCCGGTGGTAGTAAAAAAATGAAATTAGGCTGCCATTGTTGTTGATGTTGTTGTTGCTCAATTCCAACCTCCTCATGTTAAGAACGACTTTCGGAATGGGCATCACCAACCTCCCTGTGTTTTGAACAGCTTCCGAAATAGACAGCCCATTTTGTGAGTGGGGGTGACGTTGTTACAAAATTTCCCCGAAATGTAACTTTGATAAACGTTGTCAGGATTGCCACGCGCAAACACTATGAACGAACAATAAAATTTGGTGGTTGCAGTGTCGTTATGCTGGTGCGTACTAATCTGGCGGGCCGGATATGGTTCAGCGTATGGCATTTTTGTTGGCAAGACTGGAGTTTATGTGGCAAAATACTCTCGAACCCTTTATTACTTAAAAAGAAACTAAACCTGTACGTTACCATGTAAAGATGTAAATGGTATTTCAGAAAGTGACAGGTTTAAATAAGCAGAAAATAAACAATATAAACAGAACGTTTTCTTTAAATAATAAACAATTATTATTAATGATTTTAAACAATATATGCAAAATTTGGTTTATATTACAAACAATATAAATAGAACACTTTATAATTTGAAACAATGTAAACCTTTTTACATTTTAAGTGTTAGACAATAGAAATTTTTTTTTTATAATTTTGAAAGAAATATTCTTCTCGGACATTTTCCAATATATATACCTTAAAATGAAGAAGAGACCAAACGTTTGAGGCACTTTAAAGTCTTCCAAATCACACAAAAGCCGGGTCTCGACTTTAATAATCGAGTAATCGGTTGTTTTAAATTTTTTAATCAGTGTATAAAGAGAGAATGTTAGTCAACCGTAGTTTAAAAAAAGAAAGGTTTATCTAGCTTTAGGAAAAGGAAGAATAAATAATGGCTATCAGCATGTGGCGAGGTATCAGAAAACAGTGTGTACGGTGTATGTAAACACAAAAGGTGTAGCACGCTAACCTAGCTGCATAAGAAAAGTTAACG
>NC_136493.1:110547797-110667797 GCF_053919585.1 Euprymna scolopes | reverse complement strand
TGAGGTGAATTTATTCGACACAATATGATTAAACTCCAAAAAATAAATAAAAGCTAACGTGAATTAAGATTAAAGTTAAGGTTCTATTGTGGACCCTCACTCCTTTTAAAAAACCTTGTTAAACTTTGTGACATATTTACATTCTATAATCCCAATAATTTTATTATACCATATTTCTTGAAACTGAAACATAATTATCAAAGTATACTTACTCAAATAGATACGAAAAGTCTTTGTTAAAGTCTGTGCCATATTTCCATGGAGTACAGGCGCGAAAGCAATCGCCACAGTTTTATTATACCATCCCTATTTAAGTTGAAACATACTTATCAAAGTATTATGTACATCTATATCAAAATCTCTTGTAAACGTTTTTTTTTCATTTTTTATTTCCATACTTTGGGGGCCAGGCGCGAACGAAGACCCCACCTGCCAGATCAACATACCCATTCCTGTGTCTCGATACGTCTTCTATCATTATATGTAATCAGTTTTTTTAAAATAGTCAACCATATAGGAGCCTATTCGTGACCAGACATTTTCGTGATTTTCCCTGTTTAACTAACTTTAGCAAATAGGGTGAATACCGTTATATCTATTTGCTAATATTTTATCCTCTGAAGAGATGGTAGGCATCGAAACCCTATAGGATAAGGAGATAAAATGTCTAAAGTATTCTTTGTCTTACTTGGAATAATAAAAAATCCTTGATTTGAATAAAGTTTTTTTTTCAAATTTCATTGAATCACTATATATATATATATATATATATATATATATATATATATATATATATATATATATATATATATATATATACGTTAATAATCAAAAGTACATAATGCTATAATTATATCTAGATTTAAATATTATGAAAGACATGGTACTATCATCATATTTAATTTTTGTCATTGTTTCCGTATCCTTACCAGATATTTTTTGCTCTTTCCGTAAGGTGATGAATTCGCTGATTTCAGCTCCATGCAGACGGGGCTAATCGCTCTTCGAAAACGCGGCCATCTACAGACGGTGGTACTGACCTATTATGCTTTCGGTCGGTACCATTTTGGCAGTTCGTGGCCTGGTAACTTAAATGGTGAAACGAATTGCACTACCCTTCATCGACTCTTCTATTGGCTAGACGCAAGATCAAGAAGGCCCAATCCGATCAATCGGTTGGCCACGTCATGTCTTAGTATTTATAAGTTGATCCCCAATTGTATTATTGTATTTGATTCTTCTAAAAATCAAAACTGTACATTCTATTATTATTTTCCCACAAATTAAGTAATACAAGTCAATAGTTCAGGGACAACCGTGTGAAGAAGAATATAACATATTTTTTATACTGTTCAATATCAAGGTACTGACAAAATAACAGTTTTCGAGATCATGCGATTTTTTTAAGAAGAGGGAGGATATCATGACATTGAAATATATGAGAAATATGTAATTTCCGGATGTTAGGAAAATTGTGGGAGCTTTTATATAACTTAAATGTTATGCCCTTGTTTATAGCAGCGAACGTTTCAACGATGTCAATTGACTGTGCTTTGGGCATGCTTGTTTTTCTTGGCCTCAATCACACCCACTTAAAATAGTTGTAGGAATTGCAGTCGGTTGAAGACGGCTTTTACAAGTCCGGTAACCAGTGGTAAGGGGTATTATTGGGCAACCAAACCTGGGTCATTTTGGCGTTGTATACAAGAGCGGAGTCTTAGTGAAAGTTATAAGGCGTCCGTCAGTGTTCTTCGTATTTCGTTTATCTTTTGTCACGTGACATAATTTGTTGTAACACCCAAGGTATAATACGTTAATCTAATGTATCCACAATCGTTATTTCCATGCCGAGTTATCGATTGAGTTACAAACTCTGCCCCCATCTGTAAAACATTGAAAACAAATACTCATCTAGCTACGTCCACTGTCAACAAATTCTTCAATCCTCTCTCTGTGCTTAAAACTAAATACAAATTCCATGAACGAGCCCACTTGCATCCTAATTGACTATATAATATAATGTTAACCCTTTGTGTATAAATAATACACTTCGTGATGCAATCTTATATACATAGTATGACATGACTATTATCCGCAATATTGGCAAATGTGTTTGTGAAATAGAAAGTGTAACGATAAAAATTATCGCACTAGAAAAGACGATATGATTCCATTTCCGTTTGATGAAAACCGGTTTTCTTTTTTTTTGTTGCAGACCATCTACTGGATGACTAGTTGTGTACAGATCTCAAGAGCGATAGGAGTCTACTATCATGTCTAAAAGTGAAACAATGTTCAACTAGCGAGATCGGAGATGCACTGCTGTACAACTCATGCTCTCTGCCGATCCAAGTTATGACAGCAGGACCATAGCCAACACCATAAAACTGCTTGGCTGAATTGCCAGGAATTACAGGGACGTGCTCAGCGCGATGAAAACAAAGGCTTAGCTTTAGAAGGTGTGCTACGACTTTGTACCCTGGTCTCACTGTCCCACCTCCTCTGCAGACCTGAATCTGCGAGATAATATTGTTTAGTCATACGTCGAGAACATCACTAACATGACCTTTCATAACAGTAAAACCAGCCTGATTGCCGTCATCTGCCGAATATTCGCCGAGCTCCCGACGATGCTTGTGAGAAAGACATGCTCCCAGTTCCGGACCTGTATTAAGGCAGTGATTGAGGCTGAAGGCGATTACATTGAATAGATGTCAGCTCTACTACATAATCAAGTTACTTGGACTGATTTTATTTTCAATAAAAGTTTTAAAATAAATCTGTTATTTTATGTTTGGCAAGAATTTTAGCGTTCCACCCTGTATTTTGAGGGAATCTGATTATGATAAACACTAAAATCAACAATGTGGCTACGATACCCTGACCTAACCATGAAAATGTTAAAAAATTACTGAAAATCTATCATCCATTACTGAAACTTTATCCATTTGATACACGATTGAAATAATAACAAATGTACTGATAACTCGCACTGATCACAGTTTAGGTCATTTGTATATAGAAAGTCATATTTTTATGGATATCTAAATTTTAACTCCTACCATTCACACAATGTCAAGAAAGGTATCGTATGTTGCCTACAACATCGGGCTAAGGCAATATGTAGTAACAGCAATACATATCAAGAAGAGATGGACAATTTAAAAGAAACCCTCTATGGAAACTATAATAATCAAGCATAGCATCAGCTTCAAGAAATCTGGATCAAGCATCAAAACAGCATACTTGAAATCTCCTCAAAGTTTGTATACCATATGTGAAGGGTTTATCGGAAAAATCCAAAGACTATTTAATCAATATGCCATCAGAACAGAGCTCAGAAACGAGTCAACCTTTCATAAACGTCTAAGAACTGTGTGTTTGCGAATCCATGTAAATGTTAAAAAATATACAAATAAAATGAGAATATCTAAATTTACACTACAAATAGAATATCAAGAAAGGGATCGTCCATTGTATACAACATCGAGCTATGCATATCAAGAAGAGATAGACAGCTTAAAAGGAACCTTCCATATGAAGATTTTGTGAGAAAAAAATCATATAAAATGCAATCTATAGAGCGGCTCAACTCTCCGCAAACGTCTTGTACGAGCCAAGCCTTCTATAGAAAAAAATCATGACTAAGAACGGTATATATGCGATTCTATGTAAATGCGCAAAATATACAAAGAAAAAGAGAAGTCGAAAAAAGAGAAGTAACAAGTAAAACAGAGAGGATCAAAGAATGAAAGGGAGATAATCGAGGGGATTTTATTGAAAGCAGACGAGTGCCGTATATTGTTATTACTTATGTGTATGTTATGTTTATGGGGGCCAAAAATTAGACTCAAATTAAATAAGGAACAAGTAAATTTACTAGAAGCCTGGAAAAATCATGGAGTACAATAGATTACAATAAAATATTGCAGCATTAAGACTTTTTTTAATTTAATTTATACTCAATTCTTAATGCTGCAATATTTTAAGTTATAAATTTATTATATCTTTTTACTAAAATATCTTGTCCTTTTTTCCAGTTTTAACAACAGTCCTTTGCTTTTCTATGTTTAAGCTAAACTATATTACTTTTCATGTTCACATTTATATATATATTTTATATTTATATATATGTTTATATATATATATATATATATATATAACTACTTAATTTACTCACATAAATTAATATACAAAAGTATAAATTTATGCGTAAACTTTAAATATTTACTTCAAAAGTGTTCAATACGTAGTTGAGCTTGTTAGTAATTTATAAAATATATTTGGCGATTAAGCTACACTGAATATTCCGCGTTTCATCCACTCTAGGATTCTTCAAGCTTATGATATATATATATATATATATATGTATATATATATATATATATATATATTTACATATATACGCATTTACATAGAATCGCATTTACATATATACGCATTTACATAGAATCGCATATATATATAATGTATATATATATATATATATAATGTATATATATATATATATATATATATATATATATATATATATATATATATATATATATATATATAAAGAGACGTTACTTGCATGCACACATATATATAGGGAGTTCGAATTATGGAATAAAAATCTTCATATGTCGCCCACTAAAAACGAGTTTAGAAGAAAGAGTATTCATAGTGATACTGAAAAGTGAAACATAGCTTATCACATATGGATGAAAAAAGGGAAACTATCTACGTTTTTGAAACAAGCTAAAAAATCCATTTAGCATGACATCAACCTGATTGATAGACGTGTAAGATTTTACTCTTCTAATATTGTTTAGAAATTGAATGGTTGCATGGTAAATGATACGTTTAAGCTGGATGTCTTTTGCACCTTTAACTTTTTAGGGTTTCTTGTTGAATAAAGGTAGGCAGGCAGCGAGATTCTAGATTATTTTTTGATTGCCTTTTTCATATTAACTAAATTATAGGTTTAGTCCTGTGCAGTTCTAGGAGATCTATTCTCTTGAATGATTTCTTCTCACTTAGAGATGGTGTTAGTTTATAGCTGACTGTTCAAATCTCACTTTCCGACCATTGTGTCACAATATCCCGCAGTGAAAGGAAAATAAACCTTAGGTATAGGCAGTGATATACAACGCTATCTAAAGAAAAATAATTGAAGATATAAAAGATTCACACATAACCTGACGGTGCTAGTGTATTTAATTATAAACATAAGATAGACAAATAGACTATTGAGCAGTATATAGGATAATGTTTTCCATATTCTAATTCTAAACAGACACTTTTTCTTAATTGTTCGTTATTTCATTCCAATAGATTTGCATTATTATAAATAGGTAATTAAAATTGATTTTTTATCGTGATTTCTGTTTTTTTCGCTTCTGAGGTAACACGACATTTTATAATTTAATCTTCTGCATGCAAGATCTTTGGGATGTAGCGAATTATTTCTTATATTATAGATGCTCTGAAATTACAAAGGGTAATGATTGAGCTTTGAAGTTATTCAATTTTTTATTTTTATCTTTTTTTTTTTACAAAGTAGTCCCCACTTATCAAGGCCCGGAAACCACTCGAGGATAAGGGTTATTGCGTGTACAGTACGTTAGTATTGGAGATTTGATAAAGTGTCTTACTTAAGGGGGCGGTTCATCAGGAATTTGTTTACATTGGACTTGAAGACATCCAGATTGTAGTCAGGTGGGAAACAGGCGACCGGAACAGAGTTCCACAAGCGTGCACTTCTAAGAAAGAAGTTTTGTTCATGGAATCTACGTTTTGATTTTGGCACAGATTTCCATTGATCTTTTAATCTCTAGCGATCGGTATACATTAAAAATATTTTCAAGGAAATTGTAAACCTATATAACTATATATAGTTTTGATAATAATAATAATAATAATAATAATAATATATCTATATGAATAAAATGTAGTTGTAGTTACATTAATAAACCGCTTACTAGTTTTCCTCAGCCATATTTGATGTAGGTATATAAGCTTTATCTGAAATAAACCAGTGAATATTTAATCAATATAAGTAAAACGTAAGAAAGTCAAGTAATATTTTGACTGCGTCTGTTTTCCCAGCTGATTTTATCTTCTGTACGGCCATATTTATATTGCCATCGAAATCGGTGAAATCGCTAATTTTTCAATCAAATCGATTGATTGCTTTCTCTAGTTGAGAGCCCATCGCGGTGCACCAGAAGGGCGTTTCCATGTCTCTCGAAGTGACTTAGATTACAATATATAATCATCTTCAGTGAAATCTAGAGAACATACCATACTTTGGAGTGATTGCGCCAAGTCCAGGGTAATTGTGTCAACTAGTTAAAAGTGTTCTTCTGGCAACCACGGATATAAAGAGTACATTTTTTTTTAGTTGGCGCAATTACTCCCGGGTTTGGCGCAATTACCCCAATGTACGATACTATTGATTTTATAAAATTATTTGTATATATATAATGCCTTCAATTAAAGTTTAAAATGCAAGAGTCATATATCATACTTCAATTTTGCTCTAAACAGAAGTGTTCATTCCGAATGCGCCCCAGACATATCAAAGAATCTACTGTTGATTTTATATGGCCGGCCTTTCGGCGACTGTGATAATAACACTTCCCAAATACAATTGTGATGTTAGGCTGCCTAATGTGTTCAATTTGTTCAAAATCGCCTGTTCTTTCTTTCATCGAATTAGTTTGATTATCGATTATAGATACTTATCGAAGACATTCCGATACAAAACCTAAGAACACTATAAGGCACCTAAAGTACCTTCGTATGAAATTTCATAAAAATTGGCCCAGCCGTTTTGGAAACCATAGAGACCGAACTCCCAGACACACAGACAAAGGTATATATATATATATATATATATATATATATATATATATATATATATATATATATATATATATGACGTTACTCGCACACACACACACATACATATATATATATGCATAGGGAGTTTGAGCTATGGAATAGATATCTTCATTTGTGCGTGTACGTTGTCTGAACGCACTTTGTGTCCATGTTGTTACCTTCAACGTGCCAACCCTTAACCATTTTCACATGTTGTCTTCCAGTTATGGGTCGGCAACTCTGAAGATTTATTGGCACTCAAGAAACCATCTTCATGTCAGAAGAGTCGACGTAAAAATGACGAATATTTCATCTTTTATTGTTCGTCGTCAAAAAACGATGAGGAATGAAAGACATCTTCGTTTTTGCTCTTTTCTTGAACGCGCAGTCATTATTTTGATTTACGATCCAAGCGACTCCTCTCTTTAAACTATCCCGGTTCCTGGGCGAGGGCTGGTCGGTCGGCTTGGTAATAATGACAAAGAAGCGAAGGAAAGGGAGATGTTCCTGTGTCAAAGGTTAGTTGTGAGTCATAACTGAAGAACACGTAGGGAAAACTAACGGAGATAAACGAAAGAAGCCGAAGCAGTGCAACTAATATTCTTCGCTTTAAAAAATGTGTACTTCAAGAATAAAAGGGAACGAGCAAACCATGTGTGGTCTCTCTGCAACGTATTATAATGTAGGTAAATATAAGAATGTGCTGTTGATTTTGGACGAAAACTAATAAATACTTTTGTTTAATGGGGGATAGACAAATTTTATTATCTACACTATCTGAATTATTCGTACTAATCTTGGTTGTTACTTTTTTATTTTTATATATTTTACTCTTCTTTTCCGGCATCTATGAACCTCAACAGTGAAGAGGCGAAATTTTGCTGCCAAGCTGGTTTGTTGAGTGTGTATGTCGTTGGGCTACAAGGGCAATGAGTTCGTCAGAGCACATTCTATTACGATGCCTCGGTTCAGTCTTGAAAGACAAAGGATACCCTCGGTAGTTGTGATTGTGAGGGAAAGGTTGCGCAATGACCAACCGCACCTCTCCTGAATCAGTACTATTTGAGTCTAGTGGCAAGGAGAAGTCTACGACAAACAATGCCGAGATAAGCGGAGAGCACATACAGCACCTGGAACTCCCAAATGGTCACACATTTCGTACTGACCAGGTTCAACGTTGCTTAACTTTGGTTATCCAGCGGGAACCGGTGTGTCAACGTGATTATGCTGAATACATTCGCTTTCATTAAAGTACTAGTAAAAAGACACATATACGCAACATTATGATAATTGCAATGGGGTTGGGGTTTAGTTGATAGTGCGAAACCTAATGATTATAGACTCTTTTTATACATTGATTAAGAGGAAAAGACTAATGCTAGATGTCACAGTTCAGACGTGGCCACCGTATCCCCTCCATGGGCGAATGGTGGCGTTGTAGAGACACAGAATACTCTTAGGTATGACTAAATTCTAACATTTGCATCAGCCTTTGAATTCTCCTTAATGTGTTCGTTTCAATTTATGCTGCCTGTGAATGTGTTTAAACGATGCATTTTTAGGTAGGGTGTTATAGTCATGTCTTTCAGTGGCCAATAATGTTTCTTATAATTGTTAAAGGAAAGTGTTGACCCATGACCCCTCCGAGCTTCTTCAGAATAGTATAAGAGTTAGATGTCTTTGTAGAGATACAGGATACTCTCAGGTATGAGTAATAAATTATGTTCTATTAACATTAATATCAAACGAATAAAAAAGTCAACTAAAAAAAAGTTACCTTAGCAACAGCCGGCAGAGGTTTTGAAATGTTGCAATGCACTGGTAACCATCGTTAGTTGCCCCATTCGAACATCTTCTACATGGTGGAACGATAAAATTGTCGCACTAAAAAAGTCGACATGATTCCATTTTCGTTTGATGAAAATCGGTTTTCTTTTTTTGTTGTAGCCCATCTATTAGTTGACCAGTTGTGTACAATCCCAAGAGCGATAGAGGCTTCTATCGTGTCTGAAAGTGACACAATGTTCAACGAACCAGATCGGAGATTCGCTGCTGTACAACTCATGCTCTCCACCGATCCAAGTTATGACAACAGGACCATAGCCAGCACTGTCAAAATGCAAATCAGGACGGTTCAACATTTAAGGTCACAACTCAACGAAATTTTTGGCCATGGTTATAGTGTTTGTGGCTTCAAGTGAGGGCCACATCATGCCACCTTACATCTACGAAGTCCGCTTAAAGGCAACACAAAAGTGTGCCTAGATGTACTGAAGAGTTTGGGGAGTCCCTGGTGCAATCAAGTGACCGCTGGCAGACCCTGGGTGTGACAGCAGGACTCGGCACCTGCCTACAAGTTCAAAGAGACCCAGACTTGGCTTCAGTAAGAGTGCTTCGCCTTTGTACCTTTCTCCCACTATCCCCCCGACCTGACCCCGCTGAACTACTTCGTTTGGTCATACGTCGGGGACATCTCTAACGTGAACCCCCAAAACACTGAAACCTTCCTGATTGCCGCCATCCGTCGAGTAATCGCCGAGCTCCCGTCAGCTCTTGTGGAAAAATCATACTCCCAGTTCCGGACCCGTATCGAAGCGGTGATTGAAGGTGAAGGCGGCTACAATAATTAAATGACAGCTCTACTACATAATCAAGTTACCTGAAGTGATATTTCACTAAAGATGAAAAATGTATATATGTAGTGTTGTTTTTTAGGGTAACAACTTTATCGTTCCACCCTGTAACTCGCCATTATTTGGAGAAACATCTAATTACTTTTCTCGATGTTTCTGCTTTTTCGAATTTTGTGTATTCATTACGTATAAGCGTTGTATCTTGAAGAAATAATAACTATTCTGTATATCTTTATTTTGCCACCTCAAATTCTTGCCCATTCACGACAAGCAATAAATTTAATTAAATTGACTTTTAGCTTAACAAAACTTTTAAAAAACCTTTTATTATTATTTTATTGGATTTAATATCCAGTATCAGCCATCTATTAATTTCTTTCTGATAGATCTACAAAAGTACTTGTTGAGAAGCAGAAGTCCAAGCACATAGTGTTAACGCAAGCATAGTTTCGGTTTGGAATATTTTTTTTTCTGAATTTTCATTAACCAATATCACGAGTAATAGACTAACAGTAATGATAAGTTGTTTGTGTAAATAAGCTGTTAGGATAAACAATGCGAACGTTGCAACTTGCAATATCACATTGATTAACATGTTGACGCTGTGTGGAGGAAGATCAAGGTGAGGAAGGGCAACTAGCAAGCTCCACACGTTAAGAGTCACAACAACAAGCAACCGCTCTTGTGAAAACCTATATAGGGCTTGCGTTTACTTTCGGCTATTTCTCTTCTCTTATTTTGTCCTTTAGTCGTGATATTCCATGAGCGATGTTTCTGACAGAGAGGAAAGACTTGCTGTTTTCTAGATCAGAATCTATTCAGCTATTACTTATTGACGTTTTTTTTTTTTAGCTCTTTACATCAAGTAGATTCTTGTCTGGATCGATTTTCATGTAAAAAAAAAAAAAAAAATCCCAAACATACAATAGGACTCATTTCTAATTATTTCAGTTATTT
This sequence comes from Euprymna scolopes, assembly GCF_053919585.1. NCBI lineage: Eukaryota > Metazoa > Mollusca > Cephalopoda > Sepiida > Sepiolidae > Euprymna > Euprymna scolopes. The sequence continues at coordinate 110,657,340 of NC_136493.1, read as the reverse complement.
GCTGGACTAACAAAGAATGGATCATGTATTGGCATGGTATTATATGCTGACTTTTGTTTCTGAAGTCGACTTAGTATAGAATCTAATACAGTGTCGGAATTAATAATAATAAATATTAGATATGGCTATCAATAAAAAAAAATATATATTTATAAATCTCATCCATATATCTATAAAAGTGAAATTGTCTGTATGTGTGTCTGTCTGTGTGGATACATTTTCCTATCAAATTACTGTCTCAATCTTCAGTCTACAGACTCGATATTTGACATAAGCGGTATTGAGATTTTGAAAAATCTTTAATCGGTTTAGGCCAGAAATTTGGCTGTAAAGAGGTCAAAGTTCAACGATTTGACCATTGAAAATTTACGTACTCCTCCACTAATTTTGGGTCTAAACACTTAAAAAATTAAATGTAGGCTCCTTTGACATGGATCAAACTTTTTAACCTGATTTAAGTTCAAAACAATAAATATTAAGAGGGTCAAAATTGGGGTCAATGTTTAAAAAAAATTGACCTCTCAGCCAATTTTTGGTGTAAACATTTGAAATTTTACATAAAGTGTATTCAGACATAGGGCAAGCATTTTAATTGTTTTTTGGCCAAGAATTTGTCTACCAAGATGTCAAAGTTCAAAAGATTTTACCTGTGCGATCTCTAGCAAATTATTTAGCCAAATTTGTGGTCTAAACATCTTAAATTTTACATAAAGGGTATTCAGACATACAGCAAGCTTTATAATCAGTTTTTGGGCGAAATTTTGGCTGGCAAGAAGTCAAAGTTGAAAAAGTTGACCTTTGCAGACTCTACCAAACTCCTCCGCCAATTTTGGGTCTAACAGTTGAAACGTTAGATGAGTCAAACTTTTTAATATATATATATACATATGCAAATGAAGTTATGAACTGTATAAAGCTGGGCTGAACTGCTAGTATTCTATAAAAGTGACAATGTGTGTGTGAGGACACTTCTCAAACTATGTACTCGACGAAATTTTAGTCGACAGACTTGGAATTGGGTTATTCAGACATGTAGAAATCTTTATAATCTGTTTTCATCTAAAAAAAAAGCTTCTAAGGAGTCAAAATTGAAAAATTTATACGTGGGCGTCGTTGGATTTTTCTGTTTGCTAAATTTATCACGAATGCGCATGCGTGAATGGTTTACATTACATATTTCTTATGTTAAATATACATCGGTTCGAAAACAGCTTTTCAAATACCGTGTCGCACTGCCCTAACGTTATTTTTCTCTGTGTGCTAGATGTTTCACGACTGCGCATGCGCTAATCGTTCATATTATGTTAAGAATATATACGCCATAATCGCTTTAACACGCTGGTTCTCGTCAGATCACCGAAGTTAAGCAATGTCGAGCCTGGTTAGTACCAGATGGGTGACCATTTGGAAATTCTAAGCGCTGTATGTTCACTTCGCTTATATCGGCGTTTGTTTCCAGTCGACCTGTACATACACTTCACTTGCCACTGACATTTAACAATGCCGACTCAGTAGAGGTGTGGTTGGAGATTGCGTACCTCTTGCCACAAAAAATTCACACGCAGGCATCCCTACTTGGGCATCCAACGTCTGTCAAAGACTGAAGGAGCTTATAATCTTAAGAATAATAAGGTTTGAAAACACCTTTTTGAGGTCATGTTCAGTTGAGCTAATGGGTGTCCTATTTGACTCATTATCTTTAGGTGTTAGTTTTGATCCCAAGTCGAGTATTTTTTTTTTACTTAAAAGAAGTGAACTGTTTAGAAAAAAAAATCACTCATATGCCCATGTCTCTGTCCGATGTTTTACGCCATTTTATAAAGCAATTCAACGTTACGTTTAATATCGGGCAACGCCGGGTACATATTCTAGTAAAGTAGTGATCTATAGTAAAAGGTAGTAAGATTGTATATCTGATAAGAAATAAAAAAAAAGGTTTAAGGCTTCAAAAATCAATACTAGAATTTGACGGCGTTTGCTTTCTTTGAGTGTCACACTGCCAATATCTACAACAGGGTGACGGAACTTTCAGCTCATGAATGTATGAGTTCACTCTTAATAACAACGTAGTTTGAAACCCCTTTGATCCATTCGGGCGGAATAATATAAGAAGAACACTTTTGAAGCGACCCTCGTATCATTATAATTGTTTAGTGACACTTAAGTTTGAAATGGCAATAGTAGAGGTTTGATGTTATTACCTAATTTTTATCGCGTTCAAAAGTTATTTTAGGGGCCCTGTTGTTCGCTTGATAACGTTTTACGTTAAAAAAAAAAATTCTTTTTAATTTTTTCTGTTGGTAAGTGACGTTTAAATTTGAAATAGTAACAAACATATTTGATTGCCGCATCTAATTTTAGATACGTCAAAGAATCTCTATTAACCCAAGTTTCTTGGGAGAATTGTCACATGACTGTTGAAATTAACATTATAGTTTGTCTGAAATAGAATTCTCAGTGCTAAATACGCGTGTTACTTGAGATGTGATTAAGTTTTGAAATTTAGTTTCATCGGAAGACGCGCTGATTCAATGGACGCATCTTCGATATAATCGCACTCCTATTTTGGCTGTTCTTTTTTATTTTTATTTGCGGAAGACTTCCTTAAAAACATATGGCATTCATTGAGTTCAGTGTTTTCTTTCAGTATTCATTCTCCTGTCTCTCGCAACCTCGTTAAAACTCTCTGCGCTGAAAAGGTTCTCCAGCTGAAACCATTCGATAATCGCTTCTTAAAAGCAACAAACGATGCTGTTTACAATTAGACATTGATTTATTTGGACAAGGATGTTCACCTTCGTTCTTACTGTTGCAACACCCCACTTGTATATACCGAATTCTCCCAAAAGTCTGCCCGTTTTTTTTTTTTTTTTTTTGTAATTCTATCGGAATGTTAAATAGCGATCTCATTATTAAATCATCAGAATGGCAATCATTAAACACATTTCGAACATAACTCTTTATTTAATCCATAAGGGAGAGGCATGCTCTCGTTCTGTCAGCCATGACTGGGGAGAAATAATTTCCAATTGTATTTTATGTGTTGCCTGCACTAGGGACTGAACCTTCCACCGTGGCACGAATAAGTCGACTAAACCTATATCTTATACACTTGCGCAAATATACATTTATACGTTTAACTACGGTAAATTTTAAAGCTTTTAAATTGATATGTACTTAAATGTATGGTAACATATAGGCTGGAGAGCTATATGATTTGGTTTCGATTCTAACTGATAGCACCCAATTGATATTTTTAAAAATTTTCAACTCCCAACTATATATTGTTTAGAATATAATAATCAATAGAGAATTGACTATAATAATGAATTCAAAATATCATAAAATATAATATAATATTTAAGCGTATTTATTACCGGGCACCGTCGGGCGGCCTGTAAGCTTAAATATATATATATATATATATATATATATATATAATAATTTTTAACATATAATTATACGCTGACACGTATTTCGTCGTCTACGACTCATCAGAGTGGCTGAATCTAGCGAGATTCGAAATCGGGACCCCACGGTAATGAGCCTAAACCCCTTACCGCTCACCCATCTCGCACGACTGTCTGGAAACATCGCGATTTACTTAGATGTTGTTTGTTGTTGTTTTAGCGATATGTTTTGAATGAATTCAATTATTTACGAAAGTGCATTTTTTTTTATCTAAATGCGAGTTGGGAATACTTTTCCCTTTAACCAATTTGGTACCCCCACATGAGGAGCGCTATATATATTATTTTTAAAATATAATTATCCACTGACACGTGTTTCGTCGTCTACGACTCATCAAAGTGGCTGAATCTAGCGAGATTCGAAATCGGGACCCCATATGTATAAATCATTTGTGTGAATGGGAGTTCCTTCCTGATAGGTTCCCAAACGACTGAGCTTATCTTTTGCCAGTTTCACACAAATGTTATTTATATGTCTGGCAGTGTTCTTAGATATGTTTTGTACAGAAATTCATCCGATAAGTATCGAAAATCGAAAGAATCCGATCCTAAAAATACTGTTTTCTTATAGATAAAAAAGAAGAATTTTTACAGGGAAATTTTACTACGTCACACCGCCAAAGAAGATATTAAAATCTTAGCAAATGATTTCTTCTTGAAATAAAATAGAATTATTGACATTTGGAGGCATAGTTCAGTGGTGGAGATGTGGCCTACAGATCAAATGATCCCTCCCCTTCCAGTTCAAGCCCGCTTGTGCCTTATTATTTTATTTTTTTATATATTAATGGGTTTAATTTACGATGAAAGAAGAGGCGCCATGTAAAATCGCCGCAAATCATTTTTTTTTGTTTGCATATTAAAAACTAAACATAAATCAAAAGTGACTTTTCAAGGGCGTTAATCGTCAAGCCCAAATGTCAGCTGACGTGATATTGTAAACAAACACAGACGGAATTTGAAATACCTTATCATTATTTATTTATTTATTTGCGAATTAGTCCACCGAGAAAATTATTCCTCGTAATATATACTATTCAACAGAAGATTGATTCTGTAATAATGCATACGTAATCTGCATAAATTAAGCTATTATTAGCGTTTTAGATAAACGGGCAACGCCGGGCGTCCAGCTAGTATATATATATAATTCAAGATTATATCATTTCATAATTTTATGACCGGTTTGGAACAGTTGTGATAAATTAAAAAAAAATACACGTGTGAATGACTCACTCTTAATTATTATTTCTACCTTTCAACATTCCACAGTGTTGTGCCTATAATTTTATCCTGTCTTGCTTTTAACTAATTTTTGTTGAACATAGTATCTTTTTTTAACGTAGAATTATTTCAGCTCGCGCTTCATCTAATGTGTACTTTGTTTTCCTAGTGATACAGAGATTGTAGCTTGGAGTAAGCTACTTCGATTATGTCCGTTTATCTTCAGCGCATATAGACTATTAAGCCTTGGTATAGCAACTATTCTAAGAAAAAAGAAAACAACCATATTACATAGACAACTAGGCAGAAAACCTTTTATGTGACGTATACGAGAAATCTTAAATACATTCATAGACTTTATTTTTTGAATGTGCACATTTATTGATAGTAAATGCATGAAACTCTAGACCCTTCAAAGTAATCTCCTTTGGCTGCAATTTACTTGTTTTACCGTTCCAGCAACTCATTAAAGGCCCCATGGAAGTCCTATTGAGTGAGTGTGTCAATGACCCTCGTCACAGACCCTTTCATCTCCTCAATTGTCTAATAAGGAAAACCTATTTGGGTTTCCTTGCGCTTTAGTCACAGGGAGTAAAAACATGGTGCAAAAAATTTTTTTTTTGAAAAGTTAGACAATCAGAAAATGTTCAAATTAATATTTTATTTGTATTTTATTGCTTTTTCAAATATTGAACATGAAAAATGAACATGGGTTTCAACTTGAATATATCCCAACTGTATAAGGTTCTCAAAGTATACTTACGCAAATAGATATGAAAAGTCTTTATTAAAGTTTGTGCCTATTTCCATTCTATGTAGGCTAGGCGCTAACGCAGACCTCACAATTCTATCATACCATCCCTATTTAAGTTAAAACATATTTATCAAAGTATTATTATGTACATCTATATCAAAACACTTGTAAACTTTTTTTTTTAAATTTTTAAATTTTTTATTTCCAGACTTTGTGGAGACCCCACAATTTAAATTAATTATCATTATGCCAGATCAAACATACCCAGTCCTGTGTCTCGATATATCTTCTATCATTATATGTGATCAGTTTTCTATAATAGTCAACCATATAGGAGCCTATTCGTGACCACACCCCCCACACACACACGCACACAAACGTTCAGCTTTATATTATATATATATATATATTATTTTTAAAATATAATTGGTCAATATTGGTCAATGGAAAAATTATTCCCAACAAGCATTTAGGTAAAAATGCACTTTCGTATAAATACTTGAATTCATTCAAGAAAGTATCGCTAACAAAAACAAATAAAAACATATATATATATATATATATATATATGTATATATACAGAGTGACCCAGAAAAACGGGCCCCAACTATAATTAGGCCTCGTTTCTTAGTGTTTTGTCCGAATGAAATGAAACTTTGGTCATCACTAGTTTATTATATTCAAAACATCACATCAAAACACTAGGATCTTTGGCCTTATTTTCTCCGTTGACTGTTAAATGCTCAGAAAAACAATTGGATGTCCTGTGTTTTTTTTGGTCACCCTTTATATATATATATATATATATATATATATATATATATATATATATATATATAATGTAAAGCTAAACGTGTGTGTGTGTGTGTGTGTGTGTGTGTGTGTCTGGTCAGGAATAGGCTCCTATATGGTTGACTATTTTAAAAAAACTGATTACATATAATGATAGAAGATGTATCGAGACACAGGAATGGGTATGTTTGATCTGGCAGAACGGTGGTTCATGAAAATTGTGGGGTCTGCGTTCGCGCCTTGCCCCCAAAGTATGGAAATAAAAAATGGAAAGAAAAAAACGTTTACAAGGGTTTTTATATAGATGTACATAAGAATAATTTGATAAGTATGTTTCAACTTAAATAGGGATGGTATAATAAAATTGTGGGGTCTGCGTTCGCGCCTACACTTCAGTTTGAAGAAATATGGTATAATAAAATTATTGGGTGATCGTTCGCGCTTGACCTCCATAGAATGTAAATATGTCACAAAGTTTAACAAGGTTTTTTAAAAGGGATGAGGGTCCACAATAACACTTTAACTTTAATTTTAATTCACGTTAGCTTTTATTTATTTTTTTGAGTTGAACCATATTGTGTCGAATAAATTCACCTAATAAATTCACGTTCTTATTAAAATGAAAGCCAAAATAAGTCGGAACTTTAAATAATTGTCGACACAAAATTTTGCATGACTCTGTTTTTTCCTTCTCCACTTTCACGTGGTACTCTTTCGAAAATATATAAATACATAAATAATAAAAAATAAGAACGTTACTTGTTATCGTGCCAAAAGAAGCCAAAAATCCTGCTCACGTGATCACGAGTATTTTTAAAAACATTTACATAACATTTTAAATTTTATTTATATATCTGTTTAAGCTTTTTCTTGTCAGTGTACTAGAAGGAATTCGGTTGATTACAACCCTTTCTGCATGTTCTTTATATTACAATAGTACAACCCCGAATCCGACGACGCAATACTACACCGATTAATACTGTAAAACTGAAACGAAGCTGTTCTGCTTCAAAAGGGGCGCAATTTTCTTCTTATTTATATTTCTATCGATTCTTTGCTTTAAAAAACTAGAGTAATTATGTGTTTACTTTTTTAATATCCCATTTTGCTGTTTCAGATTATTTTACTAAAATAAGTAAAGCTTCATTTTTTTCAAAACTGTTTTTGTTTCTTTGTTTTTCGATATTTCGTCGATATTATTTAGTAAGAGTGTTCAGCAGAAAAGCCAACAAACGACTACCCGAAAAATAAATATGCAAGAAATAAATGTTACTATAGTCAATAAAAGTTCAGTTCATGTTTTTTTTTGTTTTGAAATAGTTTTTAATCCTCTTTACTTGAGATAATTTCAGCGAACAGAAATTAAACGAAATTTGAGGCGATAACTACTTAAATGAATTTTCATATAAACTACACATGCCATAATTGAATATTCCCCAAGCATAAAATAACAGAAAACATTAAAATATGTTTATAAATATTCCTTACGTTGACGGAACTCTCTTAAATTGTTAACACAGAATGCTCAGGTGCCCCTCCTTCAAATTGAAAACGGGGATCTGCATTTCAAAGTCGCTGCCATTTTGATTTTTTTAAACCGGTTCGTGAATTAAAAATTTTTTTTTATAAACTACTTAAAAATACAAACCAATGAACTTTTCTACCATAAATGTAACTTTTATTGACTATGGTAACATTTATTTCTTGTATATTTATATTATTATATATAACATTTTGTCTTTGTAAGGAAACATCATTTGTTTGTCACTCTTGGCTACGAATGGAAACTAAGTTGATATAAAAAATATATTTTCGCGAAAATTTTCTTTAATTTCATCATATTTTGCTTAGGGTAACATTTTTGAGTATCAAAACCTATCTCTTTACAACCCCCTCCTTTTCATAACCTATCATACTTTCATCAACCACAGTCCATTTTCTGTAGGCTGTTTATTGAACCCAGTCAACGACGGGTACTTCTGCTAGTATATATATATAACATCAGCAGATATAAGAAATAATTTTTTTATTAATTAATTAAAAAAGGCAGTTTGTTTGGGACTACTTTAATCACACATACGAGATGCCTTGGATAAGTTTTCAGACTTTTTGCGTACAGGTACTTTTACTGATAGTACACATATTGAACTTTAGTCCCCTTAAAGATAATCTCCTCCGGTTGCAATTCACTTGTTACACCGTTTCAACAACTTCTAGAATGTCCCTATAAATGTCCTATTGTGTGAGTGTGTCAATGACCCTATAACAGCCACTTTCATCTCCTCAATTTTCTAATGAGGACAGCTTCAGAAGTTTTCTTGATTTTAGGGAATAACCAAAAGTCGAAGGGAGCAAGGTCTGGATTAGAATACGGAGGGTTGGGAAGTGCTTTGATGCCCAACTCAAATATCTATGATCTTCTCCGGGCATCCTTGGGAGAAATTCACGCAAATCTTCTGCATCGTCAATTTCTCGCTGACATCAAACTGTGCACTTATTGTTTTTATATATACGCGACGGTTTTTATCAATTAAAATCTTTATTTGGCCAATCAACTCCTCTCACACAGCTAATCATTCTTCACAGACTTTCCGCTTTCCTTGAATCTCTATTGCCACTCTAAAACTGAAGCTCGGTTCATGCAGAATTGTCCAAAACCAGTCTGGAACATTCCATGCCTTTCTGTGACATTTTTTACAAGTGGTTAAACAGAATTTTATTGCATATCGTTCTTCTAAACTGTCATCATTTCCAGATTGCATTTTTGAAATTCACCAACTGTGACAACCAGGATTTAGTAGGGTGCTTTCCAATTTCTCCTGCCCGTATTTGAACCTAAAATCATTAATATTAGTCAGGCGTCATAGAGGATGTTTAGCAATAACTTACTGAATTTTCTAGAGTCTACCACAATTTTAAATGCCTGTGAAAAAAACTCTGATAACAGATTGGAAACACCTCGTAAATTTAACATATCGCATATTAACACTTGCATAAGACGACTTTCTGTACAAAACTCCACAATTATCCAAAAGAATTCAACTATATAATGATGGAAGAAAACCTTAACTAGCATTGTTAAATAGAAAACTGGGATCATCAACTGTTTAACACGTTTCGGATATATATATATATATATATATATATATATATATATATATATAATTGATGTATGTATATGATGTACGCATGTATATATATATATATATATATATATATATATATATATATATATATATAGAGAGAGAGAGAGAGAGAGAGAGTCGGTCAACTTAGCTAATATAGGCAGATCGTCATATAATGGTAGAATCAGTATAAAAGCATTTAATAAAAATAATTTTTTAATTTCAACTGTATCTCTCCTGGTTTACGGTAGTCTAGTGGTTGGGGTCCTTGCTAATGAAGCCAGACATGACTTCTGTTGCCGGGGTTCGAATCCCTCGACTGGCGTTAATCGTGACACCATGCACTGATGATTCCCGAAAGGATGAAATACTGGTGTCTTTAGGTATTAAATAATTATTATAGTAAATAATAATTATATATATATATATATATATATATATATATATATATATATATATATATATATAGTCATCCACATACAGTACTGTTTCGCAACTCATCAGTGCGGCTAAGGAGGCACTGCTTCAAGCCAGGACCGAAACCTGACCGCCCAAATGACAGTCGAGGCTTCTCACCATTATGCTATACGGCTGCTGCTGTGTGAGCAATAAATTTAACGATGTTTAGTTTTGACATTATATATATATATATATATATATATATATATATATATATATATATATATATATATATATATATATAGAGAGAGAGAGAGAGAGAGAGAGAGAGAGATGTGTGAGAGAGAAAGAGAGTATCAATAAAATAAGAAAACGACGATAGAAAAATTTATACTAATGTATATAGATTTATACGTTTATTCAATAAGGATGATGTATGAATTACGGTGTAGGATTGTTAAAACTTTTTATGCCATGGTATTTCGAAGTCTAATTCTTCTCACCAAAAGAGGAGAAAAAATGCTAGGTAATATAATAAGGATATGACTTTTAATATTAGGAGCGAAATCATTGTGTATTGAAACTGGTTGGGGAGGTAATGGAGGAACTGAAGTGATCTCTTTGATAAAGGAAGACCCTTTGACGATTTGTTGACATGATATCCAATAATAATAACCAGAAAGAAGATAAGACTGCAATCATGTTTGAAAGTGCAACTACTCACCAGTATACACATTTATGTATCATCAATTTCTGCAGGAAAGCTTACTTTAGGCACAATAAATGGAGTGTAATCTCTTACCGACCATAACAGGATAAACACGATACAACTTAAACCCAATTAAAGAAAATAATTAAGATAAACAATTTTTTTGCAGATCTTCAGAAGCAGAAAACCTCGATAATTGAGCCAGCAATTATTTCATATAATCACTTTAATGAGACTGAGCGATCGTTTCAAAATGTCTCCATGATTCCATAATTGCAGGATATACATATGATTCACCCGTTTTTTTTGTTTTTTTTAAGAAATAAACATTTTGCCGAAACGAAACAAACGAATTGAAAACATCGCCATCCAATATGACATAAATTATATTTTGATCAGCGGACGGAAGATGAGCCATCGAAAAACAAGAACGTATTTTCTTAAGATGCGTCCAACACATTTACGCGTATTACGATGAAGATTCTAACACGAGCTTCAGCTTGACAGACAGAAGCAATTGCTATTTTAAACTACGCGTGACAGATCCAAAACAATTATATTTAAAAACTGGGCGTAAAAGACGAAAGAGAATGTTATTTTCCTTTCAAGGTTTGATCGATCAAAGACGCTGCTATTTCCAACTTACGCGTGACTAACAAAAGAAAATGCCATTTAAAATTAGGGTAGACAAAATAATAAAATGCTATTTTAAAATTAAACGACCAAATAAAATACTATTTTTACTGTTAAGTTTAGCAGACTGAAAGCAATGCTATTTCCAACTTAAGCGTGCCAAACCAAAGAAGATGCTACTTTACTCTTAAGTTTAACAGAGAGAAAACATTTCCAACTTAAGCGTAAACGGCAAATGAAAATACTATTTTAAACTGAAACGTAACAAACAGAATACATGTTACTTCAAATGTAAGTTTTATACATCGATAAAATGTGGATTTTTATTACTTTATAATGCACGGCTATTTATATTATTACAAACAAGCATTGCAAAAACAGTGAAAACCGGATATAAGAGACCCCGAATATTAGAAAATTGGATATAAGACAGATTTTCTCTTGTCCCAAAGTAGAGTCTGTGTTAATGTACTGTGTAACCCGGATATAAAAAACCCGGATATAAGTGTAACCCGGATATAAGAGAGTTGTGAGGGACTAGAGAAGGAGTTTCTGATATCTGGGTTACACTGTATTACATACTGACATGCAGTTTAGAATGAAAATTCATTGTAAATTATGTAGTTATAAACATTACAAATTATTTTACAGTGACATATGAGTCAAATAAGTCCTAAAATGGAGTACTGTTGCTACATCTGGACAGAAGCTGCTCAGCGAGCCCTATCCCGCTGTCATAAAGTTCAAAAGCAACTTCGAAACCTAGTAGGTGATGTCTGTTTCTCCTCTTTGTAATCTATTATCCACAGAAGAAACATTGTGAGCCTATCGCCGCTCTATCGTTATTTTCATGGAAAGCTCCAATCTATGGCCGCACCTTGCGAAACTTTCACACACACAACTAACAACATCCACTATCAACAATAAACTCCACTCTGGCTCTGTGCTTAAATCAAAACGCAGATTCCATGAACAAAGTTTATTTCCTAGAATTGCCCGCCCGCGGAACAGTGTTCCACTGGTCTGCTTCCTGGTCAACTATAATATTGTAGCCTTCAAGTCCAATGTAAACAAGTTTTGTTGAGCCGTTCCCGTAAATAATCAAATTTTACCCAACCCAATCTGCACCATTAACGATTACTGCACTACTACCTTACATTCATTAACCCTCATCCTCGAGTGGCCTTCGGGCCTGTATAAGTGCTGACTCCCTTGTAATACAAAAGGAATGTTTTTCCTATTATTCGACCACGAAAATACATGGCAAATATTATGCTCTAAAATTTTATTACAAATTATTTACGTTGAAAATGAATTACAAAGGATTCTTCTCTATGAGTTTATTACAAAACATTTCAGTAAACTTATCTTTAAAATAAAATAAATGTTTTCGCTTTTGTATTGCCGTGTATATCTATCTATAGAAACGCCGCCTATACGAATCTGGTTGGTGGTCGACTTAAGCCAATTATTGTTGTTTATTTTGGGAAAATATGCTCGTTTCCTACGCCTTCAGTGATATTTACATTTTATTTAGCTCGACAACGTCTGAAATATTCATCCATACAAGTATTCTCAGGCTCTCTCACCTACATTTACTAGAGAGTTTTTTTTTTTATATGATGTATTTGTTTGTAGCATCAAGATTATTTTGTATTTCAACATTGCTATTATAATATTAGTTATACTGCGTTTTCAACCTAAACACGGGCTCTCCATTCCTCTACATTTTCTCGATTTGTTTTTATTGCTTATTCCATACACTTTATTTTAAACTAGTCTGGGTTCCCGGCGTTGCCCGGGTGTTTGTAGGTGTGTGTTGAGCAAAAACAAAAAAAGAAAAGAGCCCAGTTTAGGCTGAAGGAATTAACGTTTTTGGACATTTTTTCGTCCGAAGGGTTGAGCTTCAAATTGATACCGATCTCATGAAAATCCGTCGAAAGTTTAGGCAGCCATACATACATGCATACATGATGATTGCAACGTCTTGTCAGACGAGAGCCACTCCATCAGTCACTAAAAGTCCATGTGCCCGAATATGACTTTTTAGCCCTGCCAGCGACTTGCACACCCTCAAGCAGACATGACACTGAAAACGCTCACTGATTTGTATGAGACTAACAGCAGCGGAACCTGTGATTAACAAAACCTGCCTTCGACAACAGAGCCCGATCACACACCTTACAGATCCAGAGATCTCCATGGTTGGGCGGCAAGGTTTGGCATTTCCTACATGCTCTCTTAAGCTTCTCCCGGTCTATTTTGGCTGCTTCATAGTGTTCTGCACCCCTGTATATCAGTGTCCTCCACTGCTTGCGATCATACGCTAGGGACTCTCAACTGTCAAGAGGAATATGAAAGCTCACCAGACTCTCCTTGATGCTATCACGAAAACGTTTTTTGGGCTTGTGCTGGGGTCTTTTTCCAAGAAAGAGCTCACCATAGAACAATTGTTTTGGGAGACGATAGTCTTCAAACCGGATGAGATGACCCGCCCAACGCAACTGGTTCTTAATAACAATGGTAGCAATACTGGTTGTTTTGGCCTTTTTTAAGACATATGTATCAAGGACAAAGCTATACCACTTTAAACCAAGAATGTGTCTAAGGCAGTGCTGATGGAACCTCTCAAGCAATTCTATATGTGTCCGGTACAAGGTCCAAGTTTCAGATGCGTAGAGTAGGGATGGTACTACACATGCTTGATATACTGAAATTTTAGTTGTCAGAGTCAGATCACCGTCAGACCAGACTATCTTGTAGCCTTCCAAAAGCATTAGATGCCTTGCTGATTCTCTGTCTTATTTCCGCATTAAGAGTGCCATCATTTGATAAGGCACTCCCAAGGTAGACAAAATTTTTTACGACTTTCCACAGACGAAGATATCAGGTTCCACATACAGATCATTGGGAGCGGGAGTGTACATGACTTTAGTTTTCTTAATGCTGTCAGTCCGAAGCAGGTACAAGCATTTGTAAAGAGATCCATCACTAGTTGCATATCTACTGGGGAGTGTGTTTCCAGGTCAGCATCATCAGCATACAACAGTTCCCTAACAAGCCCATCACTAACAAGTGTTTTGGCTTGGAATCTTGTGAGGTTGAACACCTTTCCAGTCGTTCGGAATCTAATATAAACACCCATATCACAATCGTGGAAACCATACCAGAGCACAGCAGTCAAATAGAGCGAAAACAATGTTGGTGCAGCTATATCACCCTGCTTCACACCATTATCAATGGGGAATTCTTCCGAAAGCTGACCATTGAAGTTGACGCGACCTTTCATACTATGATGAAGTTGCTTGAACTTGTCTGTAAAAGCAGGTGTACAGCCAAATTTTTCCAGCAGTTTCCAGAGAGCCTCACGGTTGACTGTGTCAAACACCTTGGTTAAGTCCACAAACACCTGGCAAAGAGGCATACGCTGTTCAATACATTTTTCCAAGAGCTGTCTAGCAGAAAACACCATATCCACAGTTCCTCGCCCACCTCTAAAACCAGACTGGGATTCCGGAAGGATATTAGGACATACATAGTTTTCCAATCGGTTTAGCGAGAGCCGTGCAAATACCTTTCCAACCGCACTCAGCAGCGAGATACCTCGATAATTTCCACAATCAGATCTTGTACCCTTTCCTTTGTACAACATAACCAAGATGGCATCTACCCAGTCTTGGGCAACCGGGTCACCCTGCCATACTGACAGTATCAAAGAGTGGACCACACAATGTACATTGACACCATCATGTATCAGCAGCTCAACAGGGATGCCATCCAGCCCAGGGGCTTTGTTCGAGTTTATCTGTTTTATGCAGTCAACTGTTTCCACAAGAGTCGGTTCAACATCAAGTTCCGGACAAAAGGAACATTGAGGGATACTTTCTATTGCAGCAACATCAACATTGGATGGGTTATGAAAAAGATCATGAAAGTGTTCATGCCATCGATGCTTAATTTCATCTGAGGTTTTCAGCAAGGTTTTCCCGTCCTTCGCCAGGAGTGGTGTAGTTGAAGAGGATTTCGGACCATAAGCCTGATGAAGCAAAGTGTAGAATGTCTTGACATCTCTATGATCGTAGGCAGTCTGTATCTCCCTGGAGAGGTTAGACCACCATTTGTTTTTTTATTTGGCGCACACAACACTGAACCTCACTCCTAACAGAAGAAAAGTGGGCAGCGAGCGCTGGCTCGTTCAGAGGTGAAGAGTTGAGAAGTTTCAAATAAGCTTTCCGCTTTCTATCAATTTGAGGCTTAATTTGATCGAAATTATCAGCAAACCAATCTCTATGTCTGGGAACCTTCAATCCAAGAACTTCAACACCTTTTTGGTATATTGTATCTCTTACTGTCTCCCAGTCACAATCTGAGAAATCCACCTGGTTGAAAGCAGATTTCAAGGAACTTCGTACGACTGGATCCTTCAATTTGGAAACATCAATACGTTTAGGCACTTTGACACCATTGAAACGGCTTTTTTTGCGAACTGTAATTCTCAGTTTAGCTCTGACCATTAAATGAAAAAAAAAAATAACAGCAACATGCATGCATACATACATACATACATACATACATTTAAACAGACAAGTGAGATTTATATTGTAGGTTTTCGCCTAAAGAAACAGCAAATTTTTAGATTTGCTTGATTGTTTTTTAATATTCGCTTCCATTATTTATTCGTTTTATTGCCCCCCCCCCTTTAATAAATATCATATAAAAAGTTTTTGAAGCATTTACGTAGAAATTATACAAAAGGTTTTGCTGGGTGACATCGATTAAACTTAGCAGTATACTTTACTTTTACTTTAGCATGTTATTAGCTTTACTTTTACTATTAAAATACTGGTTTTCAGAGACTTACAAATACTATGGTTCTGGATGTGCCTTGTTTGTCTTTCACCCAAACGTTATGTAATATAAAGCATCAATGTTTTTCAGTCCGATCAAATACTAGTAGGGAGACCCGACAGTGGCCGGGACTGGATGAGGATCAACTAGTTTTTTTTTATATTTTATTTTTTATTTATTTTTTTTATTCAATCTTCATCCCAAACAAGGCAAGTGCCACTTTGAAGTAGGGGGCTACTATCGGGGACAATTAGCGGGGTAGTTATGAAGGGAGATGAGTAAAAAGATGTCTGTTCACATTACACTTGAACTTCTGCATATCAGTACAGTAGGGAAAGCAGTATCCCGGAAGGGAGTTCCAAAGACTTGCAGTTCTGAGGAAGAAACTATTGGAGTAAAAGGCTTTCTTACACCTATGGATCTCTACTGTAAAGGGGTGGGACTTAGTTGCTTGTCGTGGGTAGTCACGTCGAGGAGGTACAAGTGCTTGCAGTTCGTCAGAGCAGCCACCATTAAAGTATTTGTAGAGCAGGTTATCTAAATCGATGAAATTTAATCAACTCGATCGATTACCTGCTTTAGTTGGGGGATCACCGATGGCGTACCGGGACGAAGTTTTACATGCCGTAGTGACTTAGTCCACATTGTAGTCAATATTGCACTGTAGAGAATCTATTGCTGATTTTATAAAATTATTTTTTTATATAATAGGTTGAATAAAATTTTCAATTGCAAAACACAATTACCGAGGTTTAACTACGCTCTAAACAGAAATATAAATTTCGAACGAGCTCCTGTCTTATCAAAGAACCTACTATTGATTTTGTATGCTAGGCTTTTCTACTTGTGCGGTAATAAAACTTTCCAAATGTACTTGTCATGTTAAATTGTATAAAAGTGTTAACTTTTGTTAAAATCAGACTTTCTCCTTTAATTGCATTTTTTCGATTATCAATTTTCAATACTTCTCAGACGCATTTCGAGGCAAAATTTACGCAAGAACATTCCGATCTACAGCAAATATCTCCGCATGAAATTTAAAAAAACAATCAGCGCAGCCATTTCCCAGCGCAATAGGGAACGGACTCATACACAGAGACAAAGTTTCTTTTATATAGATAGATATTAATAGGTTACTTTATTCTATGTTTCTGTATAGACGCGATTAATTAACCAATTATATAGCTGTGAGAATTTTTTAAAATACTTTTGAAATATAATACTTAGGTTTAAATTCATTTATTTATGTAATACTTAAGGAGTATTGAAATTAATATTTTAACCAAGTAAAACGAGTAAAAATATTCGCATGGGTTTTATATAGGGTATTGCCGGGGGTTGCCAATTAACTCGAACGATTATTAGAATCATTGTGATGTTTGGAAAATACAATGTGATAATATATGCATCGATACGAATTAGGTATTTTACAAATAAAATATTTATGGTAGAAAGGTATAGAGAATGTTAGTTGGAGTGTTAGAACAAACGGGAATACAATTAAATTTAGGAATTTCTAAACGAACAGTAGAGATCATGTATAAACATCAGATGATCTTAATGTTACACGTATTAATGACGTAATAAAAGGGATGTATCTTTTGAGACACGTACAATTTTTAGTTATAGTTTAGAGCCAGAGTGGAAGATTTAGACAAATTAGCACGGAAGATATCGTCTCCGCGTTTGGAAGCTGGGAAAAACGCGAGTTTGGAATACTGTAGGAATCAAAAGAGCCCGACACAAACTTCGAAATGTAAATAAAGTTATATCAAGTATATAACCTATTGTTGTTGGTTTATTTCGAAGGAAAGATAAACTCGGATAATTAGGAGAGAAGGCGACACAATGGAGAGACGTATGTTCTGTGCCTGTGCGCTAGACAAACATAATAATGAACTATTTTGTAATCTGTACTGCCATGCCACGTACACTTGACCCACGATAGACGCTTCCCACACACATTGATCATGATAGACGGTTTTATTGATGCACATATGTAAAATGACTCTGTTCAGTCTCGATAGAGAAAGGATACCCCCTGTAAGACCAGCTATGTTTGTAATTGTAAGGCAAGGGTTGCGCAATGCTTAACCACACCTCTCCTGAATCTGCACTGTTTAAGTCCAGTGGCAAGGAGAAGTCCAGGACGACTGGAAACAATGCCTAGATAAATGAAGAGCAAATACAGCACCTGGAAGTTCCAAATGGTCACCCATTGACCAGGTTCAACATTGACCAGGTTCAACGTTGCTTAGCTTCGGTGATCCAGCGAGAGCCGGTGTGTAAACAGGATTAGGGTTCAGAGGTAGGAGCAAAGGGTTTTTGGAATTTTTTTCCATTTTCCTGGGTAACACCGTTGCACGAATCCCGCCAGTAGCAAATATATTTACAATAAAATAAATTGCAAATTATTTAAATATAAAACTTTATTACGTCACGCTGAAAAAGTTTCGCAAAAGATTTTCCTATAAAAATGCAGTGCAAATTATGATACCATAAAAATTAATTTAATTATTTCACTATAAAAACACATTTCAAATTAATTTAATTTAAAAAATGCAACGTAAATTGTTTTACTGCAAAAAGTATCGCAAATAATGTTGCTATAAAAATTTGCAAATTAATTTACTATAAAAATGAATTACAAATGTCACACCCTTTAACACAGAAATGCATTGGTTTACGTTATGTATTTCACGGCATATTAACTTTATTAACCGTTCTTATTATTATCTACGTTTTAATTTTTGCTATCAAAATAACTGCAAGGGTTATTTTATGTTCCCTTTTTAGAATATACGTATATATAGCTATATACACAGGTATAAATGTGTATATAGCTATATGTATACATATATATGTGTATATAGATATATGCATATATATGTGTGTATGTAGAAGTAAAAAAATATACAGTTAATATAGGATGGTCGTAGCTAAGTGGTCAACAACACGGATTGAAAACCTGAAGGTCTCGTGTTCGACTCTAATTTGTTTCACAGAAATACATTTTTTTACATGGTAGTCACCACTTATCAAGGCCGGGAAGCCACTCGGGGATAAGGGTTATACTTTTAACAACGCACATTGTATTTAAACTCTCCGAAACGGGGCAAATAAAATGCAACAGAATACACATTCACATTGTTAATATTTTTGAGGATGACACTACAAAAATATTTATATTGTTTGTTTGTTGTGTTCTAGAACTTGTCTCTCGCCGGTTGTGCTGAAATACTACATAGTGACCCCCCCCCAAAAAAAATAAACGGGCCCCAACTCTAATTAGGCACCGTTTCTCAGTGTTTTGTCCGAATGAAATGAAACTTTGGTCATAACTAGTTTATTACATTAAAAATATCACATCAAAACACTAGGGGTTTTGGCCTTTTTTTCTCCGGTCTACAGCATATATTCTAGATGGCCGCCATTTAACTTTTGTTTTTTTTGGGGTCACCCTGTATGCATGTGTTATCTGATTGTTTGGTAGATTTATTCGAATTAATAGTCTTTGGTTTTGTAAAGAAATAGTCTACTGATGATAGTTTGGTATAACCCATAGTGGAAGCGTTATGTTGAGAGTGGACGTGGGAGTAATGGTAATTGAAAGGATGACTCCACATCTAATCAAAGCTTTATAATTTCGAACTCAAAACATTATGCTCATACACACAATCGTGCATATTCATGCGTATGACAAGCAGCAAAATCGCATGCCTTCACTTTAAAAAATCATCCAATGTAAGAAATTTAAATGTACTGTGAACAAACATGTCAATCAGCAACACCCTACGTAGTGTCTCTATAGATATGTTCACTAATTCAAAGTGGCTCTGTACGTTATAGTGGCAATTTGACATGCCCGGGGAAAATATAAGTAAAAAAACAAAACAAAAAAAAACTGATGATTGAATGTTACGTTTTAACTGTAATGGTTTTGGATCAAAGATACACAAAGATAATTGATTCATACAATCTTTTTCTACGATGAGAATATTTATTTATTTATTTTTTTTTTTTCAATTTTCACCTCAAACAAGGCACAGTGCCACTTTGAAGCAGGGGACTACTATCAGGGACTTAATTAGCGGGGTCATTATGAAGGGAGATGAGTAGAAAGATGTTTGTTAACATTACACTTGAACTTCTGCATATCAGTGCAGTTGGGAAAGTAGAATCCCGGAAGGGAGTTCCAAAGACCTGCAGTTCTGGGGAAGAAACTATTGGAGTAAAAGGTTTTCTTGCACCTAGGGATCTCTACTGTAAAGGGATGAGACTTAGTAGCGTGTCGGGTTTGTCGGGGTAGTTACGTCGGGGAGGTACAAGTGTTTGCAGTTCGTCAGAGCATTCACCATGAACGTATTTGTAGAACAGGCAGAGGGATGCAACATCTCGTCGATGGGACAGAGGCTGAAGCCTAGATGACAGTTCAGGACCTATCAGCTTGGCGACTCTCTTTTGAACCCTGTCCAGGAGCGAGAGACAAGCAGCAGATGCACCAGCCCAGATGTGACAACAGTACTCGATACATGGGCGAATGGTGACCTTATAGAGGTATAGGATACTGTCAGGCGTAAGTAGTTTTCTAGCACGGTAGAGGGAGCCAACCTTCATTGCAGCAGCCTTGGCAATGCTCTCAATGTATCTATTCCAGTTCATATTCCCTGTAAACGTTAGGCCGAGGAGTTTAAAAGAAGTACTTTCAGGCAGAATATAGAACATTTAGAAAGCAACACAAATGGAATGCACCTTCAACGATACGTTTATCTATTTTAAGACTCATCAACCTTTTTGGATTAAAGTTTTGAATTCTTGAGATGAGGGCTGATTGTTCACATTATATGTAGTGATCGGACTATTGTTCTCATCTTGAGTGTTATTCGTGCAACGTTTCGGTCGGTTTAGCCTTCGACCGTCCTCAGGCATCTTGGTTGTTGTCAGAACCTTTTGAATTAATTTAATGCCCAAATATACTACTTTTTTAAAACGATTGGTTCATTTGATATCTATCCTTGTTCAGTATGTAAATACTTTGGGATATATTTCTCTACCGAGAGGCGTGAACTATTATAAATGCTTGTTTTTGTCTCATGCTCACTACAAACAACGCATATTGCCACGAAAACGTAAGTGCCTTCTATGATACGACTTAGCATGGGGCAAGTTTAGGAGCCGGGCAGTAAGATGTTTGTTCAAATTACATTTAAATTACTACATTTGTGTACGACCCGGGAAACACAGCGGTTTGAGAAAAGAAGCTATCAATGCGGACATTTTTCCCACATTCATGGACTTCTACAGTAAATGGGGTGAGATCTTACTAATGGGGTGGATCGGCGATATTTCTGTTTGAGGAGGTTACAATAAGTGATGGGACGATCCCAATATTTTTCCCGATTCCGATACAATTACCGATTCTTCACTTAATCTCCGATTCCTATAAAATTACTTATTCCGATTCCGATTCTTTATAAATCTCTAAATATTTAACTATAAAATAGTTTTTTTTCTTCTGATTAGTGGAAAAGAACAAAATAAATGTGCAGGTATTTTCTCAAACGTAAAAGTACACTTGTGAGATGTGATGCACATGATTAAGTTTTACTGGTAGTTTAAAGTAAAAAATTATTTATTATTTTATCATTACTGTTAGCAGTTGAAGATTTTGTTTTGAAAAAAAAATGAAATAAAAATAATAATTAAAGAAATCGTTTTGGGGCATCAGAAAAGAAACACAGAGTTTTCCGATTCCGATACTGATTCTGATACCCCCAAAAGTTCCGATTTTTTCGATTCCCAATTTCGATTCCGATAATCGTCCCAACACTAGTTAAAATGCAGTAAGTTCATCAGGACACTTGTAGAAAAAGCACATGTATGCAATTTTGTGGCCATGCGATAGTGGCTGAAGCTCGGTAGAAAACCTGTTAGTTTGGAAATTTTCTATGCCCTGTCCGAAAAAAAGAGGCTAACGTTTGATAGACAACCGCAAATGTGGCAAAAGTACTCCATGAACGGCCATTTGGTAGCTGTATAGAGATATAGTATACTGGCGAATGTAAGAAGTTTTGTAGCACAGTATAGGGAACCTCATATCTTTACGCAGACATGGCAACGTTTCTATGCATTAGCGTCAATCCAAAACATTCAA
Source organism: Euprymna scolopes (assembly GCF_053919585.1). NCBI lineage: Eukaryota > Metazoa > Mollusca > Cephalopoda > Sepiida > Sepiolidae > Euprymna > Euprymna scolopes. The sequence continues at coordinate 110,635,232 of NC_136493.1, read as the reverse complement.
ACGACGGACTATTGGGAAGAGCATTATTCGCCATGATAATCTGTGGTTGGAGAAGTTTCTCCTAATTTTTTCATACAGAGAATCCTCGTCTCGTTAGCATGTAAATGTCCATTTTCAGCTTTATCTCTGTATCTACTATTATATATAATGGAACTGTGTGTGTGTGTGAGAGAGAGAGAGAGAGAGAGAGAGAGAGAGAGAGAGAGAGAGAGAGAGAGAAAGAAAGAGAGAAAGTTCTCTGTGGACTCGAAAAGGGCTGGGTCGATTTTTACAAAAAATTCATACGAAGGTACATTATGTGTCTGCCAATGTTCTTAGGTATTGTATCGGGATGTCTTGAATAAGGATCGATAATCCATAATCGAAATAATCTGATGAAAGAAGAAACAGGTAATTTTGCTCAAAGTTAACGCCGTACACAAACTAACCTTACAAGTGCGTTTGAGAAATTTTATTACCACACCAGCCGAAAGGTACAGAGTATAAAATCAACGGTAGGTTCTTTGATATGACAGGGAAAGGGGCGTTCGAAATTAATGTTTTTGTTTAAACCACAATTGAACCATGATACTTGACTTATTCATTTTAAACTTAAATTCCAATCATTATCAATGCATAACAAGTAAGGCCAGGAATATAACAGTAGGTTCTTTGATATGTCAGTGGCGCATTCTAAATGATTGTTTCTGTTTAAAGACAATTGAAGTATGATTCTTGAGTTTTGTATTTTAAACGTTAATTCAAACCATTATATATAAACTAATTTCATAAAATGAACGGTGCAATGTAGACTACAATATATTGTGGATTAAGTCATGTGAAGCTTTCTTTCGGTGCATACCCAAGATTGGTCCCCAGCTAGAGTAGGCAATCGATCGATTTGTTTGAAAAATGCGCCTTTGTCTTGAATAAGTAAGTATCGATACGCCATCATATTTTATTGTTCATTTTACGGCATATAGATTAACACCAGTATACGACAATAGATGCCTTACGGACTTCTGGTTTTCTTTTGTTTTATAAAATAGAAAGGCTCATTGCATAAGAATTATGCCTAAACACAGCACATTTTTTAAATAATTAATATGCTAGTTTGATCTGTCTGTCTTACGTTTCTCCCTTTCTTTCTCCCTCCTTATATATATATATATATATATATATATATATATACATACACATATATATATATATATATATATATATATATATATATATATATATATATATAAAAGTGAACGTGTGTGTGTGTGTGTGTCTATGTGTGTGTGTCTGTGTATATTTCCGTACGCAATAACTCTGTCAATTTTAAGCCTACAAATTCGAAATTTGATATACAGGGTACTGAGATGTGGGGAAATTGATGTGACTGGTTTGCGGACAGAAATCTGGCGATTAAGGGGTCAAAGTTCAACGATTTGACCTTTGAGAACTGTACCAAACTCCTCCTACAATTTTGGGTCTAAACACGTGAAATGTTGGATATAGGTTCCTTGGACAGGGATCTAACTTAATAACTTTATTTGAGCCCTAAACAATAAATTTTAAGGCGTCATAATAGTGGTCAAAGTAAATAAAATTTACCTTTTTTTTTGCTCAGCATACACCTCAAAACACCCTTGCAACGCCGGGCACCCATTTTAGTATATCTATAAAAGTGAACATGTCTCTGTGTGTGTGTGTGTATGTGTGTGTGTCTGTGTATATTTCCCTACGCAATAACTGTCAATTTTCAGTTTACAGACTCGAAATTTTATATACAGCGTACAGAGATTTGGGAAAATCGATGTGATCGGTTTTTGGCCAGAAATCTTGCGATTAAGGGGTAAAAGTTCAACGATTTGACCTTTGTGAACTCTACCAAACTCCTCCGACAATTTGGGTCTTCACACTTGAAATTTTAGATATAGGTTAGTTGGACATGGACCTAACTTAATAACTTGAGTTGAGTCCAAAACAATAAATTTAAAGGGGTCATAATTAGGGTCAAATGTAAAAAAAATTGACCGCTTTTTTTTTTTTTGCTCAACATACACCTCCAAATACCCGTGCAACGCCGGGAACTCATGCTAGTATATAAAAGTAAAAGTGTGTGTGTGTGTGCGTGTGTGTGTGTGTGTGTGTCTGTGTACATTTCCCTACGCAATAACTCTATCAATTTTAAGCCTACAAATTCAACATTTGATATACAGGGTACTGAGATTTGGGTAAGTTGATGTGATTGGTTTTCAGACAGAAATTTGGCGATTAAGGGGTAAAGTTCAACGATTTGACCTTTGAGAACTCTACCAAACTCCTCCTATAATTTTGGGTCTAAACACGTGAAATTTTAGATATAGGTTCCTTGGACATGGATCTAACTTAATAACTTTATTTGAGCCCTAAACAATAAATTTTAAGGGGTCATAATAGGGGTCAAATTAAAAAAAATTGACCTTTTGTTTTTTTTGCTCAGTATACACCTCAAAACACCCGGGCAACGCCGGGCACCCATGCTAGTATATATATATATATATATAATTCTAGTTTATATGTTCAAATTTCATTTAAAAGGATCAATTTTCACTAAGGGCCTCAAATTATTTGATCTTTTTATGGATCGTTCGTTTATGGGTCCTTAGCCGGTTAAAATAGTTTTTAAATGGGTCAAATTTGAAAAAATATCGTTATTCATTTTGTACATTAATCTTAGTTTATTCTTAATCAGTTAATAACCCTGTCACGTTTCTATAGTGGTAATCTATAATAATATATACGGAATCTGAACAAATTAAAATATCATATTTATGCGTATTTTACCATCGGGCAATATATATGTATATATATATAATAATATTATGAACTAATTGAAGAGTTCAATAGTATTACAAATCCTCTTCGTGTTATCGCGCAGTATGTATAATATTTCTTAAGATCATTGGAATCCTTATTTATCTATATAAATAGAACAGTACATCAATGTATGTACGTCTGTGTATGTGTGTGTTTAACCGATAAACTCTGAAACTACTGGTCACGTAACACTGAAATTAACAAGAAATAGTAATCATACACCATGGATGGTTTATAACGAGTAAAATATTTGTTTGGCTGGATTAAAAACGCGTACAGAATTCAGCAAGTTAACGTGCAAAATGTTCATTTCAACTTTTCGACATTTGTATTAGTTTGCGGATGGGTAAACTAATCATAGTTAAAAGTGATTTAAATATACGATTAATATATTTTAAATTAATATATTAAACGTATTAAAATATTAAAATTATGATAACATATAATCCACTACGAGAGAGGAAAACTCTGTAGAGTCATATCAAATATTAAAATATAAACTTTTCAGTAATAGTTATCTGAAAAACTTTTTATAAAGAATTTCTTCGTACAGTACGCGTGTGGAAATATTACAATCTGCAATTAACTTTACCTGAGCAAGTTTTATGAGTTTCGTAATATGCATACATTTGAACATTTAAACCCTCTCCATCTGGTCTGGATTACACCTTTATTTATTGTTATGGGTTTGACGATTGTGCCTTTATTTATTGTTATGGATTTGACGAGTGTGCCTTTATTTATTGCTATGGATTTAACGATTGTGCCTTTATTTATTGTTATGGATTAGACGATTGTGCCTTTATGTTTCTTCATTGAACCTAACTATACCGTGGAATATCCTTTTTTTCAAATCTTGGCTCCTTTTAGGTTTTTAATGCAAGCTTTTTATTTTATTTTTTTTCAATCGATGGGCTGAATAGCAAGATTTATAAGTCTCTATAAACATTATTTTGCTAAAACATTTTCTCTGATGAGATGAATATATTATTAAAAATCCCTAGACAAATGATAAAATTAAAATATTTTGTATTCCTTGTCGAATACTGCATTTGTCGTAATTTTTTTTAGTTTAGTGAATGTAGTTCCAAATTTTCACGCACACACACACACACATACACACACACGCACACTAACACACACACACACACACACACATATATATATATTATTTTATAGAGGGAATTAGACCTGTAGTCTAAAGAGCAAAGTTTAATTTAATGCATTAATATACTTTAGAAGAACAATGCTCATAGTAATGTAGATATATAATAAGCTCAATAGGTATATTTATCCTAGAGCTATATTAATATTGAGTATAAGGCTTGATAATTGTAAATCATATACATATATATATATATATATATATATATATATATATATAACTACTTCATTTACTCACATAAAATTAATATACGAAAGTATAAATTTATGCGTAAACTTTAAGTATTTACTTCAAAAGTGCTAAATACGTAGTTAGAGCTAGTTAGTAAGTTATAAAATATATATGGCGATTAAGCTACACTGAATATTCCGCGTTTCATCCACTCTAGAACTCTTCAGGCTTATGCGCATAAGCCTGAAGAGTCCTAGAGTGGATGAAACGCGGAATATTCAGTGTAGCTTAATCGCCATATATATTTTATAACTTACTATATATATATATATATATATATATATATATATATTGAGTAAAACGGTTGATAATTGTAAATTTTGAATCAGTTTCAAAAGGAAAAACAAACAAAATCAAACTGAGTGTACGATTGTTTCGGAAACGATATTGATTCTATTAAAATTGAGAATAAGCATTGACAATAATTGACAAATACATATGTTTTCGAATATAATCTCATCAGTACAAAAAGAGTTTTAAATTTGAAAGAAACTCTAAATATTTATTTCAACCATTCCTCAAAAAAATTCAACATGCCCACCTATGTAATGACGCACTTTAAAACACATTTTGTAATGAAAATTCATAATGTATTTAATTTTCTTTTTTTTTTCTTTTAATGTTATCCTAATTTTTCAATTTTAATTCAACATAAAATTTACAACTTTTAGCTCATGTTTTAAATATTTTTAGAACTATTCGCCTTATTTACTACAAAAATGCTATATATATATATATATATATATATATATATATATATATATATAAATATATATATACATATAAATATATATACATATAAATATAAATATATATATAAATATAAATATATATATATAAAAATGTATATATATAAATAAATATATATATATAAATATATATATATAAATAAATATATATATAAATGTATATATATATAAATATATATATAAATATATATATATAAATATATATATAAATATATATATATATAAATATATATATATATATATATATATATATGTATGTATATATATATATGAGGGCTGCTTGAGTTTTAACAGACTATGGATACTCACGAAGGGGTGCCTGGGCGTGAAATTTTCGTGACAGAAGGTGCGCAATCTCCAACCACACCTCTCCTCAGACGACATTGTTAAATACCATTGTTAAATACAAGACAACTGGAAACAAATGCCGAGACAAGCAGAGAGCACATACAGCGCCTAGAATTCCCAAATGTCATCCATCTGGTACTAGCCAGGCTCGCCATTGCTTAACTTCGGTGATCTGACGGGAACCGGTGTGTCAACGCGATTTCATATATATCTATAATATAAACGTTTCTGTGTGTCTGGTCATGAATAGGTTCCTATATGGTTGACTATTTTAGAAAACTGATCACATAATGATAAAAGATGTATTGAGACACAGGAATGGGTATGTTTGATCTGGCATAATGATGATTCATTAAAATTGTGGGGTCTGCGTACGCGCCTGGTCCACAAAGTATGGAAATAAAAAATTAAAAAAAAATGTTTACGTGTGTTTTTCATAGATGTACATAATAATACTTTGATAAGTATGTTTTAACTTAAATAGGGATAGTATAATAAATGTGAGGTCTACGTTCGCGTCTTGCCTCCATAGAATGAAAATAGGTATAAACTTTAATAAAGACCTTTTATATCTATCTGCGTAAGCATACTTTGATAATTATGTTTCAGTTTGAAGAAATATGGTATAATAAAATTATGGAGTGTTCGTTCGCGCCTGACCTCCATAGAATGGAAATATGTCACAAAGTTTACCAAAGTTTTTTTAATATAGATCCACAGACTATTGTGATAAGTGTTTCAGTGTGAACAGGTATGGTATAATAAATTATGGGGTTTATTCATTTTATTTTTACATTCATCATATTTTGCTTTGGTTTTGATACCCCCAAATTCGAAGCTATCTCTTTACACCCGTTCCTTTTCATAACTTATCATACTTTCATAAACCAGAGTCCATTTTCTGTAGATTGTTTTTGTACCAGGTCAACGACGGATACTTTTGCCAGTATATATATATATATATATATATATATATATATATATATATATATGTACATACATATATATAGATGTATATATATATATATATATATATATATATATATATATATATATATATATATATACAGCGTGTTCCACAACAAAGGACATATTTTTTATACGTATTTAAAAGTGGATAGTTTATTTTGGGACATCCTGGATATATATATATATATATATATATATATATATATATATATATATTATTGACTCTATAATAAGAAATGCGAAATCTGTATGAATTAAAACATTTAAGTGTCGTATGTTACGACCGACAAGATCATGGGCTCTCGCTATTATAAGATAAATACACTTAAATGGCATTATTTTGGTCCATTGATTCTTATGTCATCACACATGCGCAAGGAGAAAATATGTTTTTCTGTGTTACTTTTGATTATGTCAACAATGTCTTTAAGGTTTACATGAAAAAATTATAGTACGTGTGTGAATTGGTTTCTTTTTAAGATTAAAACTTCTTAAGGTTAGGTAGCAAGTATTTTACGGCATTGCAAAGTATGTTTTCTTGTTTATTCCTGTATTTAATGTAACAATCATTCATTCGTCTAAAGATTGCTTTCTCTTAGGAGTAAACCTTGACAATCCCTTTGGGTGTATAGTATTTTAGAGTATGAGACATTATCAGAGTTTAAGACTAATAATGTATTGGTCGGTAAGAGTAAAACTTGGTATTTTTGCAACTGTCTTCTTTACACTATTCTCTCTTTTCCTCTCACTGTCTCTTTATCTCTCTCTTTGTTGCGGACCAGAGACAAGACGAGGCTAAAACAATGTTATTAAACATATCGTGGTGTGTTCTTCTATCCTTATTGTTTCTCGCGTTGAATAATAAACATACAGAAGCCATTCATCACTGGAAAGATCACAAATATGCGAAGCTGAAAATAGGCAACATTTAAAAGACCTTATTTTTCTTAAAGATTGTTTGAATTTTACATTTTGTTCCTAAATTACTCAATGTCTTAGTTAGATTGTGTTAAAATTACAGAAAGATATCATGAAAAATAAAGAATCTATTAAAGTTCCAAAGCCTTCAGTGACTTTTTGGACACCTTGTATATAGTAATAAAATTAAGCTGAAAAATAAGAACAGTAACGCCCACTGTTAAAGATGGCGATAACACTGATAAAGCAACCAATGTTTCTGTATTTTTCCACTAACTTTTTAACAAAACAAAAGAAAAATCTTACTTGTTTTTGCTTACTGACGTTATATTTTTCGCTGTCACATCTGCTCTACAAAAGTGTTAACGAGTAAAGAGCTTCGGAAAACTATTTGGGACACTGTTATCTCACTGGCCACAGAGACTAATCATTTCCTTCTTTGCTACGTCTGTTTAAGACTTTCGGTTCGTGATGTTATATACTTACATATACTTATAACCTGTAACCTTTTAAATGGCATCTACCTTTGTCTGTTTGGTTGTGAAATTACGTAAAGAATTTCTGATTTTAACCATACTTGTAAACACTCGCATCTCTCTCTCTCTCTCTCTCTCTCTATATATATATATATATATATATATATATATATATATATATATATATATATATATATGTATATATATATATATATATATATATATATATATATTGTGTGTACAGAAAGTTGTTAGTTGAGACAGATCATTGGTACCGTCGGTTTCAAGCCCGATAATAAGGCCCGTTTAAGGTATCCTTATCAAGCTCTCTTCAGCAAATATTCGTCGAGACGAATATTTGCTGAAGATAGCTTGATAAGGATACCTTAAACGGGCCTTATTATCGGGCTTGAAACCGACGGTACCAATGATCTGTCTCAACTAACAACTTTCTGTACACACAATATAAATACGCTCTTACAATTTGGATTTTCCTTTTAATTGAGCACTCTGCTGGAATTCTTTTTCAAAAAAAAAACTAATCATATATATATATATATATATTTATTTATATATATATTTATATATAATATATATTTTATAAAGGACTCAAAGCCTAATAAAGGGTAATAAATGTACAGTAGTCTATAGAAAAACGTCGTAGTAATTGTTAGTAGTGGAAATTTGGTAAATTTGATTATTTAAGAGGACGGCTCATCAAGAACTTGTTTACGTTGGACTTGAGGACAACCATATTGTAGTCAACTGAAAAGCAGGAAATCGGAACAGAGTTCCACAGATGTGAAGAAAGAAGCTTTGTTTATAGAATTTACGTTTAGGTTTAGGTACAAATAAAGAGTCGGGGAAATAATTGATAGTGGTTTCAGGTAGACGGGTGTTTGTCGTGAAAGTCGGATCAGGGGGATCATAGATTGGAGCTCAGACGAGCACTTGCTCGTTACGAAATTACGATAAAGTAGAGACAGGCTCGCAATATCTCTTCTGTGGGAAAGAGGTTACAGAAAAGAGAAAAGAGTCATTCCCCACTAGACTACGAAGTTTTTTTTTTTTTTTTAACTTTATCAAGGTAAAATAAACTGTTTCTCGCAGCTTCTTCCCATATTTGGCAACAATACTTCATCCTTAGACGTACTTGGCTCTTATACAGGTAGAACATCAGCAGTGAGATATCTACTTAAGTGGTAGAACGATTCCACCATTTTTTTAGTGACCTTGTCAACGGATTTAATGTACATATTCTATCTCAGATCAAGAGTAAAGATTTTCAAAACATAGAGCCTCTCCAAGATGAGAGCCATTCATTTCAATTGATAGTAGGTAATTGTTGATAGAAAGATAGAAGGTTGGTCTTATATGCATTAAAATTAACCAGCCACTTCTTTTCCCATTGAATCAAGTGATCAAGATCAGGAGAGAGAGAATCAGAGACAACTTTCTCGTGTACGGCCTTTGAAGTGTTGCCATGGATGGTAGTGTCGTCAGCATAAATGTCAACAAATGGTCTTAAGATGTGATTTGGGAAATTGTCAGGAACAGAGTTGGGCGAAGGATTGACCCCTGAGGGACTCCAGCATTCATACTGTATGCTTCTGATTTCTGCCCATCAAGCACTAATCTTATGAACCTATCAGAGAGAAATGATTTAATAATTGAAAAGACATTGCCAGCTATATCGTAGGTGGGGATTTTGTTGAGTAGACCTTTATGCAATCACCCTATCAAAGGCCTTTATATGGCAAGAGCAATTGCTGTAGAAAGGAAATCTCCATCGAGAGATTCGCTAATGCTATGAGATAACTGTTATCACATCTGCTATGGATCTAGCATACAGGAAAGCATATTTCATGTCACTGAGAGGGTTTTTTTTACTAAGGTGGTTGACTACTTCTCTATTTAAGACGGATTCCAGCAACATATTCATGACGCACAGGAGACTGATTAGTCTGTATGTAAAGAGAGAGAGAGAGAGAGAGAGAGAGAGAGAGAGAGAGAGAGAGAGAGAGAGAGAGAGAGAGAGAGAGAGATGATCAGTCACCTGAATTTTTAAATACGGGACATACTGACGAGGTTGCCCAGGGTGTTGCGAAGCAATTCTCCTTAAGACAACGCTTAAATAGCTTTGAAAGTGTGGGAGCTAGTTCTAGTTGAAGCTTATTGATTACTATAATAGAAATGCCGTCAGGACCAGTTGCTTTACTGAAATCAACGTTTTTGATAAGCTTGGCAACATCACGGACATATATTTGTATGTTTTCAGACGCAGGAGGAAATACAGGGGGCTGGCAGCCCTGATTGCATTGGGTAGATTTAGCTGCAAGTTTAGTTTTGTCGAATGCTGACGAGATTATCTCAAGTCCATTGATGATGGTTGAGATAGAGAACACACTTCTATTCAGGACATTGTTTGTTATTTGCCAAAATTGGTGGGAGCCGCTGCTCAGCCACTTTGGACTTGACGGACTGGGCATACAGCTCTCTCACGTTCTTTATTACTTATTTACAGTGTTTGCTGGTCATCCTGAAGGTGGCTTTAGTCTCAATATATCTATTACGTTGGAAGCAATGAAAATAGTGATTTCTGTGCGCCATGGCAGCAGTACATTCTGGAGAGAACCACAGTTGGTTGTTAGGTTTTTGCTGGAATTTTGTGAGGGTATGGAGCGGTCTATACCTACAATTAACCATTCAGTCAAGTCTGATACAATAGGGGATACGTTCTTTTTAAATATGGAATGCAGTGGTAAATGAACGGAAGCTATCCCTACATATAAATGTACGAAAAACAGCCATAGAGTATCGATATACTGTCAACAGAGAGGCATGTCTAAGGATTTATTACATTTTGTTTTTATATTAACGGAGATAACCGATTGGTCGGAAGATCCCAATGATGGCAGAACGGAAGATGAACATAGCTCACGGCAAGTTGCGAGAAAAAGTATCTAGGAAACCTGCATACTGCCCATTAGCAAATTCAATATTATAAACCGTTTCTCCATCATTGTATTTTTAAGTTAATAGTGTTGAGTAGAATTTAAACAGCATCATAATAGGATGTTTAATATTAAAGACGCAACGCTATTTACCAAGTGATAATTTGCATATGATGAGAGTCTGTGACTCAGATCGAAGCTGCTAGAAAAGTAGCTGTAATAAATGTTCATGTCTAGTATTGGAAGAGATGAAGAAATGCTGTCGCTCAGATTCCAAGGAATACTACCTGTTGTTGCAAGTAGCGATCATTGATAGTAATTCATGCGATAACTATTGTTGGGACGATTAATAAGAATCGAGAAACGGAAGGTTTTAGTTCTGTCCCACTAAAATAACTTAGACACCAGGGTTGGAAATAGGGATTAAGAAATCAGCGCCCACAATGATGGACACACTGACCTGCAAAACGTGCCTCAGCAGACCTGTCGTCATTTCCTGGTAAGGGCGCTTAGAGCAATTAGCAATAAACTAACACCTATTCAAAGAGAGGAGGCAAATTATAGTTTACAAACTCTCAATAAAAGTAAAACATCTACACCTTGATTACATTAAAGATACGTTAAGTGATGTCTTGGCATTCGGGCCAAGATCAAAGTGTAGTATCTGTTTTTCAGTTTTTGGTTCCCGGTTAGTGGGGGAGAAATACTTCGCGACTGAGACAATTTTAATTTTTTCTTCCTTTTCCCCACATTAAATAAAACGACCCTCGTGTCTAATTCTGCCCTCGTGGGCAGGCAAAATAAATAGGAACATTAAAGATTCGATGTAAACATTTTTTTTACTTGTGTATATAAATAAATAAAACACCATTTTCATAGATTTTGTTCCAGTAGAATATTATATAAAAAAGCATATAAACAATAATATTATATAAAAAGCATATAAACAATAATATTATATAAAAAGCATATAAAGAATAATATTATATAAAAAGCATATAAACAATAATATTATATAAAAAGCATATAAACAATAATATTATATAAAAAGCATATAAACAATAATATTATATAAAAAGCATATAAACAATAATATTATATAAAAAGCATATAAACAATAATATTATATAAAAAGCATATAAACAATAATATTATATAAAAAGCATATAAACAATAATATTATATAAAAAGCATATAAACAATAATATTATATAAAAAGCATATAAACAATAATATTATATAAAAAGCATATAAACAATAATATTATATAAAAAGCATATAAACAATAATATTATATAAAAAGCATATAAAGAATAATATTATATAAAAAGCATATAAACAATAATATTATATAAAAAGCATGTAAACAAATTATTTGAGTGATACACTTTAATGTCATTGATCTTTTAATGAATGTAAATGGTGATAGGACAAGTTGCAAAATATTGTCAAATTTCTATTTAATTAAATATGTCGATAGAGTATCTATAGTTTCGCCTGTGGTTATTTTAATGTTGTGGCTGTGTTATTTCAGTTGTTTTTGTTAATGGAATCGGAATCGGGAATTTAGGAATCAATCGATCGTTGTATTGGAATTAAGAAAAAAACATTGGAATCGTCTCAAACTAGTGAGTAAAAATAACGTGTTCCTGGAATGATATGAAAATATTTATCAGATTTGGCATAACATTCCTTTGGATGACTTTCTGGTTAGTGATATTAATTCTCAGCTGCAATAATGGGAAGTGATGGGGGTCTTGTGGTTAACGACACGGGCTGATAACCTGGGTGTCTCAACTTCGAATCTAGTTCGTTACATTAGAAATCACTTTCACTTAGGATGCTGGCAATCTTTACCTGGTCTCTTCCGTAATTTCCGATGTTTGTAAAGAAATAATTTTGACTGTTTAAAATTTTTTTTTTATTTAAACAAGAGTTTATATAATTTTTATAATTTTTATAATTCACGGTAAACAAAATAGAAATCATGCTATCGTATTAATTTTCTACTCTATGTTACACCATTATATTGTTAGTCGACTTGTTTTTGAACGTGAATATCACGTGGGGGAAAACAGAGGATTACACGATAGATGAGAGTTGGGGAAGGGCTTAGTAAATATAAACAACACATAGTAGAGCATTTTTCCCTCAATTTTTTAAAAATGTTATTTTTTCAAAATTAAAATCAATTAACGTCTACTTCTACTTCTACTGCTTCTGCTGCTGCTGCTGTTGGTGTTGTTGTTGTTGTTGTTGTTGTTCAACTTACGAATCCTGGTGGCGATGCTAGTTGTTGTGGTGGTTAATCTATAAAAAAGCATTGGGGTTAGCGCACTTGTTTTAATGTCCTGTACCACAGGCCTTGATGACAGACTTTGAAGAATCTATATATCTACAAAAGTGAAAGTATCTGTGTGTGTGTGTCTGTCTGTGTACATTTCTCTACAAAATATCTCTGTCAATTTTCAGCCAGAAATTTGGCTGTTAAGGGGTCAACGATTTGACCTTGGAGAACCCTACCAAAATCCTTCGCTAATTTTGGGACGAAACACTTGAAATTTTAGATATAAATTCCTTGAACTTAGTAACTTTATTTGAGCCCCAAACAATACATTTTAAGGGGTCATCGTTAAAAAATTTTAAGGGGTCATCGTTAAAAAATTTTAAGGGGTCATCGTTAAAAAATTTTAAGGGGTCATCGTTAAAAAATTTTAAGGGGTCATCGTTAAAAAATTTTAAGGGGTCATCGTTAAAAAAATCGGGGTCAAAGTTAAAAAAAATTGACCGCTTTCTTTTTTTTTGTTACACATACACCTCCAAACACCCGCGCAACTCCGGGTGTAAATACTAATATCTATAAAAGTGAAAGTGTGTGTGTATATGTGTGTGTGCGCCTTTCTGTCTGTATGTGTACATTTCCCTTCGCAATATCTGTCAATTTTCAGTCTACAGACTCAAAATTTGATATACAGAGTACTGAGATTTGGGAAAATCTTTATTATCAGATTTCGGCCAGAAATTTGGCTGTTAAGGGGTCAAAGTTCAACGATTTAACCTTTTAGAACTCTACCAAACTCCTTCGCCAATTTGGGGTATAAACACTTGAAATTTTAGATATAGGTTCCTTGGACGTAGATCTAACTTAATAACTTGATTTGAGTCCAAAACAATAAAGGTTAAGAGGTCATAATAGGGGTCAAATTTAAAAAAGTTGACATCTGCGGTCTCTACCAAATTAATCAGTCAATTTATGGTCTAAACATTTGAAATTTTACATAAAGAGTATTCAGAGATAGGGCAAGCTTTTTAATCAGTTTGGGTCGAAAATTTTTAGTTACCAATATATAAGTGTATGCATGTATGTTTGCATGTCTGAGTAATACTTTCGGCAGAGGTGACGGGGTTTCAGAAGATCAGTACCGTTTTGAAGCTCGACCCTTCAGACGAAAAATACCGAAAAATTGGCTAAAAACATTAATTTCTTCACCCTCAACTGGGCACTTTTCTACAGGGAGGGGTCGCTTTTTTCGCCTATATTTTTGAAAGTTATCCCCTCTTTTCGATTGTCTAGCGTTAATTTAAACCTACGTCATTTTCGGTTGGACGGTGGTCGTAACAGCAAAGACATCCGGTTTTTTTCTCGTTTTTTTCCTCCTTCACGGTACGGGTTCGAGCCTGCCTTCCTACTACCACTTTTCTTTCTTTTTTTTTTTTGCTCAACATACTCCCCCAAACACGCGGACAACACGGGGCTGAAATGCTAGTACCATATAAATACATTTTGTTTTTATTCCATTTTCACCCAAAACAAGGCACAGTGCCACTTTGATGTAGGGGCTACAATCATGGATATGAATTGCAGGATTACTATATAGGGAGTTGAGCAGCAAAATGTCTGTTCACATTACAGTTAAACTTCTGCATGTCAGTGCAGTTGGGAAAGAAAGAACCCGGAAAGGAATTCCAAAGTTTAGCAGTTCTGGAAAATAAACTATTAGAGTAGGAGTAGGTTTTTTTTTCGCTTACTGTATTTGTCAGGTGTATTTATGTCGAAGGGGGGGGGGCGAAAGGGCGTGTAGTTAGTCGGAGCATTCGCTATTAAAATACTTGTAGAAAGGCAGAGGGATGCAACATTTCGTCGATGGGACAGAGGCTGAAGCCTAGATGACAGTTCAAGACCTATCAGGTAGGCAACTCTCTTTTGAACCTTTCTAGGTGTGAGAGACTAGTAGCACATAAACAAGATCAACTGTGACAATAATACTCCACACATCAGCGATTAGTGACCTTGTAGAAGTACAGGATACTTTCAGGCTAAGTAACTTTCTAGCACGGTAGAGAGACCTCACCTCCCGAGCAGCGGCCCTGACAATGCTCTCAATGTATCTGTTCGAATTCATGTTCCCTGTGAACGTTAAGCCGAGGAGTTTGAAAGAAGTACTTTAAGGTATCTTTAGCCATAGCTGTTGGTGGTTGAGAAAGTTTCTTGGAATTATTGAAGGAACCAAGCTTAGTCTTAGCAGTATTGAATGTGACCATCCATTTTTGTTCCCACTCCACTACAGACTTGAAGTCTTCGTCTAGTGTTTTTGCCATTTTCTTATATATGTGTTCAGTTGTTTTCCCCTTTATTACAAAACTAGCAAATATACCTCATACGTTTATTATCTATTATACTTTATTAGTTATTATACTTTATTAGTAATACTTTATTATTTATTATATGTTTATTAATTATTGTACTTTATTATTTACTAGCGAGGGGTACCCAGCGTTGCCCGGGTGTTTGTAGGGGTGTGTGATGTTAAATAAAAAAAGAAACCAGGGGGGTAGGATCGAAGCCGACCCCCTGAGGCGAAGTTTGAAAATAAAATCGGCCAGAAGTGAAAGATGTTTGAAAGTCGTCGAGCGTTACGACGACGACGATGACGATGTAAGCATTGTTATAAGCGAAGAAGAAAAGAAAACGTTTTAATTAAGCGGGGGGGGGGGGGTAAAACACAAAAAAATAACGTAAGGCAAACGAACGATTAAAACAGAAAAACGAACGAACGTTACGTGAAAAATGGCTTAAATAATACAGGGTTCAATATTTAAATTTAAAAAATCGAAAAAAAAAGGCATCTCACACCACGATTCGAACCCAAAAGGTTTAGACAATGAACCAAGGCCTTAACTACCTGCGCTAATGCGCCGTATATAAAGTTTGTTCGGTTTATCAACTATTTAAAGTAAATCAGGTCACGACGTCATGACGTCATCTGACGCATGCGTTGTTGACCCTCCCCCCTGTCGATTTCGGATCTCTCTCTCTCTCTCTGTTTGCGTCTCTCTCACTCTCTCTCTATCTCTGTTTGCGTCTCTCTCTCACTCAATCACTCTCTCTCTCTCTTTCTCTTTCTCTCTCACTTCCTCTTCCTTACTCTAAAGACTGGAAAATGGCGTCTGGCTGTTTTTATATTTAAAAACTTCGTTTGTTAATATTTTTTGTAAGCGTATTTTTTTTTTACTTCACATGTTTGGCTTATTATTTTTCGTTTAACCATCGTATCTACCTATTTTGAATGTGGTAATAACTTTGGTAACGTTGCCATAGCGTAGAAGTTCATAGTTTAGCTTTAATTAAATTTTTTTTACCGATAACAACATTTTTAAATTGTAAATTCAGACCGCCATTAGAGCTTGCTGACGTCAAGATCACGTGACATGACTCAGCGGGTTTTAAATACAAGTTGACCCAACATATTCGAGTAGTATAACATTTATATAAAAAATCAGGTGCTTCTCCACTATAGCACTCTGATGTAAAAACAAATACACTCTTACCTGTGACATACCGAAAATTTAGCACAACAGAAACTTATGGTAATAATTTTAAATATATGTTATACTTTACCCACCCTAGGTAAGGATTTTTTTCCACATATGTGCTGTAAATTTCCTGTCTAATGAAGGTACAATTATTCCATACATATGTTGTGTAATACCCGTCCCAGGGTAGGCAAAATATTTTTTTGCTCCCGATGGCAAATGATACATAAACATAAAAACTTCTCTATTCTAAGAATAACAGGTATGTTGAAAAATTTTCTCATTGTCTTATACGGTCCCGAGCAACGCCGGTCCGCCTTGCTAGTAAATTATATTTCTTTTAAGAATTCTTATAATTTCAGATCTCTTGGCAGTACTTCCTTAACGAAGATTCTATGAAGGGGCTTTTCCACGTCGATTGCAGACACACTTGTGCCTGACGAGCCCGATGCGGGACAAGCAGGTTCGGCCACAGCGGCTGCAGTCAAAATTCACGTAAATTGTGGCTGCAAAGGCTTCCCGGATCGTTCTCCTGCAGCGCTTCTCCCTCAAATTCTCTGTGCGGGAAATCTCAAAGAAGGCGACAGACTGGTGGACAGTACGTCGCCAGGTAACACGGTCAGCAGCGAGAGTAGACCACTGGAGGTGGTCAATGTAGAAGTCACAGAGGGACTTCTGCAGAGAGCCTTTATATCTTTTCTTCGGTGCCCCTCTGTCACGACGGCCATTAGAGAGTTCGCCATATAGGACTATCTTGGGCAGGCGATGATCCTCCATTCTAGAGACGTGCCCGACCCAGAGTAGCTGTGACTTCAGCAGCATGGCCTCGATGCTGGTGATTTCCGATTAATTTTAGATACCCCTTCTAAAACACACCGACATAGCATAAACCCTCTTTTTCATGTAAACCTTTCCCATAGCTATGACCCATTAATACATATAATTAAATAAGCACTTTCTCTCAATTAACTTACCCTATATCCTGCTCGAGAGTTTAACCACACATATTGTACACATATATTAAACCCACCATGACAGATATACTATACATGTACTGCATTATTTCATAAAAGCTATACCCCTCCTATATCATATAGATCAATTTAGTTCCCCCAAACAGTATCAACATTTTGTTTCGTTCCTAATCTAACAATCGCTATTACGTTACCTATCATCTTCTCTCCTCTTCTGATGAGAAGCATTAGGCTTCGAAATACCACGGTATAAAAAGTCCTATAGCGCACATATCTCACTGATGTATACCCTTCTGGGATAAATGAATAAATCTACATATGTTGGTTTATAGTTTTATATCCTAATTTTCTTTCTTTATGATTTCTATATAAGCTTCAAATCAATTTGATGAGCTTTGCATTATCCTGATAAGTCTCCTCTAAAAGAATTGAGGTTATTCTCTTTCTTTAACTCCCCTATATATATATATATATATATATATATATATATATATATATATATATATATATACCCTGCACTTCAGCCCCTTTAGGACACTCGTTTCCTATCGTTGAACACCTTCAGTTGAAATAAAAGTGGGTCAATTTAGCTCTTATGCGCAGATTGTCATACAATGATTAGGGCACTCTGACAGACGTCGAAAAAAATTTAAAATAAATGTTTCTATTTCAAAATTTTTTTTTTGCAGTAAACGGTAGCCGAATAGATTGGGTCCTTGCTAATGAAGCCAGAAATGACACCCTGCACTGATAACTCCTGAAATAATAAAACAGTAGTGTCCCTAGGTATTTAATAATTATTATAGTAAATAATTATATATATATATATATATATATATATATATATATATATATATATATATATATATATATATAACGTGGATGAAAGAAATAAAACACTATCGCCAATATTACAAGAAGAATTGGCGGGAATATTCATATCTGCGATTAATTGCAGAACAAAATCTAAATATATTGACGAAATATATGTTGCTTTTTTTTTTAGTTTAGAGCTCTAGAAATAATTCTAACTTATGAGAGCTCTTTTTGCCTACAGAGCGAAGCTCTTCGTATTGTCACACACAAGGTCTCCAGAATATTAAGTTGGTGTTCAGAGCTTGTGTATAACAGAGAAATGACTATAACCCCCCCATATATATATATATATATATATATATATATATATATATATATCCATGTGTGTGTGTATGTTCATATATATATATATATATACATATATATATATTCTAGGCGCTGTATGAGTTCTCCGTTTATCTCGGCCTTTGTTTCCAGTCGTCCTTAACATACACTTCACTTATCACTTTAACAATGTCGATTCAGGAGAGGTGTGGTTGGAGATTGCGCAACTCGTGCCACAAAAAGTTCACGCACAGGCACCCCTACAGTGGGTATCAATAGTCTGTCAAAGACTGAAGGAGCCCGTCTTGATATATATATATATATATATATATATATATATATATATATATATATATATATATATATATATATAAGTGAATTTAGTTGACAAACAAATGGCTACACATAAGCATACATGTTTCAGCGAAAACCCAGTAAGGGAATCGCTTCGTCAGGCCAAGGACAACTCTGGCTGTTTATATATATATATATACATACATGTATGTATGTAGGTAGGTAGGTGTGTTTTAGCGATAAACAGCATTATTCCAAAAGTACTGCATTGCATCCGAAATCAAACAGATTAGTTAATATTTTTGCATTTACCGGATGGGCGACTATGATATGCTGCTTGTTTGTTATTTTTTAATTTAGTATTTCCGTACCCAACAATTTCTACAGGAAACACGAGTGATAAACACTATATATGATATGTTCAGGAATAATTCAAATTATTTTCTTTTTTAATTGATAATTTTTTTTCTTTTACTTTTAAATGCCTTCGAGATATTTTGTTTAGTATTCACGAACTAATAAGATGTATATGATCGCAACAAAGTAGATTGCACGATAAGTTTATTACACCCACAGAAAGGTAAAATTCTTAAAATTTGATTTATATATGCGTGCGCGTGCTTGTGTAAAGCTCAACATAACATAACAGAGTGCTTAATTATTAAGAAATATTTAAAAATATTACGGAGAATAAAAGGACAAACGGTTCTTTTGTGTAAAACTCCAAACATTCGGGACTTATAGTTGGTCTCTTACGCCGGATTCTCATCGGAGAGACAGACGTAGAAAGAGGCTGAGGGAGGCCAGTATATAGGATCAACAATTGGTATATTTTGTTTGAATTTAAAATGTTCTCTTGATATTAATAGTTACATTATATATATATATATATATATATATATATATATATATATATATATATATATTACTTCCGTCTCTCCCCTCCCCCCTGCCTATATCCATATACCTCCACCCACGCCTACCTAAATCTGCTACCCCCCACACACTATAATCTAATGTATTTTAACCTTCAAAACTTAACTATTGTCGATACCCGTCTCCCTCCCCCTTATTATCTCTTACTTCCCCCTTTTTTCTCGTATTTCCTCTAAAACCCCTCTTCCAAATAATAACAACCATTTCTGTAAGGTCTGGCGATGCTGCGGCTTGTAAACATGGTTCAGCATCCGAAACATAACTGAACAGATAAAACGGTAATAAAAAAATAAAACACATATTTGCTCTGCAATAGTATTGAGCACTTCCTTTAGGTTTTTACTAATAACCAATTTTACTATATATATATATATATATATATAAAATATATTTTAGTCATCGACATACGGACCTGTTTCGTTGTTTCACAACTCATCAGTGCCGCTAGACTAACACCTATCCCAAGCCGAGGATCGAACCTAGAACCGTCGTGATGACAGTCGGCAGTTCTACCCCCTGACTACGGAATCGGTGGCCGTAATTTATCTGTCCGAATGTCTATTTAAATAAACATCCGTCCGCCACTCGTAGAGGGCTCAAACGTTTGTTTGTAAACAAACCGCGAGCTTCGCATTTTTTCAGCTAAATTAAGTAGCGAGTAAGATAATTTACGATAGTGCTCTACCCAAGAGGGGGGCTTTATAAAATATATTTTAGTCATCGACATACAGACCCCCCTCTCTCTCTCTCTCTATATATATATATATATATACACATATATATATATATATATATATATATATATATATATATATATATATATATGTATATATATATATTAAATGTATCAAATAATATGAGAAGAATATCTGTGTATATATATATATATATATATATATATATATATATATATATATATATATATAAAGTGCCGCCAAAAAGAAAGTGCGCACTTGTCATTTATTAAAAAAAACGCAGTTTAAGCTAAATTGAATGATAACAGTTTTAGCCTCCTATACCTCATTTAATTCGCCTTTTATTCCTCTATAATGATTTAATTGCATTAAGAAAAAAATAGTGTTCAAATACTAGTCACGTGTTCGTCTCAAAATAAGTAAATGAATTGAATTAATACAGCATATTAATACTATCAGATTAGTAACATATGGAGTCATATAAATACTAAAAAATGACTTCCGTAACGTGCTAAGCTAAGTATGTTTAATGATTATTCAAAGTGTTTGCATCTTCATTGAAACTCTATGTGTAACCAATTTAAAAGACTCTGAAAAAAAAGCTAGTGGAATGTAAAAAAAATAAAAAAAAATAATAATTTGATATTAGTCTCGGATACAATTTTACACCAGATCAGTGAGAATCTGAATTCTAAGAATAGAAGCAATAAATTATGTTACAAAACTATTTGTTTATCGCTATTCATATATATATATATATATATATATATATATATATATATATATATATATATATATATAGCCAGTAGAGTTTTTAGTTTCCTAGAAGTACATACAATGAAACAACATGTGTCTACCAAAATAGTGCTCAATGAGTGAACAGAGCAGGTATATTAATTTTATTAAAAACATTAATGGCTACATATGTGCATACATGTTTATGTAATCACCCACGTTGGGGGATTACGTCTTCAGGCCAAGAATTACCGTCGAAAGTGATATTTCCACCAAATATATTTTCCTATTTCGTTTATCAAGTTAGCATACAACCTGGGTGGGAGTCATAAAAAACGGTAAAAGGATTAGCGAGGTCTTTTGAAGATAATAAACATATTTTTTCTTTTCCCTTTCCCCTTCCAAGCTAACTTTTGGTTTTTATGGCATAAGGTACTTGAGAATTTAGTTTTCTTGTCTTGGAGTCTGTAAGTTAAGAACCTTAGCGATGGTCAGCTAAGTACTGACCGGTGCCTTTTAATCTACATCCAACCACACACACATGCAATACACATACAACACACACATACACAGACACCGCCACACACGCACATTAATACGTATATCCAAAAGCGAATCCATGCTTTACGCTTTATATATATATATATATATATATATATATATATATATATATATATATTACTATTTCATTTAATCACATAAATTTTTTTCTTATGCGTAAATTTTAAGTATGCACTTCAACAGTGCTCAATAAATAGGTAGCGCTAGTTAGTAAGCTATGAAAATATATATTGCCATATATATTTCCATAACTTACTATATATATATATATATATATATATATATATATATATATATATAATTATTAATCTGAACTTACCTTGTAAAGGGTATCTTAAACCAACATCCGGTTTCCGACTTCCGGTTGCGCATGCCTGTATAAACATAAACCCATAACAGCGTAAAGAAATAAACACAAATTGCATGGTTTTACTGTCTACGTTTTCAGCGTCTCAATCGTTTTTTTTTTCGCGTTTAAATTATCCAAATACACAGTTTTTAATACTTTCTGCATTTTTTTACATCCTTCATTTCTGTATTACGTTTAAGTTTTTTTAACGCAATTTTCTTAAAAATACGTCTACTTTCACCCGTTGACAACCACGACAGCATTTACAAAGGCGATTTACCCACCGCCTTCCTTTTTATTAATTTATTCTCCATATTTAATACACCTTTCTTTAAAAACATTCATACATTTTCTTTCTACACAACCAACATAAATTAATAACCCCGAAAATATGTTTTTTTTATTTGCGTTACAAATAAACAATTAACACGAAAATAAAACGTATTGTTTTACTGTGTACGTTTTCAGCGTCACAATTGTTTTTTTTTTATCGCGTTTGAATTAAAAGATATATCAGAATTTGAATTTAACTTGAAGTATTATGGTATCTGTTAAGTGCACATTTACCTATAAGGATGGCAAATCACTTATAATTCAATGGCTGTAAGTTTTTTTTCAACAATAAACAATTATAAACAGAACGACTCATAGAAATCTATCTATATTCTTTTTTCATTTTAATATACTTTCATAGAAATGTTTCTGTTATGTCAAAAAAATTTTTTTTCTTTACGTCACAAGTGTCATGCTCATGCATTAATTCCATATCTAATATAATATACTGACCCAACGGGTCGCGGTTAGTCTAATATATATATATATATATATATATATATATATAATTTAAAGTCTAAAGAGCCTTTGAATTTTAAATTATCAATCACATTACTATATATATATATATATATATATATATATATATATATATATATATATATCCGTGCATGTATATAAGTATATAGTGTATATATAAGTATATATAAGAAAAATAACTGTATATATATATTTATATATATATATATATATATATATATATATATATATATATATATATAAAGGAGTTTAGTTTGAACGCAATGACAATGCAGTTTGACACGAGTCAATGAGCTTAACATTTTACTTCATTTACTATAGTTTCCATACAGGAATGCTTTGTCACAGCCTACAAAAAAACCTTTTTCATGCAACACACACACACACACACACACACACACACACACACACACACACACACACACACACACACATATATATATTAGGAGGTATATTTGGTAAAAAAACAGAGATAATTGCTCAATGCATTAGTAGAGCTATATATGTTTTTATTTATTTCAATCTCGGGGAATTTGCATAAATCATTACAAGTTGCTTCAATCACAGATCAATAAAATTATCCTGCCGATCTCACCAGGCAATCTAAGCCAAAACGGTTTTGGCCTAGATTGTTTGATGAGATTAACACGATAAATTTATTAATTTATTGTCCTGTCGATTGACACAATTTGTAATTATTTTAGCAAAATCCCCGAAGTTGAAATATATATATATTCCAAGCTTGTCACTGTTTTCCATCTACCTACATCTTTTATTTGACTAAGGTCATTGGTCATCTACTGTCCTTACGGTAATCATTCTTGGTTAGTGTTAGCTTATTAATAAAATGGCTTCATGCATTGTCTTGAGCAGTTTCCAAAAATATTTTACAAAATAAATAAAAAGCTCCGATTGAGGGTTCCAATAATTGTGCCTCTGTCGATAACAGCACTGCCTTGGTACGATGACACATAGGCACGAACATTTTAATTACAAAAGAAAAACTCTAATAAAAACAAAAAAAAAAACTCTTTCATTCCTCAATGAAGATTTTTCTGTATTCGAGATTCATAAGAAATATTTCCAAACCCATATTAACATTTTTGTTTAATCAAAGTTTTACTTCTAATATTGATGCTTCTAAAACCCATTTCCAATTTTTTATACGCGTTCATAACGAGAGGGTGTCACACACACATTTATAGTTTCCTTCCCGTTATGGGTAGAATTTCAACAATTTTTCCTTTTCACAATTGTCTATGATCGTTTTCTTCTTCTGCATTTTTCCTTTTAATATCTTGAGGATGTCCACTGAAATAAGGGACGAAACGTTGATCACCATTTTAGAAATTCATATGTATATATATATATATATATATATATATATATATATATATATATATATATATATATATATATATAGCCTAAAGAAGATTTGAATAAAAAATGCAAAAATAAAGATAAAGAATGCAGTTTAAATTCCCGGAAAAAAATATATTAACTTTAACCTGTCGCAGACTTTGCACCTACAAACTCCGATTTCTAAAATGTTTATAATGACAAAACAGAACTCATTTATATAACGATGAAGAAGAAGAAAAAAAGCCTTTACTAATACTGTTAAATAGAAAGACTTAGCATTTGCATAAGTCAATTTCGCAAAAGTCTTCAATTTTGAAACAGAATTTAACTACATGAGGATGAAAATTTTGTAAATAGAAAACGGGGATCATCAGCTGCTTACCATGTAGCTGTTTCAGAGATTTTAAAAAAGGACATCTGTTTGATACATGATTCTCCAATGGATAATACCACTTCTCCAATAAAAAAAAAGAAGTAAAATAATGCGGTTATTATTTTTACTAATATATGAAAAAAACATTTACATGAATTAAATAATAAAATCGAAAAAGAAAAAACTATTAATAAGTAAGTTTAGGATTACAAGATCAATTCTGCGACATGCTAACTAGCATATATATATATATATATATATATATATATATATATATATATGAAGAACTGCATATTTTAACTAACCAAACATATAAACACACCATTGCTTTAACCTTGCAGTTGATTATTTCTGAAATGTAGTCTTATCAGCTAGGGCCACCCAAGTAAATAACAATTTAAGATTATAGAAATATTTGTGTCAGTATATATATATATATATATATATATATATATATATGTATATATATATATATATTTAGTATATATATATGTATATATATATTTAGTATATATATAGTATATATATATATATATTATTTTAAAAATATAATTCTCCACTGACACGTGTTTCGTCGTCTACGACTCATCAGTGGCTGAATCTAGCGAGATTCCAAATCGGGACCCCAGGGTAATGAGTCTGACCTCTTTACCCGCTGGTCCATCATGCCGACAGTTAGGATACATCGCGATTTATTTAGATGTTATTTGTTATTTGTTTTTGCGAAAAATGATGAAATGAAGGTTAATTGATTAGTGTGTTTGTAATGAAATAATCAGCCCAGCAAATGTATAAAAGTTATTATTTTAGTAAGCTTGGGCGACAACGTTGGTTTAAATTATAAAAAAATTAGTAACATCTCCAAGAATTACGAAAAATGATGAAATGTGAGTTGATTGATGTGTGTGTGTTTGTAATGAAATAATCAGCCTAAACAATATATCAAAGTTATTATTTTAATAAGGTGTGCGACATGGTGAGTTTAAATGATGAAAAAATATTGTAAAAATTAGTACCTTTTCAAAGAATTATTAAAAATGATGAAATGTGAGTTAATTGATAGTTGTGTTTTTTATAAAATAATCAGCCGATACAATATATCAAATTTAATATTTTAGTAAAGAGAGGGGTGATAATGTGGGTTGAAATTATGAAAAAATATTGTCGAACATAGTAACATATTCAATAATTATGAAAAATGATAAAATGTGAGTTAATTGGCCGGTATGTTTGTAATGAAATAATCAGCCCATGAAATTTATCAAAGTTATTATTTTAGTTAGGGGCAGTACAGTTTTAATAAAAAAAACTAGAATAACATGATTGTGCCTTCATTCATGCTAAACAGAACGCTCACAGCATGCCCAGCAACAATATATTACATATGAAAAATGCTGCTGTGGAATTTCCACAGGTCCCGCTAGTATATAATAATAGTGTTGTGATTACAAAAGTAAAAAAAAACCCAAAAAAAACCGAAAGCAAAACTTTAGCATCGAAGCTACCACTGTACCAACGCTACAAGCACATGAACTAATTAAAAAAAAATTAAAAAAAAACTATGAAAAAGAATGGGGGAGGGATGGTTGAGGGGATACAACGCATAACAATGATCAAAACAGCTTAAATACCAAAGAACCCCCACCCTGAATGCAGAAATTAACACACATCAGCTACAGACACAAACCAAACATATAGGAATTGCTAAATGTAAAACACAAAGGAACATCACATGGAATATATATATATATATATATATATATATATATATATATATATATATATATATATATATATATATATATATATATATCTGACTGACGTAAATCACATGGAATATATATATATATATATATATATATATATCTGACTGACGTAAATGAACATTTAAAATTAAAAAAATGTTTAAAATTCAACGTTATTTCACGCGGTTAATGGTAGCCGAATTGATTAGGTCTTCGCTAATCGAGCCAGAGATGTCTCATGTTGCGGGGTTCGAATCGTTTGACTGGTACTAATCGCGACACCCTGCACTGAAGATTCCCGAAAGGATGAAACACTAGTGTCAGGAGGTATTTAATTATTATAGTAAAAAATATAATTATGACAGCCCCTTTAAGAAATTCGTTTCTTATCGTTGAGCACTTTCAGTTGAATTAAAAGTCGATCAATTTAGCTCTTATGCATAGATCATCGTATAACGATTAGATCACTGTCTGTCTGACGTAAATGAACATTTAAAATTAAAAAAATGTTTAGAATTACACGTTATTTCACGCGGTTAATGGTAGCCGAATTGATTAGATCTTCGCTTATCGAGCCGGAGAGGTCTCGTTTTGCGGGGTTCGAATTGTCCGACTGGTACTAATCGCGACACCCTGCACTGAAGATTCCCGAAAGGATGAAACACTAGTGTCTGTAGGTATTTAATTATTAAAAATATAATTATATATATATATATATATATATATAAACTGAAACTATATAATTCTAATTCAATCCTCCTGTGCCTATGTCTTCACCATTAATTTTTAATTTTTTTAATTTTGTGTGTGCGTCACCATAAACTGATGCCACACAAAATAATCAATGAGGGTCAAGGAAGAGGAAAAACTGAGAAGAGAAAGCACTAACCAAACCTCCACTGGATAAGTGTAAAGAGGACTGGGATTTTGGAAAGGTATTTGGCCATCCAAATTTTAATGAAGATTAATGGTCATCACCAACGAGAAATCAGTGGTAAGCGGATGTTGCTCTAACACAAACTTATCTGCAAAGGTTATCGAGAGAGCTGGAGACTACCGGAAATGTGGTGAGACTTGCTGTCACTCAGATGCCAGAGAATACCTAATGAGTAAATAATAATGTAACAAAAACAATCTAAATCTCCGTGTAGAACTGATGGTTACAGCTGCAGTACCGTGAATCGAGATATGTATATTCTCTGGAAGCTGCGGACCGTACGAATACAGAAACGTGATTAAGCACCTCAAGTAAAATGTATAAAAGTGCACTTTGAAGATAAATAAATTTCAAATTGAATTTTGTACCTTTATTTTTAAAGCCTATAGTAAAAACATTTTGTTTAACAATTTTCATGCCTTGGATGTGTGTGTGCGTGAGAGTTTAAGAATATAATATACGTTATCTTATAAAATGAAGTTCCGTGGAGACAGGAGATATGGAAAAGACAGAAAAATAATGACACTTGTTTTTTCTTCAAGCGTTAAATTGTTTTCCGTTCTGTCACACACACACATACACACACACGCGCGAGCGCACACACACACACACACACACACACATATATATATATATATATATATATATATATATATATATACATACATACACTCATGAGCAAAAATAAAAATGGGCCAAGAGTGAAAGAAGGAAGAAATCGATATTTTAATATTTTTCCATGGATTTTTGTTAATTTTTACTGAAGATATCTATTTTGCAGATCGTTATTATTATAGCAAATAATAATAAGTGGAAAACTTATTTATAAAAATGGTAAGGCTGCATCTTGGCGAGAATATAAAAAAAACGAATTACATAGTTAAGGCAGTCCAAAATGACTTGCAAGCAGATTTTTTTAAGAAAAGAAAATGTGAAAACATCTTTTTCTGCAGTGAAGCGAATTGGTCAAACGTTCGAGCCGAATGCTCGGTAAAAAGGAAATCTGGATCTGGTTGCCCTAGAGCATTCACTTTGAAGGACGGCCATAGGCTTAAATTAACTGTTTAAAAAGGATCAAAAGAAAACTTATGTTGACAATAGCATAGAATTCACATCTATATCTAGACGGATGAAAGATATGGGATTTTCGTCTAAAACGTGTACAAAGAAGCCATTTTTATCTAAGAAGAAATCAATGATAGAAAAAAGATTTTTCTCGTGTTATGGCAAGAAAGATACAGACTGGTTCAGGAATGTTTTCTGGTCAGATTAATCAAGATTTTGTCTCGTTAGTGATGCTCCCGAACGGTGCATTAGAAAAAATGGAGAAAGATTTTCGCCAAGTTGCATAAAAACGACAGTTAAACACGGGAATGGATGGATAATGGCCTAGGGAACTTTTACTGCAGCAGGAGTTGGGGAACTTATTAGATGTGAGAATTAA
Organism: Euprymna scolopes; assembly: GCF_053919585.1. Taxonomy (NCBI): domain Eukaryota; kingdom Metazoa; phylum Mollusca; class Cephalopoda; order Sepiida; family Sepiolidae; genus Euprymna; species Euprymna scolopes. The sequence continues at coordinate 110,606,421 of NC_136493.1, read as the reverse complement.
TCAATGCAAAGGAATACATTTGTATATTAGAATAAGAACTGTTACCAAGTATCCAGAAGCTGGGAATATCCCAGAACATTATTTTTCAACATGATAATGCCCTTGCACACACTCCTAAAGTCACAAAAAATGGTTTTCTGATAATTCAATTAATGTGAAGTTTTGGCCAGGTCAAAGCACCGATTTAAACCCAATCGAGAATAATTAGTCCATAATATCTCGTGCATTGGTTGGGCGAACTTTTTCGAACAATGACAAACTGTAGGAAGCTGTGCAAATCGAATGGAATAGTATCCTCTCTTCACAGTATTCCACTTTGACTAAGAGCATGTCTAAAAGGATTGATCTTTTAAAGAAATCAAAAGAAAATGCAATTCCATATAAAGCATTTATTAAAGTAAATGTATTGTGTGTTATTAGTATCGTTTAAGTTTACTTGTTCAATTTGTCTTCGTTCAGTATAGCTATAATGGCAATAAAATGTATAACATCTGTTTGGCCCATTTTTTTTATGCTCACAAGTGTGTGTATATATATATATATATATATATATATATATATATATATATATATATATGAAAAAGGAAACCAAACTTTCTCGGGAAGATTGATGTGTTAAGAAATCTTGAAGAAAGTCGAAGGTGACCTCGATCGTAACATTGTAAAAATAACGCTGAAGATGTGAACAGTAGTCCGAAGAATCACAAAAATACTAAAATTAAAAAAAAATAGTAAAACGTAGATATTATTTTATATACCTACATAAAATGTTTATGTATTGATTTCAGTATATCCTTTAAATAGCTTAATACGTACGTTATGAAAATATATATGACAATTAAGCTGCACAGAATTTTCGCGTTACATTTCGTGAGGAATTTTCAGACGGTGGCCAAATAAATAGATAAATACAAATAGAAAAGTAAATTTAAAAAGTTCAAATCTGAATAGAATAAGAAACAATATATATAAAAAATAGCCAGTAAAATAAAAGAGGAAGATATAAAGAAAATAAAAGATAGATTAATTGCAAATCCAAAGAACTCGCTATCTATCTATCTATCTATCTATCTATCTATCTCTCACTATATATCTGAGTGTGTGTGTATTCAAATTTATCGAGTAAAACTTGGTAATCTTTCTATCGAACTTGGAAATCTGCACAGAATTTCAAACAGAAACTTTTATTTAATTTAATGTGATAGTATGCTCCCTTTTCCGTAAGTCATGACTGGGCAGAAGTCGGAAGTAATTCACAATCGTATCTTTAGTGTCGTCCGCATTGAGGATTGAACCTTGAATAGTGTAACTTTTACAACTGAATTAACCAAGTACTTTATCCACTGCGCCATGGGTCCTTGCAGACGAATATAGTGTAAATTTTAGGAGCTTTAAACCTAATTTGCTTTTAGTTGTACACTTCAAGACTTTTCAAATGTGCATCGCTATTTATTACTAAACATTTTACTCTTTCCCTATCGCTACCCCCTCTCTCTGTATCTTTATGCCTTTCTGTCTTTATGCATATGTCTATATATCTATAAAAGAGAGAATGTGTGTGTGAGGGCGCTTTGTTACATGATAAGGGCTGTCCCCTTTTCATGTAAGTATAAAAATAGAGAGATTAGTTAAAATGAAAATGAAATAGCAATAGACGAAATTCGAACCTCATAATTTAGGTTTAGAAATAGATTACGTGTGAGAATTAAAAGGGAATGTAAAACAAAACCTTGTTTAGAATATAGATAAAATATTTCAAGAAAAGAATGTGAACTGTCAATTTGTTATGACATTTTAAATTGAAAGAATGCAGCTTATAAGATAATGTTTTTAACATATTGGAAAAATAGGTTACTGAGTATAGGTTAAAATTCCTTTTGTAGAAATAGGAAAAGTTTTGGACACGTATGTCCAGAACACGTGAAAGAAGGCACATGTTTTAACATGTGTATGACGTCACGGAAAATAGAAAGTTCTAGGGATAGAGAAAAACTTTAGTTAGAAGAGACAGTCAGTGAAAAAACTCAGAGAGAGACAGTCAGTCGTCTAGGAAGCGAGACGTCACTTCAAGAAAAAAATGTGAAACTTTGAATTCTTGATGATGGAAACAACGGCCGGTCGGGACGAAATAAACCATCATGTGTTTTATAAAAACGTCGTCTTGTCTTATGATTCTTACAAAAAGGTAAAGTGAAATTGTATTATATATTTGTGTTATAAAATGCCTTTTCATACACGTCTCAAATTCTCATGTCTACATAATGTCTGAACAGTGAACACTATCCCTTCACTCTAAGAGCTTTCTTCTTCTCCCATAAACACAATTAAGGAATGAACATTTAATATATAGGAATCGTTATAAATGAACAATCTCTCTCTCTCTCTCTCTGAGTCTTTTAACATTCCTCTTAAACAATCTCTCTAAGTCTCTTACAACAACATCTCTCTCTGAGTCTTTCAACAGCCCTCTTAATAAAACTCTCTTTCGAAGCATCACCTTTCAATAAGACTCTCTTTTAATGAAACTCCAAAATGTAACAGCTTCTCAACCTATATACTCAACGAATGTTTAATCTACATACTTGTAATTTGGAATATAGATTATGCAGACACATGGAAAATATTTTAATAGGGTTTCATCCGGAAAGGGGGCTGCTGAGGAGTCTCAATCAAAATATTGGTACGTGGGCATCGTCGGGCTTTTCTCTGTTTGCTAATTGTTTCACAGTTGCGCATGCGTGAATACTTCACACTACACATTTCTTATGTTAAGTATAAGTCGGGTTGAAAACACTTTCTCAGGAGCGTGTCACGCTGGCCGAATGGTTATGGTACTTGATTCATTGTCTTAAGATTTTGGTTTCGATATACGCTCGTGTATTTTTTACAAAAAGTGGACTGTTTGTACATGTCTCAGTTTCTGTATGAATTAAAATATATTTATGCGTATTTTACGACCGGGCAACGCCGGGCGGCCTGCTGAAAATAATATTCAAGATGAGAATAGTAGTCCAAAGAATCCAAATAATACGAATATTCCCTTATTCCTTAAATATTCCTGATGATCCGCATCTAAAAAAAAATATCCCTCTATTTAACTATCTATCCATCTTTAACCCTACCTATCTCCACCGACAACTTGTTTTTCTCAACCACAGGTTATACGACCGCCCCCCCCCCTCCTGCCGTTTAATTGAATGGGTTTTATTGATTCAACTGCTTGTCTGCTCTGCAATATCGTCAACAACAAGTGACGTCATCAAATGCAATCGAACGTCTCTAAAAAAAAAAAAAAAAAAAATAGATCCTAGATGAATGACAGCAAAGAATTTTAAAAAGAGGGGAAAATTAATTCACTCGCATAATGGAACGGAAATGGAATTTTTGATAAAAGAAAAAAAAAAAAAAAGAAAAATACGCGGGAAAGAAGAAAATGCGAAATGTTTACGTAGTAGACCAACACGTTAGCATGTGCATCTTCAAGCTTACATACAAAACTAGCCGAACTACCTGGCTGGTATAACCCTATAGATATTTATGTGTAAAGAATTGTGATCACACACACACACACACACACACACACACACACACACACACACACACACACACACACACACACACGCACACACACACACATACATACACACACACATATGCACGCACACATACACACACACACACACACATATATATATATTGTATTTTGTGTAAAGAAAGTTGTTAGATGAGATAAATACATTGGTACCGTCGGTTTCAAGGCCGATAATTAAGACCGTTTTAGATATCCATATCAAGCTCTCTTCAGCCAATACTCATCTGCTTTTAATTGAGCGCTCTGCTGGATTTATTTAAAAAAAAAAAAAAAAACTAATCACACACACACACATATATATATATATATATATATATATATATATATATATATATATAGTATTAGTTAATATTCCAAAAGCAAAATGATATTTGGATGTTATTCAATAATCATAAATAACCAATACTCTAAAGCAGTTTTGATACCTCGGTATGTAAATCTAGTACACAAACGAAGTAGCTGTTAGGTTAGCAGATGCTTTTCTATGAGAGAAAACTACTGGTAGAAAATTTCGCTCTATGAAAAATCTTATTATTCAAGCAGAAATAATTTACTTGCTGATTAATCTTTCTTTGCGGATTATCACAAAAATGATCACTTTTACAAAGAAGTAAGGGTTAATGAGTGTAAGGGGGCCACCGAGACACCAGCATAGTTATCGATAGTGCTGTAAATTTAGTAGATTACTTAAGAGGGCAAATCAACAATAACTTGTTTAGATTGGACTTGAAGAAGACCGTTGTAGTGAGCTGGAAATCAGGCCAGCGGAGCGGAGTTCAGCATGATGACTGTTCTAGAAAAGAAGCTTTATTCTTGGAATTTGCGTTTAGATTTAGGCACAGGTAGAGAGTGGGTGAAATTGTTGGTAGTGGTTGTAGCTAGGCGAGTGCCTTTTGTGAAAGTCCGGTAGAAGGGACCATAGATTGAAGAACGGGCGAGCATTTGCCATAAAAATAACAATAGAGCATAGACACGTTCGCAACGTCTGGTTTGTGGGAAAGAGATTGCAGGGAGAAAGAAAAGGGCATCACCTACTAGGTTGCGAAGTCGGTTTTTAAATTTGCCAAGGCAGTCTAGTTGCTCCAAGCAGCACCTCCCCAGATGAGGCAAAATTACGAAGAAATTTTATGTCCTATTTTTATATTATGTTATTTATTCTAAATTTATAGAAAAATATTGAGATTAAAAAGCTTCGAACTCAGATATGGAAATTAAAAAAATATCTCGACGTTAAGCATCTTAGCGTATGGCCTTGGTAAGGTTCACCTGCTTATTTCTACTTCGTCAGCGAATTATGTTTCTATTTGCGGAAAAAACAGAGATCCCCTAAACACAAAACATTATTTATCTATAATATAAATATCACCTGTTTGTTTAAATAAATCTATGTAAGTATGTATGTATATCTGTATGTATGTATGCTTAAAATTTCGACAGAGATGATGGATTTTCACGAAATTGATATCGTATTTAAGCTCGGACGACAAATATCGAAAAACTGGCAAAATAAATTAATTCCTTCACCCTAAACTGGACACTTTTACTACAAGAAGGGGTCGCTTTTTTCGCCGATATTTTCGAAAGTCATCCCCACTTTTCGATTGCCTAGCCTTAATTAAAGCCTTCGCCACTTCCGGTTTGTTACAGAATAGATTGAGAGAGAGAGAGAGAGAGAGAGAGAGAGAGAGAGAGAGAGAGGTGAGTAAACGTGGAGTGTAGACACGTTTACCAGAACCGAGGGTCAGCTGACCAGATTACGTATGAGTGACGTGGTCAGGTTGGCTAGAATGGTGAGACTGGATTTGGACTTTGAAGAAGACGGACGGCTTAATAGCTGTTCCCTCCCCTTCACTGGGGGTGGGGGACGCTGACGTGTTCAAAGCAAGCAAGATTCACTTCCATATTCTGTGTCGACATCTGGAAGGAAAATAAAAAAAAACTATAAAACCAATTCATCGTCTTGGAGTGATAAATCTTCGTCTAACAGGTACCAGTCTCCCTCCAAGAGAAGATGAATTCCAGATGGATCAACATCGACGACACATGAAGTAAGGTATGTTGAAGAAAATGCATGTAACACACACACACAAAAGCATATGAACAATTAGAGATGAACACACACAACCGCATATGAAACTAGACGATCATACGCACACGGAATTCTTTTATGACACGCATAATCTCCTGTCATTCTAATAATAATCATTCCATGACAACAAATACAATTATGGTCCTCCCCTTTTATGTTATACACCAAACGTCAATTTGGTGCCCCTCTATGATAACCCTAGTGATAACTTCAATGATAACTCTATGTAACAAACGTGTCAATTTGGTGCCGTAACTGACCAGACCACCTAGCAAGGGTGGGTTTAAAAGAAAAAAAGAAGAAAAAAAAGAACTTCGGTTACCACGGGAAAAAAAGGAAAAAAAAAGAAAGGACAAGAAAAACACAATAAAATGTCTGGAAAAAAAAGAAAAAAAAAGAAAGAACAGTAGAAAAAATACAAATCAACACACACACAACGTAGGGTCCATTAAAATACTAGGCGAATTAGAAAAATAATTAAGAAAAAAAAAAGAAAAGAAATACACATTTACACATGAAGAACCTCTTATAAAGAAAGAAATAAATAGTTCTGAAGAAAAAACAGACACATTAAAATTATATATAGATAGATTTATATGATAAATTAATAAGAAGAATTAAGGGTAGAACGGTATGTTAAAAAGAAAAGAAAAAAAGAACGTTTCTGTGTAGAAAAAACAATAGAAGAAATTGAAAAAAACCAGCTATGACGATAGATATACAGATAATAAATTATAAATTTTTAATGAACAGCCAGTGAGTAAACCAGAAAGAAAAAAAAAGAAATAGAACATATGACTTTAGTAACAGTCTGGGTCAGGAATGAGCCTTTCAGCTTACCAAAAGATAAACACGTCAATCACAAATATGTGTTATGAATATTTTTGTTGCATTTTTAAACTGTGAAACTAAGAGTAACTTTTTATGAAAAACAATATGTACTTTGATGAAAAACAATGAATAGGTTCTGCAAATGTGATTTTTTTTACCTTTTTCACTAATTGTACGATTTTTTTTTTCTAAGGAATTTTTTTCTGACATGGACAATTTTAGTTCCATCGATGTGTTAGGATTGTCTGAGACTTTATGCACTATGCAGCCGACCTCAGGAGTTGATGACGTGGTCAATTTTGGGTTTCCACGAATCTGTGTTTTGTTATTTGGAATTTTGTTGTTAGTGAGATGGGACTTTGTGATTGCTTATAGAATATTTTTGTATTTTTTAATTTATTATTTTTATGTAATTGATGTTTTGTCAAACGGTATTGTGCAGAATTTTCTTGTTCTTTGACATGTATTTTTTTTCGCAGAATGGGGAGGTGGAATCTTTGCTTGTGGGGTCTATTGAAAGAATGATTAATAAAAGAAAGAACGTGTTGTTAATTAATTAATTAATAATCATAATAGTAATAATAAAATTGGGAAAAAAGAGAAAGAAATAAGATTTAAACAGTGTAATAGATAATGATAATAAAAAACACTACTGGGTTATGTATAAGGGATCAACTAGTTCTTAAGTTTCGGAAGAGTCAAAGGTTCAGTCGGTATTAATTTTAATTTTCGAAATGTAGAATAAATGTTCTATTCGACATGAGTGACGTTTTTACCACATAAGTAAGGTAGAAAAAAAAGGATAAATATAGGGTTAAATAAACTAGATGAAGAAATGAAAGAAAAAAGTGGGGCGTGAATGGAATTTAATTCCTGTGGCAAGCATGTTAAAATTTTGGAGAGGTGTTGAATTACATGGGTAGTTATTAATTTCATTATTCTCGAGAAGTGATTCGAATTTTATTTTTTTTATCGTGATTTCTATTGATTTCGAGTAGAAACAACATGGAGCAACTTTGAGTACTTCATGTGTGGAAATCCGATGTTTTCCGTGAAGCTATGTGTCTTCAAAGCAGGTTGCGCTTACGGACTTTGGAAAAAAAAAGTTTTTTCTGACATAGGAGTAAATGGAATGTATTCTGCCCAGCGTGAGCGGATCTAGTTGTAATCAACTTCAGGGAGCAAATGAAATGCCCTCTGACATGGCGTAAGGGGCAGAGGGGGTGCAATGGCTGACGTGGCCATTATGTTACGAATCGCTCAAGAGAAGATGAATGAAATATGTATGCAAGTACTTAGGAAAATAGAAGGCTACCCACCATAAGGAATGTTAAGAGGTTGTTTGCTTCCCACAAAATACTAGTAATAAGAGTAGGCTTATGATGAATAGGATACGGCTTGGGATGGGACAATTTTTTTGTGTGCTACCTATGGGAAGAAAAGCTGATCTGTAAAGACAAGGACGATGATAGTCCGTTTTGAAGAGGCAGTGGACCTCGATTTTATTATTCGGTTGATTGCCGAGAATTTATCGATCACGCGTAGTGTCGACGGAAGTAAAGGATGCTCCTGAAATTCTGATTTAAATTATGAAGAGACCATGGGGTCACAGGGAGTTGTTGACCTTCGAGGGCGCAAGGATTAGCGTCACATGGTATTATTTGTTGATATTATTTTACTTAGTATATGTTATTAATTATTGAATAAAGGTATGACAGTTTTCTTTGCCAGTGGGGTGAGCATATATATCCCATTCTTAGTAAATGTGGGAAGTAGAAAATGTATGCCTCCGCCATACATTTTGATAAAAAGGGGGGGGGAAGGAATGTTACAGAATGGATTGAGAGAGAGAGAGAGAGAGAGAGAGAGAGAGAGAGAGGTGAGTAAACGTGGAGTGTAGACACGTTTACCAGAACCGAGGGTCAGCTGACCAGATTACGTATGAGTGACGTGGTCAGGTTGGCTAGAATGGTGAGACTGGATTTGGACTTTGAAGAAGACGGACGGCTTAATAGCTGTTCCCTCCCCTTCACTGGGGGTGGGGGACGCTGACGTGTTCAAAGCAAGCAAGATTCACTTCCATATTCTGTGTCGACATCTGGAAGGAAAATAAAAAAAAACTATAAAACCAATTCATCGTCTTGGAGTGATAAATCTTCGTCTAACAGGTACCAGTCTCCCTCCAAGAGAAGATGAATTCCAGATGGATCAACATCGACGACACATGAAGTAAGGTATGTCGAAGAAAATGCATGTAACACACACACACACACACAAAAGCATATGAACAATTAGAGATGAACACACACAACCGCATATGAAACTAGACGATCATACGCACACGGAATTCTTTTATGACACGCATAATCTCCTGTCATTCTAATAATAATCATTCCATGACAACAAATACAATTATGGTCCTCCCCTTTTATGTTATACACCAAACGTCAATTTGGTGCCCCTCTATGATAACCCTAGTGATAACTTCAATGATAACTCTATGTAACAGGTTTGGCGATGAACGGTTTGGCAAAGAAGTCACGTTTTTTTTCACCCGTTCTTTTCCTCCTTCGCGGTACGGGTTCGAGCCGTCCTGCATACTACCACTTTTGTTTTTTGCTCAACCCACACTTCCAAACACCCGGGCAAAGCCGAGCACCCATGCTAGTATACATATAAAAGTGAGAATGTGTGTGAGGACAATTCTAAAGCAACTCAACGAAGTTTTGATCTACGGACTTAAAATTTGGTATATAGGGTGTTCAGACACGTGGAAAACATTTTAATTGCTAAGGGCTCAAAATTGACAAAATTGGTACGTGGGGGGATCATCGGATTTGTATCTATTTGTCAACTGTTTCACGACTGCGCCTGCGCGAATAGTTCATGTGAAAGATTCCTTATGTTATGAATACGTAAGTTTAAAAACAGTTTTTAAAACGTGTCAAGCTGGCCTAGTGGTTATTATACTTGACTCATTTCTTTAGGTTTGTTTTCGATCTCAGCTCGATTTTTTTTTGTTTACTTATGAGAAGTGAACTGATTAGAAAAAAACATAATACTCGCACGCACATATCTCACTTACTGTATGAATTAGAATATAACATTTCTGTGATTTTACGACCGGGAAATGCCGGGTGACCTACTAATAAATATATATATAATTATACGTTTGATCATTTTTCTTGCTCTGACATTGATATTAAAAGTCTACTTTTTCTATTGAAAATTGTTGAAGCGAACTTCGATTATATACTGATATGGACGTGGAAGCGACTACATGAAGTTAACTAATTTGCACATTCCTTTAAAAACGAGTGTTAATTAGTTTGTACAAGCGACCTTGTCGGTGTGTGTGTGTGTGTGTTTGTGTGTGTTGTGTGTGTGTGTGTGAGAGAGAGAAAAGTCTCTACAAAACTCCTATCTAAATAAATATTTGGTCTATAGAGTTGAAATTTGAATCTGTAGCACGCTTTCGATTTGGTTTTTAGCTAAAAAAAAGGGGTTTAAAAGTGGAAAAAAAACCCCAAAAAACATTGACATTTTCCCGGTGTAAGTCGGCTACGCCCTTTTTTCTTTCTGCGAATGCTTTAATTAAAAATGATATATGTATTTATTTGCTTACCCACCAAAGCAAATTAGACACAATGTCGTTTTTAATGTGGGGTAAATACCAGCTCCCCTAAAAGTAGGCAAAAAGGGGGCACTCTGGTTACCAAAAATAATAATTGTCCCAGTATAGAGGGTTTCCGCTCCATTAACTGGTACAAATTATCTTAAGTGCAGCATCTGCAGAACAGATACTACATTTTGATCCCGGCCATAACGGCAAGGTATTTATTTGCTCCGCCACCGAGCAAATTAGGCACAAGGCCGATTTTTAATGTGAGGAATGAAGGGGAAATGCGGACCAACTCCCCGGTGAGTAGGGGAGCTGGATACTGACAATTGGTATGAAGGGTTTCCCCTACATTGACCAAGGTCTTATATGTGGGATTGCTCCCACATATGGTCTTTGCTTGCAGTATCTGCCGGAACAGATACTACACTTCGATCCCTGCCCGAAGGCCAAGAAGTATTTATTTGCTTCCCCACTGAGCAAATAAGGCACAAGGACGTTTTTTAATGTGGAGAGAGAGGGAGGGGGGAGGGAAAAGGGACCAGCTCCCGATGGGTGGGAAATGGGAGCTGGATAGTGACAATTGGTACGAAGGGTTGCCCCTACTTTGACCAAGTTCTGATATGAGGGGTTACCCCCACATATGGTCTTTGCTTGCAGTATCTGACGGAACAGATACTACACTTTGAGGTATTCATTTGCTCCCCCACTGAGCAAATTAGGCACACGGCCGATTTTTAAAGTGAGGAGTGAAGGGGAAATGGGGACCAACTCCCCGGGGAGTAGGTGAGCTGGATAGTGACAATTGGTATAAAGGGTTGCCCCTACATTGACCAAAGTCTTATATGTGGGGTTGCCACCACATATGGTCTTTGCTTGCAGTATCTGCCGGAACAGATCCTGGCCCGAAGTCCAAGAACAATGATATCAAAATGATATATTAAACAAATTATTTTTGCAGTTTTTGTATACGCGTGTATATTTAGGTTATACGCTAACGAATAAGGCTGCGGAGGTATGTGATTTGATTTTCTATTCTTACTGATGGCACACAACGCATTTTAAACCTTTGAAATCACTACTGTATATTAGGTCCCAAAGAAAAATAATAGAGAATTGGCTCTATAATAATAAATACGGAATTTGCCTAAATTAGAATATAATATTTAAGCGTATTTTTTTCAGCCGGGCAAATCCGGGCCGCCTGCTAGTGTATAAGAAAAATAATACAATGGAACATTTACACATTTAAACAAGATTATCTTTATTTGATTATTGAAACTCTTGAGATGAGTAATTTGTATATTTATTTGCGGACTGTTATCCTCATCTTTATAGTTGTCTCATGAACTGCTTCGGCGCCCCTGGCGCAGTGGATAGAGAAGTTGAATCTCTACGGTTCTAGGTGAGCATTATTTGAAGGTGGCGGTTTCAATCCTTCCCAAAGCCGGCCAGAGGATTAGTTGGCTAAAACATGGTGAGACGACAACAACTATAGAAGGCAGTAATTACTAAGGATACAGTTAAGAGACTCAGCATTCCTATCCCGTCTCGATTAACAACCTGACGAAGGCCAGAGGAATAGTTGGCCGAAACATCGTGAAACAACTATAAAGATTAGAATAACAGTCTGTAAGGAAATAAATAAAGATTACTTTTCTGTTATAAAATTTAACATAAAATTTACAACCGTACTTTATATTCGACCAAATCTGACTTAAAATATCATCAGACTTTTAATAAAATTAATCATTTTGTATTTCGTCAGTAAGAGTAAGGATTATTAACAACAAAAAAACAAATAAATAAATAGCTGCACACGTATCAGATTTTAAGGTTAAAAATCTGGATTTTAAATACGTATAAGTTTTCATCTTGGTCTTCTATAGATTGAAAAAAATACGTAACAACAAATTGCCGAAAGAAATTATCGTATTTTTTTTTAGGAAAATGCGCACCTATTTATGGATTTATTTTCATTTTTGGTATCGATTTTCCAAACATTTCCTATATAATAGTATATTGGCAATATGGAGCTTACTAAAAGAAAATTATTAATTTATTTTTCAAAGATTAAAATAGCGTTTTTCGTAAAAAAAAAAAATAATGAAAAAATATATTTTTTTTTTGTTAATCTGAAAGACAATAATAGTTATTGATATATTCAACGAATTTTACACTTCAAAACACAAAAGATGAAAAATTATACGTATTTAAAATTCAGATTTTTTACTTTAAAATCTGATACGTGCGCAGTTGTTTTCTTTAACAACACTTACTCTCGCTACAATACAATATATTTTGTTCAGTTTCGTCTGAGTATTTTTTATATATTTGTACTCCAAAATAAAGGAGGGACGGTTTGTAGGCAATATATACATCCTCATCATCATCATCATGACGGGTTCCTTGCCCGGACCAATGTGACTCTTCCTCTCCAGAGTTTGTTGTCTTCCATCAGCTGCCTCAGATCTTCAGGTTCACAGTTGGCGTCGTGTGCTCGATGTACTTGGATCTCGGTCGTCCTTTGCTTGCGCGTCCGTATTGTGGAGTCCATAGCAATACATCACTCACCAATTCATGCTTGCTCCTCAGACAATAACCATAAAATCGTAGGCTTCTTTCTCTGATGGTATTAGATATGGCAGATAGGTTGCCATAAAGTTGCTGCTTCGTGGGATGATTTTGCCAAGATATATTTAATACTGTTCGTAGCATACGGGTATATGTGCCGTCTAGTTTTCTTTCCAATCTTTTGGTGATTGTCCAGGAAAGAAAACTAGACGGCACATAAACCCGTATGCTATATATATATATATATATATATATATATATATATATATATATATATATATATATATATAGAAGTCTGAGGAAGCTACAGACGGCCAAAAAAAAAAACGGCCGGTAGCTGAAACAATAATGTAACTTAACAGAAAGATACGATGATAAAAAAAATAAGGCGTATATATATATATATATATCTATCTACACAGACGATTTCTGATTGGTTAATCCAATAATCACATCTCCTAAAAAACTATGGTTCGTAGGCTTTTAACGATACCATAAAATATTATGGCTTTATTTATTGTCCATCTTGGAAGGGTTTAATTTTTTCCTAACTTGCGATTTACAAATTACAAAGATACGAAACTAACTTACAATCTAACAATCGAACCTCCGACATCACGGCCGTCATTATGAAACTAAACTAAAAAAAAAAAACACCCGCGTTCACTCGTGGTCTTTACATTTCGGGTTTGGGTACGTGTGCAGTTTTCCATTGACATTAAAAAATGGAAATATTTAAAAAAAAAATATATTGTACGTACTCGTCATGGGATAAAGTTTTCCTACAGAAAAAATCACGTAATTTCATCAAGTAGTTCAGAAAGTTCAAGTAGGGGGATTTCCCCCTTTTTTTTTATAGCGAGGCCAAATTTCGCGAATTTGGCCATTTTTTAAAGCAGTTTGGCCTTCAAAATTTGTTTGGCCATTTTCTTCACCGATGAAATAAAAGAAGCAAATAAAAACAACGCAATAAAACTTTTAAAAATACGGCACACTTTTGTTGTTCTTGTTTGTTTTTTTTGGTAATTTTCCTTATTTTTTTATTTTTTCAAGATAATACTATTAAATGGACACTATTATGCCAAATTAGCCCCCCCCCCTCCAAAAAAAAAAAATGCACAAAAATTCGAGATTTAAGGTTTTGACGAGATAATTTAGCGAATTGTCCGGACTATTGCGAGATAACCATCCATTAGTTTTTCCTGAAATTTTGCCACAAATTGTATTTCATTACATAGATGTGCATAGTAACAACATTTTTTTGCCGAAAATTCCCGTTGCGTCTCCAGATTTCATCGGTGAAGAAAAAGGCCAAACAGAAATTTTGAAGGCCAAACTGCTTTAAAAAATAATATTTAATATATTCAACGATTTGACCTTTGAGAACTCTACCAAACTCCTCCTACAATTTTGGGTCTAAACAGTAAACACGTGATATTTTAGATATAGATTCCTTGGACATGGATCTAACTTATTAACTTTACTTGATCCCTAAACAATAAATGTTAAAAGGTCATAATAGGGGTCAAAGTTTTAAAAAATTGACCCTTTTATTTTTTTTTTCAGCATTAACCTCAAAACACCTGGGCAACGCCGGGCACCGATTGCTAGTATATATATATACGCCTTATTTTTTTATCATCGTATCTTTCTGTTAAGTTACATTATTGTTTCAGCTACCCGGCCGTTTTTTTTGGCCGTCTGTAGCTTCCTCAGACTTTTACTCTAGAAGTCTGAGGAAGCTACAGACGGCCAAAAAAAATACGGCCGGTAACTAAGCAGGAAGATACGGTAATAAAAAATAAAACGCATATTTGCTCTACAACAGTATTGAGCACTTTTTCGTTTTTTATTAATTACCATTTCTATTAAATATATATATATATATATATATATATAGTAATTTATAAAATATATATGGCGATTAAGCTACTTAATATTATTATATTATGAATATTCTGCGTTACAGTATAGCTTAATCTCCATATATATTTGATAAATTACCAACTAGCTCTACCTACGTATTGAGCACTTTTGAAGTAAATACTTAAAGTTTACGCATCAATCTATACTTTCGTATATTAATTTTATGTGAGCAAATGAAGTAGTTATATATATATATATATATATATATATATATATATATATATATACATACACTCGTGCCCGATATTATTCATACCCCCCCTTGAAAATTGAGTTTATTGGGTGTAACTTTGTAAGAATTTATTGTTTACGTCCATATTGATACATATTCTTAATAAACCTCTTCTGATCATTTTCGTCATTTTAAAATCTCGGTATACTTGTAATAAAAGAAATATACAGCTATTTATAAAATCTGCAATGTTCAAAAATAATCATACCCCCTTATTTTTTCAGTATTAATCGAGTTTCTGACTGTTTGTTTCCTGTTTGATTCTTATTTTGAATGCTTTTATACAACCTTTGATTAATTTCATTTCGTTTTTTGCATTTTTCAGAAATTAAAATGATATCAACTGAAAATCAATAAAAGAATAAAAATTATTAGAATGGGGAAGAAAAAAGAGCTTAGTAATGATCTTAGGACTAAAATTGTGAATTCACATAAGGATGGTTTAGGTTACAAGTCAATTTCCAAGAAATTTGAGGTCCCTACAGCAACAGTACAGAGCATCATCAAAAAATTCCAGAGCCACCACACAACAAACAACTTGATTGGTAGAGGAAGGAAAGGAAACTGTCTGCTAGAGCCACCAGGAATATTGTAAGAAGTGTTAATGCAAATCCAACCACCACTACTAAGAACATTTTAGAAAATCTGGAGTCTTCTGGCATAAAAATATCAAGGCAAACATTGCAAAGGACTCTGCATGAAAATGGTCTGAAAGGAAGAAGACCAAGAAGGACTCCATTGCACACCGGAAAACACCTTGCAGCATGTCTAAAGTTTGCTAGGACCCATGTGAATTCTCCAGAGTCCGTTTTCTCAAGTATTTTGTGGACTGACGAAACAAAAATTGAATTGTTTGGCCATATGGATGCTTCTTACGTTTGGAGGAAGAAAGTAGAAGCTTACAACCCAAAGAACACCATACCCACGGTGAAACATGGTGGTGGTAGCCTAATGTTTTGGGGCTCCTTTTCGGCTAGTGGTCCAGGTAGTTTGGTCAAGATAGATGGAACCATGAAGAAGGAGCAATATTTGGAGATACTCCAGAAAAACATTAGACAGGATGCGGCGAAGCTTCATTTAGGACCAAACTGGGTCCTTCAACAGGATAATGATCCAAAACATACTGCCAAAATAGTCAAGAAATGGTTTGGGGATAATCAAATTAATGTTTTGGAATGGCCTAGCCAGAATCCCGACCTGAACCCTATCGAAAACCTCTAGCACATATTGAAAACTGAGGTTAAAAAGCGGAAACCTAGAAATTTGAGGGATTTGGAGAACTACTGCATTGAAGAATGGTCAAAAATCAGTGTTGATGCTTGTAAAAACCTTGTTGATAAATATCCAAAACGGTTACAGGCAGTTATTAAGAATAAAGGGCATGCTATTGACTATTAGTAAGAGAGGTATGAATAATTTTGAACTAGTGCCATTATTGTTTTTCTTTGTATAATGTTTCAAACTTGCATAATTTATTTATTTGTTGAGTTTAAATTAAATGCTTATGCTTGATTTATTGTTTGAAATCCCTTTAATATTGTCTACTTTCTGGTTTGAGCAATATTCTTATAGAAATCTCAAAGATCCGAGGGGTATGAATAATATCGGGCACAAGTGTATATATATATATATGCAAATATCATTTATGAAAAAAATTAACACCATTATAAAGATAGTTCTTGAGTTAATAATCGATGAAAATTTCGTATTGATTAGATGTTTACTTGATTTTTGGTAGATTTTTAAAGTGAAACTTCGTCAAAAAATACTTACTCCCTCCTTCCGTTTTGGCCGTGCCGAGATCAAATCGTTGAGAAAATGGCACTCAAGATGAGAATAGTAGTCCGAAGAATCCAAATGATACGATGATTATTATTGCTTAGCAATTTCTTACATCATGTACAACAGACATAATAATCATCAACATAAAACCTTATTGTTTATGTGCTCAATCTTTTCACAGTAGTATGGGACTGTAAACACTATCACAATTCAGGTCTTTTGGTGCTGGCAATTTTTCTTCTTTCTCTTTGTATTAATACGTTTTTTTTTTAACCAAATATATTGTAGACTTTTGCAGACAAATATATTAAACACATGTTGGCGCTTTTATTATGAGACAGCACATAAAGAAAATAGAAAAGTGAGGCTAAGTTAAAACAAAAACAAACATACTTTGTAATACAAAAACTGTGTGATTAACTGCTCATAAAAAGCAATTTTGATTTCAAAATAATTAACAAGAATCTTTGCAAATTTCGAAATAACTGACGAAAATCTACGTACATTTTAAAATATTTCCTTACAACGTAAGTAAATTAAATAATAATTAATTATAATCTACGAAAATATTAAAATAACTGACAAAACTTCATATAAGTTAAAAAAAAAATAAACGAAAAACAAATGTTTGCTAAATATGTAAATGTAAAAATAATCAAGTAAAGTTTACGCATATTTAAAAACAATTAACAATGAAATATGTAAATTTACAAAATAAATGAAAAAAAATCTACATACATTTCACAATAATTAAGTAAGATTTATGCATATTTAAAAACAAGTAACAATGAAATATGTAAATCTCAAAATAAATGTAAAACATCTACGTACATTTCACAATAATTAACTAAAATTTACGTAAATTTTAAAATAAGTGGTAAAAATTATTTAGATTGTGAAATAACAAACATAAATATGTAAATGTCCGAATAACTTACTAGAGAAAGAAAGTAAAGAGATTTGTTACACAGGAATCACCACTTATCAAGGCCCGGAGGCTACTCGAGGATAATGGCTAATGGGTATACATTAGTCAATGAGATTATAGCGTAGTAATCGTAACTAGTGGGAATTTTGTAAATTGGATTACTTAGGGGGACGGTTCATCAAGAACTTGTTTACATTGGACTTGAAGACAATTAGATTGTAGTCAGCTGGAAAGCAGGCAATCGGAAGAGAGTTCCACCGTGCAGTTCTAAGAAAGAAGCTTTGTTTGTTGAATCTACGTTTAGGTGTAGACACAAACAAAGAGTGGGGGAAATTATTGATAGTGGTTACGACGTCTATTTTGAACTCTGTCAAGGCAGGATCAGCTGCTTCTAGCAGCTCCTGCCCAGATGTGGCAACAGTACTCCATTGTTGACCGTACATGGTTTTTATATAGGTAGAGAATTGCATCAGGAGTGAGATAGAGATAGACTTCCGTCGCTGATATTAAATACAGACATAGATGCAGCCGATGGTAGCGGTGGTAAATGTGCAATGGTACTGAAATCCACCGCTGATATTTCTGTCTATAACTTGATCAGAGGAAAGCGAACGTTAGATCAAATAAGAAAATATAATAACGTGCAATAAGCCATACAAAAAAACAAAAAACAAAAAAACAAAAAACAAAAGCATGTTAAAGAAAAGAAAGGAAAAAGAAAGTAAAAAAAAATGTGGCGTTGTAGAAACGCATATTTATTTTGAAAAGAAAGAGGTATATCTTAGGCGGGGCTGTAATTTAATGCATATTGTATACATATAATATTAGTATAAATGTCAGTCACGGAACCGAACTTTTGTAATGGGTTTCGGTGATATGGGCGTAAAATTCAATATGATAGATAGTTATATTACGTGAGAATAAGAATTATTGTTTGGCAGATTTCTTTTCGATCTTCTATTATGTTTTATTTTATGTATATATATATATATATATATATATATATATATATATATATATATATATATATATATATATATATATATATATATCACTACTCTTATACTATAATACCTTAGGGCTACTTGATATTGTAAGCGTATACTTATCTCGGTTTTATTTGTATTAAGATAAATAATATAACACCTTTAAGATATCGTAATGTATCTAAACTTCACACATCCATCATCTATATAATAAAGGAATCATTCGTTGTCTACAACACTGAGCAAACGCATTATGTAGTAACAGCCATTGTATCGAAAGGAGATGGATAGTTTAAGAGAAACACTATTCATACAGCATGGCATTAGTCCCCCCCCCCCAAAAAAAAACCCTGGACCAGACACCAAAGGACCTTACTCCTAAACTTAGCACAATTTGTATACCATACATGAAGGGCTTATCGAAAAAATATCAAAGAATATGCAATCCATATGACACCAGGATAGTATTCATGAGTGATTCGAATCTCCGGAAACTTCATGTGCGAGTCAAGTCCCCTACTGAAAAAAAAAACATGACTAAGAATTATGTATATGGGATTTCATGTAAATGTGGAAAAATATTCCAAGGTAAGACGTGTCGTCCATTAAAGATAAGCCGCAATACGTGGAGTGACTGAAAAATCGGGTATGGCTGACCATAAATGGATGTAAAAAGGAAAACGCTTACCCTTATGAGACGAAGAAAAAATGGAGACAGAGAAAAATGGTGGAGAATAAGACGACTCAAAGAAACGGCGCATATATTGCGTGATGATCGACTACTCAGAAGTGGTAGTATAGAATTTATCACGATAGATCTTAATTGATATTAAGTAAAAGATAATATATACATATATGTCATCACTAATATATATATATATATATATATATATATGTGTGTGTGTGTGTGTGTGTGTGTGTGTGTGTGTGTGTGTGTGATAGGACGATTCCAATATTTTTCCCAATTCCGATACAATTATCGATTCCGATTCTTTATAAATCTCTAAATATTTAAGTATAGAGTTGTTATTTTCCACGATTTCTGTAAAAAGAAAAAAAAAAACAACAAAAAAAAACACATGTTAAATATGCAGATAATTTCCTAAACGTAAACCGACACTATCGATTTTAGCTTTACTGGTATTTTAAAATCAATAAATATTTATTATTTTATCATTATTTACAAGCAATGGAAGATTTTGCTTTAAATGAAATCAAATAAAAAGAAAGATAAAAGAATCGTTTTGGCACCAGAAAATAGGCACCAATTTTCTCGATTCCGATACCCCCAAATTTGTCTATTTTTCGATTCCCGATTCCGATTCCGATTAATCGGCCCAACACTAATACCCCCATATATATATATATATATATATATATATATATATATATATATATATATATATATATATATAGTAATGAAAGTGTATATATATAGTAATAATATGTAGTAATAAATAGTGACATATAATGATAAATAATAAAACTCTACATCTAGAAACAAAATAGGTCCCTAAAATTCATACTAGAATTGTCCCTGGCGCAGTGAGTAAAATGTTTGATATAAATTCAGTTGTAAAAGTTTCACCTTTGGAGATTTAATTCTACGTGCGGAGCACACAATTGCGAATTGCTTAGGACCTCTACCCAGTCATGGCTCGCGGAACAAAGCATACTACCTCTGCGGATTAAATCAAGAGTTGCGTTCGAAATTCTGTGCAGATTCCAGAGTTCGACTGAAGAATGCTCGAGTCCGACAAGATCCGCCTAAAGAAGGTCGGAGGTTAAATTGACGAAAATGTTATGAAGAGAACATTCAAGGTGTGAATAGTAGTCCGAAGCATTCACATAATAATAATAATAATAATAATAATAATAATAAGAAGAACTCTGTTCCGTCTGCCTGCTTCCCACCGGACTACAACTTGGATGTCTTCAAGTCCAATGTTAACAAATTCCTAATGAACCGCCCCCTTAAGTAAATACTTCATAAAATCTCCACACTAACGTAATGTACTTGCAATAACCCTTATCCCTGAGTGGCTTCTGGGCCTTGATAAGTGGTGATCTCTGTGTAAAAAAAAAAAAAAGAATCAATCTCTACCTCAAAAATTCAGAAACGTTATCGTTATGTGTCTACATTAGCCAAACAAACTAGAACTAGTCATTGCACAAGAAATTGCGTATAAATATAAAAGACACAAAAATCTCAGTAGGAATTTACAACATTCTGAATTTATTCACTGCATCTCTAACAACGTAATATCATTTTGAATTATTTGAGTTTTTTTATTGTTTAAAATCCGAATCACTTTCTAAAGAACGTCACCAATTATAGGAAATAGAGTTTAGCTTTGTTATTTATGCGCAGAGTGTACACACCCACTTACCATACTTTTGGGAGACCATTTAGGATATGCAATGAATTCAGGTGAGGATGAAGATTATCTAATTAGTTGTTATTTTTGTAGATAGGTGCTATATTCCCTCATGACGAGAGTTAGGATGCAGGTCGACATGTTATCTATTAAATCCCTCTTACTTGATGGCAAATGTCAAATAAACGCTACTGTAAAACATTGCAAAATGGTGGACTTCTACTGATGCCAGTTTATGTGGAGATAGATTTATAAAAGAAACGGTATTTTATATTTCTCACTTTTTTCTTTTTAATAATTTTCTTTCTGTAATGCTGGATATAGAGCAGCCAACATTCCCCTGCGTTTTATTGAAACCAATTGAGAGCTCTTTTTAGTATCCTCGCTGTTCCCTTAAGTGCAATTATCTGGATCTCTTTTGCACTTAGTCCACCAGGAATATTAGTAAGGTAGGACTTCAGGTTCTTTCTCACGAAAATGGGTTTCATCCTCTTGTGTAAATAATATAACGTACTATTTTACTACAACTTGCATTTTGTCTGTTTTGGGAGATGATAATATTGGTGTGAATTTTACTTCTACGGGATATACTGTTCTAATTCTATGAACTATAGATTATTTAAAATACAGTGTAACCCGAATATAGGATACCCGAATATAAGAGAGATTTTATCTGGTCCCAAATTAAAGTCTGTGTTAATGTAAGTATAACCCGGATATAAGAAACCTGAATATAATATAACCCGTATATAAGAAAGCTGTAGGGACATGATAAGAAGTCTCTTATATCCGGGTCACACTGAATATCAAAAGATAAATTTACTTCACTTATCTCGACACTATTTAAGCAAACGCTGTTAAACATATCTCTCTCTATATCTATGTTTCTCGTTCTTTTTCCCCCTCTCTATTTTCATTCTCTGCCTTTCTCTATTCATTAATTCATTAATTCAAACAGTTTTTTTAATTTTCGTCTTATTTATTCACTGAATAATTTCTAAACTGACAAATGTAGTGCTTTTGTGGCTATGTAGTTACTTTCATTCCGCCAAGTACTTTTATTGTATACACATGCTTGACTGAGCTCCAATTTATGATCACGTCCCGTAAAACTTTCGTAACAAATATACACATAGCTGCAACAACCGCCATCAACTTCCCTAGTTTCTTTGTGCTTAAACTTCATGAGCAGAATTTATTTTTTAGAACCAACCGTCTGTGAAACGCAATACCGTGTGTTTGCTTCCTGCCTGACTATAAGATAGTCATTTTCAGTTCCTGTTGAGTCGCCCTCTTAAATGATCTAGCCTACCCAATTCCTACCATTACTAATCTTGTTGTGTAATCTCACCAGCTGCCTAACACTTAGGCCAAGATTACAGTGTAGTATCTGTTCTGATTCTACACTTCACATTTTCTGTCCTCAGTCAGTGGAGATAAAATATTTTATAATTGAGACAATTTTAAATATTTTCTATTCAGAGTACCCCTTTTTGGGGAGCTGGATTTTATCCATCTTAAAAACCGACATTGTGTCCAACTCTGCCCTCGTGGAGAGAAAAGTAAATGGGAGCACTGAGGCCAAGATCACAGTGTAGTATCTGTTCTGATTCCACAGTTCACTTTTTCTGTGCTTAGTCAGTGGCTGAAAAATCCTTCATGACTGAGACAATTTTATTTTTGTGCCTATCCGGAGTGCCCCTTTTTGGGGAGCTGAATTTTCCCCCACCTTAAAAATCTATATTGTGTCTAACTCTGCCCGCGTGGGGAGGCAAGTATATAGGAACACTTAACCCTTATCCTAGAGGGAGCTATGGGCCTTGATAAGTGGTGACCTTCCAAGTAAAACACAAAACGTATAATTGATTACAGCATAAACTATATTATAGTTCAGGTCCATCAAATACAAGTATAAATAAATTGTAGCAGTGAAAAGAAATGGAGGGTGCGGTAGCTGAACATTACAAATGACAAGTCTCCACTCTCTTTATACAAACCTTACCCATAATGCGGGAACAGTCTACGTTCGAGGTCTTACATTAGTACATGACGAGTAATCTGTGTAGTTTTAATAGATAAAACATCGTGTTAAGGGCATTAAGTGCTATCGTTTTCATCATTTTTAAGTATGTGTTAGGGAGTGTAACCAACTTGCTGTAAAAGTTCTTTTAATTTTCAACAACGCTTAATAAACAACGCCGCAAGTGTTCATCGTTGTTATTACGATTAGGCTATTAAGTCATTTCCTTAAAGCATAAAGTCCAATTGACTCCGCTGTAAAATAATCATTTAACGCATGCAAAACTATTTAATAAAAAAGGGGGGGGGGAGAGATGAAACGATGTAGGATAAATAAGCAAGTACAGGCGAAAAGGACATAAGAAAAGCAAGCATTCGAAAAACATCTTTACTTCTTTGAAAGTGTGGCTTCAGCTAGAGACGAGATACAGACTAAACTACCCTTTACTTTCCTTTTTTTTTAAAGTCCCTTTCACACGGGAGTGCGTTTTGCAACAGCAAACATAGCTTTCTTAGAACTCTTCAATTCCATACGTACAAGATAAGTTAAGTTCGTTTTTTCCGTTGATGGAGGCTACTATGTAAACTATTTACACACGAATATCTAAACATAAGAACGCCAACGGGGAAGTTCTTCTTACAAGCAACATATTCTTCGTACTAAATGAGTCATCATATATCATGGCTCAAAAGCCACTGGAGTATAACGCTTAATGTGTTGGTTAATTGGACTGTGAAACAAATGGCTTGACGTTTGGAGCTGATAAACGAAACTCGAAAAAAAAAGTTGATTATTTAAGAAGACATTTCAACAAAAGTTTGTTTACATTGGACTTGAAAACGAACCTGCTGTATTCAACTGCAAAGTAGCTCTACAGAGGGGTGGGTTTTAGAAAGAAACTTCTGATGAACATCTTTTTAGCGTCATCTACACAGGAAAAGGAACGAAAATTATTTACAGTGGATGTAGCGAGACGAGCTTTTGCTGTAAATCTTTTCCGGGATGGCGGGGGGCAGTAGATTACGGTAAAGTCGAAACTTACCACCAATATCATAAAGAATAAAGACACAACGTTTCTTCAGTAAGAAGTAGGCTGTAAGGAAGAGAGACAAACTCCTATCACTAGATTTCCAATGCTCATGATCGGTTAATTAGTTTCCTAGTTTACACAATCGAAACATAATGACTGGTATACTAAACGGGTAATATAATTACAAGAACAGAAAAGGTTCTTACAACCTGTATGCCCCCTTACAAAGATTAAACTCCATATGTCTAGAATACTTATTCTAAATTAGATTAAAATTGATTCAACAGTTTTGATTCTTGGAGAAGCCTATGTACAAGAAGTCATAGCAAACAAGTTAAATTCATGGAATTTTGCTTAATTGGTGCCTGATGACGATTGATCAAATTCAATTCAATTCTTAAATATTGGGATTTTAAATGACATGTTTTGCAAATATAATGCTCTCTAAAAAACTCTTTCAAATACTTCAACGAGATTGTGGAATATTTATATACTCACGCTTTATATCAATTGTTAAAATCACTTACAATTGGAGGTATTTGAATCTTTGTGGAAGGCTTTCACCTTCTTTTCAAATTCAATGAAAATCTAAAATATTTGAATCTTCAAATAAAATATTATGCCCAAATAATGCCCCTTCAAAGGAAACTGTTGTGGAGACGTCCACTAAGCAACATAGGTGGACGAGTGATATATATAAAGGTATCAATCACCAATACCTGTAGAGTTTGGCAACGACCGCCAAATAGGCAAGACGCCTATGTTGCCTCCAGTAAGACATGCAACACGCCACCTGCCGGAATATCTCCAACTGAAGTATATCTGAAGACATGTAAATATGTATATAACTTTTCTTCCTAATATATTATTGTATACCTTTACTTTCCGTGCCCTTGTTAATTATTTGTGCAGACACAACAGAAACTCTACCAAATACTTAAAAAAATTAAAACTTGTGAGATATTTATTAATCTGTATGTCATACTAATTGCTAACACTTTCCTCATATCGAATATATTGAACTTTTCATGAATAAAACTAAATCTACCTAATTATAGATCATAGAAAAATTATTACCTAGTGTATGCATTCAAAATGGCGTAGTGATTAATTAGTTTAGAGGGGTATTAATTTCATAAAATATATAGACACTATCAGATCGCCGAGATTGTCCGCTCGTAAAATACGCATACATCTATGTAGATGTTTTATTCATAATTACAGAGCCAATTCTCTATTGGTTATTACCTTATATATAGCAATGATTAAAGAAGATCTAAAGAAAGATATGACTGGGGGGGCATCCGCTAGAATCGAGCCAGAACATTTACCTTTAGTCTTAAACGTTATGTATCTCTCAACCGTCGTTATCGTCTGAGCTACCGACAGATGGGAGCGAATGGCTTAAAATTAAGCGATAAATGTATAATTTTGCCATGCACAAAAGAAACAGCGGATGTGTTTTTTTCATTTACCCTGCCAAGATCAACTAATTTGTTTTCAATTTTGATCCCTTAGCGGTAATTTTTACTGACTAAAACACAAATAGAAAATGTGCATCAGTTTCATTTAATACTTTTGCAGCCAAATGAGAACGAAAGTGTTTCTTCGAAATTCCGCGGATTAAGGACAATCCACTTATTTAGTGTTTCCTTTTTAAAATTAAATATGTTTTTAGCTCTTTTTCAAAGTGTTTTTAACATGTTTTATTAACTACTTATATATATATATATATATATATATATATATATATATATATATATATATATATATATATATAAAAAGGCTTGAGATATTCAAAAGTAGGAACTAATAAACACAACGAGGTTGTTGGATATTGCTCGATAACAAGAGCAATTTTTATTTATTTATTCGTAGGTAAACATTTACATTTGGTCGCTACAAAAAGCCACCTGTTTCAGTAAAAGAGACTTCATCAAGCGACACCCTGAACCATGTAACGCTACAGAAAAAAAATGAAATACATATTCGAATACAAATAAATAATATATATATTATTTATTTGTATTCGAATATGTATTTGATTGATTTTTTTCTGTATATATATATATATATATATATATATATATATTGTTACGAATGCTCCTCCATTGGGAAAGACGAAGGAGGATTACGTAACAAAAAGAAAAAAAAGGAAAATAAATTTTCGCTCCTTGGGTTTGAATGCATACGATATATCGAACAAGAGGGAAGGGGAACACTTTTCTCAGACCAGTGAAATAAAAAAAAAATAAAATAGGAACAAAACACAGTGAGTAAAAATAAAGGCAAACGCTATCTTACAATTTAAATCAACTTTATTACAAAGAAAATAATAGGCAAAGGGAGGGAGGGGTGATGAAAAAAGATTACATAAACAACAAAAGAAAAACGAATCATGAGAAGAGGGGGTCTTACACTAGTGCCCAAAAATGCCGACAGAAAATACATCAATCGATACGTCGCACAAAGAGGTATATATATATATATATATATATATATATATATATATATATATATATATATATATATATATAGAGAGAGAGAGAGAGAGAGAGAGAGAGAGGACTTACAGTTCATATTTGTTTCTTATGTAAAGCTTCTTCGGCAGTCTGTTGTTTTAGGGTTCCTTTCTCTTTTTCATTTTGGATGTTTGATTTTAAATCGATGAGTGTCCGCACTCATCCGTGGCTTACGCCCATTCCTAACGATAACCCAGCGCAGGGTTTAATTGTCTGTTCGACATGACGGTTTTTCAGAAGTGTCTATAAAAATAATATTCTTTGTTTTTCTTCTTCCTCTTTTCTCTCTCTCTCTTTCTGTCTCTCTTCTCCATCTCCATCTATATTTCGCTTGTCATTCCTTTTCTCTTCTTCTTCACTTTTTGGCGCTAAATGGTCAAATAACATTTCAATTCCTTTTGATTGTTGCTATTTCTTCTGATGAGTTAAGGGCAAAATTGATTCACTGATTGATATAATAATTAAGTGATTGATTTTGCGCTACGAAACAGATACTGTCAAGAATTGTATAAGTCAACTGAATTAAAGAAATAAATTATAAGATGGTCAACATCATGAATTTTGGGAATATAACTTTTTGTAATTTATTCTCTCTCTCTATCTCTTTATATATATATATATATATATATATATATAAGGGACATTGTGTTTCTGTATATCTAATTCTGTTTCGTATGGTCTCGATTATGGCTGGACCGATTTTTATGAAATACCACATGAATTATGTGCCTGGTAGTGTTCTTAGATAGGTTTTGTATAGGAATGTCCCAGATAAGTATCGATAACTGATAATAAAACTAATCCGATGAAAGAACAAACAGGCGATTTTAGAAAAAAGTTAACATCTTACAGCTTAACATAACACGCGCATGTGAGAAAGTTTATGACCACACAAGCCGACATAAAAGATGTACAACAGGCTCTTTAATATTACAGTGACGGGTTCTAAACATTAAATGCTTCTCTTTAGAACATAATTGAAGTATGATACTTGAGTGTTGCATTTTAAATTTAAATTCAAGCCACTATATATAAAAAATAATTTTATAAAATCAAAAGTTCTCTACGGTGCAATGAAGATTACAATGTATTGTGAACGGAGCCACTGCAAGATTAATGTGATTTCGACAACAAAATATGGGAGCGTGAAACATTCGTCAATCATCATTTAATCCCGAGCATTGTCGGGTTACCCTACTAGTATATATATATATATATATATATATATATATATATATATATATATATATATATATATATATATATATATATATATAATTCAAATAGACTTGCTTGCTTGCGTGTTTAAACCGTCCTCCCGGTCCTGCTTTAAGAGTCCGATTTAGAATCTTCGGTTTCCCGCAAGCAATGGACACATACAGATGATATAGGTGAGATTTATTAATTAAAAACAATTAAACCCAAATGTAAAGTTTTTAATTGGTTCAAATACTTTATATGTTAAGTCTCATGTCTGTAGACAAAAAACTGACTGAGGAGTTTATTAGGCAATATATTTGAAACAAATATATAAACGCACACATAAATATATAGTGAAAGAGGTTTGTGTTTACTATAGCCTTTTTATGCAAATATTACGCAAGTATAACTCTTGTAGAATATCTGCATGAAGATAATTACACGTAATAGTAAACTAAAGATAATTATCCAATAAAAAAACTGAAAAAAAACCCTAATAGGGAATTAATTAAAATAAATGTTAAAAAAATATCCAAATTAGATATTTTGCAGATGGATGCAATTCCACGACGCGTATATAACCAAGTTATATTTTCTTTTTTAATAAATAGAAAAAAATTGTTTTAATATGAATATTTATACACACAAAAAAATTCAAATTTATAGGAGTATAGATTGCAACAAAAATAAATATGCCTCCACTTTCTAAACGTAAAAAACTTTCGTCTGTCTACAAACATCACCTACAGTTTCTCCCACTCTGTATCTGTACCTAACCCTAAACGCAAATTCCATGAACAAAGCTTCTTTCCTAAAACTGATTACGGTTGTCTTCAGGTTCAATTTAAAGTAATTCTTGCAGGGCTTAAATAATTAATTTCTACCTCATTTAAATTGCTGTTTCAGAGACTATCGTACTCTCATTAACGCTTATACTCAAGCACTAGTGACTTCCATGTAAAAAAAAAAAAAAAAAGAAAAAAGAAAAGAAAAAAAAAGCAGTCCAGATGTACTCATTTTATCACCGGAAGAACTCATAAACGAATGAACTGATAATTATGAATTTTGGAACAAAGTTGCTAGGCGTAAATGATATATATATATATATATATATATATATATATATATATATATATATATATATATATATATAAATATATATATATATATATATATATATATAACACTTTTATATAGCCTAATATCACAAGTCAATTTGAGAAGTTTTATCACCGCACAAGCGAAAAGACTCGGCGCATAAAATCAACAGTAAGTTATTTGATAAGACCGAGGTGCGTTCGAAATGAATGTTTCAATTTAGAGCACAATTGAACCATTATACTTAACATTTGCATCTTAAATTTGAATCAACTCCATTATGTAAAAATACTACCATAATATCAACAGTGTTTTCTAAAGTGCAATGTAGACTACAGTGTATTATGAACTAAGTCACTGTGAGGTGGCAAGTGAGCTTCTTCCTGGTACCTGGCGGTGGGGACCCAACTAGAGCAGGTAATCAATCGATTTGAGTTTTTTTTAATTGTTTGATTTCACTGATTGCGATGACAATAGAAATATTGAAAGTGTAGAACGTTCATTGATCTTAATTAAATCCCGGACATTGTCGGGTCTCCTTACTAATAGTCTTTATTTAGGTTTATGCTAAGACAATAAAGGAGTGTTTTAAGGTCTATGGGAAAATTCAGATGTCTCCGAATTTAAAGGTCCATGGGAAAATTCAGATGTTTCCGAATTAAAGGTCCATAAGAAAATTAAGATGTCTCCGAATGAAAGGTCCATGGGAAAATTCAGATTTCTCCGAATTAAACGTCCATGAGAAAATGCAGATGTCTCCGAATGAAAGGTCCATGAGAAAATTCAGATTTTTCTGAATTAAAGGTCCCTGAGAAAATTCAGATTTTTCTGAATTAAAGGTGCATGAGAAAATTCAGATTCTTCAAATTTTGTGAAATTTTAAATAAATTAATAAGCCAGTTTCTTTATAGTATTTTTAAAAGTTGTTTTCGAGAAGGGTAATGTCGGTAGCACTTCTCATTTCAAAATAAAAAAAAGACATATCAGATTTGCATTAAGTATGATCCATATTTATTAGATTCCACAAATCGAAGTTTCCTTAATCTCAATTTATTTAAACTCCTTAATCTGAAATCTTAAATTGTAAATATTTTTTTAAAGTCATACAGATATTATTTTAGTTTATTCAAAGTTAGTATCACCTTTAGTGACGACTGAACTTTTGACTCCTAAAAAATTGTAATTTTAGACTTAGTTATGGGAATCGCTATAGACAGGGCAGGAAACTACTTAATCTAAGGAGCTAACAAGGATGAAATATGGTTATTGCAAAGATAGGTGATGCTTATTGATCTTAGTCCTTAAAAGATCAATTGTAATGAATAAGGGAAACAGTCAGTTGATAGAGAATTCCACAGGCATACATTACTTGGAAAGAAGCTACTGGAACAAGTAGTTGGATTACAGTAAAGTATTAAAACAGCGAATCGATGGGTACCACCAGACCTGCAAGTTAGACGAGATGAAACAAACGAAACAGGAAATATATCAGGCAATTCTGAAGAAGATAATAGTATTTATACAAAACGATTGAAACTAGCAACAATATGTAAAAAAGAAAAGATGAAGTAATGACATTATCCAGAACTCTCGAATCATTAGCCAAAGTTTGACAATAGTTCTTTATACATGGTCTAATAGTGGACATGTAGAGCCGATTTTACGAGAAGTAGAAAGAGCAATGGATTAAACACTTTCATCCGCATGGAATATTTATAAGGCATTTTATATGATGCTGTTACATGAAAAGAGCTGTACCCTTTTCATGTAAGTAAAAAAAAAATTATTTAAATGAAAATGATATCAGATAAAACAAGAATCGAACCCTGTAGATAAGGTTAGAGAATTAACAAGTAGGTTAAACTCCTTTGTAAAACAATAAAGAGAATGGGAAATTTCCTGGTCGTCAGAAATGGTTTAAAAATGTGTAAATCGTGCATGTTTGAAACACGTGAGTTGTGGTCACGTTGACCAGACATACGTGTGACCTCATGGCAGAAATGATTTCTCAATATAGGAAAGGGTTCGAAGTTTGTTAGAGAGAAGAGAATCAGATTCAGATCAGAGAATCAGAGAAGCAGAGAGAATCAGACCGGTTGTCAGTTAGAGTCAGCGCACCCTCTTGGAAGCGGAAAGCATAGAAGGAACCATGTAACGACTTTGAATTCCTGAAGTACAGAATCATTTCCGACCGGCCGAAGAATAAACTATCATCATGTTTTTATAACTGTCGTCTTTATGTGTTCATCATTCCAACAAGAAAAGGTAATGTGTTTAATCATTCCAGTATGTATCAATGTATACCACTTCATCTTCTCCTCAAAGTATATGTCTTGTGAATATCAACTCTCTCCGTACAAATGTCTTCAGCATGTACCTACTGTCACTCTGTCTCCTCTCTAGATGAACATTTAAAATATGAACAAGGAACATTTAATAATATATGAACAGGCCGTCACGTAAATAATATGTACCCCCTCAAAAACAGATAAGATAACATAACATACATTAATTTGGATGCCGGACCTCTTTTTTATTCAACAGCAAGAAATTAAAAACAAATCGAACTTGGCGTTACCACGGTACAAAACGTAAAGATCCATTTGAAAGAACAAAAATAAAGAAAAAATATTAGACGAAAAAAAAAACATAGATAAGCACACACACACACACACACACACACCCACACACGCACACACGCACACACACACACACACACGCACACACACACACACACACACACACACGCACGCACACACACACACACACACACACACACACACACACACACACACACACACACACACACACACACACACACACACACACAAGATGCACAGTGTCAAAAGAAAAAAAAGAAAAAAGCTAGACACATACTCATAATGAAAAAAGGTGTACATTACCACAAAACAAAAAATATTGATATGCCGCAAAGAAAAAATAACAGAATAAACGTCTAAAAATCACACACAAAGAGAAATGTGCGTTTTCGTGAAACATGAAAATATATTACATTTATTGATAAAATTGTTTGTTTTTAAAAATATATGCACACATACACACAAGAAAATAAATATGTGTCATTGTAAATGCGGGTCAAAGCAGATTTTGTTTAAGCTCAGCTGTCAATCATTTGTAACAATTTTGTGTCAAAGTCGAAGGTACTTTTAAAATATTGTGTTATTATAAAGTAGAATGAAATACGCTTATTAACAAAAAAAGATAAAATAATAAAATCATTTTTCTGTCCATAGTTGAACTTTTCAGTTTTCCAATCGTATCTTTTTGCTTTTTGAAAAAAAGGGACAATTTTAAATATTGACTCTATATAGATACTTAGAAAAAATAACTATGTTTTTTCTCTGTGTGTTCCATTTATTTTTTAAAAGACTTTTGTTGTTTGTTACGAAAAAAAAAACATTTTTTTTTCAATGAAAAAGTTATAATTGTAAGTTTAGTGTAAATCCAGTTAAATGTATTAATGATGTATTTTGTTTTGAAAATGTTATGTTGGAACAAATATTGTAAAAGATTGTCTTAAATGTATGTGTTATTGTATTCCACATCAGGAATTAAAAGTTTTGATTAAATATACATTAAAATAAAAAGAACAAGTAATAGGAAAATAAATAAAAATGAAACAATTAAGACGAATGGTTGGCTTAGAAATCAGTTAGAATTTTAAAGAGGGGACAAGATAAATTACGTAAACGGGTATTTTGAGAGTTTTCAGATGTGATAAGCCGAAAGAAAGAAATTTTATTTTCGACAGTTGTTTTTTTTATGATACCCATAACATTTTTCGCAAGAAGAGTAACTTGCTAGGGAGATGATAATCACTATAGTTGACCCTTATTAGAAAAATACACATGGGAATCTGCGTTATTGTGTGCTTTTTAAAGCATGCTGTATGTAACGGCTTCGAGCAGAGGATAAGTCTCGGCACAATAAATTAAAAAGGCAGGCGTTGTATGTAATACAAAAGCACGCAGTAAAATGCAATAAAATATCTTATAGAATCATGACAAACCAAATACAAAATAAAATATAAAACCGGAGCACGACAGAACAAATAAATAACAAAAATAATACATAATTAAGTGAGACCATAGGAAATTAAATAAAATATAATACAGAAGCATGACAGAACAAGGATATACAATAAAATGTAATACCGAATCATGACAGACCAAATAAATATATAATGCAAAAATATATAATATTATATAATACAAAAGTATGCCAGACTAATTAAAATACCATGGAATGCAATCGAAAATCATGACAAACCAAAAACAAATAAAAAAACAAACAATAAAATATCATACAGAACCACGGCAAACCAAACATTAAGAATAAATGCAGCGCAGAAGCATGGCACACAAAATAAAATACATTTGACTATAACACATAAAAACTAAAGAGAATACACTAAAATGTAATACAAAATCACGAGAGATCAAAGAAAATGCATTAAACACTAAAGGAAAATAAAATAATGTAATTCGTATGAGAGATAAGAGCAAATGCAATAGAATGTAAAACAGAAGTGTTACAGACCAATGAAAATACAACAGATTATAATAGACGGACAAAAATACTATAGAATGTAGCACTAAAGCGTGAAATGCCAAGGAAAATTGAATAGAATGTAAGACTAAATTATGACAGACCACAGAACACACAGCAAAATGTAATACAAAAGTATGACAGACCAAAGGAAATACAATAAAATGTAGTACGGTAGCATGGTAGACCAAAGAAAATACGACACAATATAATACGTGACAGACCAAACAAATTAAATAGGGAAGATACCAGAATATTGTACAGCATCGTGACCTGCAACTGTATAAAATAGTAGCGTCTGTTTCCATGAGATATTATGTAAATCCGCTTACCTGAACATACAGTGCCTATTATTTCAAAATCGTCACCCAATGTTGTCGGTGATTTAAGGAGAACCGTTATGTCAACAAATATCCCAGTTTCAAATATCAGTGGTTATACGCTCTCATTCACAGCAAAAAAACCGCTTTGATGGTAGTAACATTGCAATCCAAAGTAACTGAATCGATTAATAGGAAAAATACTAGCATGTTACACAGCATCATGATAGAGCGATGAAAATCTTATTGAACACGTATAGATAACAGATACAAAGAGCTTTGACGCATCTGAAATCAGGTGCGTACCTTCGATCTGCACATTTTAAGATTAAAATGACATTTTAAGATTAAAATGACATTTTAATCTTTAGTGTACCTATTTACTATGCCTCCCCACGGGACAGAGTTAGACACTAGGGTCGTTTTTTAACGTGGAGAAAAGGTACAAAAATAAAAATTGTCTCAGTCGTGAAGGATTTCTCCTCCACCGAAAGAGAACAAGAAATGGAAGTGAAGCATCTGAAGAACAGATGGTATTTATTTGCTCCCCCACCGAGCAAATTAGGCACAAGGCCGATTTTTAATGTGAGGAGTGAAGGGGAAATGGGGACAAACTCCCCGGGGAGTAGGGGAGCTGGATAGTGACAATTGGTATGAAGGGTTGCCCCTACATTGACCAAGGTCTTATATGTGGGGTTGATATTTATTTGCTGCCCACATCAGCAAAATGTGGCACAAGGCCGGAAAGTGGGAACCCCGCAGGCTCCCCTAAAGGAGGGGCACTCCTGCAATTTTAAAAATTGCCTGAGTAACCCCGTCGGCATTCCCCGGTCGGGGCGCCTCAAGCAGCAAGCAATAAACTTGCCCCACCGGAAAGCCCGGTGGCAAGGCCTGGGAGGGTGGACCTCCTAGGTATTACCCAGGCGGTGTACCTCAGTCCAACAGGTGCTGGGCCGATTCCCGGCCCTTCACCTGTTGGGCTGAGTGTCAAGTGACGAATCCTTGACTTGACTGGTCAGATATGTGGGGTTACACCCACATATGGTCTTTGCTTGCAGTATCTGTCGTAACAGATGGTATTTATTTGCTCCCCCACCGAGCAAATTAGGCACAAGGCCGATTTTTAATGTGAGGAGTGAAGGGAGGGGGAAGGGGAAAAGGGGACCAGCTCCCGAGAGGTGGGAAATGGGAGCTGGTTAAAGGTCAGACATGTGGGGTTGCCCCCACATCTGGTCTTTGCTAGTCATAGCTTGCAGTATCTGCCGGAACAGATACTACACTTTGATCTTGTCCCGAAGGCCAAGCCGACATAGAATAAATGTATTCTCATATAAGTGTGTAGTGCATTTAAAAATCAGCCTAACTACTTTGAAATCACATAAAACAAGTGTTCATAAATCTCGTTTTCTCTTCGCAAGAAGAAATTTAAAAAAAAAAAAAAAATGGAAGAAACGAAAACGATTTGTTTTGATTGTAAACCGGCATCTCTGAATGTCATCTCGTTTCTTGATGATTTCATTTCCTCTCCTTTCTTGGTGGCTATCATTCAGGGAAGAAGAGGATAGTCGCACGAGGGCGGATATATTATCGTAATATATTAATCTTTTTCTCTCTTATCGGCTTACTCCTCTTATTTTCAACAGATCTTTATTCGTTGGCTTGTCAACTCGGGTTCCGTACGCGTCGCTCTGTTCCTCCTCGTCTCGTAATCTCTCGCGAGATCTGGCCGTCTGTCAGCCGAGTTCGCGATAACAAATGACGGCCGGCAATTACATATCTTTCAACAACTTCTTGCCTACATTTTGAAAACGGTGCCCCTATCTGATTGGAGGTAAAGGTGAATAGATAGCGAAACGGACAGTCGACCCGGCGATGAAGAACGATTTATTTTGTTTCGGGGTTTTCTTTGGTTTTGCCGTTTTTGTTTTGTTTTATTTTCCATTTTTTTTTTTTTACTTTTTCATTTTATTTATTTATTTTTTTCAAGTAATATTTTGAGATTCGGTAGCAATTTAGCTCCAAATTGAAATAAATGCAAGGAACGAGAGTATTCTAGAATTAATTAACTATTTACTTTGATAACTTACTATGTACATATATAAATTATGTATTTTTACATATGCATGAATTTGATTTAATCCTAAACAGTTTCGCCAATCATTATCTTTCTTTAAACAGTAACTACGCGTAAAGGTCTGTATCATGCGCTATATTTTTATTTACTGTAGGTGTATGCAAACAGTGTCAAAAGGGATCGGAAACCGCCCGAAAAAAAATTACATACCTACAAATTTTGTAAAATTTTTAATAAATTATTGTCTAAAATTTTTGTTTCATTAAAATATTTTAAATCGTTTTAGAATGTATCTATGAGTGGATTCCGAGCCTTGATAAGTGGTGACCACCTTGTAAAAAAAAAAAAAAAGGGTAAAAACACTTATTTGGAAATTAAAATATATCAGACTTGCAAGGAATATTCTTCATGGTAATCAGGCACCAATTAAATAGGATTCCCTGAATTTCGACTTATTATTATATTTATGTATAGGATTTGCTTCGCAATTATTTAACAAACCATTATGCATTTTTAAACACAGCAGCTCTGCATGAAAGCTTTTAATGTGTTATACTTACTACTAGTAAAACTCAATCAGAATAACAATATAAAAATATGAAGAAAATAAAAACTAATATTAGTAAAGAATACTAGCATACTATAACAATAATATATGATTGTAATCTAAAAAAAAACATGAATGGAACTCTCGGCAAAATAAGACATATTTTGACCAAGCGTTACAATAATTAGGCAGATTTAAATACAAGGTGCCTTCAATAAGTTTCTACACCTTTTCGTATGGCCACTTTTATTGATAGTATACACTTTTCAAACTCAACTCATCTTCAAAATAATCTCCTTCGGCTGCAATGAAAGGCTTCATAGAAGTCCTCTTGTGTGAGCGTGCCAACGACCCTCGTCACAGCCTCTTTCATCTCAGTTTTCTCATGACGGCAGCCTGTAAAGTTTTCCTCGAGCTTCGCGAAGAACCAAAATTCACAGATAGAAGTTTTGGACTATAGGGAGGGTGAGGAACTGTCTTGATGCCCATTACGGTCAAATGGTCTTTGACAAAAATGGAGTTGTGGATTGGTGCAATGTCCTGGTGGAAATACCACTGACCCGATTTGAAGAGTGGTGGCTTCCGACGGAATCTCTTCTTGAACTCCCTTAAAACTGCAACATGGTACTCCTTGTTGACTGTCTGTCCAGTGGGAACCCAGTGCATGTAGATCATACCTGTGCTGTCAAAAAACGGATCATCATAAGTTTCTGGGTGGAATTGCTCTGTCTGGCCTTCTTAGGTCTGCGAGTTAATATTAACGTACCAGTAACAATAATGTAAGTTCTAGAATATAAAATAAAGATAAATGATGTCATCACAGGTGTATGTAAACACCGTGATGACAAATTCCCTGGCAAAGTGTATCACTGTATCACAAAAAAAAAACAAGAAGAAGAAGAAGAAGAAAAAGAAGAAGAAAGATGCGCTAATAACTTTATTAAAGTAAATTTAAAGAAAGTGTTTCGAAAGCACTCATAAACTTACTTTATTTTGAAATCGATTAACAAAGAAGCTGAGATTACGCCATTTGCTAGGAAAGACGATAAACATTTTTACTGCGATTTTCGAAAAAAAACAACAAAATGTACGAAAACAAATTCTTTCACTAATGCAAAGAAAGTGTGAAAATGTGTTCTTTTTGCAATAAACAATATGTGTGAATGTTATCCATTTTTTAAGTGTTCGTATGCAAATATTGCATAGGCGATTAGACACTTCAAAAGCAAATTCACTTTTTCATAATGTGCCTATTTTATTAAAACGTTTAACGATAGAAAATTGTATTTTGAACATTTTTATTACTAATAAATAAGGCTATGACAAGAGAATATTTTTTATCGTTGTTTTGACTCTCGAGTATATATCCGACACAGTTAGACACGGTTAATCAATCGAGAACCACATCACCCTGTATAAAAACATAGAAGATATTAACTGATATATACTCGAGAGTCAAAATAATGAAAAGTATATTCTCTTGGCATAGCGCTACTAATAGTTCCTATCCCGTCGCGGTGACGAAAACCAGAGGAATAGTTCGCCAAAACGTCGTGAAGCAACAACTATAAAGATGAGAATAATAGTCCGATAATAAAAAAAATATACAAATTACTTATGTGAAAAGAATTCCAATAATTAAATAATATAAACATTAAATAATTAAATAGGAAGGAAATCGAAAAAGAAATAGCTAGAAAAATTTTTATGTAAAGAAATACAATGAAGAAAAAAAAGAAAGAAGGAAACGTCAAAGTAATTTATTTTGAAGAAAGAAAAGAATAAAGACTTAATACTACAAAAGAAAAGGCTAAAATAAAGGGGAATAAATCTTGGAAAAAACGAAAAGAAAACTATTTTGTGCAATGAAAATCGCCCCAGACAAAGCGAGAAGCCAATTATATTAAAAATATTATATCAAAAAGCTAAAGCTATTATTTCTAAGTAAAAAAACGGATTAGACACAATAAGTGAAAGATTAATAGATTTCGATCGAGAACAACGAAAACTGTCTTGTCAGAAATATCAACCATGGAATGTGAGGACTAAAATACAAAATAAGGGAACTATATTAATAGATTTTAACAGTTGAATATGAATTTAAAATATTGCATAATATTACAGATATCAAGAGGAATCTTTTAAATAACGGGAAATAAAGAATTAAAAAGAAAGGAAACGAAAAGATATATCTAAAAGACAGACAATAAAAGAAAATAGAAAGACAGCATACTATAATAGAAAGAGCGTGGAAAAGGGGAATAACTCTTGAAAAAGAAAGGTAGAAGCAAAAAGACATGTTATTGCTGCTGTTATTGTAATTTTTTTTTAAAACGGAGACGATAATTATTCTTGACATAACGTTTCAGTAGACAATCAAGATAAAAAGAGACATTTTTTTTCTGTAGTTCTTCTTCGGTTACTTCTTTATAGAAAATGAACGAAAGACAGCTCACCGTTCTGATGCAAATCTTGTAAATGATGCCAATGCAGTTGTAAACAGGAGGAAAATGATACGACTGATAGGAGCAATGAAACAGAATGAATAAAATAAAGAAAGCATGGAGATATCTGTGTGTTCTTTTGAGATGAGTTGCTGTTAATATCTAAGAAAAGAAAAAAAAATTGAAACGTTATCCTCTCCGGGGAGAAATAAATACAATAGCATACGATAAAAGGGGAACGCTGTGGGTTTTTATTTAATGTTGAAAATAGAAGAGAGCTTTTGTTAAAGAATGTCGGCAGACATTGTGCTATTCCTACACCAATAGAACCATATTGAGATCAAAGCGAATTGCAACCGAAAAAGACATTAAAAAGTACACTAACAACAAATAAATAAAAATGCACATCATAGCAAATAAACAAAAATTGAAACAACAGTAATAATTTTATTTCATGTTTCTGATTTTTTTTCTTTTAGATAAGGATTGATGATTCGTATTGGATTATTCTGACTACTGTTGCCATCTCTAGTGTTATTTTCGCAACGTTTTAGTCGATGTAACCTCCGACCTTCTTCAGGTGTATTTTATCGACTGCGGGGACCTTTTTGAATTCAACCAAGTACCTTATCAACAAAGTACTTGGCAAAATTACGTTGTAAGTTACACGTTTCCGGGGGTTGAAGATTCAATCCTCAATGCAGGCGGCACTCAAAATACAATTATGACTTAACTAGAATTTTTAACCTTTCATGGCCGATGAAACGAGAACATGCTACTGCCGTGGATTAAATAAAGCGGTTCTGTTTGAAATTTCGTGCAGATTCCCGAGTTAGACAGAAATATTCTAGGGTACTATAATATATAGCTGAAGAAAAGTATGGGTTGAATCGAACGAAATGTTGCGACAATAACACTCAAGCTGATATATATATATATATATATATATATATATATATATATATATATATATATATATATACATATATACATATACATACATAGATATACATATATATACATATATACATATATATACACACATATATATATATACATATATACATATATATACATATATATACATATATACATATATATACACACATATATATATACATATATATACATATATATACACATAGATATATATACATATATATATATACATATGTATATATATACATATATATATACATATATATACATACATACCTATACATATATATACATATATACATACATATACATATATAAATACATACATACATATACATATATATATACATACATATACATATATATATACATACATATACACATATATATACATACATACACATATATATGTATATACATACATACATATATATATATACATACATACACACATATATATACATATATGTATATATATATATATATATATAAAATTGAGAATATATGTTTATATTTTTCTCCGTATAAAATTAACGCATAAACTCTAAAACAATCCTATTAATGATGTAAAATATATTCTAGGCCGACATAGTCACATTATTTTTATAATTTAGAGATAGGCTTTGCGAACATACAACCCCCACTTAGATCTTTTTAGTAAACGATATACTTACACATTAAAAAAAAAAAAAAAGAATTCGTCTACATCTAATTTTAAATATGTATTATAGGATGCGTATTCTAAGCACAATTAAGTTGGCAACGACGAGCCTGGCCAGTACCAGATAGGTTTCATTTGGGAAGGCTAGGCGCTATATGTACCGCACCGAGTCATAGAAATTTTCAGGTTGGTATCTTTGGGCGCGTTTAACTCACTAGGTAGATGCATCCCCGGATTAAGACGGAAAGCAACTGTAAACTACCGTCTTTACTTGTCTTCCCAAAATTACCATGGCTCTATAATTTGGAGAGCCGTGATCGCCGACGCTGTAAACAGCAATGCCGCTGATACTGATGATGATTCATGTTACTAACATAGATAGAATTTTCGTTTTTATAAAATTTATCATTTAGGCAGATAACCCCTAGAACCGCAACCTACTCTCCTAAACACAAAAAAAAAACAACGTAAAAAAAAAACGAGATTTGATTTCCTACAAATAAAAATAATGCCCCCCCCCCAAAAAAAAAGATAGGTTTCGTCACTCATAATACGGATTGCGTACACATTTTTTTTCTTATATACAACTTCGACAAAATGCACCTGAAGAAAATCGGCCGAAACGTTGTGAAAATAGCACTCAAGAGGAGAACAGTAGGTCGAAGAATGCAAATAATATAATTTATCAATCGACGTCTACAAAATTGAGAAACATATTATTTGTACTCACTAGGAGTTCTCACACAGGTCATAATCAGGTGTTTTATTTCCTGGAGTCTCCTCGGATTTCCAGTACTTTCTACCTTTTTTTTAATAAGTTTTGCCTATCAATTTACATTACCGCAATAGCTGTTTTCCAGTGACTTCTTATTGACAACGACCATTGGTTTTTACTGGAATTTTGAAAGGAGCATGCTCTCAGTGGAGGTCTTGTTAGTGCTTTCTTTATTCGATTTTCCATTCTCCTTGCTGCTACATAACTATTTGGCATGGTACCACTCGATACTGACACTGCACTTTTTCTTGAGGTGGGAGTGTAATCTGTTATAATATTCAGATTCTTGTGTATTACATGCATACAAAATGAAGTGTTTCTGTACATCTTATGAAGTACGGTTAAATTTTGATTTTTCGATAATCAAAATGATGTGTGGTAGGTTGTACCTATCAAATTTATGTCAATGTTATATAATTAAGTAAAGTTAAACAAACTGTACACTACTTTTCATCAAATTATGAATTTTAAATATAAGGAAAGCAATTAAAAAAAAATTTTTTTCCAAAATCATATTTACATCCAAGTTAATTTTTAGATTCCATAGCTGTTCCTGATTGTTTTCATAACACTTCACGGTAAACAATATTCTTAGTATATGTTACACCACACTTTCTGCCCTGATTATCATCTCTATGCAGTTGTATTACCTTATATTTCACACTGTGCTTAGATCGAGCTCTTGAACATGCCACATACAGTTGACCATGAGAAAATACAGGTTGTTGAAGATATATACCAACCTTATCCAAAGTTTGGCCTTGTGCTTTATTGATGGTCAGTGAATATGCTAATCGTATTGCAAACTGTATCCGATGAAATGCAAACGGAACATTTGTATCACTTGGCTTTAACTTAATTCTTAAAATGATAACTGTGGAACCTCTATAAGATCCATTAATTAAAATAGCAATGATGCTGTTTTGATGACATTCTTTTATTTTCATCCTAGTTCCATTACAAAGTCCTTGATTTATGGATAAATTTCGCAGTCGCATTACTATTGCCCCTATTTTCACATTAAGTCGGTGAGGTAACATTCCAGATGGAGTTAATGAATTTATGAACTTGATAGGATAATTTTGAAGCTCAGCATCATCATCGGAGATGTAATCTGTACTTAAATATGTATTTATGCATCCGGGAAGATGATTTAGAATTTCTACATTTACTGTTAAACATTCTGTATTTTTGGAGTCATGATGATTCTATTTTCCATTTCTTGAGGGATGCAATCAAATATTTCTGAGATTAGAGAACCATTACATACCGAATCATCAGGAACATCTATGGCATCTACAGGAACGTCATTAAGACTGCTCGTTAGTGTACCATTACCAAGATGAAGGAGCCATCTAGAAAACTCCTGTTCATTTATGTTAGTTCTGACGTTTTGTGTTAGTTGTAATTGACTGAAATGATGCCACAATGGGTATCTTTTAAGACAGGTGTCTATAATAGATGTAGGTGATCCATGTGGCATTACTGGCAAAATTTTCCTGAAGTCACCTCCAAGTATGAGAAATTTTCCACCAAATATTCTATCGTTACCCATTATATCTTGTAAACATCTATCTATAGCATGCAGTGCATAATTAGGTATCATAGAGGCTTCGTCTATGATCAACACCTTTACCTTTCTCAAAAAAAAAATGCTCTGATACAGGAGAAACGTTACAGACACTGGTTTCTGTCAGAGGTGCAGGTAGTTTGAATATACTGTGGAGTGTTTTCCCTGAAGTTAGTAGCATTGCAGCAATGCCGCAGTGGCGGTTACAGTATTGCTGGAGGTGAAGTAATCATATAATATGTTGAATAGAAAGGTTTTTCCTGATCCGGCTGGGGCATCTAAATAGAAGCAATTGTTGTATGGGGCTTCTTTTTCAGTTGCCATGACAGCTTTGATTATAGTATTAAAGACCTCTAATTGTTCATTGCTTAACAATTCAACATTAGGCCCGTTTGTATTTCGAGTCATATTATCTATTGGAGGATAACTAGTTGGTTCAGGTAAACCCATTGCCTGGCAAGAAGAACCATGCTCATTAAATATTGCTTTTATCAAATGAATAACTGGGGGATATGTATATACACTGACCCCCGCCCTTTGCGGCCCGGGCGACAAGATCAAAGTGTAGTATCTGTTCCAACAGATACTGCAAGCAAAGACCATATGTGGGGGTAACCCCACATATCTACCTTGGTCAATGTAGGGGCAACCCTTCATACCAACAGTTCCTATCAAACTCCCATTTCCCACCCATCGGGAGCTGGTCCCTATTTCCCTCTCCCTCCCTCTCTCTCCACATTAAAAAACGGCCTTGTGCCTAATTTGATCAGTGGGGAAGCAAATAAATACAAACTTGGGGATATGTATAATATATCCACCAGTCCACTACACTTTACCGTAAAATTCGGCTAAAACAATTGTTGACGAATTACCTCCTTTGAATCGATATTGTCTGCTTGTGACAATTGAAGCGAAAACCTTATTAGGTATTAAATGCTAAAACATTTTAATACAGCTGGCTAATTGGCTATAAAGTAAGTTATTCTGAACTTTGATCTAACATTTTAATTTAAAAAAAAAAGCTTAACATTTTCTTGTATCTTTTTTATATTAAGAAAAATGTAAGCATCATGCTGAAATAATAAAAATGCCATTCTTAATAAGGGGAGAGGGTTTGACTATTCTAAACCTTCACCTAAATAACCATTTAATGAAAAAAATGTTTAAAATGTTCTTGTATTTTTTTATAATTTTTGTTAAATAAGAAAAATCAATAAACTTTGATAACACTATTGTAAGAATCATGCTGAAAGCCATTCTTAATATGGGGAGGGTGTTAACTATTCTGAAACTTTACCTAACAATGTAAAAAAAAATAAGGGAGAAATATATGTATGAACAATAAATATTTCTTCAGTTAAATAAATTATACTGTAAATCTTTAAATAAGGAATAAATATTTATTTAAACCATAATTATTGAAACAGTATTTTACTGCATA
This sequence comes from Euprymna scolopes, assembly GCF_053919585.1. Lineage (NCBI taxonomy): Eukaryota > Metazoa > Mollusca > Cephalopoda > Sepiida > Sepiolidae > Euprymna > Euprymna scolopes. Next base: position 110,562,274 of record NC_136493.1, on the reverse strand, counting down.
AAAAAAAAACGGTTATGGGGAGAAGGGTTAACTATTTTGAACCTTCACCTAAATAGCGATTTAATGAAAAAAAAATTAATGGTCTTGCATCTTATCTTTTATAATTTGTTTTAAAATAATAATTAAAAAAAACTTTGATACCGCTATTGTAAGAATCATGCCGAAAGCCATTCTTAATATGGGGAGGGGGGGTTAACTATTCTGAAACTTCACCTAACATTGAAATAAAAATAATGGAAAATATATATGTATGAACAATAAATATTTCTTCAGTTAAATAAAATAAACTGAAAATCTTTAAATAGGAAATAAATATTTTTTTTAAATAAATTAAATCGTAAGTAATGAAACAAAGTGTTTTATTTCATATTAAAAAAAAATTGTTGTGTCCATTTTTTTTATAGTATTTAAATATGTATGTCCTGTCGGTGGGCATTAGAAGATGATGAATGGCTGTAAAAGAAGCAAAATAAAACAGACAAAGCATAAATAATAACTATGTAAACAACGTGAAGATGTATTAATGTTACAAAATTACTCGATTCGGCATTAAATAACACGAAAAAGGATTGACATGCCGTAAAACAGAAGCAAAACAGAACAAGACGTAAAATATGTTTTGACTTTGTGTTACTCAGTGTATTTGCGAATGGTGACTTTGGTGATTTATTTAATAAAGTCATTCTTGACTTTTGTAACATTTATTTCTAAACATATTTTTTGTTATGTAAGGCTTACTCAAAAGTAAATAAACAAAAAAAGATAAAGTGGCACAGTAAAAAAAGGATAAAGTAGCACAGTAAAAAAAGACCCAACTCGTAACGTTAAATGTAAAAAATATATTTATTACTGAATAAAATAGAATAAGCGTTCCGTATTCACTACAATAATAAACAGAAGACATCGTTAAAAATGTAAGTAAAATACTATTTAAACTGTGGAACGATACCTTCTATGCATAATTGTCTTTAAAATAATCCAGAACCATAAATAGACAGTTCATATAAATATATATATATATATATATATATATATATATATATATATATATATATATATATATATATATATATATATATATATATTGTTGTTGTTCGGGAAGTTTTGGAAAATAAAAGGGGTTAATGATTTTTTAACTAATAAAGAGTGAACAATAAAGGGATATAATCCATATTAATTAATGTTTGCGATGATGATGACGCGTTTCATTAATTAATGTTTGCGATGATGATGACGTGACATCGTACGGACAAGCATATATAGAATAATATAATAATAATAATAATAATAATAATAATAATAATAATAATAATAATAGTAATAATAATGATAATAGTAATAATAATAGTAATAATAGTAATAATATGATAGTAATATAATAATAATAATAATAGTAATAATAATAGTAATAATAGTAATAATATAATAGTAATATAATAATAATAGTAATAATGATAGTAATAATATAATAGTAAAATAATAATAATAATAATAATAATAATAATAATAATAATAATTGGGATACACTGCAATGTTGCAATAGTTCAAAAGACTGCCTTGTTGGGAGCCGCCTGAATCCTGCGGAAAGTGCTGAAGACTCAGAAAACAAGATGCTGAAAGCCTATGTTTTGTTATGTTATGATCCGCCTATAAATATAAAATCCGCAATACCAACAGTCAGACACAGAATGTAAATAATAATAATAATAATAATAATAATAATAATAATAATAATAATAATAATAATAATAATAATAATAATAATGTGCTGACAGCAATCTTAGGAAAGTTTAAAAAGTGGTTGCTTCAACAGATAGTGCGATTAGGGAAATCCATTCATAGATAAGAGAAAGAGAGATGGGTTACTTTTCAGTCAATTGTTGAACAATTAGTTTGACTAATATTTCGCTGTAATAATAACTAGCAGGGAGACTCGACGTTGTCCGGGTTTGAATGATGATCAACGAATATTTTATACTCTTATATTTTTATTGCCATCGAAATCCGAGAAATTGCCAGGGAGGAAGTGTCGCCTTAACTTAATCTAAAATATATGTAATTCTACATTGCACTCTAGAGAACTTATATACCATACATTACGACCATGTAATCCCTACAGCCACCTACCTTGAAAATGCTGCTGTGAAACCTGACATAGTTATATGGAATAAGTCAGAGAGAGTTGCAATCTTGATTGAAGTGAGTGTTCCTAATGATGGCGGTCTGAACAGAGCTGAAAGGGAGAAACAGACCAAATACCAAGGTCTCATGTATGATATGAAAAGAAACTGGAATCTAAAAGGGATATCAATCATATCAGTTATCATAGGTGCCACAGGACTTATGAAGAAGAACCTGAAGTCCTACCTAACTAATATTCCTGGTGAACCAAGTGCAAAAGAGATTCAGAAAATTGCACTTAAGGGAACAGCGAGGATACTAAAAATAGCTCTCGGTTGGTTTCAATAAAAAAGCGGGGCAATGTTGGCAGCTGGTTTGGCTGCCCCACACCCAGCATTACAATCTTCAAAGGAAGAAAAAAAAAGAGAACTTACAGTTTCTTTTATAAAATTATTTTATGTAAACTTATTTTCAGTTCACGAAAAAACACCCACACACACATTAAGAAATTTACGTGCGGAGTTTGAACCTATAGACCACGACATGAAAAAAAAAACAAACAAAACAAACAAACAAACAAAAAAAAAAAACAGGTAAATTTTCAAGTCCTGTAATTTTTTTTTTTTTTTTTTTTTGCAGTTAATGAAAAAAATTAGAAAATTTACATGCGGAGTTTGAACCGACAGATCACGCCATGAAAAAACAAAAACAAAAACAAGACAAAGACAAAACAAAACAAAAAAACACGCTATAAACTTACAGTAGGAGTTTTACTGCATTATTCTATCTTTGTTGCTAAGCGATGACATGGACAGATGGCTTTACCGATGATAAAATAACGGGTTCGATTATCGATTATCGGTAATTATTGGGGGGGGTGTATTCTGAGAGAAAACTTAACTAAGGTCACTCCAAGACTCATACACTTAAGTTCTGTTAATTTTAAAGAAAAATTGTTCAGCCGTTTTTCGGAATCTATGAGAAACGAACTCCCGCACACACAGAAAAAGTTGTATTTACATAATTGTAGAGATAACCTAACGTTCACAGGAAACGTGAGTTGGAACAATTACATTGAGAGTATTGCCACGACCCCTGCGAAGAAGGTAGGTTCTCTCTACCATGCTAGAAAACTACTAACGCCCGAAAGTATCCTGTACATCTATAAAGCCATCATTCGCCCATGTATAGAGTATTGTTGTCATATCTGGGCTGGTGCACCTGCTACTAGTCTCTCGCTCCTAGACAAGGTTCAAAAGAGAGTCACCAACCTGATAGGCCCTGAACTGTCATCTAAGATTCAGTCTCTGTCCCATCGACGAAATGTAGCATCCCTCTGCCTGTTCTACAAGTACTTTAACGGTGAATGCTCCGTCGAACTGTAAGCACGCGTACCTCCTCGACGTAAATAACCCCAACAAACCCGACAAGCAGCTAAATCTCACCCCTTCACAGTAGAGATCTCTAGACGTAAGAGAGCCTTCTACTCCAGTAGTTTCTTCTCCAGAACCGCTAGACTTTGGAAATCCCTTCCGGGTTCCTGATTCCCCAACTGTACTGGCATACAGAAGTTCGAGTGTAACGTGAATCGACATCTTGCTGCCCAACTCCCCACATGGTACCCTTGTAGATTATGTCATTTAGAGTAGCCCCCGACATCAAAGTGTCAACGTGCCTTGTTTGGGGTGAAAATGTAACCCCCCCAATAAATACAAATAAAAGTTTCCATTGGCGCCACATCAAATAATCGAGAAGGAGCAAGGAGGATGGAAAGGCCGAGAAAAGAGCACTAACCAGACCTTTGCAGGATGAGTGCGAAGAGGACTGGGACCTTACGGAGGTTTATTGCCACCCAAGTTCCAGTGATTCCGTATAGTTTTTGGAGGCGTAAAGAAAACTGGTTACATCTCGGTTTATTAAAAAGAAAAGAAAGTCAACCGTGTAGAAAGGAAACTGTGGCTCTTGTAGTCGAAACGCCCGCCTCTGTTCTCTAATCAGCTCGTTACAACGGTTGCGCGACGGCGGATTTTCTTTTAAACTTGAATTGACAGTCACGAGAGGTTTTTGTTTCCGCGCTTATGTTATCTGTTCCCGCTCTCTTTCTTCCAGCACCGCCTTCAAGGGACAATAGAAAGAAAGAATACAAGAAGAGCATGCGTGATCAACAGTACATTGTCACGCACCGTGTCCAGTCGTACCATTATAACACAGAGGGAGAAGCGGGAAATGAAAATAGGCAGAAGGAAAAAGAACACGAAGACAAAGAAGGAAAAGATAAAAGTATATTTCCGAGCGATCCCACGTCTACATCGCTCCATTTTTACACATGACCCATTTCTTTTTTTTTTTTTTTTTTTTTCATTTTCTTTCGGTTTCTTTTTTTACTTAAGACTCCGTCCGCAAAAAAAAAAAAAAAAAAAAAAAAAAAAAAAACGGAAACAGAATTTTCGCGCACTAATAAGGAAAATAAATTTAATATTTTTTGTACAAATTATAAAGTATTATTGTCATTTAGGTTAGTGTCAGCATTATTGTTTGTAGTCATTATTATGATTTACTAGAAGTTCTCACTGAGAAGATCATCAAAAATTGCTCACTCAATGTGGACTTTCGTGGAACCAGGGTGAAAATAATCCTCTCCAGATTTTCAGTACTCTCCATTTTTGTCGGTAACCTATGCAAATGAGTTTGCAGAATCGCAACAGGCATTTACCATTAATTTCTCGCTGGCAATAACTATAGGTCTTCACTAGAACGTGGCCGGCAATAAACATCCCCTAAGTCTCAGTCCTTCTTCTTCTCATCCGACGGTTAGTACTCTTTCTTGGGTCTTTCCCTGTTTCTCGACCATTCTCGACTATTTGTTTTTGTGCCAGTTGGTGCCGACACTCATTTTATGATAGCTGAGGGTAGTTATCTTCTTCTTCTTCTTCTTCTTCTTCTTCTTCTTCTTGTCATCATCATCATCATCATCATCTATATATTAAAACGATAGCGTGTGTGTTCTTTCGTGTGTCACGCTTACAACCGGGTCGTTTAATTGGCATGTTCTATTTCTTGTCATAACTAATTTTATCAAGAATTCTTTGGTTTCGGTTTAGATTATGGCTGAAGGAACTTAAGTTATATATATATATATATATATATATATATATATATATATATATATATATATATATATGTATATATATATATATGTATATATATATATATATATATATATATATATATATATATATATATATATATATATGTTGCTTTGTTTTGGTTTTAGCGATATGTTTTGAATGAATTCAATTATTTACGAAAGTGCATTTTTACCTAAATGCGAGTTGGGAATAATCCCTTTTAACTAATTTGGTACCCCCACATGGGGAGCGGTATATATATATTATTTTTAAAATTTAATTATCCACTGACACGTGTTTCGTCGTATACAGCCACTTTGATGAGTCGTAGACGACGAAACACGTGTCAGTGGATAATTACATTTAAAAAATAATATATATGTGTGTGTATGTGTGTGTGTGTGTGTGTGTGTGTGTGTGTGTGTGTGTGTGTCTATCATGTGTGTATCATAAGTTTTTATTTTGGTTTCTATTCAAGCTAATGCATCCAAGTCATATATATATATTTTCCTTATTTTTGAAATTGCAACTTTATAATATATAAAAATCGATAGAACATTAACTCTATGATAACATATACGAAATATGTAAGAATCAAAATATATTTAAACGTACTTTACAACCGGGCTTTGCTAGCTTAGATAAATACTTTTGCAGTTTTAACAAAAAAGCTACAATAATATCAGAGCGTCTCCATTTACACTAAATACAGAATGCTAACATCAATATATTACATATGAATGAGTCCCCTGTGGACTTTCCACAGATCCCGCTAGTTTATATTATTATTATTATTACTATTATTATTATTATTATTATTATTATTATTATTATTATTATTATTATTATTATTTACTCACTAGGAGTATTCACACAAGTCATCATCAAAGAGTGTTCTTTGAGAAGAACTTGTGCGTTCTCTGGAATCTAAGTGAGTACAAGTCTCCGCAGTTTTTCCACTTCTTTCGATAACCATTGCAAAAGAATTTGCGTTATCGCCACAGCCGCTTACCATTGATTTCTTATTGGTCGCGTATATATATTTTTTTTTTTTTTACAAAGGCATCACCACATTATCAAGGCCCAGAGGCCACTCAAGGATAAGGGTTAAAGAGTGTACAGTAGAAGTTGGTCAATATAGTAATCATTAGTAATGAAAATTTGGTAAATTTAATAACTTATATGGAACGGCTCATCAAGAACTTATTTACGTTAGACTTGAACACAACCATATTGTAGTCAGCAGGAAAGCAGGAAAACGGAAGACAATTCCACAGGCGTGCAGTTCTAAGAAAGAAGCTTTGTTCATGGAATCTATGTTTAGGTTTAGGCACAGATAAAGAGTGGGGGAAATTATTGATAGTGTTTACAGCTAGACGAGTGTTTCTTGTGAAAGTTTGGCGAGGGGGGACCATAGATTGAAGCTCAGTTGAACACTTTCCATGAAAATAACGATACATCAGAGACAAACTCGCAACATCTCTTCTGTGAGATAGAGGTTGTAAGGAGGAGAAAAGGACATCTCCTACGAGGCTACGAAGTCTATTTTGAACTCTATCAAGGCAGGACAAGTCCTTTCTAGCAGCTCCTGCCCAGATGTGGCAACAGTATTCCATCCTTGGACGTACCTGGCTCTTATATAGATAGAGAATAGCATCAGCAATGAGATATCTACTGGATCGATAGAAAGATCCCACCATTTTTCCAGCGGCCTTGGCAACAGATTTGATATACGTGTTCCATTTAAGATCAGGAGTAATGGTCAAGCCCAGAAGCTTGTCAAAACTTGAGGCCTCCTGAAGACGAGAGCCATTCATTTCAATTGATGACAAATGTGGATTAAAATGTTGATGATGTAAAGAGAGAAGCTTGGTTTTAGATGCATTAAAAGTAACCAGCCACTCCTTTCCCCATTGTACTACATGCTCAAGATCAGAGGAGAGAGAATTGGAGAGTACTTGCTCGTTTACTGTCTTAGATGTGGTACCATAAATGGTAGTGTCGTCAGCATAAATGTCTACAAATGATGTAAGGATATGATTTGGAAGATCATTAATGTAGATCAGGAAAAGAGTTGGGCCCAGGATGGATCCCTGAGGGACACCGGCATTAATACTGTGAGCTTCTGATTTTTGCCCCTCAACTACTACTCTTATGAACCTATCAGAAAGAAATGATTTAATAATTGAGAAGACTTTTCCAGCTATACCATAGCTAGCGATCTTATGAAGTAAACCTTTATGCCATACCCTATCAAAGGCTTTAGATATGTCAAGAGCAATTTCCCTAGAAAGATTGCCACCGTCGAGAGATTTGCTAATCCTATGCGATATAACTGTAAGGACATCTGCTGTAGATCTAGCAGAACGGAAACCATATTGAGTGTCACTAAGAAGGTTATTTTTGTTGAGATGTTTGATTACTTCTGTATTTAACACAGATTCTAGCAACTTACTCATGACGCACAGGAGACTTATTGGCCTGTACTGAGAGGGGGATGAGCGATCACCTGAATTCTTAAATACAGGGCATACTGATGAGATTTTCCAGGGAGATGGGAAACTATTCTCCTTAAGACAACGTTTAAACAGTTTTGTAAGTATGGGCGCTAGTTCAGGTTGAAGTTTTTTGAGTACTATAATTGGAATACCATCAGGGCCAGTTGCTTTACTTGAATCAAGGTTTTTGATTAGCTTGGCAACATCACGTACAGATATACGTATATCACATAGCGTGTTTTCTGATACAGGAGGAAATATTGGGGGTTGGCGGTCTTGGTCGCAAAGGGTAGAATTAGCTGCAAAGTTCTTGACAAAGAGTTTGGCTTTGTCTGATGCTGACGAGATTACCTCAGGTCCATTGATAATAGTTGGGATGGAGCACACGCTTCTGTTCAGGATTCTGTTTGCTATTTGCCAAAACTGGTGGGAACCAAGCCGCTGCTCAGCTACTTTGGACTTAACAGATTGAGCATACAACTCTCTTGCGTTCCTTATTACTTTCTTACAATGGTTGCTGGCAGTCCTGAAAACGGCTTTAGTTTCCATACATCTATTACGTTTGAAGCAGTGGAAAAAGTGATTTCTGTGCGCAATGGCAGCAGCACATTCTGGAGAGAACCATGGCTGGCTGTTAGGTTTTTGCTGAAACTTTTAGAGGGTATGAAATGGTCAATACCTACAATTAACCATTCAGTTAGGTCTAATACTATAGAGGACACATCCTTTTTAAACATGGAATGCAGAGGTAGATCAGATATAAATGTACGGAAGCTATCCCAGTCAGCCTTAGTGTATCGATATACTGTACGATGAAGTGGTACGTCTGGGGACTTATTACATTTCATTTTTATCTTAATTGATACAACAGAGTGGTCGGAAGATCCAAGAGGCGACAGAACAGAAACTGAACATAGTTCAGGGCAAGTTGTGAGAAAAAGGTCTAGTAGGCTCGCATACTGGCCGTCATTATCGGGCACACGGGTAGGTTCCTGAACAATGTTTTTCAATTATTAATATTAGTTTTAACTGAAATTTGGATGGCAATAAACCTCCACAAGGTCTCAGTTCTCTTTGCACTCCTCGAACGAAGGCCTGGCTAGTGCTTTTGTTGTATAATTGTGAACCATAACAGCATATGTTGTATAATGGGGTACCAACATCATACCGTAATATGTACTTGTGACGAAGGTTCATCCTGATGCATGTACGTGTCAATAAATGCTTCTGGTGATTCTTCACTATCTGAACCCTAAGTTGTGGTGTTGCGGTCTATTTACGTTCCAATGCTATTATCGTCTAAATGTTCATATGCGCATCTGTGTGTGTGTGTGTGTGTGTGTGTGTGATACATGTATTTTTGGACATACCTTATTTTCATGCGTCGTTGATATTGTCCATTTGGAATTCATCTTGGAGGGGGGGGCTGGAATTTGTTTAAACGAATATTAACGCTGATTGTATTTTATATAGCTTTTATTCACTTTCCAGGTGTCGATCGCAGAAGAATGGAAAGTAAAGATCTTTGCTTGTGTGGTTAATTCTAGGTCTCTATTCCAAGACACGTCAGCTCCATCCCCAGTAAAGAGAGGACGACCTTTTAAACCGTCCGCTCTGCTCACCGTCCAAATTCCAACTCCAATGATCTCCTGCTAACCTGATCAACGTAACTCACACGTAGATCCTGTCAGCTAATCAGATGCTTCTGGTAAACTTGTCTATGATCTAGCTTTGTCCTATTTTGACAGGTTTTTATCAACATTCTTCGTATTCATCTCTGGTATATCTCTACAATTAGATAGATAGATCTAGATGGATAGATACATAAATAGATAGATAACTAGATCGAAATATATCGATAATACACATAGATAAATAGATAGATCGGCAGACAGATAAATAACTAACAAAGATTTCTTGTGTGCGACCTGCTACATAACACTTTCTCTCCTCGGTCTTTCCACCCTCCTTGACATATTTGGTGTGCTGCCTGTTTATCGTGACACTGACAGAAAAATAGTGGCGGTATTTTTCAATTATACAGTTTCAGTTTTCATGATCTCATGTGATGTTCTTTGTGCTCTGCATCTGTAGCCGTTCCTGTATCCAGTTTGTGTATAGTTTATGTGTGGTGTCAGTCTCCACATTCAAGGGGTTTCCTTAATATTTCTGCGGTTTCATTATTGATATGCGTTGTATCTTTTCTGACATCCTTCTGATTCCAATCTTTCCAATTTTCTTTCAAAGTTTTTCGGTATCGTCCCTAACGCTCCTACTATTAGTCGTGTTATCTTTACTTTCTTCATTTTCCAGATCCCTTTGAACTCTCCGGCAAGTTCGGTATATTTCCTCCACTTTTCAGACTCATTGATCTTCACTCTGTGGTCTACAATCTACAATCTGCCCCTTCTGTAAACCATTATGGCACCCGGTCTTCTTGCTTGGATGGGTTTATCCGTTTGTATATCCATGTTCCGTGTGTTCAAGATGCAATTGTCTACATATTTGCCAATGTACTGCATTTCTCACTGATGGTGTCTATTTTTATATTCTTTTTGGGCTAGTTTGCTGCATTCACTTATTATGTGATTTATTGTTTCGTCTCTTTGTCCACAGAGGCAGCATAACTGTTTTCTTGTGTCTTGTCGAATACTTGCTTTAGTGTGGTTGGTTTTAATTACGTTATCCTGCGCAGATGTTATTAGAGATTCAGTTTCCCTATTAAGGTTTATTATTATTATTATTATTATTGTTATTATTATTAAAAGTAGTATTAGTATTAGTAATAGTAAAATAGTAGCAGAAGTTGTACTACTACTACTACTACTAATAATAATAATAATGCACTACACCCAAAAGATAACTTGGACTAACTGTACATGAAAAGGATAAAACGGATAGAAGAGATCTGCTTAGTATAGAAGACTGTGTGAATGACACCAGAAAAAAATTAGAAAATTACGGAACACAGAAAAACTAATCACCGCAGCAAAAGACATTGTAAAAATGAGAAAAACAGAGAACAGATGCAATGAAAGAAAACTGTGAAGAGAAACAGTTACACGGATTATTCATAAGAGAAATTATTCAGAAAGATGAAAAACATAGATATTCACTAAGACACCTGGACATAGCTAGTTAAAGAACATTGAAACAGAGAAACTGAATCATTACTAACAACCGCACATAATAATAAAAATACTACTACTACTCCTACTACTCCTCCTACTACTACTATTAATAATAATGATAATAATAATATTATTAATACTAATAGTAATAATAATAGTAATAATAATAGTAATGATAATATTAATAATAATAAAAGTAATAATAGTAATAATAATAATAGTAATAATAATAATAATAGTAATAATAATAGTACTAATAGTAAAAATAATAGTAATAATAATAGTAATGATAATAGTAATAATAATAGTAATAATAATAATAGTAATGATAATACTAATAATTGTAAAAACAGTATTAATAATAGTAATACTGCTAATAATAGTAATAATAGTAATAAAATTAATAGTAATAATAACAGTAATAATAATAATAGTAATAATAATAGTAATAATAATAATAGTAACAATAATAATAGAAATAATAATAATAATAGTAGTAATAATAGTAGTAATAATAGTAATAATAATAGTAAAAATTATAGTAATAATAATAGTAAAAATAATAGTAATAGTAAAAATAATGATAGCAATTATAATAATAATAGTAATAATAATAATGATAGTAATAGTAGTAATAATAAAAATAGTAAAAATAACAATAACAATATTTATAGTAATAATAATAGTAATAATACTAAAAATAGTAATAATAATAACTAATAGTAATCATAATGATATTAATAATGATAATAATGATAATAATAATAAAAAATAATAATGGTAATATTAATAATAATAATAATTGCAATATTAATATTAATAATAATAATAGTTATAATAATAGTAATATTACTACTAATAATAGTAATAATAATAAAAATAATAGTAATAATAAAAAATAATAGTAATAATAATATTAATAATGATAATAATAAAAATAGTAATAATAATAATAGTAAAAATAATAGAAATAATAATAATAATAATGATAATAATAATAATAATAAAAGAAATATTAATGATAATAATAGTAATAGTAATAATAATAGTAATAGTAATAATTTTAATAATAATAATAATGATGATAATAATAATGATAATAATAATAATAATAATAATAATAATAATAATATTTACTTTGTGATCTATATTTATATCTATAATGTGTAGACATATTATCTACAGTTTATATCTATATTTTATATTGCATTTATATTAAACAGATACATATTAGTTTTTTAAAATCTTTATTAAAACATTGATTTATATTAAATAGATGGCCTATTTTAGGGTTTACCAATGGGGCTCGCACCGCCCACCAGGGGGGGGTCTTACGAGACATCTGGTAGGCGATGGACAAATTTATTATATAAGGGGCCCCTCAGATGCTTTAGGGGGCGGTGAAAGACTTTGAGCTTCTCGTAACACATTACTAGGTGCTTCTTAACCCGTTTTATTTGGGATTCACAATTCATGCGGTAAGTGATTACATCACACTTATTTATAACTGGAAAAATCAATTTAAGAATTTTACACTGTAATGCTGACAAGTATTTTCCGAATCTGATTGATTTCCGATTCATATTTTCGACAAATTTTTATCATTTATCGAATATGTCCTGGGTATAGAAGCCGAATGAATGAAGTGAAAAATGGCGATCTAAGACATATTTTATCAAATATGGAAGCAAAGCAAATATTCTTAATCTTATTGTTGATCATTAACAACAATCTCCACATTGATCAGTGATTTCTGTGATTCTTATTGATTTTTATTTTATTGGTTATTGTATGAACAATTGTATGATATATTAACTGAACTACTATCTGAACATTTGTTATTGTTCCCATTTGATGGACAGTATAGGATTTTGTTGAATAAACTATGTGAATATTCATTTATTTATTTTCACCTTAATCATGTACCATCACGACTACTTGGCAATGTATGCATACGGCATAATCACGTTTGACACAACGGTTCCCGAAGTTAAGCAACGATGAGCCTGGCCAGTACCAGATGGGTGACCATTTGGGAGGTGCTGTATGTGCTCTCCGCTTATCTCGACATTGTTTGCAGTCATTCTGGACTTCTCCTTTCCACTAGACTCAAGCAGAGCCAATTCAGGAGAGATATGGTTGGGATTGTGCCATCTTACCTCACAATTACACATCCAGCTGCCCTTAGAGGAGGCATCCTTTGTCTTTCGAGTCTGAATGGAAGCATCGACATCGACTACTACGTGAGAAACCCTGCCATATTCATTTCTTTTTCTTGTGTCGGCGCACTCATGTATGCAATGATATTTATTTCGCATGAAAAGCAGCATTTAAAATCCTAATTTCATGATGAATTATATTTTAACTTTTCATACTAATATTCTTATTCTGCTAAAGTACCTATTGCCCTTTTAACTGTATTTAATTCCTCCTTTGAATCTAATTAATAGATGTCAATCTAAAGTTTATTTATATTTATATTGGTTATTGTAATAATAATAATAATAATAATAATAATAATAATAATAAGAAGAAGAAGAAGAAGAACAACAACAACAACAACAAAGTCTATTTATATTTATATTGTTTATTGTAATAATAATGATAGTAATAATAAATAATAATAATAATAATAACAAAAAAGTTTATTTATATTTATATTGTTTATTGTAATCATAATAATGACAATAATAAAAAAAAATAATAATAACAATAACAAAGTTTATTTATATTTATATTGTTTATTGTAATAATAATAATGATAATAATAATAATAAAAAATAATAATAACAACAATAAAAAGTATATTTATATTTATATTGTTTATTGTAATAATATTAATGATAATAATAAAATAATAATAATAATAACAACAAAAGAATATATTTATATTTATATTGTTTATTATAATAATGATAATAATAATAAAATAATAATAATAATAATAATAATAATAACAACAACAACAACAAATAACAAGTTTATTTATATTAATACTATTTATTGTAATAATAACAGTGATAATAATAATAAAAACAAATAATAATAACAACAAAAAGTTTATTTATATTTATATTGGTTATTGTAATAATAATAATGATAATAACAAAAAAATAATAATATTATTAATGATAATAACAAAGTTTATTTATATTTATATTCTTCATTGTAATAATAATAGTGATAATAATAAAATAACAATAACAATAACAACAAAGTTTATTTATATTTATATTGTTTATTATAATAATAGTAATGATACTAAAAATAAAGAATAATAAAATAATAATAATAATGATAATAATAATAATAAAATAATGATAATAATAACAACAACAGTGTTTATTTATATTTATATAGTTTATTGTAATAATAATGATAATGATAATAAAATAATAATAATAATAATAAAAACAAAGTTTATTTATATTCATATTGTTTATTGTAATAATAATAATGGTAAAATAATAATAATAATAATAATAACAACAAAAAAGTTTATTTATATTTATATTGTTTATTACATTAATAGTAATGAAAACAATAATAATAAAATAATAATAATAATAACAAAAACAAAAAAGTTTATTCATATTTAT
>NC_136493.1:110542797-110545297 GCF_053919585.1 Euprymna scolopes | reverse complement strand
ATAATAATAACAAAAACAAATAGTTTATTTATATTTGTATTGTTTATTATAATAATAGTAATGATACTAATAATAAAAGAATAATGAAATAATAATAATAATGATAATAATAATAATAACAACAACAATGTTTATTTATATTTATATTGTTTATTATAATAACAGTAATGATAATAATAATAATAATAAAATAATAATAACAACAACAAAAAAGCTTATTTACATTTATACTGTTTATTATAATAATATTAATGATGATAAAATAATAATAATAATAATAATAATACTAATAACAACAACAAACTTTATATATATTTATATTGTTTACTGTAATAATAAAATAGTTATAATAATAATAATAATAATAAAATAATAATAATAATAATAACAACAACAACAGAAAAGTTTATTTATATTGTTTATGATAATAATAGTAATGATACTAATAATAAAAGAATAATAATAATAATAATAATAATAATAATAATAATAATAATAATAATAATAATAATAATAATAACAACAACAACAACAACAGCAATGTTTATTTATATTTATATTGTATCGTTTCTCTTTCTGGGAAAACAATGTGCAAATCATGCTACTTAATGGTTCAAAGCAGCAATAGAAACGCATGTCCAACACATAATTACTTCAGCAAACTCTACTATTTCCAATGGTTTATTTCCACTTGCTCAACTGCAATTTCTCAAAGGCACCTTGCATTTCGCGGACATATTCGACATAAGTGTAATGCAAACAGTCCAAATTATACAGAAGCAGTAAATAATTGTAAAAGTTTAATAGCCGTAATTAAAATAAGGTATACCGAAACCACAAGAAACGCATAGAATCGCAAAAATTAAGAACTCGCCATTCTACAACAACCTTGAGGTTATTTGCATGACAACCAAGAAGGCTAATTTGCTTACCTAGCAGTTTACCTCCAATTTCACTGTGGATCCAGCGAACCACTCTCTCCCAGATTTTCTTTGCGAACAGAAGATACACTCGATGATCCGAAAAATAACATTTTTCAATGTTCGTAATATTCTAAAAAATAAACCTAGACACCTCGAAGGCGTATGTGTCTGATCTAACTCCAGCTATAATATTTAAAACATGCTTCGCTGAAATTACTCCAGTTCCTCCCAAACTTTTCAATAAATGCTGACTGCTGAAAAATTGCTTATGTGGTACTAGTTTTTAAATATTCTGGCAAAAGAACTGACTCGCTCAATTATCATCCCATCAGCCTAAAATATTTGAGTTATTAATCAATCAATAATGCACCCCCCCATAGATTCCGTTCGAAAATGAAATGCCTGATCATATTATTATTATTATTATTATTATTATTATTATTATTATTATTATTATTATTATTATTATTATTATTATTATTATTTACTAAGTACACAGTCACAAAGGCAATTATTAAAGTTTTCTCTTTGAGAACAACTTGTGGTGTTTTCTGGAGCCTGAGTGACAACAAGTCTTCGCAGATTTTCAGTACTCTCCATCTCCCTCGATAAGCTTTGCAGATGAATTTTCGTTATCACAACAGCCATCTACCATTGATTTTTCGTTGGCAGCGACCATTGGTGTTCATTAGAATTTGGGTGGTATTAACATCCCCAAAGTCCCAGTCCTCTTTGTACTCATCCAACGCTGATCTGTCTAATGTGTTCTCTCTTCGGTCTTTCCATCCTCCTGAACTCTTCTCAACACTATGGTATGGTGCCTACTGATGCCAATTCCCTCTTTTTCGGATGTGTGTGGAGGGTTAATACTGTTATAGTTTTAGTTTTCTTGATTCCATGCGACATTTCTTTATGTTTTACCTCTATACCAGATTCTATATGTCCGGCTGGCGCCTGTGGCTCATGCGTATTAGTTCCGCATTCAAAGGGTTTCCTTAATATTTCAGCCGTTTTCATTATTGTTATCCGTTGTATCTTCTCGGACATCTTTCTGATTCCAATATTTCTCGTTTCTTTTTCGAATTTTTTTTTTAGTATTGTTCCTAGTGCTCCTACTATTATTGGTGTTATTGTGACTTTCTTCATCTTCCATATCCCTTCGTGCTCTCTGGTCGCTTCTTTGTCTCCTTGATCTCCACCTTGTGGTCTACTGGAACGACAACATCCACAACCTGACAGGACTTTTCCTTCTTATTAATTTCTTTATTACAATTATTACAATTATTATTATTATTATTATTATTATTATTATTATTATTATTATTATTATTATTATTATTATTATTATTATTGACTCACAAGGGGCTTTCGCACAGGTCATCAAAGATCTCTCCTTGAAAACAGTCTATGGTGTTCCCTGGAAGGTGAGTGATAACAAGTTTACCCAGATTTCTAGTACTCTCTACCTCTTTCGATGGTATTTACAAATAAATTTGCATTATCTCGGTGGCAGCGGCTATTGGTCTTCACTGGAATTTGAGTGGCAATAAGCCTCTCCAAGGCCGCAGTTCTCTTAA
>NC_136493.1:110482797-110537797 GCF_053919585.1 Euprymna scolopes | reverse complement strand
CATTGAATTTTTGGCAAAAATGCATTCAGAATGATAACGACTATGTAAAAAAAAAAATGTTCTGAATCACAAAAGGTCACTCATTTTAATTGTGCCACTCCCGTTTTCGTATCTCTTCAACGTTGTGAATTAAAAATAGGAGGCTTTGCTTTTGTAACGCCTACATAAGATAGCGCGTTCCAGACGCCCATGCACAGCCATCGTTCATCGCTGGCAAAAGTGCATTGTGAATAATTGTGACTGGTTCTAGAACACAAAAGGTCGCTCGTTTTAAAAGTACCACTCCCATCTTCTGAGCTTCTTAACTTGTTGAGTTAAAATGAACAAATACGGTTTTCTATTAGAACGACATCGTATATATAAAAGCCCTGGTTTCTTTTAAGTAAAGCTTATTTACACCAAAAACATGAATTAATTCCTATTTTAGTCACGTCAATTATTTTGTGAAATGGGTTTCGACATTGTTTACTAAAACCATATTTTTGCAAGAAATAATGGTACCTAAGCAAAGAGACACGGTGCTATTTTAATAGTATTTTTAGGTTAAATTCTGAAATTGAAGCTTTATCTTTTCTTTATTAAATTCACGGATGAAAGTACAGAATAGTTACTAAGCATTCCCCTTTCTATGTTAAGAATAGATTTTTAAATAATAACGTTATTATTTGTCTAGCTGAAAACACTATCAATAATCCCCCCACTCTTTATCTGTTCCTAAACCTTAACGTATATTCCATGAACAAAGCTTCTTTCTTAGAACTGCACGCCTGTGGAATTGTCTTCCGTTTTCCTGCTTTCCAGCTGACTACAATATGGTTGTCTTCGAGTCTAACGTAAACAAGTTCTTGATGAGCCGTTCCATATAAGTTAACAAATTTACCGTATTGATTACTATATTGTCTAATTTCTACTGTACACTCTTTAACACTTATCCTCGAGTGGCCTCTTGGCCTTGATAATGTGTTGATGCCTGCGTAAAAAAAAGTCACATAATCCGACCAATCATCTCGGAAACTTAAACCTGGCAACAATTAAAAAATAGTTTTATACTTAATTTGACGAAATTCACACTACTTATGTTTACTACACTATAATCACATTGGCTAATGTATACTCATTAACTCTTATCCTCGAGTGGCCTCTGGGCCTTGATAAGTTGTGACCGCTGTGTAAAAAAAAAAAACAAAAAACATTGTCGCCATGATTTTAAGTTGAGCTATAGTTTTTCTTTTCGTTTTGTTTTATAGCTACTACTTACCTGCTTATTTTACCTGCACATATTTCATTTGCCCACGATTTGTACGTGCATCTACGAATTTTTTATAATTATTTTCACTAAAGCATCGTTTAAATAAGTATCCATGATAGTGAATAAAACATATTTTAGATATAAATCCATGATAATGAAAGAACTTAACGGATTTGTTGTAGAAAATCAGTTAGTTGTTAACAAACATACATTAAAAACAAACAAACCAAAATGTTCTTTGATGCACCAGGGACGCATGAGAAAAGTTTGAATAAGTGAGTTGGAACAGCCCTGGTATGAACCTGGTATGCACCTGACATTCATCTAGAAAGTGTTGATGTAGTGTAATAATAATTGCAGGAGTTGACAACGGTCAAGTGGTTAAGGACACCTGTGTTCCTAGTTCAATTCCAGCTCATTCGACAACGATCATATTCACTTAAGATGTAGTCAACATTCACATTGTCCTTCTCATAAGTACCCAATGCCTTTCTAGAAAGAATTCTGATTAGAAAAATACCAACAATAAAATCTTCGGATTCATACTATATCGCGAAGATTGAATAATAGTTGCGAATTAAATTAACAGAAAACAAGTGTGGCCCTGCTAAATAAACTGAAATTCTTCTTTACTGGCCGTATTGTCCTGCCCGTTACGACCATTGCACCGATGTTAGTTGAGCTAGTCGTTGATAAAAATATACTCCAACTAATCCAACTAACCTGACAAATAGCAAAATCTCACTCCATGTCACTTGAGATCCCTAGATGCCATAAAGTATTCCACTTTAATAGTTTCTTCCCTCGGTCTACTGGATGCTGGAATCCCCCCTCTGTTCCTTGCTTCTCTGATTTTATTAACAGTTTAAATGAAACGCTGCTCAACTTCCCAAAAAGTCGACTGTAGACATGATCTTGATTATTAGTATCTCACGTCCAAGTGGCAATATGTTTCGTTTGGGGGTAAAAAAGAGTTTTTAAAAAAGTTCAATCACGGAAGCTTTTACACTAAATCGTGTACATTTAATTATTATTTTTATATTTGTTTGAAGACACTTGTAATACATGGTAGAAAAAAAATGCAAGAACTAAAATCACAGATAAGAAATAAAGTGAGACAGGAGATTTTTTTTATGGGAAGAATTAAAATGAAAACACAAAAAACAACAAAAAACAAAAACAAAAAAACAAAAAACAAAAAAAACAAAAAACAAAACGGAACCGCTTCTATAGATTGTTTGATCTCCGTTTGGGGTCGAGAGTGAGACTTAATTAGAAACATCGAGGACAAAATACTGCTCTGGAATATCGTCAAGACGTGCCGGGTGCCGAAAGGCTGGGTGGGGACTGTGATAGAGGAAAAAAAAAATAAAAATTAAAGGGTCGTCATATGTTCATGTTAGTTCTATGGTGTTTCTTCTGAATTCGCGATCATATCAGATGTCATATCTGGCCTGGAATTTTTCGCGTTGTCTTTTTTCTTTATGTACTTTCCTTCCTTTTGCCGTTATCTATTGAGTGCTAAACCCACCCACGTACAGAAAACAAACCAAATCTGAAGAGCTCTTCTCTAAAACTTCTGTATATAAAAGAAAACCACAGAAAAAAAAGAATGCAAAGTAAAAGATTAAATAATTTTCCTTACAAGAGTTACCGCTTATCAAGGCCTCTAGGCCACTTGAGGAAAGGGTGGATAAGTGCTAGGAGGTTGGTGAGATAGCACTGTGATGATCTTAGTGGTGAGAGTTAAGTATAATTTGATTATTTAAGAGACAACAAGAACTTGTTTACATAAGAACTTGGATTCGATGATGTTACAGTCAGCTGGAAAGCAGTTCTGCGGTATAGAATTCTACATGCGCACAGATTTGTGAAATAAACTATGTTTATTTATTTGCGTTTGGTTTCAGGCACAGATAGAAAATAGATGAAATTACCGACAATGGTTGCAACTAGAGGAATGTTTGTTGTGATTGTTTTGCAGGAGGTACCATAGATTTAAGTCAAACACCTGCTATGGCAATAAAGATTTTTTATTACATTTTCACCTCAAACAAGACATATTGCTACTTTAATGTAGGGGGCTACTATCAGGGACTTAAGTTCCAGGGGTACTATGTAGGGAGTTTAGCAGCAAAATGTCTGTTCATATTACACTTGAACTTCTGCATATCAGTACAATTAGGGAAGCAAAAAACCGGAAGAGAATTCCAAAGTCCCGCAGTTCTGGAGAAGAAGCTATTAGAGTAAAAGGCTTTTTTACATATTTTTACATCTCAACTGTGTAGGGATGGGACTTCGCTGGTTGTCGAGTTTGCCGGGGGTATTTTCATCGAGGGGATACAATGGCTTGCAATTCGTCAGAGCATTCACCATTAAAGTATTTGTAGAACAGGCAGAGGGATGCAACATCTCGTCGATGGGACAGAGGTTGAAGCCTAGATGACAGTTCAGGACCTATCAGGTTGGCGACTCTCTTTTGGACCCTGTCCAGGAGCGAGAGACTAGTAGCAGATGCACCAGCCCAAGTGTGACAGCAGTACTCCATACATAGGAGAATGGTGGCTGTGTAGAGGTACAGAATACTTTCAGGCGTAAGTAACTTTCTAGCACGATAGGTAGGAACATGCGCTTCAATTGCTGCTTTGAACAATTCAGTAGTCTCATTTGTGCACTGTTCTTCTGGAAGAGAAAAGATATTTTCCCCATACGGCGTCTATGATGTGATCTCTAATAGCTTCCCAGTCAGCCTTATTGTAGTACCTTGTTGTTTTGATGAATGGCTCTTCAACTTAGGGTCGAGATTTTAGAGTAATATCTATCATTATCAAAGCATGATCAGCATTCCCGAGTGGACAATAAGCATTTGTTACACACTCATCAGGAACAGTTGTCAGAAATAGATCCAGAAGTGAGATTTGCTGGTCCTGACGATCTGAGAGACGGGCCGGGAATGTTACTGCCTGTGCCAGGGAATGGGCTATAGCAAAATTATGGGTGACGCTACCAGCTGTGTCAGTGTAGTTAGAGAAGCCAACCCAATTTTTATGGTGGGCGTTAAAGTTCCAAAATGACTATTTGAGCGCTAGTGTCAAGAGAGAGTGCTACATCTATGCTGTCAGAGGCATGATTGATTATAGTACAGTCTTGGGTTGATGGAGAGCGATAAAGAAAATACAGGTAGCTAACGCTATGTTGTAAAGTTAGTTTAAAGCACATGAAGGACTGGTCACCTAAGTCTAGTCTAGTTTGTGAACGACCTGGATACATTACGTCAAATCGTTTATGGGTCAGACCAGGCAAACGAAAATAAACAATGACATCCCCGGGCTGGTGACTGGGTAAGGAGGTCGAAGATACTTCAATAAAAGAGAAAAGATAAACAAATAAAAAGACAGAAAGACGGACAGCTGAGGGACACAATTGTCACAGTTCACGACCACTCCCACCACTAACCTCCCGCCTCCATCATTGTATTGAAATGTGTATACATCGAAAAATAAACTAAGTCTGTTTTTTAAAAACAAAATGTCTCGTATTCATTGATAAATGAATTAAATGTCCATTTTAATCGTTAGACGATCACCAAATAGACATATATGTAACACCTAAAGATGGGGAGGGTGTTACGAATATAGACTCCAAGTCCGTGCATGTGCATGTGCCTGTCAGAGTCCTTACGACAAAGTGGAAGATAACTAGGCATGTTAAAGATGTTAGATGGGATGGAGGAGTTCAAGTTAGTTTCGCTTAGTGCGGGGAGTTTGCTAGGAGAAATGATTCTACATCATCTTAGATCTAAGTCCTCGGATATTTGTAAATGCAATCCTCAAGGGAGGAGGCGAATTGTTTGAGTGTGTGTCGTGTTTGAACGTTTTTGTTTTTTGATTGAGCTGTCATTTCATTTTATTTCATAGTTTTTCAGATCTTGTGTGAGGTGTTAGGCAAAACGGCTGTGCATAACCACCACCATGCAACACGAGTAGACCATCAGCCCCCCCCCATCCACAGGAATGTGACCTCGGGAATGCCAGAGATGAGTGCAGAGTCTCTTTCCATGCACAACATGGCACTACAAACAAGCACTGGAGCAGTTGAAATATGTGAGAATTATTTGAGTCGGCTTTTGTCTGACCTCTATCCCTTACTAGTTCAACGAGCCCTAACTCCCCTATCTATATTTCTTCCACAAGAGCAATTTTCTTGTGCATACTACCTTTATTCACTTGACTGGCCTAGATTATTCTAAAACTGATACTAATGCAATTATATTAAATTTTTCAGATAGAGCAGAATTAACTGATGACGTCACCTCTGAAAAAAGAGTCTGTAAAGAGGAGAAAAGAACATCGCTTACTAGATTTCGACATAGGTTTTGAACTCAATCAATGCAGGAAATGTGCTCTGGGTAGCTCCTACCCAGACGTGGAAATAATCCCCCATCTTAGGAAGTATTTGACTCCTATACAGGTAGAGGTTGGGAAGCCCAAGTGGAGATCAGAGCGCAGATAGTGAAAAGATAAAATCTTAGTTTTTGATGTATTAAAACTTATCAGCCACCTTTTAACCCATTTAATCACGTGATAATGTCATCTGCATAAATGTCGATGATAATATTTACATTATTATTTATACGTGAAGCTTTTTAATAAATTATTTTATACGCATGCTCTATATATTAATAGGATAGTGTGTGTGATTTATTTTGTGTCACACTTACATCTGAGTGACTATCGTTTGTTATGGACTTCCATTTCCTGTAATAAATAATGTTACCAACAATTCTTTATAAGCTTTGGGTTCGATTATAGCTGATGGCACTTAAATCATCTATTTTTATAAATAATTTTACCAAGAATTCTTCATAACTTTTGGTTTTTCATTTCGGTTATATCTCAAGGAACTGAAGTTATCTATATATATATATATAATTATATATATATACATATATATATATATATATATATATATACGAAATCTGCAAGAATTAAAATATCATATTTAAGCGTAATTTACGGCCGGACTACGCCAATCATCCCTGCTAGCTTAGATAAATACTCTTACCGTTTTAACAAAAGAGCTATAATAATATCATAGCGTCTCCATTTACGCTGAACATGCACAGAATGCCAACATCAATATATTACATATGCATGAGTCATCTGTGGAATTTCCACAGGTCCCGCTAGTAATTAATGATTACTTTTGAATGTACTTCAAATAATTATTTTCGGACTACATGGTGCCTCATCTAATTTGAAATGTAAATTAGTATCAAAATATATGGTTAATTTAGGGACACATTGTACGATTTAAAATTCCATTTTCACCCCAAACAAGGCAAAGTGCCACTTTGAAGAGGGAGGCTACTATCGGGGACATAAGTTGCAGAAATACTACGTAGGAAGTTGAGCAGCAAGATATACCTATCTTAGAGACAATTTTGTCAGGGACGTCATTTATGAATATTAGGAATAATAAGGGACAAAGATAGACCTCTGAGGTACTCCCACATTCATATTATATTGTTTAGATGTACGACCGTCGAAGACAACCTAGATTCTTCTCTTACTTTAGAAGGATTTAATTATGTTAAGAATTCGTCCAGTGATACCGTATGGTCTAATGTTCCTTAGAAGATCATCGTGCCATACCCTATCAAAAGCCTTAGATATATCTAGGGCTACCGCTCTACCCTCTCCTGTTTTTTCCAGTGTATTAGGTTCATAGATTACAGTTCAAATATCTGTTGTAGAACAAGCTTGCCTAAATGCATATGGCTAGTCGGTCAAAAGTTTAACAGCTGTAAGGTGATGGACTAGAGCTTTGTTACTTATGAGCTCAAATATTTTGGCGAAAAGCGTGAGGGGGCTAATGGGGCGATAATTTACTGGGTTAGTTCTTTCGACAGAATTCTTGTAAACTGATATCAAAGAAGCAGTTTTCCAGCAGTCAGAAAAGCAAGATTCGTTAAAGCATTTGTTGTAAAGTTCGGAGAGGACCGGAGCAACCTCAGCGGAGCATTTTTTTAAAGAGCACAGCCGGGATGAGATCGGGTCCACATGCTTTTGAGATGTCAAGGTTTTTTATGATGTCATGCACATGAGATGAGGTAATTTCAGATCATCGAATGTGGCGTGCGTCCGCAAAAGAAAAGTCAGGGAGGGAATGGTTTGCTGGATCCAATGTGGAGTTTGAGGCAAAACGACTGGCAAGCGTGTTATCCTTCTCGAGTGCCGTGCAAACAACCTCATGATTGTTGGATAGTGTGGGGATTGTTTCGCTTTCTGTTGCGTCCTTTTCATTAAGGGAATCGCAACGGAACGTGCGGCGCCAGTATATAAAACACAAGCGATTAAAATATACCGGTTTTCTCCTCAGATATGTGTTCTAACTGATCGCCGTGTAGAAGAGTGGATCAGTAGGCCCCATTACGCAATACTTGCTTAGCGTTGCTGTTTATTTGTTAATTACGCACAACACTATGGATCAGCGTGAACTGACTGGGTTGGGTCAGAGCCGCTCTACCTCACTTATTCGTGGAAATGTCGTGGATCTGTCATTGACTGGCCAGGTAAGCGAGACATCCGAGATTTTATGATATTTGCATATTGGTTTTGAAAAAGTGCATTTTATTAATTAACCACGGAAGGCGTTTCAATAGTAATATCTCCTATTTCTTATCCGCCCACAGGCTTGTGAATTGCATTGTTATCATGACTGAATGTAAGATTCAGTACCTGAACGTTTCATTTCGCTGTTGCAGTTATTGGCGGTTTGAGTCTCTAAGAAAGCACCCCTGTCATGGGCGTGCGTCAGAAGCAGAGATGCAGAAAAAATGTAATGAATCAACATTCACCAGCAACTATTGAAGGTTTACGAAGTCGGTACAGTATATCTCAGCACCATTAGCAGATTGTTTCGTCGATTTATGAGTCGCGACAGGAATTTGAATGCCAAAGTGCGCTTCTGACTTTTACGACTGTGACATCAAAAGAGGATGGCAAAGATTGATTGAGCATAGTTATGGCAACGTAAAAACTAAATGCTGGAACTCAACGTTCACTCATTTTAATTGTGCCACTCCAGTTTTTATAGCTCTTCAACATTTCAGATTTTTAGTTTAAAAATAAAAAACCTCTCTTTTAGAACAGTCCATGTATCAAATTCTCAATTTAGTACTTAGAGAATTACTTGTTTCAATCAGTACGCAGAACACTATACATTATTTCTAATCTATATAATAATACGCTCAAGAATTTCATGTGCGTATGGTCTACTTTTCACACGTAATTAAAAATTAGATCGCCCAATTAGGAAATGTATATAATTATTTTTGATTAATCTGATGTCGTTAAACAAAATAAATCGTAATTTACTTATTTTAAAATGAATTGTTTAAAAATATAATTATATCGTTCCGCCCACTTAAATATTACAGTTTAAAACAACATTGCGAAACGTTGCATTCGTGAAGGTTGGTATTTATTTTTAAGGTAAGGACAAAGAAAATATTTTTATTGTTTTTAAAAAAGAAGGAAATTGTTAATAAATTCTTAACAAATAAGAAAAACATTTATTTTATTCCATTTAAATAACAGCAATTAATTTTACGGAAGAAAAAAATTATCAATTTTTTTTCTTAATCACTGCAAGACATTTATTGATCCAAGAGATACATTTATATAAACAGTAAATTATACAGATTCATACAGAAATTAATGTCGAAATGTCTGTGTTTTGCGAGTATGATTTTGACCATCTTATGCATAGTCTTATTTTTCAACAATAAATAGAAAAGGTGTGATGAATTATAATCAGTTTTCATTTGACAAATTGTATATATTTTTGTAAGGAATAATGAGGAATAAATTTTGTCTTCTTTTTGAGTCATAGCGTGACTTTTTGGAAGTGGAATGCACGTGGTCCAAGTACAAATCAGATCAAGTATATTGAATGTCTGTAAAAAATGTGCATGAACTGGATTATTCTGTAAAATATTTAATTTGACAGTTTGTAAAGTTTATCTCTTGATTAATTTTTATATTATTTGTAAATTCATTTAATTATATTTCTGAATTCATTTAATTATATTTCTGAATTAATTTAATTATATTTCTAAATTCATTTAATTATTTTTCTAAATTCATTTAATTATATTTCTAAATTAATTTAATTTAATTTCTAAATTAATTTAATTATATTTCTGAATTAATTTAACTATATTTATAAATTCAGTTAACTACATTTCTTAATTCATTTAATTATATTTCTGAATTCATTTAATTATATTTCTTAATTCATTTAATTATATTTTTGAATTAATTTAACTATATTTCTAAATTAATTTAATTATATATTTAAATTCATTTAATTATATTTCTAAATAAATTTAATTATATTTCTAAATTTATTTAATTATATTTCTAAATTAATTTAATTATATTTCTGAATTCATTTAATTATATTTCAGTTTGCATTTCTGAGTTTATTTTGTATTTCTAAATTTATTTAATTTATAGTTCTAAATTTATTTCATTTGTATTTGTAAATTTATTTACTTTATATTCTTGAATTTATTTAATTCCTATTTCTGAATTAATTTATTTTGTATTTCTGATTTTATTTAATTTGTATTTCTGAATCTATTTATCTTGAAATGTTTAATTTATTTTATTTCTATTCCTAAAATTATTTTATTTGCATTGCTACATGTATTTTATTTGTATTTCTAAATTTATTTGATCTGTATTTCTAAATTTATTTGATCTGTATTTTTAAATTTATTTACTTTATATTCTTGAATTTATTTAATTTATATTTCTAAATTTATTAAACTTGTATTTCTAAATTTATGTTATTTATATTTCTGAATTTATTTAAATTGTATTTCTAGATGTATTAATTTTGTATTTCTTAATTTTCTTACTTTATATTTCTAAATTTATATAATTTGTATTTCTGATTTTATTTAATCTATTTCTGGAGTAAATTAATTTTTTATTTCTGAATTCATTTAATTGTATTTCTGAATTTATTATTTTTTATTTCTGAAATTATTTATTTTGTTGAAATATATTTTATTTGTATTTCTGAATTTTTTGTTTTGTATTTTTGAATATTTTAATATATAATTCATATAATTTGTATTTCTGACTTTATTAAACGTGTACTTCTGAGTATTTTTCATGTGAATTTCTGAATTTATTTAATTCTTTTTGAAATTTATTCATTTACTTTGTATTTCTGAATTTATTTACTTGTCATTCTTAATTTTTTTATTTATATTTTTTGAATTTATTTACTTTGTTTTTTTAGTCCATTTATTTTGTATTTTTTGGAGAATTATTTATTTTGTATTTAAAATGTATTTAATTTGTATTTTTGATTTTTTGTATTTCTATAATTATTTAATTTCTATTTCTAAATTTGTTTTATTTTGTATTTCTGAATTTGTTTATTCTGTAATGCTGATTTTATTTAATTTGTATTTCTGAATTTATTTCATTTCTATTTCTACATTTATTTATTTTGTATTTCTGACTTTATTTATTTTGTATTTCTTGAATTATTTAATTTCTATTTCTGAATTTATTAAATTTGTATTTCTGAATTCATTTAATTTTGCATTTCTGAATTTATTTAATTTGTATTTCTGATTTTTCGTATTTCTGAAATTATTTAATTTCTATTTCTAACTTTATTTTATTTTGTATTTCTGAATTTATTTATTCTGTATTGCTGAATTTATTTAATTTGTATTTCTGAATTTATTGAATTTCTATTTCTAAACTTATTTCATTTCTATTTCTGAATTTATTTATTTTGTATTTCTGAATTTATTTATTTGGTATTTCTTGAATTATTTAATTTGTATTTCTGAATTTATTAAATTTGTGTTTCTGAATTCATTTAATTTTGCATTTCTGAATTTATTTAATTTGTATTTCTGATTTTTCGTATTTCTGAAATTATTTAATTTCTATTTCTAACTTTATTTTATTTTGTATTTCTGAATTTATTTATTCTGTATTGCTGAATTTATTTAATTTGTATTTCTGAATTTATTGAATTTCTATTTCTAAACTTATTTCATTTCTATTTCTGAATTTATTTATTTTGTATTTCTGAATTTATTTATTTGGTATTTCTTGAATTATTTAATTTCTATTTCTGAATTTATTAAATTTGTGTTTCTGAATTCATTTAATTTTGCATTTCTGAATTTATTTAATTTGTATTTCTGATTTTTCGTATTTCTGAAATTATTTAATTTCTATTTCTAACTTTATTTTATTTTGTATTTCTGAATTTATTTATTCTGTATTGCTGAATTTATTTAATTTGTATGTCTGAATTTATTGAATTTCTATTTCTAAACTTATTTAATTTCTATTTCTGAATTTATTTATTTTGTATTTCTTGAATTATTAAATTTCTAATACTGAATTTATTAAATTTGTATTTCTTAATTTATTTAATTTTGTATTTCTGAATTTATTGAATTTGTATTTCTGAATTAATTTAATTTTGTATTTCTGAATTTATTAAATTTGTATTTCTGAATTTATTGAATTTCTATTTCTGAATTTTTTTTGTATTTCTTAATTTATTCAATTTTTATTTCTGAAATCATTCACGAAACGTCTTATTTCATCTTAAAATATACTACACCATCGTCGTTTTTAATCTGATCAAGAAACTTATGTTGTTAATATATCATATAACTGCATTCACTTGGATTTGTCCAAAAGAAGGCGTGTTATCACATAGAAAAAATAGAGAAAATGATGTACTACATAGTTTCTATTTAATTGCACCCCCCATAGGCGAGCATAGTTTAACACATATGCTTTTAATTTGGCGGGGATCAAGACGTACGCTATTCTATGTAATCATTTTATTAATAGAGACATTAACCTACAAATAATTTTCTAATAATTTTAATCTTTAAATAATGAATCTATTTTTTTTTAATTTCAAAATTCTCAAGAAAATATCGTATTCTTTGTTCAGTCGGCTAGCAGAGGATACATAATTAGATAAGACACATACATGTATAAGAGTCGCATTTTGTACCATCATTCAAGAATCCTGGACAATACCAGACCACCTTGCCAGTCAAAGAACAACATATACATAGCGTGTTTGAAATGAGACACAAAAAACGGTGAAAATGCTACGAGAATTAATCGAATGCTTGAAATTTGGCACCTAAATAACAACTAGATCTTCACGGGTTCCCCATGAAGGTCCTTGAGTCTAGAATTGAAAAGTGGTGTTTCCGCCCACTTAGAGTAAAATTACAACAGCCGATAACAATGAAAAAACAAAAAAAAAAAAAACAAAAAAAAACAAAAAGACAAAAAAAAAACAAAAAAAAACATGATAAATAAATAAATAAATAATAATAATAAAAAACGAAGTCAAAAGAAGGAAAAGAATGCACGACAACTTGACACCTGTCGTCGGTGAGGTAAGGAGAATGTACGCTGTGATTTACTCGATGATTTTCGCACGTATTCCGAGTACAAATCTGTGACGTACGCCGCGGTAGAGCCGGTTAGACATCACGTCAGGCACAACGATGCGAACGTCAGACAAGTAAAGGATAGGCACTCGCTAACATTAAAGGGTAGCAATGTCTATTTGGCTCAAGGTATCGATGTATCCCAATAAAAAAAATAAACAGATTTTGTAGACGAAGTCTTAATATTATTTGCGTCTTTGCGTTTTGATAAAAGGCTTCGTCGGTCCATTGTCACGCTGATTGGTGTGCAGAGATCTGTTTATATAATGGGGATACTCGGGTTTAACTCTTTGATTATCTGCCCCAAAGATCAAGAGGTAAATTATCATAAATTGTAAAGAGGCAAAAAGAATGTACGCTGTGATTGGCATTTTGAAATGTTATGAGATAGTTTGAATAGGATTGGATGCCTCTTCCCACAATTTTGTTACGGGAAAATAAGCATTTGCGTGTCACTCGTCACAGTTAAGTTTGAAATCGCGTTGTCATTGTTAAACACACTATTCGAATGGACGCATCTATTTTCATATGCGTCATATAAGATGCTATGTCTGTAAAGCGGAATGTCACAGAAATGTGTGCTATAAAATTTTTGTTAGTATATCACTTGTCAGTTCAAAATAATATATTCGTTGGTCTATTTCGCTTCGATTTTAGGTAGCACTATTATGTAGTTGTAGAACACGAGAAATTGTCTTTTATTTATTTGTCTGTCTATCGATCGATCAAGCTTTCTATCTCAATCTATCTATCTGACAGGTGAGGTAAACAAGAGATGAGATGTGAAGATGTTTTGAAAAAGTTGTCAAAACATATTGAGCTGTAAACTGGATAATTTGCACCGGAAGCTCTAAAAATAGCTGACCGGAAGGATCTGTTTATTGTCAAGTGTTCAGGTTGGCTGGTCATAGAGTCACTTTGGAATTTGGACGTTGAGAAGAGCGGATAGGTTAACGGTTGTCTTCCCCTCCCCCTGGAAGGGAGCTGACGTGTTTTAAAATTGGAGACTAGAATTAACCACCCAAGCAAAGATACTCACTTTCTACTCTTCTGCGATCGACACCTGTAAAGTGAATAAAAACTATATCAAACTAACCATCGTCTTGCAGTGAAATGCATCCATTCAAACAGGTTCCAACTTCCATCTAAGAATAGATGAAATTTCCAGGTGCATCAAAATACCAACGACGTACTTGAATAGGTGATGAGGTATGTCGAAATACATGCATGTGTTTATGTAAATGTCTGACACGCACGCACGCACGCACGCACGCAACACATGTAGACAATCACGGAACGTAAATAGATTGCAACACGATAACTTAGGGTTCAGATAGTGAAGAATCCCACAACAGACATTTAGTAAAACGACACACAATAACACGACACCCCAGAACGTAACAATACTAGCACGAAGACACGAGGTTTCCCGGAATTAAATGATGATCAACGAATGTTTAACACTTCCAATATTTTTATTGTCATCAGCATCATTGAAGCATTCATTCATCACTCAAAAAGATTGACTGCCTGCCGTAGTCGGGGAGCCACACTAGTGTGCAGCTAATGGATGCTCACATGCCTCCATGCGGTGACTTAATCAACAGTAGATTGTACTCTAATTGCGCTGTATAGAACAAAGTGTTGATTTTATGAAATTATTTTTTAAATGACTTGAATAAGAATTTTAAATGCAAAAGTTAAATATCATTGTTGAATTGTGTTTTAAACAAAAACGTTCATTTCGAACCCACCCCTCTCTTGTCACAGAGCCTACTTTTGATTTTAAACGCCATGCCCTTTTCTTTGTGCACTGATAAACTTTTCGAATGCACTTATGATGTTAAACTGTATGAAGGTGTAAACTTTTTTATAAAATTGAACTGTTCCCACTTAAATGCTTTTTTTTTTCGATTACTAATTTTCGCTACTTATCGGAGGTATTCCGATAAAAAAACCTACGTAAGAACAACTAGGCACATAGAGTATTTTTCTGTGAAACTTCATAAAAATCGGCCCATCCGTTTTTGAGTTCGTAAGGAACGAAGCCCCTCTCTCTCTCTCTTACACACACACACACGCACACATGGACAAAGTGCCTTTTATATATATAAGTAGATTTTGAATAAACATCTTATCTGAGATGTGACCAAGCCGTCAGTTGGTCTCTCACATTTAACTCTGAAAGATATCTTTTTATTTTATTTTTTTTTTTACTGTCACGTTGTTTTTAAGAAGCATTTTGAACTTTAGCCGCGTAAACTGAACAAGCGGATTTTATTTTAAAGACGTCGAAATATTAACATAAATAAATCAGATATTTAGATAAATAGTATGTTTAAAAACAAGCGTGACAGACCAACATGTTCTCGATGGGTCCGTGGCGTTTAAATATCATGAGCATGTGTCATGATGATTAAGTCTAGGAAAAGGTTTTCGTCGATTTGTTTGAAATATAGTATTCAGTGTTAAACGTTTTGATTGAATGGATGCATGTTTAAATTACAGCTTAATGGTTATGACATGTTTGAGAATCTTGTTCTACTTACTTTAAATTCAGAGGGAATAGCATCAGCAGTGTCATGGATACCAAAGTCAACTATGGAATCGGCTAAGCCGATATAAAATCCCATTGGGTTTATCGCGTGGTACTATTTGCTAGTACCACAGGCCGTCGTGGTCCCCCACCTCCTAACCAGGAGGTAATTTGGCCATGTGGAGGGATACACCGAAATAAGTAACCAGCATGCAATTTCACGATTCCCTTTCTGTTCCTTTCTCTCTTTCAATTCTTATAGCTATGGGGTAAGAACGCATCTTTTTTGGCTCTCTGTAAAAGGGCGGGGGTGTTAACATTTTAGTTAAGGAGTACCTAGATAGTTAGCTGATGATTCAAAAGTAAATTGTTCATCTCTAAGTTAATTGTTAGAAATATTGTAACACATTGTCTGATAATTTTTTATATTTTATATAATATTGTAAAAAAAAATAAAGTTAAGATTTCTATACATACGACTTGTTATGTCTGCCTTAAATGTCGAAACAGTGCCTGAACACGATTCTAGTCAAAGAACTCCAACCTGAAAGAGAATTCCAGCTAGAGGGAGGGAACCAGCCACACCCCAAATCCTAAGGTGTGCCTTTACTCTTTAATTCATTTATAGATATCTCCCGCCTGATGCAGTTCTCTACCTTTATAAAAGCCATGTACAACCAATGATGGAGTACTGATGCCACATCTGGGCAGGAGCTGCTAGAAGCAGCTTATCCTGCTTTGACAGAGTGCAAAATAGACTTCGTAGCTTAGTGGGGTTTGCCCTTTTCTCTTCCTTTCAACCTCTTTCTCACAGAAGGGACGTTGCAAGCCTGTCTCTGCTTTATCGTTATTTTCATTGCAGGTTCTCGTCTGAGCTTCAATCTATAGTCACCTCCCTCGCCAAACTATGACGAAAAACACTCGTCTAACCCAAGCCACTATCTATAATTCCCCCCACTCTTTATCTGTGCCTAGACCTAAACATAGATTCCATGAACAAAGCTTTTTTCTTAGAACTGCACGCACGTGGAACACTCTTCCGTTTTCCTGCTTTCCAGCTGACTTCAATTTGATTGTCTTCAAGTCCAACGTCAACAGAATCTTGATGAACCGTCCTTCTAATTTACAAAATCTCCACTACTTATTATTACTACGCTATAATCCCATCAACTAATATATACCCATTAACCCTTATCATCCAGTGGCCTCCGGGTCTTGATAAGTGGTGACTCATTTGTAAAAAAAAAAAAAAAAAAAAAAAAAAACTCTGACAAAAGACATCTAAGCGACAGGTGCTCATATTCTTAATACTATTGACCGGGCTATCGTGTTACAGTCTGATATCGTTTCCAAGATATGTACGTCACACTCTGGTCGGTTATGCAATTGACCCGCGTGAGTGTTATATTATATCACATGGTAATGCAACCTGGGAAAATAAGAATCTTCTTTCTATTTATGGACAAAAGAGTAAAGTGCGTGTGTCTTTTTTAATTATAATAATTAATTTTTAATTTAAAACAAACTGAGAAAAATACGGAGTCTACATTTAGCATTCAAGTTAAAATATTTGTTTCGGATTTACAGCAACGCAATTATTTATGGCCTACACTGAATGTTTGGAAAATTGATGTTATGACATTTGGATTATGTTCTATATGTGTTAAGGAACCTGTTAGTATGGGAATATATATATATATATATATATATATATATATATATATATAATGGACTCTCCCGTCGTGATCAACGCATTAGGGCCAAAATTCGCTCTGTTTCACTCTGCCTTCAATGCTTATGCCGCATGTGTGACACGAGGCCAGCTCTGCTCCCACAAACCAAGCGGCACGACTCACAGGATACAGACTGGGAAGGTGCTGTTCCTACTCTTGCTCTACGAAGATTTGTTTAATTCGATAGCCATGTGTCAATGTATGTGTTAATGCCCGCAAAACATTTTTCCCTCCACAATTTTCTATCCGCAGCATCTTCTTCAAAGGTTTTTGGGTTCAGGCCTGCGTGCTTGAGATTGTCTTTCAGCTTATCCCTGTATCTCAGAAATTGACGACCCACATTTCGATTACCCTCTTTCAGTTGACTGTATGCTAGTTGCTTAGGAAGGCGGTTTTCATCCATGCGAACAAGGCGACCAGCCCACCGAAGCTGAGACTTCAGTAGGAAGGCCTCAATACTTAAAATGTCGCACTTAGCAAACAATCCCGAGTTAGGAGCCTTGTCTTTTCATGTTAATCCACATATACTGCGAAGGCAACGCTTATGGAATGTATCCAGTTGCTCAATCTGCTTACGGTATGGGGTCCAGGCTTCCGATCCATACAGGAGTATCGAAACAATCACTGCACGATAAACTGAGATTTTGGTCTTTAGAGTCAAACCTCTTTCATTCCATACTCTTGACCGCAGTTTGCCGAAGGCATCAGTCGCCTTTGAAATTCTGCTCACTATCTCATCATCAAGTGATGCTGACGAATTCACCTTACTTCCGAGATATGCAAAGGATTAAACATACATTAGAGGCTGTCTATTCACTAAGATTATCTGAGGCGGTTCCACATATTCTGGTCTCGGAATATTCACACCACCTTGCTGCAACGGGGTGGGCTTTGGTTGGTAGATAACTTCTGTCTTTTTAATACTAATCGTCAAACCAAATGCTTTTGCGGCATTGGAAAACTTGTCAACTAATTCTTGTGCTTCTTAAAATGAAGTGGCCACGAGTGCAGCATCGTCTGCAAAAAGAAAATCACGAACCATTTTGGTTCTTGTTAGTGTTTGAGCTTGGAATCTTTGATGATTAGAAAGACCCCCGGTAGTTCTAAACTCGAAATGGACACCTTGCGTGTAATCTTTAAAAGCATGCTCGAGCATGATTGAAAAGAAGATAGCAAAGAGTACAGGTGCCATAGCACAACCCTGTTTCGTACCGGTTTTTACCTTGAATGACCCAGAGAACTTTCCCTCTGCTCTTACACGTGCCTCCATATTCTCGTGAAAGGATATTATTACATTTAACATTTTTTCAGGGATTCCAACTTTATTAAAAACCTTCCAAAGTGTGACTCTGTTGACAGAGTCACACGCCTTGGTTAGGTCGATAAAAACGACAAACAGATCCTGATTTTTCTCACGTGCCTTCTCTGCAACTTGGCGTAAACAGTAGATCATGTCGATGGTTCCCCTTTCAGATCTAAAACCACTCTGCGTCTCAGAATAAATTTTGTCTACTAGATGAATGATTATCCTGTTCAAAATGACCCTGGCAAGTACTTTTCCATCAACAGAGAGCAGTGATATTCCAGGGTAATTATCACAATCAATACGCTTTCCTTTATTCTTGAAGAGATGGATTATTGACGAGTTCCTGAAATCCTGAGGTACAGAACCGCTTTCCCAGATCCTGATGAATAACTCCAAAATTTATTTCAAAAGTATTTTTCCCCCAAACTTGAATATTTCAGCCGATATACCATCCCATCATCACCTGCACACTTTCTCAGTAGCATTTGTTTTACAGCTGCGAGAACTTCAGAAATATATATATATATATATATATATATATATATATATATATATATATATATATATATATATATCAGCGTATCAGACGACCCTTGAAGTTGCTGTTGCAATCTCTAGCCTAGTCTAAACAAACATGATTTCGTGATTTAGCTGTCGGTCTTATACGACCGATGTATGATAAATTTTGATCCAACCTTGTACCTCGTCTTATCTGATGGTCACCTCATACCCCGAAAAATACGATATATATATATATATATATATATATATATATATATATATATATATATATATATATATATATATATATATACTTAAATAAGGGAGTAGTCACCAACAATGTGTATTTTTAACATTATTTTATTATTCCGTGTCTTGGTTTTTCATTGAGAATTATGTTAGGATCATTGTAATAATGTTTTTAAGTCATTGAAATCGTTTTTACGCGCGTTTCAGACGTTCTGTGAAGCGTCCTCGTCAGAAATTATTTTCAAATGTGTTGGAGCTGACGAGGACGCTTCACAGAACGTCTGAAACGCGCGTAAAAACGATTTCAATGACTTAAAAACATTATTACAATGATCCAAACATAATTCTCAATGAAAAACCAAGACACGGAATAATAAAATAATGTTAAAAAATACACATTGTTGGTGACTACTCCCTTATTTAAATATACATCTTTCTTTCGTTGGAATTTCTTAACCCATTATATATATATATATATATATATATATATATATATATATATATATATATATATTGGATGTTTCTCTATCCTCGTAAATTTACATGTAAAGCTTTATTTTCTGTGTTTTCTAGTTTAAACTTTACCTGACTTTATTCGAAACCGCTGAAACTTGCTCCTGTATCGTTTGAAAAAAACCTACAATGTGGTTGAATGTGCAAAGCAGACAATCTTGTGTAGGAAATTAATTCGCTTATCAATAGCTATAAAACACTGAGGCTAACACTGAATCTCTATATGATCTACATAGATATTCGAATGTTCCATTAAATCTCCTTTACGTCTCAGACACTGAGTTAGTAAAGAAGTTGATAACATAATTTATATCTCCCAAATTAACCGGTTAAATGTGTTATAGTGTATCTTTTTTTTTTTTACACAGTGATCACCACTTATCAACGCCCGGAAGCCACTCAGGGATAAGGGTTATTGCAAGTACATTACCTTAGTGTGGAGATTTGCTGAAGTGTTTAATTAAGGGGATGGTTCATTAGGAATTTGTTCACATTGGACTTGAACACATACAAGTTGTAGTCCGGAGGGAAGCAGGCAGACGGAACAGAGTTCCACAGGCGTGCAGTTCTAAGAAAGAAACTTTGTTCATGGAATCCGCGTTTTGATTTAGGCACAGATATAGAGTGGGGGAAATTTTTCACAGTGGATTCAGCTAGACGGGTGTTTTTTGTGAAAGATTGGCGAGGGGGGACCAGAGATTGGAGTTCAGACGAGCACCTGCCATTTGGTCTTACTGGATTTCAGGACAATAATTTATCTAAATTGGTCAAGTATCCAGCATCGTACTGTTACTAGTGATAACAGCACTTGAAAAAGGTGCACCATTTCTATTAATAATAAAATCAGTCAGTGTTGACTAGTCATAGCAAGGAAATCTTATTTATTCCGCGAATACTATGTTATTTTGAATAATCGGATAGCGTTTACTTGTGTGAGAAAAGTATACATATGTCAGGTTGTTCTAACAAACACCTGTGCCATGAGACCTTAGAGCACGGGGATTGTGTCTAGTAGGCTTCAAGCTTTCTCCGGTAGGCATTCAATGGACATGGTTTCAAATAAGCATATGAAGCCACTTGTTGTATGTGACTGCACTCATGGATGCAAGCTGCCAGGGGTGGCATGTGCGATGCTCAAAACTCGAAACCCGACCGATAGGGAACGAAAAGGAGACAAATGATCAAGTTCGATCGCGTCTTAATTTGTATATCAATGAGGCCGGACAATGGAATTTGGGAATATAAGACTAGCAATTAAGATGTCGGCAGTTGAGTTCTGGAGATATTCGAATGTTCCATTAAATCTCCTTTACGTCTCAGACACTGAGTTAGTAAAGAAGTTGATAACATAATTTATATCTCCCCAATTAGCCGGATTGAACGGGTCAGAACTGAGAATGTTCGAATGCTGCCAAGAATCCAGTCCAGGTTGTTTTTATATTAGAAACTATTCCGGGTTTAAATAAAAAAGTCGATGCGGCCGAGATGAAAGTGGAAAATTTTAAATGATTCGCGTCGAACTTGGAAAATTAAGCTAAAAACATCTGTTTAATGTTAGAAAATAAACCAGGATAAATGATAAATAGATATATTCAAACCGAGAAAAGAGTAACCATTCCCCTTTTGTCATAGCAATTGCTAAAAAAATGTCAGATCTAAAAGACAGAATAAGGGAAGCTGAACGTAAACCCAATTTTAATTTTTTACTTCTTTTTTTTTTTTACACGGTGATCACCACTTATCAAGGCCCGGAAGCCACTCAGGGATAAGGGTTATTGCAAGTACATTACGTTAGTGTGGAGATTTGATGAAGTGTTTACTTAAGGGGGCGGTTCATTAGGAATTTGTTAACGTTGGACTTGAACACATACAAGTTGTAGTCCGGTGGGAAGCAGGCAGACGGAACAGAGTTCCACAGGCGTGCAGTTCTAAGAAAGAAGCTTTGTTCATGGAATCTGCGTTTTGATTTAGGCACAGATAAAGAGTGGGGGAAACTTTTGACAGTAGATTCAGCTAGACGGGTGTTTTTTGTGAAAGATTGGCGAGGGGGGACCAGAGATTGGAGTTCAGACGAGCACCTGCCATGGAAATAATTCTCTTTTAAATTATATGAAATAACAAATAACAACATCTACGGCCAGGTACCCTATGTACGATATCAAAGGTGATCTTACTGACTATAATGCTCAGATCTCTCCCCTGAGCTCTCCGGCCTTTATATTACTTTAGTGTTATTTTCTATGGTTTATACCCACACTTTCCCCTGTGATCCTGTTGAATAGATAAATCTTATACCATATGTAGAAATAACGTTGTAGGCTTTAGATGTTTACAATTAAAAATATTGATCAATATATGTTACAAGAAAAATGTTTGTGAAGACGTACTTTATTATTTTTGTAAGTCACGTATCCATTGCAATAAAATATAAAACAGATTTCCATGTCAAACAAAAGAGAATCGAGATGTGATGACATAATTTTCAATAAGAGAAGTGGACATAAAAAAATTCAATAAAGCTTCTATCTCATGACAATAATAAGAGAAGAGACTAGTTTATTGATGTAATCATACTTTGCAGTTTGGTATGTCTGACAAAGGGGAAACGCATCTAGTAAAGAGATTCACGTTTTTTTTTCTTTAATAAGTACAAGAAAACGTCTCAACCAACAATAACTACGGCTAAAGGTACATTACCTGAAAGTACTTCGTTCAAGCACTTAGACTTAACGTTCACGGTGAACATGCTTTGGAATAGATACATGAAGAGCATTGCCAAGGCTGCTGCGAAGAAGGTAGGCCCTCTCTACCGTGCTATAAAAGTTGCTTACGCCTGAAAGTATCCTGTACCTCCTCATATGGCTAAACCACCTCTAAATGTGTTTAGCTCTGTGTTTCCAATACGTTCAACAGAAATAATGCATGTTAGAACTTTCCTCTCTATCTCTCTCCCCCCTCTCTCTCTCTCTCTCTGTCCTTTTCTATATGTATATACATATGATTAAGATTTATGTATATGATTTATATATATATATGTATATATATATATATATATATATATATATGTGTGTGTGTGTGTGTGTGTGTGTGTGTGTGAGATCTTGACTATTGTCCCCCAAGTCTTTATTTCTTATGTACATAAGACATAATTTATAGTTTGTTTATACACATTGCCTCTGAGACAAAACGATATTAATAGATAAAACAATATAAATACCCTTAGATACATCCACGTGCATATATGTGTAAATAGGTATACATACATACATACATACATACATACATACATACACACATACATACATACACACATACATACATACATATATTTATTAACGGTAAAGTAATAATATCTTATATCAATTATATTCAACATTATACAAAAATACACCATACTTTTTATTGGCGACTTATATACAGCGTGAGTCACGGGAAACGGATGTTTTTAGAACGCTCCTTGCTCTCCTTGAATAAGAGATAGAAAGTGAGGAAGGTAATCTTTGAACATGCTTAAGAAATATTCGCAAAGTTTTGTTTTCTTTAAAAACACCCGTTTCCCGGTTCTCACGCTGTATATGCAATATCATTTGCAATGTTAACTAATATGCATATTTCTAAAAGACTACATCTTTTTTTATCATCTCTTATTTGATCGCTTTCCTTTGTTTTCCTTTTAAATCAGAGATTGAATTAATTTTAATACAACACATATTTCCGTTTGGCAATTTTGTTTGGTTTCTTAGACAAATATTTACGGGGTGTTTTTTTCAGCATGTTACAATCTATTTCTAACTTGCAAGTGAAAAGCCAAATAGAATCCTTTTTTCGTTGCTTAATACACATGTTTATCTATATGTATAAACAGGAACAATTCTATGCATGGATGCAATGTTTATTAATGGAAATCAATGTTTCAAATAAGGAACCTTGCAAAGAGAAACAAGCGTAAAGAGACGCATATATACATGTGTGTGTTTTCGCTGTTAATATACATCTATGGATACACACACACACACATATATATATATACAGTCATCCACATACAGTACTGTTTCGCTGTATCACAGCTCATCTGTGCGGATAGACAGGCAACTACCTCACGCCAAGATCGAAACCCGACCGCTCAAACGACAGTCAAGACTTCTTACCACTACGCTATTCGGCTGCTATAAATGCCCTTCTGGATAAAATATCTGTAGTTCTGCAATAACAGATACAACATACAAATTTATTATGTCTAAACCTTTATCCCCCGTTTATGTAAGATTAGAACGTCATTTAAGACACATCTGTTCGTTATAATAAAATCCTATATTTCAACCTAGGAAAAACATCAACACATTCGCCACATGTACAGAGAAAGGAGGTCCTATTTTTCTTTCTGAATATCAAGTCCTACCACTGATACCAATTGACACTGTACAATTTTTCATTTTTCTACGCTGTTAGTATTTCACCGCTCTTAACTACTTATTAAATACATAGACAGCTCATAGTCTTCCCGTTTCCGTATACATAATTATTAAGGTTTCCCATTCCATTATTTTAGAATCCTATTCTTCCATATATATCGAGCGATTACTCATATTGAAATATGGCTACACTACACGCAACTTCTATAACCTTAGTATGATACCAGTTCTCTTTTGACAAATAATTTACTGAAAAAAAAATATTTATTTGATATAA
Organism: Euprymna scolopes; assembly: GCF_053919585.1. Taxonomy (NCBI): domain Eukaryota; kingdom Metazoa; phylum Mollusca; class Cephalopoda; order Sepiida; family Sepiolidae; genus Euprymna; species Euprymna scolopes. The sequence continues at coordinate 110,513,491 of NC_136493.1, read as the reverse complement.
CACTATGTACCTATACATCTTATATGTTTTTTCTTCCCTGTTCATTCGATGCTATGTTTGGTTTCCTTTGTCTCGCTGTGCGAGCGTCTAACACCAGAAACACGCCTTATTCGTACGCACGCCTATAACATTTCTTAAATTATTAGAAAATTTTATACATACTATTATACAGCCATTACACATTTTACTTATTTGCTACACTAACAACTTTCTGTGTGTGGATGTGTGTGTATTTGCGTGTTTGTGTTATGTTAGGTTTTTTTAAAAAATATGGCATCACTTTCCCTTATTAAGTTTACGTTACTTGAACACCCATATTATGGCCAGCAGTTGGGGTGGTGGGCAACGTACAATGAACTCATTTTAACATAAACTGAAAGTATGTTTAAAAAAAACGTGTTTTCGAATTCTCTTTAACAAAAAGAAGTCGCTATGTTAATAGTTTATTATTTTGTATTATAAAAATGTGTTTTCGATATTTTATTTTAAATAAATGAAAGGGTTTTTCAATTTTTTGCAATTTTGTTTTGGCGAAGTCGATTGTCTGAGCAGCCCCCTCCGCAAATGTAAACATCTAATATTTGTTTGGGGGATGTTGACGTGTGGGCGCTCGCTTTAAATTAAATTGGGTTGATTGTACGTTGTCGCTCCCACCTACGAAAACGTATGACCATAAAGTGGGTGCTCATTTTATGTCAAATTATACGAGGAAACTGATTCCCCACTTTTTTAAAAAGAAACATTTGCTCATATCTTAGAAACTACACGTTGGCAATAATTGTAAAAGTTCTTTTCGTTTTCAGCGCCACTTAGGAAACCTAGGAAAGTGGTAATGTTAAATGATTTTCCTCGATGGTGGAAATATACATATAACTACTTCCCCCTCCCCACAAAAAAGAAAACGTCCTGATAAAAAAAATTAAAAAATGCGGGTAGCAATATTTATTTTAGGATTGGAAACTATTTTCGACCCTTGCCGAGGTTATATTACTTTTGTTTTTCTTTGATTTTTCTTCGCTGGCATTTTTTATTCCAGAGGACCATTTTATTTTATTTTATATTATTCCCCGATTAACTAAGCTTTAGTTTTAACGTAAATTTCGTTGGCTACAGAAAGTTGTGTTTTTTCAACTTTTGCACATTAACTTTGTATTTTATTTTTCATAATTTCCTTTTACTTTTTTGGGAGGTTAAGGGTAATTTTTACATTATCCCCCACCTACGGATTTACGCATTACCTAAAATTGCTACTTTTATATTCCTCCCACGGCGGCCACGGCGGCCACGGCGGCCACGGCTACCATAAACAGCCGTAGTTTTTTTTTTACGAGGGGGGGATTATTCTTATACCGGGCAACACCGTTAACAGATCCTGCGAGTATATATATATATATATATATATATATATATATATATATATATATAAGAAGAAGAAGAAGAAGAAGAAGAAGAAGATGTTCATTAAAACTTAGTAATATATGTATATGTTAATAGGTGAATGTATTATATTACATATTCTGAGACAGCTAATTTTTTAACATGAATGGTGCATGTAGAAGACGCGCTTTTGCCCGATGTGTCACCTCATTGTGATTTCTTTATAATATATATATATATATATATATATATATATATATATATATATATATATATATATTATAATAATTGTGTTGTGATATCATATTTTTATTTCATTTATAATTGTTGTTATACTGACCTCATAGTAAATAGTAAGAGTGATAATGTCCGTTAATTGACATTTTTAAAATTTGTATGTTCTAACGTTTATGTAAATTTAGTTTTTGATCCCCATAAAATATCATAGCAAATCGGTGGCAAGATACCGGGATTATACTTTATATATATATATATATATATATATATATATATATATATATATATATATTTTATCCATACATATATATATATATATATATATATATATATATATATATATATATATATATATATATATATATATATATATATATATATATATATATATATATATATATATATATATATATATATATATATATATATATATATATATATATATATATATATATATATATATATATATATATATATATATATATATATATATATATATATAATGTATGGATAAAATAGATACGAAAAATATATAAATATTTATAAGGAATACAAAAACTCTTTCGATAAAAACGAAAGCGTTTTATTTCGAAAGCACAAAATTTTTGACCGATCCTTCGCTCTTTTTCAGTGTGGATATATATATATGTATATCTGTAATATAAAGCTGAATGTCTGTGTGTGTCTGGTCACGAATAGGCTCCTATATGGTTGACTATTACAGAAAACTGATCACATATAATGATAGAAGATGTATCGAGACACAGGTATGGATATGTTTGATCTGGCATAATGATGATTCATTAAAATTGTGGGGTCTGCGTACGCGCCTGGTCCACAAAGTATGGAAATAAAAAAAATAAAAATTAAAAAAAAATGTTTACAAGTTTTTTTTTTATATAAATGTACATAAGAATACTTTAACAAGTATGTTTTAACTTAAATAGGGATGGTATAATAAAACTGTGGGGTGTGCGTTCGCGCTTAGCCTCCATAGAATGGAAATAGGCACACACTTTAATAAAGGCTTTTCATATCTATCTGCGTAAGTATACTTTGATAATTATGTTTCAGTTTGAAGAAATATAGTATAATTAAATTATGGGGTGTTCGTTCGCGCATGACCTCTGTAGAATGGAAATATGTCACACAGTTTAACTAGTTTTTTTTTAATATAGATCCATAGAATATTGTGATAAGTGTTTCAGTGTGAACAGGTATAGTATAATAAATTATGGGTTTTATCTATTTTATTTTTACTTTCATCATATTTTGCTTTGGTTTTGATACCCCCAAAATTCGAAGTTATCTCTTTATAACCCTTCCCTTTCATAACCTATCATATTTTCATAAATCAGAGTCCATTTTCTGTAGGCTGTTTTTTAACCCAGTCAACGACGAGTACTTTTGCTAGTATATATACATATATGTGTGTGCGTGTGTGTATATGTGTGTATATATATATATGTGTTTATATATATATATGTATGTGTGTGTGTATATTGATTTTCAGGAAACATCTAATTTGCTTTTCAGATGATGTTCAGCAAGTTCTTTGGATGTTACTTTTACAGCGGTGTTTCCCCTACTACAACTATTTTTAAAAACTCTATCACATGCATGTATACATACGAATATCAAACATTATTTTTGCCTTGAATTATATCACCATTATTACAATTTATATACGAAAAAAAATTATGAACTACTTATGAATATTATTTTGCAAATTACCTTTCCTCTGAGGATATAAACCTTTCGTGGAATACAGAAAAAAACTTTAAATCTTGTCGAAAAATAAATTTCTTGCAAATTGTAATTTACAGAATTGAATGTACATATAGGGACAGTGCAAAAGTAGGTTATGTAGCAATGTCGCATAAAAGACTGAAGCGAAGATGTCTTCTTTAACGTAAGCAATCTTATATACACGCCGTACTTTTATTTTTAGTCGTTCAATAAAATACGTGCAATTTTAGTTATTAATATATTAACTCATTCATTTCAGTTGTATTGACCACTTTAACCATAGCTCGTAATTAACGGACGAGAAACGTATATGGATTTGAAAATGTAACAGAAATCAATCTCGCAAAGGAAAAATATCACATGCTGTAGAAATGGAAACGAAACAATTCATCTCGACCATGAGGCACTTCTTGAGGCATGTGGTCTGTTTGAAGAAAAAAAACAACACATCAGCTAGATTACAGAAACATTTGATTACATATTGTAATAGAAATACATCTCGCAAACGACCTCGTGTTTGCTCAGCCTGAAAAATACCAGCAGAAAATGTAAAAACAAAAAGAGAAGCATAATTATGTAGGTCGTTCATTGGTGAACGTATGACAGTAATTTGCATATGTACACAATTGGTAACTGTTAAATGGGATGAATTCTAAAGCAGGGGTGAGTGGAGTATTTTGTTGGAAAGCTTGGAACGAGAGCGGTGGAAGGTAATATCGAACACATGAAGATTTGTTGCAAGTTGAGAGAAGAGAGGAAAAAAAGATATTTGTACGTTGAATCGACGAAAGGACGGTTTAACACTGTCAGTTGCTTGTGTTTCTTTTCCATTTTATGAAAAACAATACTGTAAGACAGAAAGATGACAGTGGATCGAAACCTTTGCCCCCCCCCAAAAAAAAACGGTTCATGATTTATCGACTACGTCACGAATTTGAACAAACAACACGCCAAAACGTGGTCGATTAATTACTGTGACCACATCTGACAATAAATGCAAAGTTGCTGAAGCATTTACTCAGAACCCAAAGAAATCGAACCACACTGCCTCATCTGAACTTGGTATTAACCGCAGAGTATTGGCCATCTGATGAACCGTGCCGGACTAAAACTGTACATACCTCGACTGATACATGGTTTATTGGAAGATGACTCGGATCATAGTTTATGGTTCTTCGAAATAAACCTGAGTGTGGAACGTGAAGATGGAGGTATTCCTAACAAAATTGTATGGTCTGTCGAATCAAATTTTAACTTATCGGTGCTCTTAATCGACACAATTGTGTTTACTATGCAAGCGAAACCCTGCACATCACCATTGAGAAAAACTTAATCAACCTGGGGTGACAGTATGGCTGGGCTTTCCTGTAAAGGTGTAGTTGGCCTCATTATTCAGCACACAACCATTGATAAAAATGTGTATTTGAACATGCTAGACGATTCAATAATACCGCGGCTATTTTATTTTTAGCAAGATAGGGCACCACCTCATTTTGCACTCGATGTGCGTGTAATATTTAACTCAGAATTTCCTAATAGATAGAGTGGACACCGAGGCGCCATCGACTAGCTGCCACTCTCGCCAGATTAAACTCCCATGGATTTCTTTTTTGAGGGAACTGTTAAAGATAAGGTTTTAACACGCAAGCCACGCACTATTGAAAATACACACCCACACATATATTTTTATATATATATACGTCCCATGAATATATATATATATATATATATATATATATATATATATATATATACGTGTGTATATGTGTATATATATATGCATATATATATACGTGTGTATATGTGTGTATATATATGCATACATATATATATATATATGCATATATATATATATATATATATATAACAAAGAGCTTATAGCTCTTAAAAAACTACTAAGGTACCTAAAAAATAAATAAAAATAACAGCGTTTCGCTGTTGTTAATATGATTTAAAAACCCAACAACAATCTTTAGCTATGGATTGCTATCAGATTTTTACAGTGGTTAGACAAGCAGGTGCCTCGTGCCGGTTTCTAAATTCTGAATACAGCTGACAGTTGGTATTTCGATGGACAGCCCGAATTGTTTCTACCCAACGAAAACTGCTTTAGTTAATGACAGTTGGGGATTTTCTATATGAGAGCTGGCTTGAGGTAGTCACTTTTGTAGCTGCACTGATTAGCTGTGAAACAGCGAAACAGTACTGTATGTGGATGACTATTCAATGCTGCCAAGACTAAACTGGTTTCCTTCAATAAGTACAATAAACCTTCTCTGCCACCAATAGCAATGGCCAGTGACTCCCTGTCTGAGAGTACATCTTTCAAACTGCTTGGCCAAACGTTCACAGGAAACATGAGTTGGAACAATTATATCGAAAACATTGCCAGGGCCGCTGCGAAAAAGGTAGGCTCTCTCTACCGTACTAGAAAACTACTGACACCTGAAAGTATCTTGTACCTCTATAAGGCCACCATTCGCCCATGTATGGAGTATTTTGTCACATTTGGGCTGGTGCATCTGCTGCTAGTCTCTCGCTCCTAGACAAGGTTAAAAAAAGAGTCGACAATCTGATAGGTCCTGAAATGGCATCTAAGCTTCAGCCTCTGTCCCATCGACGAAACATTGCATCCCTCTGCCTGTTCTACAAGTATTTTAATGGTTTATGCTCTGACGAACTGCAGACACTTGTGCCCCACGACGAAGACACCCTCGACAAACCCGACAAGCAGCTAAATCCCACCCCCACACAGTAGAGATCCCTAGATGTAGAAGATCTTTCTACTCCAGTAGTTTCTTCCCCAGAACCGCTAGACTCTGGAATTCCATTCCAGGTCCCTGCTTCCCTAACTGTAATGGCATGCAGAAGTTCAAGTGTAACGTGAACCGACATCTTGCTGCCCAAATCCCAACATAGTGCCCCAGTAGTTCCTGCCCCTGATAGTAGCCCCCTACACCAAAGTGGCAATGTGCCTTGTTTGAGGTGAAAATGTAATTAAATATATATATATATATATATATATATATATATATATATATATATATATATATATATATATATGTATATATTACTATTTCATTTAATCACATAAATTTAGTTTAAGAACTAATTTTATGCGTAAATTTTCAGTATTTACTTTAACAGTGCTTAATATATAAGTAGAGCTAGGTAGTACTTATGAAAATTTATATGGCAATAAAGCTACACAGATTATTCAGCGTTTCATCCTCGTGAGAATTCTATTCTCACGAGGACGAAACGCGGAATATTATGTGTAGCTTAATTGTCACATATATTTCCATAATTACTATATATATATATATATATATATATATATATATATATATATATATATATATATATATATATATATATGTGTGTGTGTGTGTGTGTGTTATTAAAAAGCCCGGAATTTTTTGGTTGGTTATTTTCATTTTTCCCTTTTCCAATCTCCGAATTTTTCTTTTTTTATATTTTTAGCAAAGTTGTATAAGTTTGATTCATATGTTTTTTTTTTCATAGCGAGCGCTTTCGACTGAAAAATTTGTATCATCTTTAGGCATATTATGTCATTTAGCTTCTAATTTTTTTATATATAAGTACTTGGTTCGCTATTACGTGTGCGAAAATTTATATATTTTGTCGTGCTCACGTTTTGGGGTTGTTAATTAAATTTTAGCAGGGAAGTTAATATCACTATTTAAATTGTGTTAAATTACATTTGCCTTCTTTACTTATATATATATATATATATATATATATATATATATATATATATATATATATATATATATATTATTAAGAAATTATGAACCTAAACTTTTCAAAAATATTCCCACTACATTCATAATTTACATTATTTTTGGAGATTGTTTCGCTTTTTTGTATAACGCTTCCAATATTTTTGACCTCTTTACATTAATATGCTGTGTACGACCATGGAATTTTCAACCGTGATTCATCGGAATTCGGAATGATGGCAGCCATGTTTTTTAAGTGCTGTGATATTGGTCTGGGGCCGGAGAGGTACAGGGTTAGTCCTTGTGAAAATATGTTGGTAGTATGGCCAATGTAGTAAGCAGTGTAAAAGTGGGCTTGACCTTTACTCCTGATCTGAAATGGAACACGTGCATCAAGTCTGTTGCCAAGGTCGCTGGATAGATAGTTGGATCCTTCTACCGTTCCAGAAGATATGTCACTACTGATGCAATTCTCTATCTATATAAAAGCTAAGTACGTCCAAGGATGGAATACTGCAGCCATATCTGGGCAGGAGCTGTTAAAAGCAGCCTATCCTGCATTGACAGAGTACAAAATAGACCGTGGCTTAGTGGGGGGTGCCCTTTTCTCTTCCCTGCAAACTCTCTCCCACAGAAGAGACGTTGCGAGCCTATTTTTGTTTTATCGTTATTTCCATAGCAGGTGCTCGTCTAAACTCCAATCTCTAGTCCCCCCTCGCCAATCTTTTACGAAAAACACCCGTCTAGCTGAATCCACTGTCAAAAATATTTTCCACTCTTTATCAGTGTGTTGTGGTGGCACCCACTCATTTACATATGTGGATAATATTACACATAAATAACAAGACTCGGTTAGTTTGAGTGTGTGTTAACTAGAAGCCACCGAAGGCCGAGCCAGAGCAGATATGTTCTCCAGCCAAGACTCTCTTACCTGACATTATGTAAATATACTGTAAATATACTTTTCCTAATACACTTCTTATTGATCTACCTTTGTTTGTTGAGTCTTCATTTGTATTGCCTTATACGTTATTTGCAAACATAACACAGTGCCTAAATCAAAACGTAGATTGCATGAACAAAGCTTCTTTCTTAGAAGTTCACGCCTGCGGAACTTAGTTCCGTCTGCCTGCTTCCCATCTGACTACAAGCTAGATGTCTTCAAGTCCAACGTGAACAAATTCCTGATGAACCGCCCCTTAAGTAAACACTTCATTAAATCTCCACACTAACGTACTGTACTTGCAATAAACCTTATCCCTGGGTGGCTTCCGGGCCTTTATAAGTGGTGACCACCGTGTAAAAAAAAAGATATATTCTCCTAACGGGCAATTAAACTGATGAATTACATTTTTTTTAAAGTTATTTGTCGGTGAAGTGTTGATGTTGATTACAAAGTTAGTCGTTTGTATTTTTTTATAATTAATGTTAAACTTGAATTTTTTTTATTGTTGGGAAATACGTATCTGCAAATTATATTTTGGAGAACAATTTTGTTAGTTTGTGAGCTTTTATATTAACCGGTTGAGGATTATTTTCTTGTTGAATATTAGCAACTTGATTTAAGTTTAATTTGTTTATCGGCAAAGGAGTTTGGGAACTGGTTGTTGATTAGGAACTGTTTCATATTTTCGTTAGAAGAAATCATTTCCGCGCGATGTATGAGACGTTTTTAAAAAATATTTTTATATATTATAACATTGCAATAATATAAAATCTCATTTATTTCCTTCTTTTGGTTTACTATTCTCGTGAATTTCCATTGTTAGCACAGTTCCAACTTGTTTCCTAAACTGTATATTTTCTGTTCTATTCCGAATGAACAAGAAAAAGGAAATTAAAATATACTGATGTTATTCTCAAACTAGGACATGACGTTAACTTCGTTATTATACTTTTTAGACAGCCTTTTCTTGATGACGTCCAGTAATGAAGTCGTCAATTGTATACGGAAGAAATTCACTTTGTACGTATACTGCGATTAATAATTACTCTTATATTAATAAATTTCTGTTGTGTTTGTCTTTCCTTTCAAATGAACTGAGAGCATAATAGATAGAAGTATAACACTATCCTCTATCAGGATCGAGGCGAAAGAAAGAACAGAAAAACTTACACGAAAAAAAAAAAAGTTGAAACACCCGTTCAGCTGGGAAAACCTAATTTGTTTCATTGAAAACCTGATTTGTTTCATTGAAAACCTGATTTGTTTCATTGAAAAGCTTAAAAGCTAGTTTCACAGAAATGCACATCTGGTCTGGTTGTGTATTCATCTGTCAATCCGTCTCTTCCCCTATTTGTGTGTTTGTATCTCTTTCTTTTCTGTTTCACAATTTTAAAGAAATCATAAAACATCAGCATCCCTCAGAATTGTATAATTTATATTCCGACTCTTTTGTTTCAGTTTGCTTGACTTGTTTCTCTAGTTATCTCCATCAGTTTGGCTGTTTTTATACCTCGTTTTAATATCAATTTCTGATCATGTAGCTTTGTATCCCACTAACTTCCTATTCCGATAACACCATATTTTGTACAAGTCTCTTCAAACTGATTGTTTTCCTCCTAATTATCAAACGGGTCTTTTAAAAACAAAGGTCATAGACATCTCCTATCTTTGCGATAATTAGCTTTTGTTCTTATTAACTCCATGCACCAACTGATTTCACATTTTGTCTGAAGTGATTTTTTATATAAAAAACAAACTTTGGTTTTGACAAGCCTTTTTTTATTTGTTTCATGTTTTTCTTTTATTATCCGGCTTGGCAAGTTACGCTTACGTAGATATACTTAAATGAAAGCCTAAAAATCACGTAGCAGGAGTATGATAGTTTAAATTAGATTTTTCTTCCTTATTTGCTATTTTAGCTTTGATAATGGACCTAGCAAAAAAAACAAACAAACAAACAAAAAAAACATGGTTATAGTACATAGCAGTGTTTACATATACAATTGAATGTAATAGATCCTTAGAAACGCCCAGTTGATACCTAACTAATAATAACTAATAAAAATGACTACTTTAATGAAAGATGGGACATACACCATTCATGCTTAACGTAGAAAATCTAATAAAATACACACACACACACACACACACTTATATGAAAATATAACAAAATACAAAGTCTTATGTATACTCCAGTATTTCAAAATTCCGGAGATCGGTCATCTCTTTCTCACTACAGACCAATCAGTCTCCTGTGTGTCAAGTGTAAGTTGCTGAAAAATGTGATAAACAGAAGTGGTCAATCACCTCAGCAGAAATAACCGTGAAATATGGTTTTAGTTCTGCGCGATCTAAAACTTGTATACTAACTGCTATATCACACAGTGAATCCCTCGACAGCAATAGCTCTTGACATATCAAATCAGTTTGATAAAGTGGAGCATAAAAGGTCTACTTCACCAGATCGTCAGCTATGGCATAGCTAGGAATATCCTCTTAATTATAAAATCCTTTCTCCCTGATAGGCCTATAAGAGTAGTCGTTGATGGTCAGAAATCAGAAACTCATTGTATTAACGCTGGCCTCCATCAGGGTTCGATCCTGAGCCTAACCCTTTTCCTGATCTTCATCAATGATCTCTCAAATCACATTCCTAGGTCATTCGTAGACATTGATGCAGCCGACACAACAATCTATTGCGACACTTCAATGGCCATCAATGACGAAAATATTTCTGATTACTTCTTTTTTTATTTCGAGAACGTGATGCAATGCGGTAAAATGTGGTTGCTTCATTTGAATGCATCAGAAACAAAGTTTCTCTCCTTTAACCATAATCGCTCTGATCTGACCGACGCCCTAATTGAAATAAACGGCTCTTGTCTCTGGGAAGTCCTATGTTTTGATAAGCTTCTGAGACGGACCTTCACTCCTGATCTGTAATGGGACACATATATCAAATCTGTTGCCAAAATCGCTGGAAAAATGTTTGGATTACTCAACCGCTCCAGTAATTATCACACTACCGATGCAATCTCTTAGCACCCTAAAATTGAGTATTGTTGCCACATGTGGTCAGGAGGTACTCAGCATGCCCTATCCTGTTTGGATAGAGTTCAAACTCGGTTTCGAAACCTAGTAGGTGATACCCTTTTCTCTTCGCTGCAGCTCTTTCCCACAGAAGAGACACCACGAGCCTGTTTCTGCTCTATCTCTATTTTCATCGCAAGTGCTCGGTTGAACTTCAACCTATGGTCTCTCCTTTTGCCAAACTTTCACAAAAACAGTTAGCTACAACAACTATTTTCCCCACTCTCTATCCGTGACTAAATCTAAACGCAAATTCCATGAACAAGCCTTCTTTTTCAGAACTTCCCGTCTTTGGAATACTCTTCCGCTAAAATGCTTCCCGGTTGAATACAACATGGTAGCCTTCAAATCTTATGTAAACACTATCCTATAAGCCGTCCACATGAATAATAAAATGATGTAGTAATAATAACTTATGGAGGAAATTGGGTAGAATCCATTAACCCCACTCCTCGAATGACCTTCGGGCTTTGATAAGTAAATTATTTCCAGGTAAAAAGATAGTAACATGAAAAGAAACTGGAATCTTAGGAAGATCGACATTATTCCAGTAATTATAGGTGCAACCGAATTCATGAAAAGAATTTTAAAAAAACTGCCTGGTAAATATTGGGGGTTAACCAGAGATTTAAACAAATGTTCAAAATGGAATGGTTAGGAATATATCTCGGTCGGAATATATGAGATAGCGGGTGAATGTATAGTATCATATCCCCTGCTAGAACAAAATAAGAAAAAGAAATTGAAAAAAAAAGAGCTTGCTTGCTATACAACAGGTCCCATTGAAACGAGAAAGAGAGACGTGAAAATCGACACATACGGAAAGCAATTAGAAAGATCATTTGAAATCCTCGGAATCCGGGTATAACATAAAACAGTCGGTAGCAGATATATTTTTTCGGGGTGGCCGTGGGTTAGGGGGTAAGAAAAGAAAAAAAAGAAAGCGAAAATTTGCTTAGCAAACCAAGTGAGAGATCAGATGTCATCGTCTTTTACAGCATAAATATGTTTGTGTATCCGAGTTGCTCGTTAGTCTGTTGTCTCCCTCCCTTGCCCCACTTTCTTTTACCGCATCCGTTCAGCAGCGGATGGGAGAATGACTTCGGAACGGGGCTACAGAACAACTAAATGACGACGGGTAGCATGGGTCCCCTCTACCGCAACACCCCCTCCCCACGCTGTGTCAAACTTAAAACAAGTGCTGATATTTAAAATCAGATTAACACCGGTCGGAACAGTTATTACCATCGGATGCTTCACTCAGTACCGTTATCTTTGCTTATGTATTTTTTTTTGTATTTATTTAGAGGGAGATGCGGATGGGGATCTGATGGCAAGATGTTCCATTCGCCAGTGGTGTAGCTAAGGTAGAATAGTAGAGACTACCTACCCAATGCGGCGTTTGAATGGGGTCGGCACAATTGGCAATAGGTTTTAAGAAGAAATGGTAAAACACAAATAATCAGTCATGTTATGTTAAAAAGTATAGCAGGGATATCTGGCGTTGCCTTGTCATAAGACTAACATAAGATGCCTTTGTCATGTTTTTGAATAAAAGGTAATGAAGCAAAGTTTAGTAAAAGCTCTATAACTACGACAAGGTATTGCTTCTTTAAAAAAAAATAGTTTAGATGTTGAATTTGGGGGGAGTCGCATATGTTATTTTTTATTATCTCATTGATATGAAGTAAATGAATTAAAACAAGCATAAAGTAATCACAAAAAGAAAAAAAATACAAAACAAAGTGATCATTAAATGGGCTGAGAAGTCAGAGTGCTGGTGAAGAATAAAATTCTGTATCAAGAATTAAGTCCAATATGCCAATTTTAGTGGTGTAAATTGAGCACTGACGAAAGGGCTGAGATCTATTAAGAGATTCTATTAGTGCCATATTGTTGGAAAGAAGCTGATCCAAATTAAAATCACCCAATAAAAGTACCCTTATACCAACAGGCAAGTTGTTGAGCTCATCGGTGGGAAGATTAAAAAAATCCTTAGTGGGCCAGGCTTGCGGTATACGAGCATACAACTAATGGCATGTATTAATGTTCAATCTACAAATATATAGTCAATATTTGTAAAATCGAGTCCACAAGAGTTACTTCCCTTGTACTGTTAGCCAAAATCAGTTGTAGAACTGTTACCTATTTTGCCCATTTAAACCCCTGGCCTGATATAAAGCATTGGGTTAAAACAGCCTAATGACACCGTTTCATGAAACACGATGCCTCATTTTTTTTAATTCGGTAGCATTTAAAACCTCTATTTAGACACAAGTATGAATTTAAGAAAAACAAAAAATAAAATAATAAGGTGTGTTTTTCACGTTGAAAACATCATGCGATTCAAGGGTCAGAATATTCCCAGGGTCAACTATTACGTTTCCAGATGTATATCGATGTGGTCTTGCTTTGGGTAATTTTCAGCAAAATCTAATAGTCGAAAAAAAAAAATCTATGTCCCGGAAAGTGCAATTTTTGGCCATTTTGACCCCTTTTGATCCCCTAGGAACGCAACCAGAATTTTTGTAAAAAACACCGAGAATGTTTTATTTTCTCCCTTGGGTAGTTGTAACTTTATGCAAAATTTCAGAAAAATGTAATGTGTAAGTATTGAGAATTTTTGAACGAACGGACGGACGGACGGGCGAGGGGGAATTTTAAAAGCCGAATCCGATAAAGTCTGTGGACCAAAAAATGTTTATAATTAGTAGTCATTCAAGTGAATATATATTTTTAAATAATATATGAATGTTAAATTAACCAAAGTTAAATATACCAAAGTGATTTCATGTAGAAAAATATATAGATTTCTCTCAATAACGATGTAACAAAATAATTCGCGACTAATTACGTCAGTTACTACTACTACTACTACTACTACTACTGCTACTACTGCTACTACTGCTACTACTCATAATAATAATAATAACAATAATAATTCTGATTTCTTTTGATAACTAGTTTCATGAAAGTAATAGGATTCATTATCAGGAGACTATCCCTTAATCTCGGTTCGAAATTAGGAGCTTTAAAAATCAAAGCTTTTTCTTAGAATATTGTTGCTGCCAGATATAGTTTGGAGTCATGTTCACTTAGCGGTCTTATTTCCGCTTGGTTGGATAGTTCCATTCCACGCTTTCCGTTGTCTCCTGTTTTCCCCTTTCTTATAACTAGCAGTGCGCATTTTCCATGCCGAATTCCAATCGGATATCCCACCTGATGATCCTTGTGTTTATAAGCGTCTCTAGTTCCTTTTTGGTTATTGTAAAAAGTTTCATATCGTCGATGTACATCAAATGGTTATTTTTTTTATTATCAGTATTAGTGAATAAATATCCGGTTTGGCACTTTATTGTTCTATTGATAAAAGAGATAATAACTATGATAAATGGTAGTGGTGATAGAGAATCCGCTCTTTGTATTTTCATTGCTGTTATGCGTTGTTCATCAGCTGTCAATGCAAGTCTCTATGCTTTTATTGTTTTCAATCAAACTGATGATTTTCAATTATTATTATTATTATTATTATTATTATTATTATTATTATTATTATTATTATTCAATAGGAGTTTTTGCAGAGACCGTCATAAAAAAGTCTCTTTGAGCACAATATACGGTGTACCTCGGAGTCTTAAAAACAACTTTTCCAGTACTTATTATTATTATTATTATTATTATTATTATTATTATTATTATTATTGTAGTTGTTGTTATTATTATTATTGTTATTATTATTATTATTATTACTGTTATTATTGTTGTTGTTATTGTTATTATTATTGTTGTTGTTATTTTTGTTATTATTATTGTTATCATTATGATTATTATTGCTATCATTATTATTATTGTTATTATTATTGTTATTATTATTATTGTTATTATTGTTATTATTATTGTTATTATTGTTGTTATTGTTGTTATTTTTGTTATCATTGTTATTATTATTGTTATTATTGTTATTATTATTGTTATTATTATTATTGTTATTATTATTGTTGTTATTATTGTTATTGTTATTATTATTGTTATTATTATTATTGTTATTATTGTTATTATTATTGTTATTATTGTTGTTATTTTTGTTATCATTGTTATTATTATTATTATTGTTATTATTGTTATTATTATTGTTATTTTTATTGCTGTTATTATTGTTATTGTTATTATTATTGCGATTGTTATTATTATTGTTATTATTATATTATTATATTATTATTATATTATTATTGTTATTATTATTATTATTATTGTTGTTATTATTCTTGTTGTTATTATATTATTATATTATTATCATATTATTATTATCATTATCATTATTATTGTTATTATTATTATTATTATTGTTGTTATTATTCTTGTTGTTATTCATCAAATCAGGTGATGCCGATTGAGAAGAGCGCACATGCGTTTAATTGTTTTTCATCTAAAAAAATTAAAGGCAACGGTTACGGGAACTATTGTTATTTACTTACAATTTTATTTATGAACGCAGATTTTCAGTATTTTCAACGCTTTTCATTTTGATTTATTTCGTTAGATTTTATGATCCAGAGCAGAGGTCCATTTTAAATATCAAAATAAAACAAATCAAAGAACAATAATAAACAACAACATTGTTTTTATGCTCCCATAAATTTTATTAAATTAAGATATATCAAAAATATATATCGAAAATATATATCACAAATATATATCGAAAATATATATCAAAAATATATATCAAAATAGAAATAAAAAATAGAAAAAAAGAATTGGTCAAAGGGAAAATTATTCCCAACTCGCATTTAGGTAAAAATGCAATTTCGTATGAATAATTGAATTCATTCAAGAAGCATCGCTAACAAAAACAAATAAAAACATCTACATAAAAACGCGATGCATTTAGTAGTCAGACGAGGCAGCCGCGTGGTAGAAGTTTAGGCTTCTTATCATGGGGCCCCGATTTCGAGTCTCACTAGATTCAGCCACTCTGATGAATCGTTGACGACGAAACACGTGTCAGTTGATAATTATATTTTTAAATATATATATATGTATATATATATATAGATATAATTTTAAAGATATAATTATCCACTGACACACACACACACATACACACACACACACACACACACACACACATATATATATATATATATATATATATATATATAATTCCCTCCATACATTTTCTTATTCTTTCTTTTCGTCTATAGTAAATTCTGTTAACTTATTTTACTTTTAATCTCACGTGACATACTACCTAATTAATATGTCCTGGATTTTTTTTACCAATTTTTATTATGGACTCTACATTTATATAAGCAAACAAGTAAAATATTTGTTTATTTTCCTAATTTTTCGTTGTGATTTGGCCTTCTAAGCGCATTTGATGCATATTTTATTAAGATTACATCAACGTTTCTATATAGAACTCACTTCCTTGACGATATATATATATATATATATATATATATCCACTGACACACACACACACACACATATATATATATATATATATATAATATAAAGTTGAATGTGTGTGTGTGTGTGTGTGTGTGTCTGGTCACGAATAGGCTCCTATATGGTTGACTATTTAAAAAAAAAATGATTACATAAAATGATAAAAGATGTATCGAGACACAGGAATGGGAATGTTTGATCTGGTAGAACGGTGGTTCATTTAAATTGTGGGGTCTGCGTTCGCGCCTAGTCCACAAACTCTGGAAATAAAAAAAAAAAAACGTTTACAAGTGTTTTTGATATAGATGTACATAAGAATACTTTGATAAGTATGTTTTTACTTAAATAGGGATGATATAATAAAATTGTAGGGTCTGCGTTCGCTCCTGGCCTCCATCGAATGGAATAGGGACAAACTTTAATAAAGACTTTTCATATCTATCTGCGTAAGTATACTTTGATAATTATGTTTAAGTTTGAAGAATTATGGTATGATAAAATTATGGGGTGTTCGTTCGCGCCTGACCTCCACAGAATGTAAATATCTCACAAAGTTTAACAAGGTTTTTTAATATAGACCCACAGATTATTGTGATAAGTGTTTCAGTGTGAACAGGTATGGTATAATAAATTATGGGGTTTATCTATTTTATTTTTACTTTCATCATATTTTGCTTAGGTTTTGATACCCCCAAATTCGAAGCTATCTCTTTACAACCCTTCTTTTTCATAACCTATCATACTTTCATAAATCAGAGTCTATTTTCTGTAGGCTGTTTTTAACCCAGTCAACGACGAGTACTTTTGCTAGTATATATATATATATATATATATATATATATATATATATATATATATATATATATATAAATTACAATAAGTTTACCAAGGTAATCAAAATGGTAAACTTAAAATATATTATAAATATTAAAGAGTTAATATTTACAAATAAAATAAACTCAGCCAGATTCGATTCATCCAGCCTTGACAGACTTGTTTTTAAATATTCTCTCCAGTACTTTTCTCTTAATGATTTGGAATTCATTCCATTTGCGCTTTTTTCCAAGGAACTCTGCCTTTTGGATTATTTTGGACCATTTGGAATTTACCCATTGAATTGAAATTTTAAATTCGACCGTTTTGGATTTTACCATTTTTGGATTTTACCCTTCACCGGACTATCCATTCATGTGAAATCTTTTTATCATTTTTCTTTTGCCCCCTGTTCCCCTTACCTCACCCTTTTTTTTAACCAAGTAAGATCTGTTACTTACTTGTAGTTTCATTAAATACTTTTATATGCAAAATCCGATCCTGCATTTTGCTAATTCCTGCCCTCTGATGACAAGGAGAGTATTTCTTTGAAACTCCGCGGATTAAGGACTATCCACTTATCTTGTGTTTCCTTTTTTAAAATTAAATATGTTTTTAACTCTTTTTCAAGATGTCTTTTAACATGTTTTATTAATCATTTGTTCATATATATATATATATATATATATATATATATATATATTCACCCTCCCCTTGTTTATCTCTTATTTTTATGAGGTCATATTTATTGTTTCCTTCCTCGTTTAATGTTATTATTTTTCTCTAAAATGAAATCAGTGTTAAGCTTCAAATAAGAAACTTATGCACGTGTTTATATGTTATGTTTTTATATATAAGTTCAGCCCTTTTGTTTATTAAATAAGTATTGTATATGTCAAGTTTTCATTTCGAAATACCTTGCAATTTTATCCTTTCCTTTATGACCTGATGCTCCCTCAACAATTTTCCACTCTATGATATGGGATTTTTTTTGGTTGTCTAGTTAATGTTCCACTTATGTATTGGATTATTCTGCTGGCATTTTTATGTTGTTACAGATGCTTCACGTGTGCTTTCTCCGGCGTGTTTTTCATTCTGTGTTATTAAGACTTATTTTAAACATGCATATTGCGATTAGCAGATAAAAAAAAATAATAAATAAAAATATTTCTAATAATTAGTAACAGCGATAATAAAAAAGGTGGAGAACGAAAATAAGCATCAAATTATATTTTTATACTTGCTTAGTTCTTTTTTTACAAGGGAATCACCACTTATCAAGGCCCAAAGGCCACTCGAGGATAAGCGTTAAAAGGTGCACAGTAGTCAAAAAGACAATATAGTAATCGTTTGAAGTGTACATTTGGTAAAATGGATTACTTAAGGGGAACTGCTTATCAACAACTTGTTTACGTTGGACTTGAAGACAGCCATATTGTATTCAGCTGGAAAGCAGGACAACGGAAGACAGTTCCACAGGTGTGCAGTTCTAAGAAAGAAGCTTTGTTCATGGAATTTACGTTTAGGTTTAGGCACAGATAAAGAGTGGAGAAAATTATTGATAGCGTTTTCGGCCAGACGAGTATTTCTCATGAATGTTTGGCGAGAGGGGACCATAGATTGGAGCTCAGACGAACACTTGTAATGAAAATAACGATAAAGCAGAGAAAGGCTAGCAACGCCACTTTTGTGAGAAAGAGGTTGCAGGGAAGTGAAAAGAGCATCTTCCACTAGGCTACGAAGTCTATTCTGAACTCTGTCGGCAGGATAAGATCTCCCTAGCATCTCCTGCCCAGATGTGAAAACAAGACCCCATCCTTGGACGTACCTGGTTCTTATATAGGTAGAGAATTGCATCAGCAGGTAGATATCTACTGGATCGATAAAGGATCCCACTATATTTCGAACGATTTGGCAACGGATTTATTTGTGCAGTTCCTCGGCGGTGGCTGGGAAAATAGATTAATTAAAACATACAAATCCCAACTATGCATCGTACTTTTTTACTCTTGTTCAACCCAAAGAAGGCGTATTGCTACTGGGGCACAAGGAGCTACTATTTGGTATCATGCCCCCAGGAAGATGTAGGAAGATGTGCAAGATATTTGTTCACATTACATTTGAACCTGCATGCTAATACAATCAAGTAAGCCGGAAAAAGGGAAGGAAATTCCAAAGTCTATCAATCTGAGGGAAGTAAATATTAGAATAGAAATCTATCCGGCATCTAGGAACCTCAACAGTAAAAGATGGGATCTGACTGCTTTAAAAGTTAGTCGGGGGCAATTACATCACAGGGGCACAAGCAATTTGAGCACATTCCATTATAGTATTTGTAAAGCAGAGACAGGGAAGCAATATTTTGAAAATGAGACTAAGATTGGACCTTGGGTGATAGTATGGGACCTATTAAAGTGGAAGCCCTTTTTTTTGCTACTATCTAGGAAAATAGTGGTAGATGCAGAAGCCAAGAGGTGCCGGCAATACTTCATACATGAGTGAATAGTGGTTTTAGAGACAAAGAATAACCCCAGTAATGATTAATTTTATACCACGGTTGATTGAATTATTTGCTATTTACGTTTGTCTTGTGGAAATGAAGAACTTTACGGTGTTAAGGTAAAGCTATTTATTTAGAAGATTAAAGCTTGTCATCAGATTTATGGGGTCAGTTGCCAATCCAGTCTTAAGGTTTATAGTTACCTTAGCGAATAGCGTTTTTTTATAAATATAAAACTGATACCGTTAAAAGTTAATTTAATAAACAAACTTAAAAAAATTTATTGTCATATAAACAATAAAAATACGTTGTGCTTCCCTCAGAAAATTAAAAAAAAAATATATTTTAGAAATTAGAAGAAGTGATAAGTGCCGCATATAAAATAAATATGGACTGATCACCTATTTTTTTTTTAGTATTTTTTAGCGTTTTGTTAAGTAGTAGTTAACCAAATTTCTTTTTCTACAGAGAATTTTTTTTTGTTTTGCTTTTTTTTTTAAACGGAAATCGCGGTATGGCAGCTTTCTAGTTGATTACGTCTTGTTCTGAGGTTGCCAACTTGAACAAAAGCTTACTGATAAATGAGTGTTAATTGCTCTAAAAAGATAGAATTTCCTTGAAATAATGGATTCGGCGGAGGGTGTTAACAAATTTATTTGCGCTAATCTAACAAATAGTATGTTTTTTGTTTAGACATTTTGCATTATTTTTTTCGCAAATAATAAAGCAAAACAAGGAAAAAAGAGAATGGAACTGTAACTACGAGTTTCTTATTCACCAGTGTATCTATGAATCGCTGTGAAAAGATGAGGATAGAAACATGGATACAGTTTTACGGTGTTTCGTTCCAAAACGTTATCCCATTAATAACAGTCCTCGATGATGTTGGGGTGTCTGGAAGCAGATGTACGCATAGGAGTTAATATAACCTCTTCTTTCTCTACAAAGAACTGTATTTTTAGATGTCGCTTAGAAAAATGTAATAGATTAAAAAAAAGACGGAAACAAAACAAAAAAAAACAAAAACATAAAAGCATTTTCTAAAAAGACATCAGGTACTAACGGGGAATACCACGCGAAGGTTGCCCACATCCTAAGTGAAAGTGATTTTTTACGGAACGAACTAGATTAAAACTTGTCAGTCCGTATCTTTAATCATTTGAAAACCGTCACCTATATACATCTATATCTATCTATATATATATTTATATATCTATCTATCTATCTATCTATCTATCTATCTATCTATATATATATATATATATATATATATATATATATATATATATATATATATATATATATATGGTGCTGCCAAAATGCAAGTCCGCACTTGTCATTTAAAAAAAAAACACAAATTTAAGCTTAATTGAATATAACTGTTTAAATAACATATACCTCATTTGATTGACCTTTTATTCTTCTATAATTTTACCCGTTCATATTTGACTTTTAATTGAAGTATCGTAGTGTTCACGTCAATTAAAAAAAATAACTTCAAATCGAGAAGGCAAAAAGAAACACATCACAATGGAAACTTGTTATTTAAATGTAACTATAGAACATTAATGAAACACAAATACAACAAAACACATTATTATTGTTATTATTTGATATCGGGGCGCTTCTGCAATTTGGCAGCCTTCAAATTTTGGGGCATTCTCTTGAATTAATCTGCGGTAATACTTCGTTCAAAGGGCATCCCACTTTTCTTTAATTTTTGTCCCAAATTCTTTCAGAATTAAATTTTATCATTGCGTAGCTGTGTTCATGTAATGCCATGCGTTTACGATATAATTGAGGTCTGGAGATTGTGAAGGCTAATCCAAACACGGAATATCATGTTCCTCAAGGAACAGCTGTGTAAATGGAAGCATTATCCTGCCTGAAGATGGGATTATCATCCAAATCCCGACCAAAGTATGGTAGGAAATGCTCAGTGACCATGTACTTGTTCAAATTAATTCGACCTTGCAAGCGACCTATAGACCCTGGACCATTGGCATAAATAACGCCCCACATTAATAATGAACCCCCACCATCATGCAGCGTTGAAACTGTGCACTTAGGATTGAATTCTTCGTTCTACCTTCGAAGGACGCACTGCCTACCATCACTTCCTAACCTATTAAACTTACTTTCGTCGCTAAAAATCTTTTTCGGCAAATATGAAGAGTCGTATTCTTCATTTCATCTGAGGAAGTTCAGATGGCACTTTCTGTTCTTTACAAAAATCATTGGTTTGCGTCTGTAAACACAGCCTCGCCAATTAAATTCCATCAGTCTGCACTTAGCTGTGGACAGAGAACATTTTCAACAAGACTACACTCTGTAAGAAGTAACTCTGGGACGACCAAATTTAGAGACATCAGGAACACTGACGGTGTTTTGGTGCTTTTGCACAGTCATACGTACAGTTTTCTCATCACATTTCAATCTGCGGCAGATTTCTCGGTTGGATAGGACAGAAACATGGAGATTAATGCTATCTTGACGATCACTAACAGAAAGTCGAGGAATATGGACTAAATGTTACATCGTATTTCATAGGACAACAATAATTACGATTAGAGATGCTAAAAGATGGATATTTAAAGCTGGTTTTAATCTCATTTGTTGCTGAGGAGTTTCCTTTTGACTTCTCCATTTGAAGCTATTTTTTTTAAATTGACGTGAACACTAAAATACTTAAATTAAAAGTCAAATATGAACAGATAACATTATAGAGGAATAAAAGGCGAATCAAATGTGGTATAGGTTGTTTAGACAGTTACATTCAATTTAGTATAAATTTACAGTTTTTGCAAAAAATGACTAGTGCGGACTTTCTTTTTGGCGGCACTGCATTTATATATATATATGAGAAAAGAATGGAGGTGGAAGGACCTGAATACTCAACGTTTCGCCCGATTTATGCGGGCTTTTTCAAGAGGGATGGTCATTGACGAGAGGGTCGGAAGATTTGTGGCTATATATAATGATGGCGGTGAGCAGCGTGTTTTCTCTATGTAAATATTGGCCGTTACGTTGAAACGTAAATAAAACTGAACGGCCGAAATGTCGATGAAGAGAAGGAGCAACCATTTCTTTTGCAACACTAACAACGCAAATCCATACACAGGATCCCTTAAATTTCTTCTTGTATTAATAGAGCAGTATTCTCTCGACAACAACACCGTAATCGCAGCCATGTAAAAATGGACCACCTTTACTGGCACGTACGTTTACAACCGAGTTACCAATGTTCTAGTTCTTCATTGCTAGCAAAAGTGCATTGAGATTGGTAGTAACCATGTAGAGAAATAAACAGATCGCTCGTTTTAATTGTACCAATCACGTCTTCGTAGCTTTACAAATTAAAATTTGCTTACATTACTTTTAAAACAACTACTGCATAAGTCTTGATTATCACTATACATACATTCCTGCATACATACTTACATACAAACACACACACATATATATATATAAATATTAATTATTAATTAATAATTATTAATTAATAATTACTACGTGCATAAAAGTAAGTCATACATGTTTCGGAGTTTACTCTTCATCAAACTTAATTGACAAGGATAGAACCTAGAACGGCTCGATAAGTATCTAGTGTTTTACCACGCAACCACCGGGCCCCTGCCAATTTTTATGCACGATTTTTATCGCTATAAATTTTAAGATTGTTGAATTTTTTAATTTTTTTTTTATTACCGATTAATTTCTTCCTTTTTCGCTCCCTGGGCGTTTTATTATAAGAAAAAAGTTGTTTGTCCTTTGTTTACATTTTTTGGCCACATTTTAGGACGTATTACTTTTAAAAAAAATTTATTTAATAAAAATATATATAATACATTCATTTTGGATTTTAAGTTCAATATCTTTTTTCTGCCTCAATATCCAATCCCCTTATTCTACGCATCTAAAATGTTTTAAAAACTTTAAACCTTTTACTTTTCCTATGTTAATTGCTTTTAGCAAATAAGGTGCAAATCAATAAAAACATTTGCTAATATTTTTCCTCTGAATCGATGAATAAGCAACAAGAACTCATGGGTTAAGAAATAGACTTATTCAATTGTATTCTTTGTTTTTAAACAATACAAAATTTCTGTATTTGAGGATTAACTTTTCAAAGCATAAAATTTAAATACATGACTTTTGATTCATATGCTCTATCTTGTATATTGAGCAATTTTATTTAGCTGCGATTATCTTATATAAAATATTACATCTAATAATATTTTGTAAGACTGGAAATCACTGGATTTGCATATCAGTAAATATATTTTCATTTCCTTATTCTGAAGTATATATATATATATATATATATATATATATATATATATATATATATATATACATGAGTGTCTGTATGTATATAGTCACCGAATATCCATCGATTTACAATCAATAATAGTACATATCTATAGCTCTATTGAATGTAGACTTAGCCATTACTCTATTAATTACATATTATTTAAGGGTATACGTGCGCATAACAAAAATATAAGAAAGTGGGTATACAATAATGAATATAACGAATACAATAATGAATATAACGAAAATAATGAAAACATACTTGATTTTGGTAAATACAATGTGACCCAAATAAAAGAGACTCTTTGCCAGGTACTCTACAAGTCTCTTACATCCGAATTAAAATTATATCCGGGTTACAGTTTTATCCAGGTTTCTTATATTCGGGTTTCCCTGCACATTAACACTAGCTATAATTTGGGACCAGAGAAAATCCCTCTTACATCCGTTTTTCTTATATTAGGATATTTTATATTAGGATATCTTATATTAGGATATCTTATATTAGGGTGTATCATATACATGTCTCTTATATCCGAGTTACACTGTGTAGGGAAAAAGAAATGTACTTTTCTGTGGTTGTATCGAGGTGAGATGTCACTGTTTATGAGTTATAAAACGTACGAGGGATGAAGACGCAATCGAGCAGCTACTATGAATAAAGCGATACAGTAAAGAGAGGCTAGCAAAACTCTTCTGTGCCAGGGTGTAGGGAAGGGAAGATATCATCACGACCAGATTACGAAGTCGGTTCTCTTCTATGTCAAGACCATAAAGACTGCTCCGCAGATATAATAGTAGTACTCAATTTTAGGACTTATCTATCTACGCGACAGATAGAGAATCGCATAAAGTGTATGTCAATGTACAATTTAAATATGGCATGGTTAGCAAGAGAATAATGTGACTTCACAATAGTTTATTCAGTCATATCACAAAGAACACCTCCTTAGAAATGGACGACATGTATAAACTTTGTATGTGGGTAGGTGTCGCTCAAAGCACATTTTCATGCCCATAAGTACAAAACGGACCTGAAAACATAAGAGGGAGACTTTTCTAAACTTTGGAGATGATGAATGATAATTCGTATAATTTGGATTATTCACACACTGTTCCCGTTACAACGTTTTGGTCGATGTAACCTCCTGCAGATGTATCTAATCGAAGTCGGGAATCTTTCTGTGAAATTTGGAAAAGTGCGTGGATTTTTGAACGAACCCCTTTATTTAATCTACGAGGGTAGCATACTTTTATACGACCAGTGCTTATAAGCTTTCTATTCTTATAGTTTCTTCCCAAAAAACAGCTAGTTTGGAATTCCCTTTCGGGTTCCTGCTTCCCCTGCTTTTACGGACATGCAGAAGTTCAAGTGTAATGTAAACAGATATCTTGCTGCTCAACTCCCTTCATAATATCTCTGCAATTATGTCCTTCTACATCAAAGTGGCACCGTTCCTTGTTTGGGGTTAAAATGCAATAAAATAAATTGGAAAAGGGCCGTTTGTCAGAAAACACGGCTTTTAGAAGCAAGCCCTAAAACAAGTCTACATACACCAGACACATTGAGATAAAGAGTAATAAAACGCATAAAATAAACTTCTAAGCAAACAATACACACTTGTATTGACCATTTCTACATAAAATAAATATGAAATTGGACAAAGCGGGGGAGGGCAGAGCGGTAGCCCTAGATATATCTAAGGCTTTTGACAGGGTATGGCATGAGGGTTTCCTCAGGAAAATTAGATCATACGGTATCACTGGTAGAATACTTAACATAATTAAATCCTTCTTAGATAAGAGAAAAATCCAGGTTGTCCTAGACGGTCGTATATCTAAACAATATGATATAAATGCGAGAGTGCCCCAGGGGTCTATCCTTGGATCTCTATTGTTCCTGATATTCATAAATGACCTCCCCGACAAAATTACCTCTGAGATGGGTATATATGCTGATGACACCACACTCTATAACAGGCACGACAGGAAAACAAATTAACACATTTCTAAAGAAATGGCAGAAACACGAGAGGAAGACCTCCAATCTGTAGTGCAATGGGGACAAAAATAGATGGTCACGTTCAATGCCGCCAAGACTAAACTAGTTTCATTCAATAATTACAAGAAACCTTCTCTAACACCTATAGCAATGGCCAACGACTCTTTATCTGAGAGTACATCTCTCAAATTCCTTGGCCTAACGTTCACAGGAAACATGAGTTGGAACAATTACATTGAAAGCATTTCCAGGACCGCTGCAAGGAAGCTGGGTTCTCTCTACCTTGCTAGAAAACTACTAACGCCCGAAAGTATCCTGTACCTCTATAAGGCCACCATTCGCCAATGTATGGAGTATTGCTGTCATATTTGGGCTGGTGTATCTGCTACTAGTCTCTCGCTCCTTGACAAGGTTCAAAAGAGAGTCTTATAGGCCCTGAACTAGCATCTAAGATTCAGCCTCTGTCCCATCGACGAAATCTTGCATCCCTCTGCCTGTTCTGCAAGTATTTTAGTGGTTAATGCTCTGATGAACTGTAAGCACTTGTGCCCCCATGTCGTGAACACCCTCGACAAACCCGACAGGCTGCTAAATCCCACCCCCACACTGTAGAGATCCCTAGATGTAAAATATCTTTCTACACCAGTAGTTTCTTCCCCGGAACCGCTAGACTTTGGAATTCCATTCCAGGTCCCTGCTTCCCCAATTGTACTGACGTGCAGAAGTTCAAGTGTAACATGAACCGACATCTTGCTGCCTAAATCCCTACATAGTCCACCAGTAGTTGTTGCCGCTGATAGTAGCCCCGTACACCAAAGTGGCAAAGTGGGATGAAAATGTAAAAAAAAAAAATAAAAGAAACTTAAATAATCAAAAAAACTACTAACTTCTATTTATTAACACAGCATATCTGTTATAGTGAACTAGAAAAAAAAACATGATTTGAATCGGTGATTTGTAATTTTTTTTCCTTCGGCAGTCGTATACAGAACGCTGTTGAAATGTTGACATGCATATTAACCAAAGAACCCCATGTACACACACAACAGATGCTTCAATGTATAGGTTTTAAATTATCTATTGCTTTTTATTTTTATTTTTATTGTTTTTAATAAATTATATATATATATATATATATATATATATATATATATATATATATAATTATTTTTATATCTACATGCAGCAGTGTTTAATACTTTCGAAATCATCAGTGCAGAAAGTGATTGATACTGGTCGGTAGATTCGAACCCAAATATAGAGATACCTTGCACTCCATTTGCTAGAAACGTTAACATCAATCGCACCGAGTATTAAGAGAAATTAACAAGTTTAAATGTCAGATACAAGCACACCGTTAAGACAATAAGGTCGCTGGGAAAATAGTGGGATCCTTCTACCGTTTCATAAGATATCTCACTAATGATGCAATTCTCTATCTATATAAGAGCCAAGTACGTCCAAAGATGGAGTACTGCTGCCACATCTGGGCGGGGGCTGCAAAAAACAGCTTATCCTGCCTTGACGGAGTACAAAATAGACTCCGTGGCTTGGTGGGGGATGCTCTTTTCTCTACCCTGCAACCTCTTTCCCACAGAAGAGACGTAGCGAGCCTGTCATTGTTCTATCGTTACTTCCATGGCAGGTGCTCGTCTGAGCTCCATTCTCTGGTCCCCCCTCGCCAATCTTTCTCAAAAAACGTCCGACTATCTGAAACCACCGTCAATAGTTTTCCCCACTCCTTATCTGTGCCTAAATCAAAACGTAGATACCATGAACAAAGCTTCTTTCTTAGAAGTGCACGCCTGTGGAACTCTGTTCCGCTTGCCTGTTTCCCTCCCGACTTCAACTTGGATGTCTTCAAGTCCAACACAAACAAATTCCTGATGAACCGCCCCCCCTAAGTAATGACACCTTACCAATTCTCCAATACTATTGCTACACTATCCCTTTGATTACTGTACACACAATAACCCTTATCCCTGATTGGCCATTGGGCCTTGATAAGTGGTGAACTCCATGTAAAAAAAAAAAAACGACTTGAAATCAAGATCGCGTACAAGCCCAGTAAGCCGTCTTTATATATATATATATATATATATATATATATATATATATATATATATATATATATATATATATAGTAGAACCCCATGATACGGCATTAATCCGCATCGTGTTGGGATCTTAAGGTTATATCGCCGGTATCGCGGGACCTATACAAAATTTTACACAGTACATATTAAAAATTAGTAACAAAATACAGTACAATATACAATACACATGTATATAGTCAAATAACATTATACATAAGATCGTAAGGCGGAGCAAATACCAAAACCAGGGTCCGGAAAAAACATCGTATTCCACATCTTAACCTGAGAAACCGTATCCTAGGGCTATCTTATCTCGGGGTCATACTGTATATATATGTGTGTGTGTGTGCAATTGAATAGATGATGTCACTCAACGGACCCTAATCAGTAGTTTCACGCTTTAAGTGACCCAAATACGCATTCTAATTAATTTCTATATTAAATAAGTTTCCTTAAAAATTACCGCATCACCGAAGTAAAGCTATTTTAGGCCTGGTTAATGCTTGGGTGAGCTTTTAAGAATATTTCTAGACAAAAGTGAGGGAGTACTTTATACATTACATTCTCTAATATGTTGGAGCAAGCTATGCGTTTACGTGTGAAATAGTAGGTTAGGCATGGCATTTAAGTATTGCTAGTTCTATTAGTTCGAATAGGAAATGGTAAAACGAATCAAACAACGAGATTGATTTATATAGTAACTAGCCTGGGTACTCGGTGCTTGGAGGTGTGTGTTGAGCAAAAAAAAAAAAATAAATAAAAATAAATAAATAAAAAAAAGTGGTAGTAGGCAGACAGACTCGAACCCGTAAAGCGAATGCGGAAAAGAAAATAAAAGAAAATCTGACGTCTTACCATTACTCCATGACGCGACCGGACGTGAAAATTAGGCAAAGTCAATCCAACCTATACGATGACTTGCAAAAATGGCTCGCAAAATATCGACCCCTCCTTGTAGAAAACTGCCCAGTTGGGCAGTTGTGAAGTGAAGGAATTAATGTTTTTAGCTATTTTTTCGATATTTGTCGTCCGATATATCGAGCTTCAAAATGATACCGATCTCGCAAAAATCTGTCGCCTCTGTCGAAAGTTTAAGGCATACATACATACATACATACATACATACATACATACATGCATGCATGCATACATACATACATGATGATGATGATGATGATGATGATGATGATTGTTGCATCTTTTTAGATGATCGCCGCCACATTGAATTCTCATAATCTCGTCGTCCATGCCATCTCAGATTACTCTGCACTCCCGCCGCAGATTTGCACATCTTGAAGCAGATGTGACATACAAATTGAGCAATTTCCGCTGAGTTGACTTCCTCTGGAGATTGAAGGGTATTCCTATGAACACTCACATATCTTCTCAAACCAGCAGTAGACTTGCAAACTTTGCTGCATATTAAACAGATCGTTTGGTTCGGGCTAATAGGTGGAAAGTTGACATGAACAGGAGTTTTGTGGGACTTAAGGTGGTTGACGTAGCCAGCAAAAGCACTCGTTCACAAGTGTCGCATTTCCAGCTCTGTATGTCATGGTTAAGACCATCAATTAAAACTTTGCGAAGCTCTCGCTTCAGATTGCTGTGGGCCTACTGTCTTTTCTGTAGAGCCTCACAACTTTCACGTACAAGCTTTCGTTACTTCGGCCTTTGCAGAGTTAGTTCTTCCCATGTGTCGATGTCGATTTGTAAGACTTTCAAATTATTCTTTGTAGAGTTCCTGAACCTCTTCCTAGGCTTGTGTTGAGAGCGCTTGTCATTTTCCAGCTCCCCATAAAAATTGTTTTGGCAGACTACAATCTCTCATTCGAACCAGGTGACCCACCCAACACATGTGAGATCTGATTACAAGGGTCTCAACACTAAAGCAACATGATCTCACAAGGACTTCAGTATCGGGTGTTTGTGCTTGCCACTTGCTGTTTAAGATACGTCTCAAGCATTTTTGGTGAAATCGTTCAAGTAATTAATGTGCCTTTGATGCAATGTCCATGTCTCTGAAGAGTACAACAGTGTGGTTAGCACACAGGTCTTGTAAACGCAAATCGTAGTCCTGTCTGTGATGCCACGATCAGACCACAATATATTCTCCAACCTTTCAAAAACTAAAGATGCATTCTGAATTCGTCTGCAGATTTCAGTGTCGAGAGAGCCATCCATTGACAAATAACTACCAACGAATCGACTACTCCTAGTCTAGCACCACAGATCATGAGGACTCATCGTATGACTGGCCCGGTGCAGGAGTGAACATCGCCTTTATTTTAGACAGACTGAGCCTCAGAACAAAAGCAGTGCAAGAGTCAACAAAGCTATACATTATATGCTGCGTATCAGTCTTAGAGTGCGACAAAAAAA
>NC_136493.1:110452797-110480297 GCF_053919585.1 Euprymna scolopes | reverse complement strand
CTTTAAGCAGAAACATTCATCTTGATCGCTCCTCAGTCATATAAAAATCCTACTGCTCATTATATGTCGGGCCTTTCGATTTGCGTTCTAATGAAACTTCTCAAATACACTTGTTATTTCAGGCTGTGTCAGGTGTAAACTTTGGTCAAAATCGCCTGTTCCTCCTTTCATTGGAATATTTCGATTATCGATTATCGATACTTATCGGAGACATTCCGATACTAAATCTATCTAAGAACTACTTGCCAGGCACATAAAGTACTTTCGTGTGAAATTTTATAGAAATCAGCCCAGTTGTATTCAAGTCTACAGAAAACGAACTCACACACACACACACACACACACACACACACACAAAGTTCCTATATATGTTTATGCTATAATTACAAGATAAATAAAATTAAGGAATACTTATTTACGAACTCACCAAGTAATCAATATATACAATAATTTTGTGTACGATCTTTTCAGAGACGATATGAGCTGTTATTCATATCAGGTCTCATCATTAGCCCGGAAAATTAGCACAAAGTTAAAAATTAGTGAATAGGATCGTAATACTATAAACATTATACAGCAAACCTAGAGTTATAAAGAGTGGCACAATGAGATCATTACAACTTAATTAGAACCTTTACAAAACAGTAATCAAACATACAATGGCGTCCACTGAGAAAATCAAGATTGCTCACATTACATAGATGTGTAAAAACATGCACTATAGTAGCATTCTAACAATTACCAATTTATACACACATACGCATATAAAAGAATACTTAAGGATGGACACCGTCTTAAAAGTATAAACTAAGAGGCAATCAACTAGCGTCGTTCGAACACTCTTAATTGTCTGATATCTGAGAGTTTATTACTTTTTATTTCCCTTTATTCTCGTGGGAATTGTTTGGTGGCCCGTAGGTTAGCAAATAGAGTCAAAGGTGGCTCTGTGGCAGGTTTCGAATTTTTTCATCCTACACCGCTAATTGCGAAAGCATGAAACACTATTGTCTGTAGGCATAAAAGAAAAATTATTTACTTATAATCAAATATATATACATACGTATATATGATCTTATGAATGTGTATGCATGTATGCGCTTGTATGCATGAGACTGACAGGGAGTGTGAGTTCTTCTGCGTTAGAATGTGTGTTGTTTTTCCTACAAATATTGTAAACATTTAAATGTTCTGAACTAATTCCGTCTGACAAGATTTGCATTTATCCGGATGTAAATTCTTATTCTATTCAAATATGGCGTGGATTGCTCAAAGATTGGCGCCTTGGATAATATGCGCGTAAATAAATACGGATATACGTTTGCTCTCTATGTATAAAAAAGGAGCAAATTTCGGCAAGAACCTTCCACCCTGGACTGATGCAAACATCTTGGTCGCATATGTGCGACCAAGAACTCTGGAAGAGGTCATTCATCTATCTCTTTTTTTTTTTTTTTTAAATATTTTTATATATACAGACACGCTACTGCAATCTCGACAAGAACGACTTTTATGACTGTGTGTATAGCAACGACAAACTGGAAATTACCGGCTCATTGCCATAGAGTTATTTCATCAACAAACAATATCGTAGTTATAGGACATGTTTGTAAAGCCGAAAATAGAACACTAAGAAAATAACGCTGTTTTCCGATGCCAAAAAGTCGTACTACACAGATCCATGAAAACACAGTAGAACTAACCAAAGTATCAAGTAAAGCTGCTTACTCAAAACATGAAACAGCTCACTAGGCCGATACAGATGTGTACCATCTTTTATCTTGTATTTGCAAATTTTCTTTAGCTTTTAAGAAAGACCCAAAAGCAAGAATATTATTTTTGTACGTCATTGTATGTAGAGGGTTGATTATGCCTCATTCTTAAATAAGGAAGTCTTTAGGGAATATTCAATTTACAAGTAGTGTTGTATAGCAGGGGATGATATGGAAGAAGAAATATGCTTCATACCTTTCTGTCCGGAGGTTCTTTGTCTTCAATTGCTGCTAGTCGTTGCAATCAATGTCCACCATACTCACACAATATAAGACGATTGAGACATGGCTGGTTTTACTTCTTTGTTAAACACAGAACAACGACCATATTTTATGAATATAAATTTATTTCGGATATCTCAATGACTTCATACAGGAGTCTGCTTACGTGTCTACATGATTGTTTTTAGTCTAACCCCTTTTCCCGGCTTTATTGGAACACGTTCGTACACTTTGATGACAAAACCCAAACTCTCCGCTGTAATCTTTTTGGACCTGTCAGTTCCGGTGACGTAGCCGATAAAAGGATCCGTCTCCGTAACGTGACCTCCGATCACCTATCTAAATGTGGCGTGAACAGTGTCACTTATAAATTGTTGTTTTGGATTTCTAAAGTACAGCTAAGTCTATAAACATATCATTTAACTATTTACATAATTACCTTTCAGCTAAACTTTTTTTTTTACCAAAACAATATTTCTATTCTATCTACATCACTAGATAGATAGATAGATAGATAGATAACGGCTAATTAACACTTTTATCTCTGCTATTATCTGACAGTAGTCCCTTGTAGTACGTATATCCCAGTCAAAGAAGATGATTTTCCCAAACTATTTTTAAAAAGATTATTTAATATATTATGTTTTTGGCAAAGAGGTGTGAGTATCGTCCCTAATACAACATTTGGTATTTCTAAAAGATCACCCGTCTGGTATTGACCAGCGTTAGGTTTTGTTAAATTTATTCGATACTAATTCTACAAATAATCTGTGTATGTGTTGTGTTGTGGCGTCTAGTTGTTAAAATGTTCTTCTGCGGTTGTATTTATGTGAGAATTTTTTGCATACAATAACACAATTCATTAATATTCAGTCTGTGTAGCGCACAGGCTAAGAACATACCTCTCACCTCTGGGTCTTCATCTCTTCTCATTATTAATTGTTTTATTATATTTTCACCCCAATCAACGCACAGTGTCACTTTGATGTAGGGGGCTACTATCAGGAACATATGTTGCAGGGATACTATGCAGGGAGTTGAGCAGCAAGATGTCTGTTCACATTACACTTGAACTTCTGCATCTCAGTACAGTTAGGGAAGCACGAAACCGGAAGGGAATTCCAAAGTCTAGCAGTTCTTGGAAAGAAACATTTTAGAGTAGAAGGCTTTTTTTTTTACATATAGGGATCTCTACTGTGTAGAGGTGGGACTTTGTTGCTTGTCGGGTTTGTCGCGAGTATTTACATCGAGGGGGTATAAGGGCTTGTACTTCGTCGGAACATCCACCATTAAAATACTTGTAAAACAGGCAGAAGGAAGCAACATTTCGCTGATAGGACAGAGGTTTAAGCTTAGATGACAGTTCAGGACCTATCAGGTTGGCGACTCTCTTTTGGACTCTATCCAGGAATGAGAGACTAGTAGCAGATGCACCAGCCCTAATGTGACCACAATACTCCATATCTGGACGAATGGTGGCCTTCAAGTTCATCACCATCCGAAAGAAACCAAACAACAATAGGTTATGTATTTGATATAACTTTACTTTTGACTTCCCATCAGAGTTGTAGTTGCCTACATTATGTTTATGTCGGGTTTCTCCAAGCATCCAAACGGCAGAGAGAATCTATTTCGTGTAAAATTGTCCAACATTTCTTGTTTTTTTCCCAACTCTAAACAAAACTCACTACATGTAGTACCAAGCTATCTCATCACCCATATAGTTTCCTGTAGACACTATCCTGAATAATAGTCTCTCAAGTTTAAGTGGCAATAGTCCTTCCTTGAGGTGAAAAGGCCGTTATTTATCTCTCCAGCATCATTACTACCTAAGCTCCAGACAAATAGCTATCAATTGTTGAAAAGTTAGTGACTTTGAGCGTTGAATGTTTAGTTTTGAAGATGTGTAAAAGTATGAGCAGGCGTATCACTTTATTTGATTTAATCTGCCAAGGTTAAATGTTTTGTTTTTAATTTTGATCATTTAGCAGCAATTTTTGCCGGCTGAAATCCAAGTCGAAAGTGTGCTACAGGTCTAAATATGCTGTATGTCAAATTTCAACTCTGAAGACCAAATATTCAGAGAGGAGTTTGGTAGCGACTTTTCGAACATACGCTGAGATGTTCACACACCCACACACACACCCACACACACATATATATATATATATATATATATATATATATATATAAGTGAACGTGTCTGTGTGTCTGTGTGTATGTCTGTGTGTGTGTGTCTGTGTACATTTCCCTACGCAATAACTCTGTCGATTTTTAGTCTACAGACTCGGAATTTGATATACAGGGTACTGAAATTTGGAAAAAGGGGTCAAAGTTCAACGATTTGACCTTTGAGAACACTACCAAACTCCTCCGACAATTTTGGGTCTACGCACTTGAAATTTTAGATATAGGTTCCTTCGACATGGATCTAACTTAATAACTTTATTTGAGCCCAAAACAATAAATATGAAGGGGACATAATAGGAATATAAGTTATAAAACTTGATCTCTGCGGTCTCTTCCAAATTACTCAGACAATTTCTCGTCTAAATATTTGAAATTTTACCTAAAGGGCAAGCTTTTTAATCAGTTTGGGTCGAAAATTGTTAGTTACCAATATATAAATGTATGTATGTATATCTGTTTGCATGTCTGCCTTAAACTTTCAATAGAGGAGACGGATTTTACGAAGCTCAGTATCGTTTTAAAGTTCGACCTTTCATATGACAAATATCGAAAAATTGGCTAAAAAAATTAATATCTTCCCCTTTAACTAGGCATTTTTCTACAG
This sequence comes from Euprymna scolopes, assembly GCF_053919585.1. Classification (NCBI taxonomy): domain Eukaryota; kingdom Metazoa; phylum Mollusca; class Cephalopoda; order Sepiida; family Sepiolidae; genus Euprymna; species Euprymna scolopes. The sequence continues at coordinate 110,475,512 of NC_136493.1, read as the reverse complement.
GGGGTGTCACGTTTTTCGCCGATATTTTTGAAAGTTATCCTCCCCTTTAGATTGTCTAGCCTTAATTTAAAACAATGTCGCTTCCGGTTTGGCGATGGTCGTAACAGCATAAACGTTAGGTTTTACCCCGTTCTTTTCCTCCTTTGCGGAACGGGTTCGAGCCTGCCTTCCTACTACCACTGTTTTTTCTTTGCTCAACATACACATCCAAACACCCGGGCAACGCCGGGCTGAAATGCTAGTATATATATATATGTATATATATATATATATATATATATATATATATATATATATATATATATCAGTCTGCTAGACCGTTTTTATCTTAAATTTTATGCAATTATGCAGAATCTAGAAACTATGTACAGATAGAATTAAGTGAAAAACTGGAATGAAACGAACCATCTAATAAGAAAACATTAACATCAATAAGTTATTAATAATCTATCGTCCTTCAAAGTAACGTGCAAATTAATTAACCTTCGCGTAGTCACTCGCATATCCATGATTGAGTCTCTAAAGAAGTTTATTTTAATAATTTTTCCATAAAAAGTAGGCATTTAAGAACTATGTCAGAGCGAGAAAAACCTCAACATCTTTATATGCATGCATTATTTTGCATTTGATTTGACCTGCATCCATACTTTGTTTATATTATTTCAGTTCGGGTAAGTCATATCTTTGTTCCCTATTTGAATAGATGCCGATGTATCAACTTTATCTTCAATCTGCGTGTAATTAAAGAGTTACATTACTCGGTTCTTATTCTCATGAGTAAATTATTGTACTAAGTAGCAATGCGGGCAACCGAATAAGTGTGCCGTCGTTTTTTTACGAATACAATCAAGGGCCAAAACCATTTAGGTATTGAACTTAATGAGTTGTTAGATTGTCAGTTTATGTGAGTTTAAAAATGCTGTATAGAAAGTAAAACATTGAATACTTCTCTTAAGAAGGCCGATAGCCATTAGTCGCGTGTTGTCTTGTAATGAATGAATGCGTGAATGTAGGATAGACATGAAATTCTTCAAGATAAACAAAAATGACCGAAAAATGGGCTGAACTGACTTGAATAAATAAAAAGTAAATGACTTAGAATGACTTTAATGAACTTAAGGATGAATTGAATGACATTAAGAATGACTTGAATGCTTAAAAAATAACTGGAATCCTTCAAAAACAACTTGAATGATCTGAAGAATGCCTTCAATGGCTTTGAGACTGACTGGTTGTAAAGTGGGTGATCAACTTACAATAAATTAATACACAAAATTGATCCCCCACTGTATATCACAAAGTTACAAACATAAGTACAGCATGTAGTAAGAACAGATACTACACTTTGATCTTGGAAAAAAGACCAAGAAAAGGGTATTTATTTGCTCCCCCACCGAGCAAATTAGGCACAAGGCCGATTTTTAATGTGAGGAGTGAAGTGGAAATGGGGACCAACTCCCCAGGGAGTAGGGGAGCTGGATAGTGACAATTGGTATGAAGGGTTGCACCTACATTGACCAAGGACTTATATGTGGGGTTGGTATTTATTTGCTCTACCGCCGAGCAAATTAGGCACAAGGCCGATTTTTTGTGTGAGGAGTGAAGGGGAAATGGGGACCAACTGCCCGGGGAATAGGGGAGCTGGATAGTTACAATTTGGTATCAAGGGTTGCCCCTACATCGACACAGGTATTATATGTGGGGTTGCCCCCACATATGGTCTATGCTTGCAGTATCATTTGGAACAGGTATTACACTTTGATCTTGGCCAAACGGCCAAGAAAAGCTGCAATTATTTGCTCCCCCACCGAGCGAGAGGTAGATAGTGATAACTTGGTATGAAGGGTTGCCTTTACATTGATCAAGGTCTTATATGTGGGGTTGACCCCACATATGGTCTTTGCTTGCAATATATGTCGGAACAGATACTACATTTTGATCTTGACCAAAAGGCAAAGAAAAGGGTATTTATTTGCTCGCCCACCGAACAAATAAGGCACAAGGCCGATTTTTTGTGTGAGGAGTGAAGGGGAAATGGGGACCAACTCACCCGGTGAGTAGGGGAGCTGCATAGTGACAATTTGGTATGAAGGGTTTCCCCTACATTGAACAAGGTCTTCTATGTGGATCTTGGCCAAAAAGCCAAGAAAAGTGTATTTATTTGCACCCTACTGAGCAAATTGTGCACAAGGCCGATTTTTAATGTGAGGAGTGAAGGGGAAATGGAGACCAACTCTCCCCCAGGGAATAGGAAAGCTGGATAGTGAAAATTGGTATGAAGGGTTGCCCCTACATTGACCAAGGTCTTATATGTGGGGTTGCCCCCACATATGGTATTTGCTTTCAGTATCTGCCGACTCAGACACTAGACTTTGATCTTAGCAAAAAGGTCAAGAAAAGGGTATTTATTTGCTCCCCCACCGAACAAATTAGGAACAAGGTGATTTTTAATGTGAGGAGTGAAGGGGAAATGAGGACCAGCTCCCCGGGAGTAGGGGAGCTGGATAGTGACAATTGGTATGAAGGCTTGCCCCTACATTGACCAAGGTCTTATATGTGAGGCTGCCCCCACATACGGTCTTTGCTTGCAGTATCTGCCAGACAGCTACTACACTTTGATCTTGGCCAAAAGGCCAAGAAAAGGGTATTTATTTGCTCCCCAACCGAGCAATTTAGGCGCAAAGCCGATTTTTAAGGTGAAGAGTGAAGGAGAAATGGGGACCAGCTCCCCGGGGAGTAGGGGAGTTGGATTCTGACAATTGGTATGAAGGGTTGCCCCTACATTGACCAAGGACTTATATGTGGGGTTGGTATTTATTTGCACCCCACTGAGCAAATTGTGCACAAGGCCGATTTTTAATGTGAGGAGTGAAGGGGAAATGGCAACCAACTCCTGGGGAGTAGGGGAGCTGGATAGTGATAGTTGGTATGAAGGCTTGCCCCTACATTTACCAAGGTCTAATATGTGAGGTTGCCCCCACATATGGTCTTTGCTTGCAGTATCTGGCGGAACAGATACTGCATTTTGGTCTTGGCAAAAAGGCTAAGAAAAGCTTAAAAAGCTAAGAACAGCATCTATTAACAACAGACCTTTGATCTTTACCAAAAAGGCCAAGCACAAAAGTGTTAGGGACAGACCGACAGAACGACCGACCGACCGACCGACCGGCGGAGTGACTTATAGACTCGCTTGCACGCGACTAATAATGCTGGCCGTAATTATGCGGCCAACCCCTTTTGTAAAGTAAATAAACCAAGAAGCCAATGTTAACAAAACAGAATAATTGACCTGATGCTTGATACGAATTCATTTTTTGTTCGTGCGTAGGGAGAGTTCATCGTGATGGTGGACTGGTGGTTGCTTCTAATTTTTTTAAAATAGTATTTATTCATTCAATGGCTTTGTAATAGCCAATACAATTGAAATTTTGAATTTGAAGATATGATTTGGAGAGTATTAGATTAAACTATCATAAAATATTTGCATGACAGGGATAATCGAACAGTACATCTTGTATTTATATTTTGCAGTTCCTTCCTAACAGTATTTCTTTTTATTTAATCTTTATATATAGTGTATTGTTGGTATATCGATTTCCTATCTAAAATTAATCAGGAAAGTTGACTTTGATATTTAAAATTATGTTTTGATTATTTCCTTCAAGCAAGGAAATAGTTTTTAATAAGAAAAGTCTGATCTATGTAGTTTCCAGTATCTAATTACCAGTAAATGTTATCGGTCAAAAAATATATTAGTTATTTTTTTATTTTTTTGCTGGAATGAAGAGTGAAGCGTGTGCCTTTGATACGATTAGAATTAGAACATTAATTTAAAATAAATATTTTGGCGGAAGTAGGCGTGTCTATACGCATGCGTAGAAGGGTTGCCATATTACACTTCCAGGATGAGAAGACTCCTTTTATTTTTATGCTAGATTTTGATTCTACCGGTATCCAATGCAGATGCTTGTTAGAACTGTAATTGCTTTTATGTGGCTTACGTTGCATGATACTTGCTGGCTATTATAATCTAATTCTTAAAAAAAAACAACAAAGACAAAATATGTTATTTAGAAGAATGTTCATGTGTTTTTCTTTCTTTTTTCACTTTCAATTTAATAGCCATTAGAGTGGAAATTGGCACTTTGATTACCAGAAGTTGTTCTATTAAATATCAGGAAATACAGTCTTGGTCAAAATCATAAGATCACTTCAGAAAGTAAGCGTTTACGCATATTATCGAATTTTTAATCAAACAAATGGTTGAAACCATTGCCAAAAGGGAAAATATGATGGAAAAAATGAAATCTGCTTCATTTGAAACCTTAACCCTGATCTAATAATTATTTTTTAAAAAACAAACATTTTCACCTGGTCAAAATGATAAGACCACTGATAATTTATCTAACAAAAGGCAATTATAAATTACTAAAAACAGTCTCAGTATTTAGTATAGCCTCCATTATTACGAATTACTTCAAAAATTCTCTTCGCCATGCTTGCGACTAAGTTTTTTTATCAGTTGCGAAGGAATTTTATCCGATGTTCTGAAAACTGAACCAGAAAGTTCCTTTATCGAATCATACTGGGTTCCATCCTTGAACACTTTTCTTGCCATCCTTCCTCAAAGATTTTCAATGGGATTGCGGTTCGGAGAAAATGATGGATGATCTAACAATTCTATATTATTTGAAGAAAAGTATTCTCGTGCTTGTCGAGAAGTGTGTATCGCAGCGTTGTCTTGCTGGAAAATCCAATTTCTTCCACACAGACTTCGACCTTCAGTCCTGATAGAAGCATTTTAAAGCATTGAAATGGACTTCAATGATGTTTGCCGGCCTTTCACTACTTGCAACTTTAGGGTCCCAGCTGACGAGAAAGCACCCCAGATCATTAAAGACCCTCCTCCACTATGCCGAGTTGAAAAAGTATCGTTGGGCAAATTTTTATCATGCCAATAATGTTGAAATCCATCTGGACCATCTAGATTAAACTTTTTCTCATCGGAGAAAATTACATTTTCCCACTTCTCTTCATCCCAAGTCTGGTATTTGGCGGCATATTTAAGTCGGTTAGTTTTGTGCTGTTCAAGAAGGCGTGATTTCTGCAGTCGCTTTAAATGATTGAGACCCTTCATTTTCAAATGCTTTCTGATGGTTTTAGGACTACATTCTGCTGCTGTTTGGCTTTTCAATCGACTTGAGCTCATACTGGAGTTTTTCTTAAAAAACTTTTTCTGATACGGCGATCCAGTGATGGGGTTATTTTTTTCGTCGGACTGGACTATTTTTGTGCACATATTGATCTAGATTTCTTAAAAAATTTGTGATGACCGTTTTGCTACGATTCACTTCGTTTGCAATGGATCTATGGGAGAGTCCACCCCTAATAAGCTCAAAGATCCTTCCTCTCTCAAACTCTGATAATGGTTTCCCTTTGGCCATTTATAATTTAGTGATATGTTTTTATCCACTAACAAGTTGCTTTTAGTAACATTGAAAGCTTTTCGTATTCATTTTTTCAAAACTAGCCGATTTTATTAAAGTGGTCTTATCATTTTGACCAGGTGAAAATGTTTGTTTTTTAAAAACAATAATTATTAGATCAGGTTTAAAGTTTCGAATGAAGCAGATTTCATTTTTTTCCCCATCATATTTTCCCTTTTGGCAATGGTTTCAACCATTTGTTTGATTAAAATTCGATAATATGCGTAAACGCTTACTGTCTTAAGTGGTCTTATGATTTTGACCAGGACTATATATATATATATACTAGTAAAAGTACCCGTCGTTGACTGGGTTCAAAAACAGCCTACAGATTTAGATTCCGGTTTACAATTTAACAAAAATTAATTTTAAAAAACACACACAAAAAAAAACACGATTTAATAAAAAGAAATAAATTACAAGACGACTTGACAAAACAGGGTAGATAAAGCTTACACACACACACACACATATATATATATATATACATGTGATTAGACGCACACACATATCTACACACATATAAATATCGTAATAATAAATATATATATACTTATAAATCAATTAATGCAAATATAAATAATCTCTAAGCAGACAAACCTATCAAGATAGTAAAAGCTCTCTAGGGTTCAGTTCAGCAATTAATATAAGAAATAAAAGATAAATATTTGAAGTTAAAAAAATATTACATGATCGGATCAATAAAGAAAACAAAAAAGGACCTGCTAAGTCATAATAATTCGAAACAGAAAATAATTATAACTTCATGGAATTTATCAAATAAAACTTGGTAAATTCTATGAAGTTCGGACTATTTGTACAAGCACGTAGTATCTGGTGAGTTAAATAATTGTTGAATGTGTTATTGGTCGATGCTTAACACAATTGTGAAAGTCTGGAATATAAATATTCATAGTAGAATCCTGCATTATTCAACAATTAATAATTCAATTCCTAACTAATTACTACCTATAGTCGGATTTTGTCGTACTTTGGTTGAGCTGTGTTAGTTAATATAATTTCTTGTGTACAAGACGTTTGCTGAGTTAGTAGAGTGCTGCCTTCGCATCCAAGAGTCTCGGGTTTCGAATCCTGAGGTCGGATGTGTGTAACTGATGAGCCTAAATGAGGGTGAAACTCGAGTCTTGGACTTCCGGTTCGTTGACTGTCATGACTTTCGTTGGCTGCGACGTTTTGTGGCTGTGGAAATCATTATATAATCTCTTACATTCTGAAAATTATATACATGTATATATATATGTGTGTGTGTATGTGTGTTCGTATTCACAGACATGTATTTCGTCCTCATAGGGATAATCAGTACAGCTCTATTTCTATCGAGATTCGAAAGTTGTATCGCATATAATTTGTGCAATGTTTTGTTGGTGTTTTGTGATATTGACAAAATACTTACTTAAATGATAAAAGGAGGCGTGGTTCTCTTTAACCAATGTGATGTACCTATATAGATAAATTCACATAAGAAAGGATTCACAATGAGAATAATTGAACATGCAAAACAATGATGTTCTATTATTAACATGATTTATAGGTGTTTAAATTTTTGAAATCACGAAAACTGATCTAATTCTTAAGATTCTATATTGAAATTAGATATAATCGTCAAATGATTATTGTATAGCAGTTCCGTTTTTATTTAAGAATAAACAAACTCACAAGAAAACTACAATTAACGACTGTTTATTGAGGCTTAGTATGCAATCTGTTACCGGTAAGTACCCTCCCCCTTATATATATATATATATATATATATATATATATATATATATATATATATATAATTATGAGAGAAAGAAAATTAAAATAGTAAGTTGAAATTTACAATCAAATTTATGGTTTGACTGAATACTCCGAAAAACAATTAAAAAGTCCTTATTCCCCCATGTTCAAAAAATGCTATTCTTTCTATTCTTTTCATCAGAGGACAGAAAGAAATCAGCAAATTATATTTGTAGCAATGCTTATAATAAGCTCTACTCTCTATTGTGTATTGAGCTGTTTTACTTGGTTGGGATTAAAGAATTTATATATAAATACTTTGTTTTAAAAATAATATTATCCACTGACACGTGTTTCGTTGTCTACGACTCATCAAAGAGGCAGAATTTAGTGAGATTTGAAATGCCGCTAGATTTAGCCACTCTGACGACGAAGAAACACGTGACAGTGGATAATTATATTTTTAAAACAATATATATATATATATATATATATATATATATATAGATTCTGGTATTTATACTAGATTGAAGTTTACCATTGCTTATATCTAGTAAACACTGAGCCTCCTTTTATTCCATTATTTTTATATAATTATGTATGTGTGTATATGTGTGTATGTTTGCGTGGGTCTGTGTGTATAATATGTGTGAGTGAGATGATTCGTATGTGTGCTTTGTTTCTGTTGAAGCGACTCTGATTGTTTATGGAAACCAAAGATATTAAGGTTCCAAAGAAACGAAAATCCATAAAACCAAATCTGTTTTAACACACAGTTAAGATCTATTTGTTTATTTGTGTTGTTGTTGTTGTTGTTTTTTCGTACACCCCTACCCACCCCAAACGATGCGTGTATAAAGATGACGTTTATATCTTCCCCCATCAAAGACCATATGCCACATTAAGGAGTCACGCCTTTCTAAGATTACCGAATAAAATAGCAGTGTCTGAAGTCATCACTGTCTCTTTAATTCTGTTTACGTTCCTAGGACCATGGGAGCTCATCGCGCCTTTACCGACACAAGTCTTTGTGCTGATTACTTACTTTATAAATAAAAAACGAATCCAGGTATGTGCGAGCGATATATTTTCATGATGTAGGTAATGAAGAAAATTGGTTCCACACGCACGCACACACACACACACACACACACACACACACACACACACACACACACACACACATATATATATATTAGTGGCTTTGCAAAGGGAGACAAACAAAGCAAAACAAATAAAAACATAAGCAAAATTCATCTCAAAGGAGCAAAACTAAAGATGATTTGCCAGGACACTATATATACAAATGTAGGCTAATTTAGGCATATTTTATTGGCTTGAAAATATAGGTCAATTTTACCAATTGTCATAAAATTTAAAACATAAAATAGTATTATAATCTTTAAAAGGCCAAAAACTTTCCATGAAGTTCCGGCCTATAGAACCAAAGATATGAGCATTTAAATATTCAATTTGGCTATGAGTATAGATATATCCATATATAGATATACCATTTTAGGGGGCAATTTTATATGTTCGAAATATCGACAACTACTGACAAAAATTTAACAAATGAAAATTCGTTGGAAAACTAATGACTTGAACTGTGTAGTGGGCGATGTGGTATTTGCCCTTAATGTTGTGCATCACTTTTCTATATTAACATAACGTAAAATAAGCACCAACTTAATTGTCACGTTGGCGATAAAGTGGATGTTCATTTTACGTTAAATTAATTTAGAAAAAAGATCCTTCACTTCTTAAAAAATATAATTTCTTCATATTTTGAAAACTAGTAATTTACTAGAATTTTTACTGTTATTTTCGTTTTCTGCACCTCCGGAAACATATAATAATAGTAATTTTAAACGATTTTTCGTAGATGGAATGATACTGCACCTTTACCAATACTTCAATCAGTCAGTTCCTAGCAGCATCGTTTATGAATAAAATCGTCCGACTGTGTGGGATCATACCCCATTACACGTCCAGTGTGATGGTACTCGTCAAGGATCCGTTCTTGACACTCAGCCCAACAGGTGAGGGGCCGGGGACCGGCCCAGCACCTGTTGGACTGAGGTACGCCGCCTGGGTACTACCTAGGAGGTCCACCTCAAAATAAATATATATTTTATATTCAATTATACATAACAAAAATTAGAAATCATTTGGATCTTAGAATTTTAGCATGTAAAAAGATGCCATTTTTAATTGTGTTCAAATATCAAAAAAGATATATGTGTACAGAGAAGAGAAATAAAAGAAATGAAAGGTATTTCAATCTTAAAAAGGGGTGGGTATGTGAAAAAGAAGCCATTTCTTAAATTTGATTATGCAGTTTTGTAAAAAAAGAAAAGAAAAGAAAAACGCATACATATAAATAAATATACATGAAATATGTACCCGTTTAAAGAGGGTTTTTTTTTGTTAATGAAAACAATGCAAAAAAAGATAGGACATTTTTGAAAAATAAAAAAGAAAACTAATGTGCACAAAAAAAAATAAAAGTCAATTGTAATTTCTGCGCGCCTTAAACAAAGATTTTTTTCAGCAAAAGTATTAGTTACGCATTAGTAGGTTAAAGTTTTAATACAAATAAAATGGATACCGTTTAACGTCTTGTCCAGGACTAATTTTTTTAAATAGAGAAATCTATATACATACAGAGCCGAGAAAAAACAAAATTATTAAGTCGAATCCCCCAACAAGTTTTGAGAAAAAAACGCTGTAACTTTATTCTTGTTGCGGGTTTCGTGAATACATCAACGATATTTTGTTCGAATGATATGTAATTCAAAATAATGGATTCCTTTTTCACCTCTTTTTTATGAAATGGTATTTTATATCTATATGCTTAGATCTTTGGTTGATTATCGTGTTCTGTGCTAAGACTATACTGGCTTGATTATCACAATTAATTACTATGGGGCTTTTAGTTAATTCTGGCTCTAAAATAGGATTTAGGGTATTTTTAAGGTAGAGTGCTTCCTGGGTCGTGTGTGTGATCGCGATAAATTCTGCTTCACATGTAGAGAGAGATACAATCTGTTGCTGTTTAGATTTCCATGAAATAATAGCCCCATTTTCTGAGAGTCTGAAACAATATTCATATATACTCTTGCGATCTTCGTCGTTTCCCCAGTCTGAATCCGAAAAAACCTCCTAATTTTAGGGGATTTCTTGATTTTCTAAATACTAACTTCTATTCTTTAGTTCCTTTTAAATAACACAGAACTTGTTTAGCTCTGTTTAAATCCTTCATTATCGGTCGTGATAATTTTTGTGACAGTTTTGTTACTGTATAGGATACGTCGGGCCTGGTTGCAGTCATTAAATATATAAGACTACCTATAATTTCGCGGTATTGTTTGTCATTTATTATTTCAGATTCTGTGTGTATATTTTTATTAATATCATTTTTTTTTTTTTTTTTACACAGTGATCACCACTTATCAAGGCCCGGAAGCCACTCAGGGATAAGGGTTATTGCAAGTACATTACGTTAGTGTGGAGATTTGATAAGTGTTTACTTAAGGGGGCGGTTCATTAGGAATTTGTTAACATTAGACTTGAAGACATCCAAGTTGTAGTCCGGAGGGAACCAGGCAGACGGAACAGAGTTCCACAGGCGTGCAGTTCTAAGAAAGAAGCTTTGCTCATGGAATCCGCGTTTTGATTTAGGCACAGATATAGAGTGGGGGAAATTTTTCACAGTGGATTCAGCTAGACGGGTGTTTTTCGTGAAAGATTGGCGAGGGGGGACCAGGGATTGGAGTTCAGACGAGCACCTGCCATGAAAATAACGATAAAACAAGGATAGGCTCGCAACGTCTCTTCTGTGGGAGAGGGGTTGCAGGGTAGAGAAAAGGGCATCCCCCACTAAACCACAAAGTCTATTTTGTACTCTGTCAAGACATGATAGGCTGTTTTTGGCAGCTCCTGCCCAGATATGGCAACAGTATTCCATCCTTGGCCGTACTTGGCTTTTATATAGATAGAGAATTGCATCAGTAGTGAGATATCTTCTGGAGCGGTAGAAGGATCCCACCATCTTTCCAGCGACCGAGTATATGTTTTAAATATGTATAAAGAAAGAAAAAAAAACTTATAAAGTAAAATGACTTTACTGCATCCCAGGCACCGTTGGGTATGGACAGCTAGTATTTTTATATATAAAGAAAAGTCAGCTGTATTCTCGACATTAGATCTACATAGTATTGCATCTGACGAATCGATATTTGATTCTAACTAGTCACTGATTCAGGAATTTTTCAGTATGCATTTGTTACAGAAAATCGAAATAGCAATCAATTTATATTCCATTATATATTATATTCAATTAGTAAGGGGCTACTATTTGGGATAGTGTTAACAATGCACAATGCACTGTAGGGAGTTAAGCAGCGAGATATCTGTTCACATTACATTTAAACCTGCAGGTTAGTGAAATCAGGGAAGCCAAAAACAGGGAGGGAATTCCAAAGTCTAGCATTCTAAAAGAAGGAACTATTAGAGTAGAAAGCTTTTCAGCATCTAGGGACTTCAACAGCGAGGGGTGGGATTTTGTTGCTTGTTGGGTTAGTCGGAAATATGCATGCCGAGGAGGCACAACTGCTATGAGTTCGTCAGAGCACATTCCATTAAAGTACTTGTCAAACAAGCACAAGGATGTGACATTACAGCAATGGGACAGAAGATGGAACTTGGCTGATAATGTGGGACCCATTAGATTTGAGACTCTGTTTTGGATGCTATCTAAGAGTGAGAGACTGGTATAAGATGCTCCAGTCAAGATGTGGCAATAAGTATTTTGTCGATGTATCTCGATTGAGTCATCATAACAAGTCCTTTGCTTTGAGTAAATTCTATCCCCAGAAAAGGATATTTTTCCAAGATCGGTAATTTTTAATCTTTTACTTAATTTGTTCTTAACATCGGTTAACATTATGTCACAATTTGATGCGATTAGAATATGATCGACTCACAAAACCAAAATCAGTAGTTTATCGTCCTTGTGTTGGGTATATAAACAGGGGTCTACAGCGCATTTTCAAAATTGTTGTTTAATAATATAATCATGAAATACTGTGTTCCAACACTGAGCACTTTGCTTTAGACCATATAATGACTTGTTAAGTCGCCACACGCTATTTTTATTTTTAATTATAAATCCCGCTGGAGGGGTAATATAAATTTCACAGTCTATTGGGGCATTCAAATAAGCATTTTTTACGTCCATTTGATAGATGTTTAGGTCATGTTGTGATGCGATTTGCAGTAAAATTCTAATTGTCGTAAGGTTTGTGGTCGGTGAAAACGTAGGAAAATATTCTATACCGTAAATCTGAGAGTACCCTTTAGCAACAAATCTAGCTTTGTACTGTTCTACACCTGATGCTGTAGTCTTTTTTGTAAATACGAATCTTGTAGAAATAACATGTTTATCTTTTGGGAGAGGCACTACCGTATAGGTATCATTTTCGGTTATTGCATCTATTTCTTTTTTCATGGCAATTTTTCATTCATCACAATGTTCTGAATTAATTGCTTCATTAAAGCTTTTTGGCGCATTTTCCATTGAATAGCAATAGTCGATTTGATAATCTTTTATATTGTCGACCACAAAAAAAAAATCGGGTCGCCTTCTATTTCTTTTGGGATATCTTTCAACTTTATCATCATCATCATCATCATCATCATCATCATCATCATCATCATCATCATCATCATGATGGACATTCTTGTCTCCGTCATTTTTATTGTCTTCGTTTGTTTTAATTATCTGAGGGAATGTAATTTCATCTTCTTCATATGATGGGGTTTCGTCTGTAAAATTAAACGTGCCTGTGAATTTACACATCGGATTCTTTTTATTTTATTTTTTCTGGAAAAAATATTAAATCTGCTGGACTGTTTTTATCGTATCCAAGAAATATATCTCTGTCTGCTTTAATATTCAATTTACTCTTTTTATCTATATATGCGAATCAAGTTGAACCAAATATGCATTCTGCTTAAATTTGTTTTTTTTTTTACCACAGAAAGATTCATATGGAGTTTTAGATAGTGTTTTGTTAAAGCACCTGTTGCGTATATAGGCTGCCGCCATAAGTGTGTACGTCCAGAGTGTTTTAGGGAGTTTTGATTCAATGAGTAGGCATTTTGTCATTTCAAAATGTGTCCGCCACGCACGTTCAGCAGTCCCGTTTTGGTGTGGCGATCTAGGAGCTGATGTTTCATGTCTTATATGATGGTTAATTAGTAAAAGTTCAAAGTCTTTATTGGTGAATTCCGTACCGTTGTCAGAGCGAATACACTTGACTTCACCGTAGGGAGCCATGTCGGCTAGATATTTTTTAGTTGCTAGCAGGGTATCAGATTTGTTCTTTAAAAAGTAAACCATTACTAAACCTGAATGGTCATCTACGAAATTCAACACATATCTATAATGTTTACTGGCCATCGGTTCCACGGGACTGTTCAAGTCACAATGCACCATTGATAGGATTTTTGGCCTTTTTGTCTGGTATCTTGCTTTGATAGTTTATCATTTTCCCTTGCGTACAGACGTCGCAGTTGAAGTTTTTTGATGTTTGTATTTTCATTCCATCAACTACAGTCGGCAACTTTTTGATATCAGGAATATTGCAGTGCCCAAGAATTTTATGCCATGTTTGTAGATCATGGCAGGCGGTTTTCGACGGGTCTACGCTAGTTAAATAATATAGTCTTCCATTTTCTTTAATGTCGAATACAGTTCCATTCGTGTATACCAGTTTTGATTTATTGGGGGCTAAAGTTTATATTTGCACCTTGTTTTGTGGCAGCTTGTACAGAAAATATATTTTGTTTAAATTTTGGGATTAGAAGAGCGTTTTCTAGAATACAAAAACACAGTTCACCTTTTTTGTTCTTTAGCGAGATTTTAACATTGCCTCTTTTCAAAACGATATAATTTACTCGACTTCCGTCAGCTAGTTCTACAAAATAATTTTGTGGCTTAAAGTTGGAGTCAAAATTGATAAAATCAGATTCCTTTGTAATCACATTTGCCGTGGCCACACAATCGACAAGAAAATTATTATTGTTTGTTGAAGCATTAAACGTACATGAAAATAAAAATGTATGTTCGCTAACAGAGCTCTCTACATTTTTAATGGAGTCGCCATTTTGAGTCCTGTATCTACATTGGAAACTCTTGTGATTAGGTCGTTCACAATTATAACAAAATATTTTTGTACTTTTCTTAGGAGAAAAATTGTTTTTGACAAAGTTGCGGTTCTTATTCCTGGCATGGATATCATTTAATTTTGGTGTTTTTATGTGTGTATTTTTAAATTTCATGATATTTGTGGATTCGTTTTGTTCTGTGATTTTTCAGTTTCTTCGTAACTTCTGAGTGCTACCTTGAATTGGCTAAAAGTCATGGGTTTTTCTTTCTGGGTTATCACGGTGGTAAATGGCTTGAAATCACTCGGTAATCCGTTAAGGACTATGGAAAGTAACAGACTGTCACTTATAACTTCACCAGACATTTTTAAAGAATTTGCAGTCGTTTCGGCTCTTATAATATAATCAGTAATAGTTTCGGCTTCCATTCGTTTTAGAGAGGTCAGTTCAGTGTATAAAGAAATAATTTTGGGTTTTCCTTTCGATAAATAATGCTCCCTTAATATGTTTAATGCTTTGCAGCCATCGTCCAGGGCTTCTCTCATTACCAGTGATAGACTTCGGTTATCTAAACACTGTATTAATTCCGCAAAGACAGTTGCGTTCTTTTCAATGAAGTGTGAGTCGTTCCTGTTTTCAGGTTCTATTTGAAGTACTTTGTGTAGCTTTTGGATTCGTAGATATTCTAGAAATTTAACTTGCCACAATTGGAATTTTGATTCGGATCCATCGAAATAAAGAAGCGCGCTGGGCGCATAACCTCTAGAAGTGTAAGCCATGTTTAGTTTCAGAAACGTTGCAGATGGTTTGGTGTTCTAAACAAGTCTTGAGAGGTGACTGGTTTGCAGTAGACAGTTCCATAGAGCAAAATAGTCTTACCGTGTCGAGACGAAAAAAAACCCATGCGGAATTGCTTCAGAAAAGGGTTAATATTTATGAAGCAATTCTGGTTTCTGATTGGTTGGTAGCAGAACGTGAATTAATTCAATTCGTCAGTTCCTAGCAGCATCGTTTATAAATAGAATCGTCCAACTGTGTTGGATCATACCTCATTGCACGTCCATTGTTATGGGATGTGTCTCCCAGCGGCTTCGGTTGCAGGGAGACAGAGTAGTACAAGTCAAGGATTCGTCACTTGACACTCAGCCCAACAGGTGAGGGGCCGGGAACCGGATCAGTACCTGTTGGACTGAGGTACACCGCCTGGGTAATACCTAGGAGGTCCACCCTCCCAGGCCTTGCTTCCGGGTTTTCCGGTGGGGCAAGTTGATTGCTTGCTGCCTGAGGCGCCCCGACCGGGGAGTGCCGACGGCGTTACTCAGGCAATTTTTAAAATTGCAGGAGTGCCCCTTCTTTAGGGGAACCTGCGGGGTTCCCAGTTTCCGGCCTTGTGCCACATAATGCTGACGTGGGCAGCATTTAAATATATACTCCATTACACGTCCAGTGTGATGGTACTCGTCAAGGATCCGTTCTTCACACTCAGCCCAACAGGTGAGGGGCCGGGAACCGGCCCAGCACCTGTTGGACTGAGGTACGCCGCCTGGGTAATATCTAGGAGGTCCACCCTCTTAGGCCTTGCCACTGGGCTTTCCGGTGGAGTGAGTTAGTTGCTTACGGCCTGAGGCGCTCCTACTTTGGAATGCCGACGGGGTTACTCAGGCAATTTTTAAAAATTTCAGGAGTGCCCCTCATTTAGGGGAGCCTGCTGGATCTCCATTTTCCGGCCTTGTGTCACATTTTGCCGAGGTTGGCGGCAAATAATTAACTACCCCATTACACGTCCAGTGTGATGGGATGTGTCTCCTAGCGGTTTCGGCTACAGGGAGACAGGGTAGTAGTACTCGTCAAGGATCCGTTCTTTACACTCAGCCCAACAGGTGAGGGGCAGGGAACCGGCCCAGCACCTTTTGGACTGAGATACGCCGCCTGGGTACTACCTAGGAGGTCCACCCTCCCAGGCCTTTCCACCGAGCTTTCCGATGGGGCAAGTTAATTGCTTGTCGCCTGAGGTGCCCCTACCGGGAATGCCGACGGGGGTGCCCTGGCAATTTTTGATGAGGAAAGAGTGCCCCTCCTTTAGGGGAGCCTGCTTATTTCTATCTTCCGGCTTTGCACCACATTTTGGTGTGGTGAACACCAAATAAATAGCTACCCCATTACACGTCCACAATATTGCAACAGAAATCTTAATTGATGTTGCCCTATGAAGTTTCGCCATAGATCGTAGTGTCATCTGCGTATATGTAGGGGAATTAACTTAGAATGTAATTTTGGAAATAGTTGATTCAAATAAGTAAATGAGTTGGACCCAGGATGGCTCGCCAGCATTGATAAAAAGTGGAAGCGATATTGACGGCGTAATATGCTAAGAAGCAGAGATGTGTCATCGGGTTCTTGGCAAAAGTACATTCAGAATGGTGGTTGCTATGTAGAAAAATACATTCTGGTGCACGAGATGATCTCTCGCTTTTAATGGTAGCAGTCCCGTCTTCGTAGCTCTTCAACTTTTGGAGTAAAAAATACAGGACTTTACTTTTTGAACGACTCTTATATATATATATATATATATATATATATATATATATATATATATATATATATAGTTAGTAATTTATAAAATATATATGGCGATTAAGCTACACTGAATATTCGGCGTTTCATCCACTATAGGATTCGTCAGGCTTATGCGCGAATTCTGTGGTTGCTTCTCGTTTTTATATATGTTGAGGATTTTAGTTAGCCAATCAGCTTTCTAGTATCCGCCGCGTCCCTTTCTATCAGCCAATGGGCATGTATTTTATCGAACAAAGAATATGTTTAAAAATTAGGTTAGTGGTTTAAGGCAGACGATTTTCCTCATTTCTGCTCTTTTTTTATATAAATATACATATGTGTACACACATACATGCACGCATACATACATTTGAACTGGGCAAAGTGTGCGGTGTCTACAGTTGCATTTGTAGTTGCATGTATCTTTGCCCAGTTCAAAATAAATGTCTAACAAAAAGCGTAGTTTATCAAGCAACAATATTTGCGAAAGAAAACCCGAATAACAAGAAATATTACGTAGGCATGACTTTCAAAACCCGATACTATGACCATAAAAGTACATTCAAAAACAAAAAAAAACACCGTATAAAAACAACACTAGCGAATAAATACTGGGAACTCAAAGAAAGCGGACATTCGCCGATAGTCGAATGGAAAATAATAAGACAAGCTACCACGTGCAGACATTTAGACGGTCCATGTAAATTATGCCCCCATGAAAAATTTGCTATCGTGTACTTTAAAAAAAACCCAAAATCTATTAAACTGTAGACGAGAAATAGCAAACAATTGTGTTCACAAAATAAAACTTACTCTAGGATAGCAATACAAAATGGCCTTATAACTAACAAAAACAATAGAAAACAAACAAATAAATAAATTAAATAAACATGAATATACATAAACGACCACACACACACATACACACACACATATATATATATATATATATATATATGTATGTATGTATGCGTGCATGTATGTGTGTACACATATGTATATTTATATTATAAAAAAGAGCAGAAATGAGGAAAATCGTCTGCATTAAACCACTAATCTAGTTCTAAAACATATTCTTTGTTCGATAAAATGCATGCCCATTGGCTGATAGGAAGGGGCGCGGTGGATACTAGATAGCTGATTGGCTAACTAACATCTTCAACATATATAAAAACGAGAAACAACCACAGAATTCGCGCATAAGCCTGACAAATCCTATAGTGGATGAAAAGCCAAATATTCAGTGTAGCTTAATCGCCATATATATTTTATAAATTACTAACTAGCTCTACCTACGTATTGAGCCCTTTTGAAGTAAATACTTAAATTTACACATAAATCTATACTTTCATATATTAATTTTATGTGAGTAAATGAAGTAGTTATATATATATATATATATATATATATATATATATATATATATATATATATATATATATATATATACTTTTAATTTCGTAGCACTGTTCGAAATTTGCGTATTATTCCCACAACGTTTCAGTTGATATAACTTGTCTTGTCGACTCCGGAATAACGCTGATGAACTCGGGAATCTCGCAATTGCAAACTAAAGCCATTTATTAAATCCACAGTACAGCATGCTTTCGTCTCGTCAAGCATATATTCGCGCTCGTATTTTGAGTGTCACCTGTAGTGAGGATTGGTACTTCATCATCCAGAACTTTTAAAATTAAAACTGAATGTTCCAGTACTTTATCCACTACACTTTAAGCTAATTTTGTTTTTAATTGTATATTCTATTACTTACCACAATACATCACTGTTTACTACTACGCATTCTTACTATGCATACAGTTATATTTACCATTTTTAATACTCACACACACATATATATATATTAAACAAATGTATAAAGTTACTTATTATTTTATATATTATTCATAATTGATGGTTCCTATATTTGTTATTATATATACAGCCATAGACCAAATTATGGAGCACCTATAAAAAAAGAAACTTATGTAATAGTATAAACGTACGCATTTAAAGATTAAGAATTATACAGTGAAATGTTAAGAGAAAATGTAAAATATTTAACAGCAGATTGTAGTATTTATTTGTTTTAAATCCTCTTTCAAGAGTTTTACCTGAGTTTCATACTAAATTTATTCCAATATTAAAAATAATTCATTGTCCTTGTAAAAGTTGTTTCTTATTTTTCAAGTAATATTTGATTTCTTTTCAGTGCTCTAATAGCATATTTAATAGAAAATTCCCTCAAAGAAGCAGCTTTCAGAGATTAAAAGGGCACAAATTGTTGCTTTATCTGGTGATGGATATTCCCAGGTAGAAATTGACAGGAAAATAGAATGTTCAAGGAAGGGAGTTCAAACAACGATTAAAAGGTACAAAAAGGCAAGGTCTTTAAAGAACAGAAAGGACAAGGCTGCACAATATTTACAACCGCCAGGGAAGGCAGACCTTTGAAAAGAGCATCCGTTGCAGATACGACGGAACCTTCTTCAGAGCTTACTTCTGAACTTAGGGAGAATGCAAATAAAAGTATATCAGCTCGAACAATGAGAAGAAGGTTATCAGGAGCGGGATTAAAATGGAGGCAAAGGAAGAAACCATACGAGGCCATGCCAACTAGAAAACAACGAATTGAATTTGAAAAACCAAAACAAAACCACAAACATGACAATTGGGCACTTGATGATTGGGTCAAAATAGTTTGGTGTAACGAAAATAACTTTAAGGTAAGTTAACTGCTTCTATTTCCCCAACTTTGAAAGGAACAATTTAAATTTTCATGTGAATACACATCCATAACATCTATTCAAAAATTGTAGCAAATTCTTATTTTTTTCATCAAGTTTTTGGCATCCCTGAAGCGGTTAATGTTCGTCGTAGGGAAGGAGAGACATTTCATTGGGTGGTTGAAACTGTCAAATTTGAAGGAAAAAGCATAATGGTTGTGTACTGCATGGCTTCTACGGGCACTGGACCGTTGTACATATATGAGGGTAGAATGAACTGAACAATTTATGCTTACATGCTAAACCAGGTTTACCAAACATCTTTGGCTAAAATATTAAATAATGACATTCCAAGTGATGTTACCTACCAACAAGACACTGCCACATGCCATACGTCAAAAGTTTTAATGGGTTAGATTGCGGAAAAAAAATTATAGTGATAAAGTGGCCCCCTCAATCCCCAGGTTAAAATTCCATTAAAACGTTACGGTCCCATAAAAAAAGAATAGAATGCACACATGTTCATTAAACACTAATTAAAGTCCAAACTTCATCAAGAGTGGCAGAAAATAGACTCCTGCTAGAATTTAGACAAAATATGCCAAAAATGAATAAAAGCTGTTATAAAAGCAAATATGAGAATATGTCAAATATGTTGTTGTTGGAATGGATTTATTAATATTTAGTCCACTATTCTTAATCTTTATATATACATAAGCTTGAATCATATTTTCGTTTTCATATGTGCTTCATAATTTTTAACAACGGCTATATATATATATATATATATATATATATATATATATATATATATATATATACATATATAGTAATTTATAATATATATATATGGCCATTAAGCAACACTTAATATTCCGCGTTTCATCCACTCTAGGATTCTTCAGGCTTATGCGCATAAGCCTGAAGAATCCTAGAGTGGATGAAACGCGGAATATTCAGTGTAGCTTAATCGCCATATATACATTGTAAATTACTAACTAGCTCTACCTACGTATTGAGCACTTTTGAAGTAAATACTTAAAGTTTACGCATAAATTTATACTTTCGTATATTACTTTTATGTGAGTAAATGAAGTAGTTATATATATATATATATATATATATATATATATATATATATATATATATATATTCCAAGTTAAAGGTATTCAGGGGGAGAACTCGTGAATTGAAACGCGGTTATTAAGAGGGCTCATTAACAAAAAAGCAAAACATATTACTTTTTATTTATCTAGTCAAATATTACATAGTCGCTACACTGAATGTGTCAGAAATGTGGTCGGTCAGGACCACAAGTCTTCGTCAGGCGACCTAATAAAGTTTATGTTCCACTGAAGAAGTCTGGTCCTCAAATGGAAAAATTGAAGAAATATTTTTAAAAAATTGAAACGTTAATATCAAGAGGAAGAGGGTTAAGTGAAATTTTAGACTCCAGATATTGAGAGCAAAAAGAGACGGCAAAACGCCAGAGAAATAAAAGGAAAAAGAAACAAAAAGAAAAAAGAAAAAAAAACAAGGAAGATAAAATGTGGTCAGTGTTGTTATAGCGTCATAAGATATGGAAGGAGGAGGAACGTAGTTTGTTATCTATGAACCAGGTGAGGGGAAGGTGTCAAAATAAGAAATCTGTTCTGAACAAAAGATATAGTGCAAAGGGAAGAAGTTATTTAAAAAGAGAGAAGTGGACACACACACGCACCCCCAATATATATATATATATATATATATATATATATATATATATATATATATATGACTTACATCTAAACATATACACACATATGCATGTACGCATTTATACACTAACAGATGTATACACTAAAACCCAAATATAAAGTTTCGCATTGGTTCGAATGCCCTATATATTAAGTTTCATGTCTCTAGACTAAACATCGACAGAGGAGTTTGGTAGGAAAACTTTTTAAAACAAATTCATATACCCAAACATAAATCTATATAGAAAGAGGTTCATACGCAAATATTACGCAAGTATAAATAATGTAAAATATCTGCATGGATATAATTATACACAATAGTTAACTATCGATGATCACCCC
Organism: Euprymna scolopes; assembly: GCF_053919585.1. Lineage (NCBI taxonomy): Eukaryota > Metazoa > Mollusca > Cephalopoda > Sepiida > Sepiolidae > Euprymna > Euprymna scolopes. The sequence continues at coordinate 110,453,759 of NC_136493.1, read as the reverse complement.
ATTAGAAACCCAGAAAACTAATAGGGAATTAATGAAAATGAATATTTAAAAAAAAAATATGCAAATTACATAGATCTTTTGCAGCTGAATGCAAGTTCACGGTTCATATATAAGAAAGTTGTATTTTATTTGGAAATAGTTAGTAAAAAGTGTTTTTAATATGAATATTTATACACAAATATTCATACGCAAAATCCTATATATATATATATATATGTATATTTATATATCTATATATATAAAAGCGAAAATGTGTGTATATATGTTTGTATGTATGTGTGTGTGTTTGTATGTCTCGAAAAAACTTTCGACACGGGTCACAAATTTTCACAAGATTGGTATCATTTTTAAGTCCGATCCTTCGCCTGACAAATATCGAAAAATTGGCCAAAATTATTAATTCCTTCACCATAAAATCATTAGTTTTCTACAGGGAGGTCAGCAAAAACCGTCTTCTCATGACAAGTTCGCTTCTACGTATGCGCAAATTACGTCGGAACATGATTTAGTTTAAATATTAAAATAACCGATCCCATTTCATCGACATCGTCTTAGCTCAGTTGCTTAGAGGGCAGCGTCATTATCCAAAGGTTTACAGTTCGAATCGTGGTGTGGGAGGCTTTTTGTTCGATTTTTTAAATTTTAATATTGAAACAGGGTTATTTAAGCAATTTTTCACGTGTTTTTTTCTGTTTTTATTTTTCAGATTTTTTTAAAGAAGTTCGTTTTTCTGTTTTCTTTTTTCATCATATTCGCGTTTTCTTTTTTGTTTTTCCGATTTTTACATTTAACATCGTTCGTTTGCCTTACTTTAGTTTATTTTTGTGTTTTTTTTTCGATTTTTTTTAAAGTTTTAACATTTTAATGTTTAAACATATTTACTTATTAACATATCCAATAAATTTCGCACTTTAAATAATAAAAGATGAAAAATCAAACACATTGAAAATTCGAGTTTTCAA
>NC_136493.1:110420297-110447797 GCF_053919585.1 Euprymna scolopes | reverse complement strand
GCTACAACACGGTAAAGTAAAACAACGAGACCCTGACTAATCATTTTCAGCTATGAAGGATCGCATGATGATGATGATGATAGTAATTTTACCTAAATATAAAATAATATAGCGGTATATATCTCTTATGATTAGCTACAAAAAAAGCGATTACACTATAGTTAGACACTTATTAATCGATATGTATGATAATACGTGTCTAACTATCGTGTAATCCCTTTTTTATCGATATGTATGGTGTGTGTGTTTGAATTCTTTATCCGGCGGGGGGGATGTGATATGTCTAGTGTGTTATGTATAAGTTAGTGTTGAGTTCATGCTTTCATTCCTTCTCGCTTCGAGCTAACACCGCTGGTTAACCCCACGGTGAAAAGGGAGCAGCTATGCATAAGTCTTCCCTGCCAGTACATAGCCTCTCCATCATCAAAACTCCTACAGTGCCTTCACGTTGGCTACACACGGTAAATGGGTGCCTTGCGACCCTAGGCTAAACCTGTAGAAGATCTTGGAGTAGTAGGAGACCCCAGAGATAGTGCGTTATGGTCCACCGATGTGTTGACACGCCCCGGTACACTACCAACCCTTACCCCACTGTCTTGTGGGTGCCCTTGGTTGGGCGAAGACTAGGGTAACCAACCCCAAAATCAAACACTACTACCTTGTGGGCCTTATCACAGCTAAAGGCTAAGAGATGGGAACTCTGACTTCAAATCCTACTGCTACCTTGCAGTTTTCCTAAAAACGCTATGGAACCTCATCCAGAAAGAAAAGGCGTAGTAGCGAACACGAGAGGGCGACTGTCTACCTCACTGGGATTACTTTCGGCCAGAAGCTGCGGCCTCCTCGGCTGCCAGTCGTCGCGGGTTCGCTCCACTGGAAATGAGCATTTGAGGTTCAGAGGGTGTTTATCTAATGCGCAACAGATACTACACCTAAACTGTGCAAGCAAGTTAGGAGCCAAGGTGGAAAGTCCTGTACCAAAGGATAAAGCACTGAGGCCCCGACTGGTCATCGTCAAGGGTGACGGACTGCGTGATGATGATGATGATGATGATGATGATGATGATAATGATCGGTATGTATGGGTGTTTGTATATATGTCATGTAAAGGCATTTATAAATATCGGTTTATATACTTCAATGAAGTTTCTAACAATTAGTTATTTTATATTCATAGATTTAGCGAAACTGTGCTTGGATTACATGTCATTGAGCAATTACTTATACATAATTGTTAAGACAACATACTAATAAATGAACAAAGAACGTAGGAATATATAAATCATAACTGTATACATCTACAGGTGATTAAACTGTGCGCATGCGTATGTTAGTACTGCAAAGATCTTTGCTCATGAAGTGAACTTATACTGATTAAGTATGATCTATAGACCCAACTATAAAATATAGTAAACTTATTTATTTACAAATGTGTACGATGTCATTTATGCGATGATTGACACAGTTTATATTTATGAACATATTTATTTATATGGATGTCATATCTATGTTTACGTAAGTGTATTTACATGTATGTGTATATGAATATCTATGTATGTATGTTGTCTGAGTTCATATGTGTGTGTCCGTATTTAGATTTAAGTATTAGACAAGTTGATGTACAAAAGTATATAACGTGTGAATATTAATGGTTTAATCCACACATTCAAAACTCCTACTTGTGAGACATTCGCTTCGGGTAATTAGCTGGTTGGATGACCGCGTCCGAAGTAGGTCCATTTCACAGTTGGATTTCGGCGCGGTTTGCTTGATCTGTGTTGGTTAATATAATCTCTTGTGTGCGGGGCGTTTGCTCAGTTGGTAGAGTGCTTGCCTCGCATGCAAGAGGCTCGGGTTTCGAATCCTGAGTTCGGATGTGTGTAACTGATGAGGCCAAATGAGGGCGAAACTTGAGTTTAGGACTTCCAGTTCATTGACTGTCATGGTCTTTGTGGGCTGCGACGTTGTTTGGGTGTGGAATTTATTATAGATAATCTCTAACATTCTGAATATATATATATATTTTCTTTTCTTTTTTTTTGCTGCCTGCCGTTACTATGACATCGCTTCCAAAATAATTCAGGTTAGAATAAGCAGTGTCAAACGGTGAGCGTCAAATTCAGTGTGTGTAATTGGGCAAGCGACTCATGTCTGCTTCGTTGAACAAAGCAGATGGTGATAAGCTATCATGAGCACCGACCAATCGAAAGCTAGTGTCATCCAAGAAGACGGGTTTCGTTTGGTATTCACACTGGCGTGCGTGTTTTATCTCAGGAAACTTAGTCATTTGCTAGAAGAGGCCAATTATCCGTACAGTCTCACGAACAGGTTTGAAGTTCATACGAATACGAAAATGAGGGCGGGAAAGGCAGGAATCAACCACTAATACTCTTGAACAAGAAGGAAGCTGCGCAAAAATCTTCTTGGCGTATAAATACTGTCACAATGTTTATATACTTTAAAATTTTCTAGAAATTCTTTAAATGCATTTTCATCCAAGAATATTTCAGATAATCACTTATGCCCGTGTGCTGTATTGACAACTTCAGAATACCGTTAACATTGAAGTCATTCATACATCATAACTATCAAGTTGGAATTTGGTGAAGTACGAAAGGCGTCCAAAACGTAATGCCTCCTATTTTTTCCGCTTGAATGTATTAAAAAATGAATAATAATTTTATTAATTAAAATTGCTTTTTCAAATTCACACAACTTAGTTAACCTTTTCGTAGTAGTTCGCTTATACATAACTGAGTATATTAAGAAGTTGTTTAAATTATTTTTAAATACCAAGACGTATGTCTATAAGATCAGTATAACTGCGATAAAAATCAATTTTATATAGATATAAATTTTACGGTTGATCTAAATTAGGCGGTTTATTTCATTTTCCTTACAAGTGCGTATCTGAAACGGCACTATATGAGAGAAGGGGCATTCCAAAAAGTAATTACTCTTATTTTTATTCCGTTCGTATAGATTAGAGGGATTTCAAATTGTTATGATCACTGAACTTATGCATTCATGACCTGAAATTTAATCTTCTCTAATGAAAGTGTGAACGGTATAAGATTCATTGCTATGAGCGTGCGCCAGAAGCAGAGATGCGTGATTAACTTCTTGGCAAAATTGAATTGCGAATGGTGGAGGGTTGTGTTGAATAATAAATTCTGGAGCATAAAAGATCGCCCATTTTAATGGTACCACTCGCACTTTCGTCGTTTTTAAGTTTGTTTGTTTTTTTAAATAAAAATAGAATGCATAACTTTTGGAACCGCCCTTGTAGTAGTTTCGAGAATTTAGAACATAATTTATTATAAGTTTGGAATTTAGCGCATAATGCAATTCTGAAATTCGAATTTCGTATATGTTCTAACAATGTTTTGCATTCCCGGTGGATTTGGACTGTAAAAAACAAAATAATTTTTATTTTATGCAAGAAATGTACGAAAACCATACAAATTTCATTACTAGCTGGAAAATAAAAATCACAGAAACATAATTTGTCATTTAGTAGCGGTGATGTCTGCAAATTTACACCGATTGGAGGATAGCCATCGTGATTCTCATAGCACACGAAACACAAGAGTATGAGAAAATAATGGTATCAGTATCATTAAATAAAGTAAACTCTAAGAAAATATTACCGACTTTCGCATGTTGCTGTAGTCAAAGAACTAAGTGACTAAACCTATAGGTGTGTCAGAAATTTCGTGAAAAATAGTGAATAATTCCACCCCGTCTTTCCAAGCTTATAACTCCTCGAAAAATGTAATTCAAGCCCTAATTTTTTTTTCAATTAAAGGAGCAAGAACCAAGGTTTCATTACAAAAAACCCAAACAAAGAACGTGTTTTTTGTAAAGGTTTTAAACTTCGGACTTTACAGGTATATTTCTAAAAAAACACTACTTTTCTTTTGTTTTAAATTTGAATATATTATTTATTGACCTTTTCGCTTCAATTTGTGATATATAAAACTTTGGTGAGTAAATTAATTATTTACTTTTTAATAGACACTTGGAAATGGGGAGGGCGTGAATTAAAAAAAAAACGTTTGTCTAAAATATTATTCAGTTTATTGGAAAGAGCATAAAATTTCACAGTGACCCTGAAAATATCGTAAAAATAGAATCAATAGAAAAATTTTGATAGATTTTTAAAGTTTAAAAATTGAAAAATATTGAGTTCGTAAAATTCATTACTGTTTTTTAAAAAATAAAAAAATATTTCTATTACTTTTAAAACAACTTTAATAGTTTATTTTGGAAGTATAATCCATAAAGAAAATAAACAACCCGCTTTTAAAAGAGAAATTACGAGTTTATTTATATTTTATTCGCAGTTTCGTGTTAGGGGTGTAAAAAATTCCTACAAAAATTCTGATACACCTACTAAACCTATTGATCCCAAAAGCAATAGGCAAAGACTTTCACCGCTATTTATTCAATATATATATATATATATATATATATATATATATATATATATATATATATATATATATATATATATATATAATGTTGGCAAATCTCTAAAAACTCTTAGAGGCATCATTAATAAAATGTTCTATTTCTCTTTTTTTTCTTATAATCGAAGCATATTTGATCAATTTAGGATCGTTTTCGTCGTAAATAAAATTTAATCCTATCGTTAAAAATTCATTTTCTTTTTTTTTCTAATATATATACAAATACAGAGAGTGTGTTTTTGTTTTGTTTTTTTTTTAAAGAAAGGGCTTTTTGTAGAAGAAAAAACATCTTTATTTTTTTTGTTAATCAAAAACTCGAAGCATTCTGTTAGATATTTTTAATTTGTTCATTTGGTTAGGAAAACAAGAAAAATGGGTGTGGTTTATTGTCATACCGGACAATTTACATTTTTAGTGGTTTCTACTTCTCACTATTGGTTTCTGAAAATAGATTCATTTAAGATTAAATTCCGAAACGTTCAGTGATAAAATGTTTTGATTTTATCTTTGTTACCGGTTTAGTAAAAATGTCGGCTATATTATTTTCAGATTCTACATAATTTAGAGTAATAGATATTTTTACTAACTTTATTTCTTATGAAATATTTTATATCAATATGCTTCGACCTTTGATGAATCATAGTCATTTGCTAATAAAATACTACTCTGATTGTCACAATTAATTACTACTATGGGTTTTTTTTTTTACTAAGGTCTGGTTTTAAAATAGACTTAAGAATGGATATTTTAAAAAAATTACTTCTAGCGCTGAGTTCGAAAGTGCAACAAACTCTGCTTTACAGAAAGGGCAACACTTTGTTGTTGTTTTTTAGTTTTCCAGGAGATCATACTTCCAGTCTTTGATAATCTAAAACAGTATCCCGTTATACTTTTTCGGTCCTCAGAGTTTCCCCAATCTAAATCTGAAATCCCTCTAAATTTAGGGGACATGTTGACTTTTTAAATACTAAAGATTTTCCTGGGTTCCTTTCAGAAAAAGAAGGACTTGTTTTGCACGAGTTAAGTCGTTAATTGTCGGGTTTGACAAGTTTTTGGGATAGCTTTGTTACAGTGTAATATATAACAGACCTACTGGCAGTCATCAAATATATTATTCCAATAATTTTACTGTATAACCGATTGTCTATTAACTTACTTTCGATCTCTGTATTTTTATTTATATCAATCTCAACCGTTATTTGTGGTTTGGAATCTTGCATTCCAAACTTTAGCATGATTTTTTCAATGTACCGTGATTGTTTCATTGTAATAGTTTAATTTTCACAAGTAAACTGTATATCAAGGAAATATGATAACTGTCCAAGATCAACAATTTTTGATCTTTCATTTAATTTATTCTTAACATCTTTTAAAGTGTTGTCACAAATTGAGACAACTAATATATATTGTCAACCACAAAAAAAACAAAATCAACAATTTATTACCTATGTTTTTGGCATACATGCACGCGTCTACTAGACACTGCCTAAATCATTATTATATAAAATAATTATGGAGTATTAGAACCAGTTCTGAGCGCTTTGTTTGAGACCATAAAGCGACTTATTCAGTTTCCATACGAAATCTTAATTTTTCGTTTTAAATCCCTGGGATAGGGGTAAATATAAATCTCAGAGTCAATCGGAGCATTAAATAAGCATTTTTACATCCATTTGATATATATATATATATATATATATATATATATATATATATATTACAAAGAATGCACCACTTACCAAGGCCCGTAGGCCACTCGAGGATGGGGGTTAATAAGCGTACAATGGTGAATGGGACAATGTCGTAATAATTGTTAGTAGTGGAAATTTGGTAAATTGGATTATTTAAGGGGAAAGGCTCATCAAGAACTTGTTTACGTTGGACTTGAAAACGATCATATTATAGTCAGCAAGAAAGCAGGCAAAGGGAAGATAGTTCCACAGGTGTGTATTTCTAAGAAAGAAACTTTGTTCATGGAATCTACGATTAGGTTTAGGCACAGATAAAGAGTTGGGGAAATTATTGATAGTGTTTTCAGATAAATGAGTTTTTCATGTGAATGTTTGGCGAGGGGGCGCCGTTAATTGGAGCTCAGACGAGCACTTGCCATGAAAATGACGAAAAAGCCGCGAGTGAAAGGTACAATAAAATCCTAATTGTCGTTAAATTTGTCGTCGGTGAGAACGTAGCAAAATATTCGACCCCATATATTTGGGAGAAACCTATTTGCAACAAATCTTACTTTAAAAGTTTCACTGTCAGAAGGATTGATTTTAAAAAAAATCAGCGAGAAGAAATTACATTCTTATCCTTTGTATTTGGTACCATTTCATATGTATTAGTTTCAGATGAAGTTTCCGATTTGGATTCCATAGTTTTTTCCATTCTTGGTGATTTTCTGAATTAATCCTTTAAAATAAGTTATATACTTCTGGTGTGCTTTTCAACGAGTCAGAGTAATCTTCTAGCTTTTCAATTTTTAGGATTTGTTTTCAATCTCTTATCGCATATCGGTCCTGGATATGACCTAAAACTATATCTGATGGTTAGCCCCCACCTTGCGGGCCTTGGGGAGTGTAGAGCCACCCTTCAATTGCCATTGCTCCCAGGTTCACTCTGACCCGGAGTGGTAGTACCTGTTAGGGTCCCAACTATGGGTTAAATAGAATCCGACTTAAAAAAAATATACTCTATAAAAATCGTTCCTCAAAATAACGAGATCCGGCATTAAATAACCTGAAAAAGATTGATATGCCGTAAAACAAAACCAACCAAGCAACTTATCGGGTATCGACGCGTCGAGTTAACATTTACGGCAATAGTGTTACTGCAATTGTCGTCATTAATATTTTCGTTGTGATCGACAAAAACACCAGGAAATATTTCCTCACGATTTTCGTCTACTAGGTCTTCATTTTTTAAAATTAAATGTGTCATTGAATTTTACACATCTAACTTTATTTATGACATTTTGGTCGGGGAAATAAATTAAATACGCCGGGCTGCTTTTATCGCAACCTATAAAAATACCTTTTCGCTAAAAATATTTAGTTTACGGGTATTTTCTATGAATGCAAAGCAATTTGAACCAAATATATGCATTCGGTTCAATTTGGGTTTAACATCGCAAAACGCTTCATACGGGGTTTTGCCTAATCTTTTATGGAACGATTTATTTTTGACATATGCCGCCACTATTAAAGCATACATCTATAAACTTTGGGCTAATTTCGATTCGATAAGTAGACATCTTGCCATTTCAAAAAGTTCGCCATGCTTTTACAGCGGTGCCATTTTAAAAAGGAGGAATAAGGAGCTGATTTCTCGTGTTAAATACGGTGGCTAATTAATAGAAGTTCAAAGCCTTTTCTAGTAAATTCAGTTCCATTGCCAAACCCAACGAATACATTTTACCGAACCGTACGGGACGATGTCAGCTAAATATTTCTTAGTGGTGAGGATAGTGTCGGATTTGTTTTTAAAGAAATAAACCCTAATTAACCTAAGTACTCGTCAACAAAATTTAATGAATACCTGAATTTATCTCTTCCCATCGGACTTATTAGACCTGCTAAGTAACAGTGCACAAGTGAGAGAATCTTGGGGGCCTTTTTGTGCGGTGTTTTGCTTATGTATTTCGCCATTTCTTTCCGTGTGCACAAACATCACAATTTGGGAGATCGTCTGAAAGTATTATTTCCATGCCTTCGACTACATCTGGTAACCTTTTTAATATCAGTAGTATTGCAGAGTCCGAGAATTTTATGCCAGGTTTCCAAGTCGTGACAGACAGTTTTTGATGGAACCATACTTTTTAAATAATATAGCCGGCCATTTTATTTCATGTCAAATAGAATTTCATTTGAGAAGATTAATTTTGACGTATTGTGGCCAAACTTTATATTCGGTCCTTGTTTAATGGCGGCCTCTTCGGAAATGTCTTTCTTAAATTTAGGTATGAAAAGAGCATTTTTAAGAATACAAATTTTTCCTTTATTGTGTTTTAGTGTTATTTTAACATCGCCTTTTTTCAAGACCATATCATCTGACGGTACATACACCTGTATGCTAAGAACAATATTAAATATATCTTGGCAAAATCATTCCACGAAGCAACAGCTTTATGACAATCTACCTGCCATATCTAATACCATCAGAGAAAGACGCCATAGAGAAAGTGGACGACATAGATCCACGTACATCCAACAAATAGCACAAGACGCCAATTGTGAACCTGAAGATCTGAGGCAACTGATGGAAGACAGGAAACTCTGGAGAGGAAGAGTCACATTGGTCCGGGCAACGAGCCCGTCATGATGATGATGATGATGATGATCATGATCATCATCATCATTTATCCAACTATCGTCGGTCAGTTCGAAAAAAATGTGGATTAAAGTTCGAATCAAAATTAATAAAATCAGATTCTTTGGCGACAACGTGTGATGTAGCGCTACAGTCTACAAGAAGATTTTTACCGTTTGTATTAACAAATTTACATGCTAATAGAAATGTACGTTCTTCATGAAAGTTCTTAACGTTTTTGATGGATTCCATTTTTAGGTCTTATATCAACATTGAAAACTTTTGTGATTGAGTCGCCCACAATTATAGCAGATAATTTTATTCTTTTTCTTTGGATAATTTTTTCTGTTTTACAGGTGTTTGAACTGAGTCAGGTGTGAAATGGTGCCTGTTGAATGTCGATCAATCATCCGGTTTTTGTATTTGAAAGGAAACTTTTGATGAAATGAAAGAAACTTATGGTGATAATGCTCCATCATATGACCTTGTAAAACGCTGGCCTCATGAATTCAAACATGGATGGAAGTCTGTGGAACCAGCTCCTAGACTTGGTCGCCCCCTTCTGCCTTGTATGAGGAATCTGTCCGTCAAGTTGAGGCTGCGATTTTGGAAGATCGGCGCATTACTATTCGCCAAATAGCCTAAGATGTCAAGATTAGTACAGGGTCTGTGGAAACTATCATTCATGACCATTTGCATATGCATAAGGTGTCTGTCAGATAGATTCCCAGGCTGCTCACACCATTCCAGAAGCGAGAACTGAACTTGAAAAGGACGATGTGATAGTCAGCCAGAAAGCAGCCCCGTGGTACTATGTTCCTCATACGAAAAGTTTTAGGAAAAAAAAACTTTGCTCCTAGAAATTTTGCTTAGTTCTAAGCAAACCGAAAGATAAAGTGAATATATTGAAAATGATGTAGCGAGACGAGAGTTTGTTGCGGATGTTTTACAAAGGATACCATAGACTGAAACTCAGTGAAGCAGCTGCCATGAAAATTAAGATGAAGTAGTGAAATACTAGCAATGTGTTTTTTGATGAAAATGTTGGTATCGACCATTAGATTTCAAAGTCGGTGTTGTACTCTGTCAACTAAGAAAAGCGGCACCTCCATAGATATTGCATCAATAATTTATCTTAGGACGTATTGGACTAATATACAAGTAGTGGATTGCGCCTGGAGTAGATAATTTCTGAAACGGTAAAATGAGACGACCATTTTGCTAGCCATCTTGTCAACGAAGTTTGTTCACTTACGGTTGGCTTCACATATATCTGAATATAAATCTTTGAAACTTATTAAACGGTCCTAACAGTGTTGTAATATTTTAAGCGTAAAATGACTTATCAGCAAAATTGCTAGATATATTTTCAGCGGTAAGACTATGAGAATTTCTATTCCAAACATGGCAGAATAACAGACTAAAACTAAATCATAACACATCGACGTAAATGACATTTCGAAATTCCCCATGACAGACAAACGGGGAATATTATTTCAAACTGAAACGTAACAGACGAACGGAAATCAACTTTCTATCGTAAGATTTACAGTCCGAACGCCATTCATGATTTCTCATATATTTCCATGAACATAGTTTTTATCCGAAGAAACCAGAACTTCTCATCACCGGAACACATAACACCGTTACTGCTTTCCATGGTTGTTGTCACATCCAATATGACAAAATACTTGTCTTATTTAGCTTATTTTTATTTTAGTCCTAACACTCTAGAAACTATGTTTCTGACAAAAGAGGAAGAATTGCTGTTCTCTGGGTCGTAATCTATCTATCTTACACTTATTGTTGGCTGATCGTTTTCTTTGTAGTAATAATTTGAGCTTCTTGTATCAAGTTGTTTTAGGCTTTGTTTGGGGCGATTTCTATAAAAAAAGACGAAACTGTTCTTATCTCGTATTATTTAGGTTTGAATGGCTGACAGAACGAGAGAATGCAACTGCTGTGTATTCCATAAAAGGGTTCGGTTCGAAATTTCGTTTGATTTCCGTGCTCAAACAGAAAGATTCCTGAGTTTGATAAGATAGGAAACCCGAACGTTGCCAAAATGAGAACAGTAGTCCGAAGAATCGAAATAATACAATCAATCAATCATCATCTGAAAAATAATCAGAAACGCATTTTTTTTTTAAATTCTGTTTATAATTTTCTATCTTTTCATAAACTTTTATACCCGAGTGGCTTTTGGTAATTAAAAATTAATTAAAAAAAAAAAAATAGACGCTTAAACACAACTGAAATAAAATATGTTCATTCAATCTTCATGTTTATCGATGCCAATATTATTTCAAAGCGAAGGTTGACGAACTGATCAACTATTTGACCGGACCCCTCATAACGTACATCTGCCGTATCCTTTGACAAATTTCGCACTTGTGAACCTCGGTGCTGCGAAAAAAGCCCACTCCTATTCGAGGGCCTATTCCACCTATTGGCACATTATTAAGCCATATATTTTACCATCTGACCGATACCTTTATCTCCACAGTGACACATTTATTAAGCTATAAAACCTTGCAATAGGAAACATCTGTCTATATTATACCCAGCATTTGGGAGGGGAGCAGCTAGACACTGTACTCGTCTGTTGGTAACCGTTTAACGACGTTGACGAGTTTACGTTACTATGCTAAGAATTACGTCGAAATTCCTTTGAATTTATTAAAGAGTGCGATTCGAATTTTCTTGGAAGCGCTTCTCTTAAACTTGTCACATCCCACACACATACACACTACGTAGGTAATTGAGAACTTACTATTTTTACTACGCAGGGATAATATTAAACTTTGTTTTTATAGTTCAGAAAAAAACAATGGTAGACCTTATAATTAAACAAGTCATGAAATGGAAAACAATTATGGTGAATGAATACAACAATTATGAAAAACACTGTGGTCATTAGAAAAACGGAAAATTGTCGGTTCTGAAGTCGAATTTTCATTTTTGAAAACAATAAGCAACTGCCCTAGAAAGTCTAATCTAGAAACTTTAATCTATCCATCGTATATTCTCTGGCTATCATCTGGCCTTAATTTAAACACATTGCTCTTGCCTTGGGAAATCACCATGTCTTGATAAGCTTTTGAGACTGATGGGCACTCATGATGTGAAAACATACATGAAATCCGTTGCCAAAATATTCGGAAAATTTTTAGGATCATTCAACGGCTCTAGTTGGGATCTCACTGCCGATGCAATCCTCTACCTGCATAAAAGCCACGTATGTCCTTGCATGGAATATAGTTGCCACATCTTGTGAGGAACTGCTAAGATACTCCTCTCCTGCTTCGACAGGGTACAAAACCAATTTCGAAATCTGGTGAGTAACGTCTTTTTCTCCTCTCTGCAGCCTCTTTCTGTCACATAGAAAAGTAAGTCGTTGGGAAACTTTCTATGCTCTATATTATTTTCATAGCAGATGCTCGACTGAGTTTAACTTAATGCCTCCCACGAAGAGTTTTTCACGGCAAACACCCGGCTATCTATCTATGTCTAAATCTAAACAAAAATTCCGTAGATGGAGTTTTTTCCCCTAGAACTGTTCGTCTGTGGAACACGATACAAAGGAGCTACTTCCCAGCTGCCTATGATATCGTCGTTTTCAAGCCCCACGTAAATAGGTTCTTGAAGACCTGTCCCATAATATAAATGATCAAATTTCCATTACGATATCTATTAACCCTTATCCTTGAGTAAGCGCCTGGCCTTGATGTGCTGTGATTAAATATGATGTCATAACAAGTTTGACAGTTAAGAAATCATTGATATTGATTATTTTATAGCGTATTGCAGCGCCTTATTTTATTCAGTAAGTGAAACAAAACGTTGGTGTTAATCGTCAAAATTTTATAAAAATTAAAATAATGTGGCCATGTTACTCACCATGTTGCTGGGAATATATTCGAAATTCTGTAATGATATGGACATTAGTGCAAAAGATTGTCTTGTACATATCAGAATATACAAATAAAGAGCTCGAATGTAAAAGGTGATAAACACCATTTTGAAAATTACGAATATATCGCTACAAAGTGTTTTGTATTTTAACACTACATCAAACCTCCAAATCTTGTTTCTATGAATATTATACCGAGATGATGTCTGTTTGCTTTCAATGAAAATCAGCTAATATTCGAAATTAATAGTTTTATGTATTCGTCATGTTTTAATGTCCCAATTATAACAGATTAGATTTATCGCGTTTAACATTACAAATTCTCAAAATATATAAACAACTATGTATTTATACATAATTTCATGTATCTACATAAAATTTTATGGGTATATTTTCCGTATTTACTTCAACAGTGCTCAATACGCAAGTAGATCTAGTTAGTAAGATTCAAAAATATATATGGCGACTATACTACAAAGCATGTTTCGTATTTCATCCTCGTAAGAATTAGTCATATATTGCACATAACTAATGTTCCCGCATGCTTTTCTGTATGCATGTAGTAGCACATTTGCTGGTTAGCCAATCAGATCCTTTTTATTCACACTCCCAATAGTCGCCGCCATTTGGCGTGAAGTTATAAGTAAAGGTTCATTTGACCGATATATTCTTTTTTAAGACAATAGAGCCATCTTTACTTTGTTTTAGTAGATGTTCTAACTTTAATCAGAATGTGTTCAGATATGTTTGGTTATACTTATCTATTGATTTGTTTAATTCCTAATCATTATTGTTAGTGTTATTATTATCTAGTTATTTACTTATTATTTATGTGCGTTCTTATCTTAACGCAAAATGTACCTTGTGTATGCATTGCTCTTTCCCTTGTACATTTTAATGAATTACATGGTACTTTGAATTTAAGTTGACTAATTTCCCATTCAGACATAGTCTACATTAATCCAAGTCCCTACGCTTACTGGCTTGTTGTGCTATTTTCTTCTGACTAACGGAGAATGTCCACTTTTTTAAGCTCCTAGTACCGGTAACCTAGTGCTCATTTCTTCAGTTTTTTATGTTTGAATATTACTGATTTTTTAAAAAGGAGTCATCACTTATCAAGGCCCGCAGTCCACTGGAGGATATGGGTTAATAAGTGTACAGTAGTCAAAGAGAACATGTCTGAGTCATCGTTAGTAGTGGGTAAATTTGATTACTTAAGGGGATTGCTCATCAAGAATGTGTTTACATTGGACTTGAAGACAACCACATTTTAGTCAGTTGGAAAGATTGAAAACAGAAGACAGTTCCACAACCATGCAGTTTTAAACATGATTTGTTCATGGAATCTACGTTTAGTTTAAGGGGAACATAAATAGTGGGGAAAATCTTTGATAGTGATTTCATCTAGACGAATGTTTTTCGTAAAAATCAGGACAGGAGGGACCATAGATTTGAGCTCAGACGAGCACTTGCCATGAAAATAACGATAAAGCAGAGACAAGCTCGCAACCTCTCTTCTAGGGAAAGAGGTGGCAGGGAAGAATAAAAAGCATCTCCCACTAGGCTACAAAGTATATTTTGAACTCTGTTAAGGCAGGTCTAGCTGCTTCTAGCAGCTTCTTCCCATATGTGGCGACAGTACTCCAACCTTGGACTTTTATATAGGTAGAGAACTGCACTAGCAGTGAGATATCTAATGGAGCGATAATAATACTGTGAGTTTCTGATTTCTGCCTTTCAACCACTACTCTTATGAACCTATCAGAGAGAAATTATTTAAGAATTGAAAAGACATTTTCAGTTATACCGTAGCTGGAGATGTTGTGGAGTAGACCTTTATGCCATACCCTATCAAACGCTTTTGATATGTCTAGGGCAATTGCCCTAGAAAGGAAGCCTCCATCGAGGGATTCGCTAATCAAATGAGATATTACTGTAGATCTAACAGAACAAAATCATATTGCATGTCACTGAGGAGGTTATTTTTCTTGAGGTGGTTGACTACTTCTCTATTTAACACAGATTCTTACTCATGACGCACAGGAGGCTGATTGGTTTGTATTGAGAGGGAGATGATTGATCACCTGAATTTTTAAATACGGAACATGCTGGTGAGGAATTCCAGAGTGTTAAGAAGCAATTCCAGAGTGTTAAGAACCAATTCTTATTAAGACAACGTTTAAACAGCTTGTTTAGTATTAGAGCTAGTTCTGGTTGAAACTTTTTGAGCACTATAATAGAAATGCCGTCAATTCCAATTGCTTTATTCAAATCAAGGTATTTGATTAGTTTGATGTCGTATAGCGTGTTTTCAGACACAGGAGGAAATAGTTGTTTGGCGGCCTTGATCGCATAAGGGTTAGGATTAGCTGCAAAGTTGTTGGTAAAGAGTTTGACTTCGTCTGATGCTGAGGAGATTATCTCAGGTTCATTGATGATGGGTTGAATAGAGCGCACACTTCTATTCAGGGGCATGTTTTTTATTTGCAAAAATTGGTGCAAACCAAGCCGCTGCTCAGCTACTTTGGACTTGACGGACTGGGCATACAACTCTCTCGCGTTCTTTATTACTCTTTTACAGTGATTGCTGGCAGTCATGAAGACGGCTTATCATAGTACAATTATTACGTTGGATGCAATGGAAACAGTGATTTCTGAGCGCAGTGGCAGCAGCACATTCTGGAGAGAACCACGGCTGGCTGAAAGATTTTAGCTAGAACTTTTTGGAGGGTATGAACCTACATTTAACCATTCCGTCAGGTTTAATACTATGGAGGACGCATTGTTTTTAAACATGGAACGACGAGGTAGATCTGATATAAATGTACGAATGCTATCCCAGTCAGTCATAGAATATCGATATTTTATACGCTGGAGAGGTGTATCAAAAGACTTATTACATTTCGTTTTTATCTAAACAGAGACAACCAAGTGGTCGGAAGATCCCAGTGAGGACAGAACGGAAGACTAACATAGCGCAGGAAAGTTGTGATAAAAAAGTCCAGGAGACTTGCATACTTATCCTCACTGTAGGGCACACAGGCGAGTTAGGCTATAAGAGATGGAAAAATCGCGACAGGACCCCCCTCACCATTTCATATTGTTAACATTGAAATAATTAAAAGTACGGTCAGCGTTTTGTGAATATATTGATTTATATTTTGGTATAATAAAGTCATCCATAGATTTAAACATGTTTGGATACATTTAGTAGACCCTATATGAAATTTAATACATTGAAAGGTATTTTATAATTTATTATATATATATATATATATATATATATATATGCATATATATGTATGTATATATATATGCATATGTATGTATATATATGTATAGGTATATGCATATATATACATATGTATGTATATATATATATGTATATATATGCATATATATATGCATATATGTATATATATGCAAATATATGTATATATATGCATATATATATGTATATATATGCATAAATATATGTATATATATGTATATATATGTATATATATTAGCATATATATATGTATATATATGCATATATATATGTATAAATATATGTATATATGTATATATATGTATATATATGCATATATATGTATATATATGCATATATATATGTATATATATATGCATATATATACATATATATGCATATATAGTCATATATATGCATATATATGCATATATATGCATATATATGTATGTATATATATGCATATATATGTATACATATATATGCCTATATATGCATATGTGTGTACATGTACATATATAAATCAAAGTTGTCAATATATTTGTTATTAGTCAGTGGCATCTAAGTTAAATAATTCATCAAAGAACAAAACCCAAAAATTGAAACCAACAGCTTAAATCCTATGTTCCCATTGATCTTAAGGGTCCCATATTTGTTTAGTAAAATAGAAAGTCCGTAACAATAATACAAAAACAAATGTTATGTTCTAACTACTCCTTCTTAGCTTAGCAATTACATACTTTTAAACGCAATTTATCTTCGCTATTTGAAGTATCATTTAATTGTAAGAGAAAGCAATAACCAATTGTATATCTAAAATCGATTTAAAACTGTCTGATAACGTTCACTTAATGTATTTTTACTTCTTTATGTGTGTTTTATTCCTTTCAGTGGGTAAAAAACACTGTAGTTTTGTAAAATCAGTGGCTTTGTGTCGAAAGCATTTGATGTCAGTTTAATAGTTTATGCAAACATTGAATCGAATCTCTAGGCAACTGCGTTCTTTGCGGGAAAGCTACAGCTATTTTGTAGGTTATATTAATCATTATCATAAATTTGATTTTCTTAATAAAAAATGGATGTACAATATTGTTGTTATTAAGTATATATACATATTAATAATAATAATAATGATAATAATAATAATAATAATAATAATAATAATAATAATAATATGTAGAACTAAACAGTAAATATACACAAACACTATATATATATATATATATATATATATATATATATATATATATATATATATATATATATATACTGTATTACTAAAACCAAGACTTCAAAATGAGGAATTGATAGCAACAAAAAGTGTATTTCATTGTAAGTTATAATTGTTTCAAGAGCGATTGGACAATTTCAAGCATTATGGCGTTTGGAAATGTTCACATTACTAGCCTTTCTTCAGACTTCTTGAATAAAAAACACTTTAACAATAGAACATTATTTAAAGAAATTTCTCTTAAAGGCAATTAAGCATGCGAAAAAATTTATCCTGGACGCATCTTTGTCAAGAGCTTATTAAATATTAATGCTCAATTATGAAATATGATAATTTTGTAGCTTACATTTTAAGTCATCTCTTTTTGGCTTAAAATTCATTGGTATATGAAAGTTTACTGAATTATACGAACCTAGTAAAATTCAGTATATTAAAATAAGCAGCCTCTCTCCCACAGAAGAGTCATTGCGAGCCTGTCTTGTTTTTATCGTTATTTCCATGGCAAGTGCTCGTCTGAGCTCCAATCTCTCGTCCCCCATCGCCAATCTTTCACGAGAAACACCCGTCTGGCTGAAACTACTGTCAATAATTTACCCTACTCTTTATATGTGCCTAAATCCAAACGTAGATTCCATGAGCAGGGATTCTTTCTCAGAAGTTCATGACTGTGGAACTCTCTTTCGTTTGCCTGTTTCCCACCTGACTACAACTTGGATGTCTTCAAATCTAACATAAACAAATTCCTGACAAACCGCCCCCTTAAGTAGGACACTCTATCAAATCTCCAATACTAATGATTACTACGATATCATCTCATTAATTACTGTACATGCAATAACCCTTATCTCTGAGTGTCCTCCGGGCCTTGATAAGTGGTGACACCCATGTAAAAAATAAAAATAAATAAAAACAAATAAGTCTATATATATATACATACACACACACACACACACACACACACATATATATATATATATATATATATATATATATATATATATATATGCATACACGCACAGACACACACACACACACACACACACACACACACACACACACACACATATATGACTACTTCATTTAATCACATAAATTGATATAGGAAAGTATAATGTTATGCGTAAACTTTAATTATTTACTTAAACAATGCGCAATACATAGCTTGAGCTCGGTAGTAAGTTATATAATATATATGGCAATTAAGCTACACAGAATATTCCGCGTTTTATCCATGCTAGGATTCGTCAGGCTTATAAGCTGTGTAGATTTATTGCCATATATATTTTATAACTTACGACGACTACTACTACATATATGTATATATATATTTATATAGTAATGATATGTAGTAATCCATAGTGATGTACAGTATTAAATACATATAAAAACGAAAATAGGTGTTATGGCTTCTAAAATTCATTCTAGAATCGTGTGCTAGGCACCGTTGTCGTGTAAATAAAGTACTTGAAAAAAATTCATTTGTAATTTACATTATTGTGGAGGTTTAAGCTTTAGTCCTCAATGCGGATGACACCTCAGGTATAACTGCAAAATAATTTAGACTTCTACCCAGTCATGGCTGACAGAACGAGAGCATGCTATCCCATTGGTAAATAACTCGCTTTTTGCAGATTCCCTAGATCGACGGAAAGATACTCGAGTTCGATAGAATAACTTCCGAATTCGACCAGATAATCCTGAAGAATGTCAGAGGTTAAAATTCTTTTGAAACGTTGTATAAATTACACGGAATATGAGAATATAAGTTCGGAGAATTCGATTAGTAAGGAGAAAATACCTGTCCATATAAGAATGTTTCGATTCTAGATAAACATATCTTATCTAAAGCTGTGCAGTGCATTCGATAATTAGCAAGAATGTACGTTATATAACCACGTGATATTTATAATGAAAAAATGTTCTAATTTCGCTTATGCTAATATTCAATTATTTAATATTCACTGTTTCTTTTTATATGTATATCTGGTGTACAAAATTGCTAATCTCAGAGGCAGAAAAATGTGTCGCAGCTTTAAAACTCTCTCCGCTTGGGACCCAATTAAAACCAAATAAAATATTTATTTACATGACGTCGCATTTAGTATGTATTTGCATCGTTATGTATTAGAATTATCGTTACAAGTTAATTTCACTATAAAACTTATTTTGTTAGATAGAGCAAGGCAACTCCGGAGGTATTGCTAGTCGACGATTGTTATGATCGTAATATTGTAAAAATAGAAGTTTTCATAGCAAAATAAATATTTTACAGAGAAAATTATTTATGTTAACATTTTTAATAAATTAAAGAATAAACAACTATTTAAAATAGATTGACCTCTGAAGTCTGACGACTCTTACGTAGAGGCCATTTTAAAGTGAGAGAGAGAGAGCAGATGCAGTAAAGGATCGGGTGTGTGTGTTTGTGTGTGTGTGTGTGTGTGAGAGAGAGAGAGAGAGAGAGAGAGAGAGAAGAGAGAGCAGATCGAGTCGTGTATTGATGGCTCCACGTAGAGCGGATCAGAATTCATTAGTCAAGGACCAGCGGCAATTTTCCAATGGGGAAACATTGGAACTAAAAGTTGCTGAAAAGACAATTCGTTGATTCGTTGATTCGTTGAGATAAATCTTTTCGAGGATTCGTCAAACAAGATCAAGAACAAACCACATATGTTTCTCCGATTGGCCTGATGTTACAACCCTGGAGAACTGTTATTTGTCCTTTGTGCTACATGTAAAAATGTATATGTTGTCATAATTTTTATACGTTACTAGACGTTACACGTATCAGACACACGTACGTCATATATACACCCCTACATACAGAACACTACTGCAATACAATAATTCGTCGTGTGAACTTGATGCGAACCAACATTTCTTTGTTCTTGGCGGTTACTATGACTTATTTATTTTTTATAAGTTTTTATTGTTTCTATATGGAATGTAGAGAAAATCCTCGTTCAAATTTCCTTCATAGTTACCATTTCCCTCAATAAAGTATGCATTGCTAATCACTGGTTTCACAGCTTCGTCCAAATGTTTTCAGCACGCATCTCACAGTCCCCAAGACATTCAAGGATCACTGAGCTGAGACAATGTGTGAAAGTTTTAATCTGAGGCGAATCATCTTAATATAAGTCATAATTTCTTTTTAAATTCTCTTGTTTTTTCATTGTTCATAAGTACTTTCACAAGCAGCAATAAAACACAGAAACTCTTAAAATGTTTCTGAAATCTCTACTATTATATAAAGTAACTTTGTGTGTGCATTTGCGTGAGTTCCTCATAGGTTCCGAAACGGTTGAACCTCTCTTTCGAAAATTTCACACGAAGCTTATTTATATGTCTGGCAGTGTTCTTAGATATGTCTTGTACAGAAAGTCATCCAAAAAGTATCGAAAAAAAAACGATCTTAAAATAGTCTTTCCCCTCTGATAGATAAAAATAAATAATTTCTACAGGGGAATATTTTACGTTACACCGGCAAGGGAGACAATAACATTTCAGCAAATCATTTTTTTAAGAGATTCATTATAATCTAAAAATGTAGCTTAGTGATAGAACATTCGCCTCCAGATTGAGGGAGACCCCCCCCCCCGTTCAAGCCCGGGTTTACTTCATTGTATTTTAATTTTTTATTAATCATAATGAGTTCAATTTACTATAAAAGAAGAGCTACCATTTAATATCGCACCAAATCATTTCTTCGTTTGCATATTTTTAAACTAAGCATTAATCAGAAGTGACTTTTCTAGGGTATTCATCATGAAGCCCAAATATCAGCTGACGTGATATTGTAAACAAACACAGACGGAATTTGATGAATGACATTATCATTTTTAATTTGTTAATTCTTTTTTTATATTTGCGAATTAGTTTATTGGACAAATTATTCTTCCTGTTATAAAAAAAAATAAATAGAGGATTGATTCTATAATAATACACACGCAAGCTGCATAAGTTAAAATATCATGTTTAAGCGTATTATACGACCGAGCAACGCCGGGCTTCAAGTTAGTTTCTACTAAATTATTAAACTCATCTTGAACACTTTGTAGACTCTACGTAGAGACAAATATTATTCAAGTGTACCGCTTCAATCAGCCCGGTTATCAAACTTAAGTGTGACAGGCAGAGAGACAGACTGACAGCATTATTTCTAACATTCTGAGACAAGTCGAGCCATTGCATTGCAACTATAAAACGTTAAGTAAACGTAAAGGAATCCTAATTCTAAAAACTATAACATGTAAATTCCATTCATTTTTTTTTTACGTTGAAAGAGATTACACATATGGATTTCCAGTTATGCTCAAAAAGTGTAACTGAATTGTATTTTATGGACTGGGAAATAGAGAAGACGGTGGAAATTGCTACACATGATGCAAAAAACAATTAAAGATTGTAAATCGCTCACAATGGCGACTACAGCCTCATAAATGTCGGAATCATACTGATATAATAAACTATTGTTTTTACACTTGCCTAACTCTGCAAATAAATTACTAAAACTGACATCTAATAACCAGTTCGTTTATGAAGATACGAAATTGTACTTAATAAAATAACCATTATAAATACATTAATACAGATACATATTTACACACGTGTATTCGACACTCTATAATAAATACCAATGTGTACTTACAGTACACACACGCGCGCGTGCGTGCACACACACACACACACACACACACACACACATATATATATTGGTGGCCTGGCAAGGCCACAAAGGTGAAAAACGAAGCAGCAAAACTGAAGCTGCCTGCCGGGACACTATATATAAAATTGTAGGCAAATTCGAGCAAATTTTATTTGTTTTAACATATAGGTTCTTTTTTTACTAATTCTTATAAAATTTTAACTAGAGTATAGTATTATAATCTTGAAAACGCCTGCAAATTTCCATGTAGATTCGGCCCATGCAACCAAAGATATGAATATTTATATATTCAATTTGGCTATGAGTATATATATATATATATATATATATATATATATATATATATATATATATATATATATATATATATTACAGGTGTTTGAACTGAGTCAGGTGTGAAATGGAGCCTGTTGAATGTCGAGTAGTGATCCGGTTTTTGTATTTGAAAGGACGCACACAACAGGAGACTTTTGATGAATTGAAAGAAACTTATGGTGATAATGCCCCATCATATGACCTTGTAAAACGCTGGCATCGTGAATTCAAACATGGCCGGAAGTCTGTGAAAACAGCTCCCAGACCTGGTCGCCCCCCCCTTCTGCCATTGACATTGAATTGTTGACAGCACCTATTTTGTAGCGCAAAATCATTCATTTAATAATATCGATCAATAAATATATTTAAGTACTCGGAAGAAATAAATGTGCGTGTCAACGTCCTTAATGAAATAAACTGTAAGATGGTCAACACCTGGACATTTGCAAGATGGACTTTCGTCATTTATTTGTTAGATGCTCTGTAATTACATTGAGCTTCATAAATTAAAGGATTTATATGAATAAAAAAAGTTAAATTATAATTAAAAACATATTTCCACACACACACACACACACCAATACACGCACATACGTACACACACACACACACACACACGCACACACACACATATATATATATATCCAGGTTAATATTTTTTAGAGGGGAAGGAACCAATAAAATTCTATCGAGCTTCCTACAGAAGTGCTCAATACCGAAATAAGGCAAGATATATATTTTTTAATTTGTTTTACACAAGCATTTATTACGGACTTTACTTTTTATAAGCAATATCACCTCAGAGGTCTCTAGTCACTTGTAACTGGCTGACCGAAACATGCTCATAAATGTGCAGCGATATAGAAATGCTTATTTAAAACAAATGAAAAGTGTGTATATATATATATATATATATATATATATATATATATATAATTTTCAGAATGTGAGAGAATATGTAATAATTTCCACAGCCTAACAACGTCGCAGCCCACAAGAGCCATGACAGTCAACGAACCGAAGTTCAAGGCTCAAGCCCTCCTTTGGGCTCAGCCGTTAGACACATCTGAACTCAGAATTCGAAACCCGAGCCTCTTGCATGCGAGGCAAGCAATCTGCCAAATGAGCAATCGCCCCGAACACAAGGAATTCTATTAAGTAACACAGATCAAGCAAACCGCACCGAAATCGACTGTAAAATGGACCTACTTCATCTCGACAAAGGACCCGGTCATCAAACCAACTAATAACCCAAAGCCGATGTAGGACTTTCAACTCGTAAAGATGACACCATCCAGTAATGCTAACCTATCGAGCAATTTTTTTCTCTATAATTAAACTTGACTATAAATTCTAAAAATTAATTCTACTGTATTTTGTAAGTTAATCCTCTCCTAAAAACTAACAGTATACTCTACCCCCCTAGCTGCCACTAACATTCATACATTACACACGCCGTGTAGGAGGGTCCTTAGCTTTCAGTTGTTAACCTTCTCACACTAACCGATTGGCGGTCACTATCACTAATCATCTACACATTTCTACCGCCAAGGCATGCATTATTTTATTCTTACCCAGGTAGATACTTACTAGCTATAGTCTGTACTTAGATTTACAGCTATCTACATTACATAGCAATAGCTTTCTTTAGTTTTGCAATGATATATACAAAAACTGAACCGATACTCTGCAATGCAAAATACAACGTCATGATTTTTAAAGAAATCTGAAGATATCTTCATTAGAGGTGTAAACATACTTAAAGCTTACAACCTCATATTCTCATCTGCTGGAAATCTGCCCATATATCTAAATACTCTATTATACATACTGAACACGCCATAGATTACAATTTTACTTCCAATCTATACCTGTATTGGCGTTACTTGTATCTGATAGCATAGATACAGCGCTTAGCCCTGATGCCATCTAAAATACCCGAAGATTGGGCAACCACATTTCTAACTAAATCTTAATATCAAGCCATTCTGTAATGCGTTATCCTATTCCTAAGCCAACAGTAACAATGTAATAGCAATGCCCCTTAATCACTTTGAGGAGTGTAATTTTTCAGTAGACATATAACATTTACATACTAACCCAGTAACATTAACTACCCACGCGGGGTCGGAGAAATACCTGGATTAGGACCCAGACGCGGGGCAAACCCTTTCGGTGCTGATGGACCCGTAGATCTTTCCAGGTCATCCGTCTAGGAGAAGGAAAACTCTGAAACTAAACCTAAGGGGAGGAAGGCCCCTCTAGTCTTGGATAACATCCTTCCTAGAGCTGGTGACTCAAAGAAATTACTAGTCTGCAAACCTAAACTGCTTAAGGAATAGATAGTCTCTGTCTACCACCTGGCTTCCATTCTCCTTCTTTGCCTATTAGCCAGGCATAGAGGTCGAAGCACAGGGAGTCGACAGAAACACTCAGTGTTCGATCTTGTTTCCTGACTAGGGCAATGAACGCCGTTTTCTCCCTCTCCCGACTCATCCCATCCTCCTCTAAACTGGACACTTGGGAGTGTTTGGATGCCATAATGCCAGTACAAGTAGATTGGGTTGACCATCGTCTGATGGATTGAGGGTACCGGATTGACAGTTTTTGGCTGCTGTTCCCGACTGGTAGTACAGGTACCCTAACTCTTTGATAGCGTTTAGAGCGTCTGCTCCATCAACAGTTGAATAATATCGGGATGTTTGTAGTGCCATATCGCGCATGGAAAGAGACCCTGCACTCATCCCCGATGGGCTTTCCTGAGGCCACAGTCCTAGTAGATGGAAGGTCAGCTGATGGTCTACTTGTGATGTATGCCTGGTATTCTGCATAACCACTTGTTCAGCACCCCTTACCTAAACTAAAACTCTTTAAAAAATGATAGTACAATCAAGAATTGCACTTAAACCAGGAAAAAAACTCAAACAAAATCAAATTGCCTCCTCCCTTGAAGCTTTGATTTACGAACATCCGTGAGCTTAGAACTAATTTTAATGATGTTGAAGCATTTCTCCTAACAAACACCCCGGATATCTTAGCACTAAGTGAGACTAACCTACACTCCTCTATCCATCTAACTACTTTAACATGTCCGGATATCTCCCACTCTGCAGTAAGGACTCTGACATACATATGCACGGCCTTGGAGTCTATATTCGAAACACCCTCGCCTTGACTAGAGAAATGAAACTAGAATCGGACGATCAAGCCTTTATGTGGTTTAGACTTAAAATGCAACATAACATCAGTTACTTTTATTTTTTCTACCGCTCTCCCTCGAACCAGGACTGTACCCTAATAAACAAAGTCTATGACAGCACAGATACAGCACATTCCCTCGGCACAAGCGCACACGTGCATGTATTTGGAGACTTCAATGTCCACCACAACAACTGGCTTGAATTTTCTACTTACATAGACGCATCTGGTAGCACGACACATAGCTTCTCTATAACTCATTCCGTATCACAGATGGTTACGTTTCCAACCCGTTTCCCTGACCAGCCAAAAAAAACATGCATCACTTTTAGATCTGTTTTTAACCACAGTTCGTGATGATTGTGTTACGAACGCCCACAGCCCACTTGGGAATGCTGATCATGCAGTGATAATAGTTGAAATCGCCATACACCCTAGAGCCAAAATGGAAGAGCGAGTGCTCAAAACAACGAGATATTATAAAAAGGCTGACTGGGAAGCCATCACGGATCTCATCAGAGATGCCCTATGGCGAAATACTTTTTTCTCTTCCTGCTGAACAGTGCGCATCTGAGACCACTGAATGGTTCAAAACATCAATTGAAGCACATGTTCCTACGCGGAAATTTTATAGCAAGCCCCACTCTCCCCAATGGTTTACTTCCACATGTGCAGCTGCCATCGCGGAAAGGCAGCACGCCACCGCAGATTTAACCGACATAAATCCAATTCAAACAGACAGAAGTATATAGAAGCCAGAAGTAAAGGTAAGAAAGAAATAGCGACAGCTAAAAGAGAATTTACTGAAACCACCAAAAACGCATCGAAGCACAGAAATTAGGAACCCGTGACTTCTGGAAAATCTACAATAGTGTAGTAAATAATGGGCAATCAACAATTACCCCCACTATCCAACTATCATTGCTCAGCAACCGAGGAGGCTAACATGCTTGCCAGTAGGTTTGCCTCTTACTCCACACTGGACCCTGCTAACCACCCATTCCCGGACTTACCTTTGCGGAAAGACGCCACACTAGACGATCTGAAAATCACCCCTTCTCAGGTGCATGCTATCATAAAAAATCTTGACACTTCAAAAGCATGTGGACCTGATCTCATCCCGGCTGTGCTATTAAAAAAGTGCTCCGCCGAAGTAGCTCTAATCCTCTTCAAACTTTACAACAAATGCCTTAATGAATCTTGCTTTCCTGCCTGCTGGAAAACTGTTCTGTGGTACCAGTTTTCAAGAATTGTGGCAAAAGAACTGACCCAGTAAATTACTACCCCATTAGCCTCCTCCTACTTTTTGCCAAAATATTTGAGTCCATAATTAACCAAGCTCTAGTCCATCACCTTACAGATGCTGAACTTCTGACCGACCAACAATATGGATTTAGGTAAGCCCGTTCCACAGCAGACATTCTAACTCTAATCTCCGAGCGTATATACTATTCATTTGACAAAGCGGGGGGGGGGATAGAGCGGTAGTTCTAGACTTATCTAAGGCGTTTGACAGGTTATGGCATGAAGGTCTTCTCAGGAAAATAAGTTCATACGGTGTCACTGGAAGAATACTTAACATAATTAAATCCTTCTTAGATAAGAGAAAAATACAGGTTGTCTTCGATGGTCATACATCTAAACAATATGATATAAATGCCGGAGTGCCTCAGGGATCTATCCTTGGAACTCTATTATTCATAATATTCATAAATGACCTCTCTGACAAAATTATCTGTAAGATGGGTATATATGTTGATGACACCACGCTCTATAAAATACACGACAGGAAAACAAATTAACACATATCAAAATAAATGGCAGGACCACTAGAGGATGACCTCCGATCTGTAGTGGAATGGGGACAAAAATGGATGGTCATATTCAATGCTGCCAAGACTAAACTTGTTTCCTTCAATAACTACAAGACACCTTTCTTACCACCAATAGCAATGACCAAAGACTCTTTATCTGAAAGCACATCTTTTAAACTCCTCGGCCTAACGTTCACAGGAAACATGAGTTGGAACACTTACATTGAAAGCATTGCCAGAAGTGCTGCGAAAAACGTAGGTTCTCTCTACCATGCTAGAAAGCTACTACCGCCCGAAAGTATTCTATACCTCTATAAGGCCACCATTCGC
>NC_136493.1:110207797-110415297 GCF_053919585.1 Euprymna scolopes | reverse complement strand
TGCGATTGGTGATGTTTCGCTAAAAATTCAATGTCAGGTTTAATATTACTCAAGCAGATACGAATATCTCCACGAGAAATAATGTCAAATCTGTTTTGTTCCTTCTGTAAAATAACAAGATATGATGTTGGGAAACACAAAAGGATTTTCGACATTTGTGACCACAAATTTGGATACAGTGATTTTACAGTGTTTGATTGCCAAAATGCACACAACGTTTCTCTTTTGAACTTGATTTGCAATTCATCATTGCATTTTATCTCGATGATTTCCTCCTGGATATTTTCGTGTGCACTGAGAGGATCACAATCGAATGGGTCAATCATCCATGGCTCAATAGTGAAGTCAAATAAATCGGAAACTCTGATTTCTAGATCATTTTTCATGGCTGACAGATGGTTACAATAAATAACAATGTCATTTTCACATAAGTCGATTTCCGCTAGTTCGGGTATATTATCAAATTGCCTTCGTTTTAAATTAATTTGAAACATATTAAGTTTTTCAACAAAAGCTCTCATCACCCGTTTACAGTCTATCAGGGTTATCATTTTTCCTTGCAGCAGAAGAGAGACTTCATTTAACTTACGGAAGATCCAACTAAGGTAGTGTATATTTTTCTTTTGAGCTTGAATTTCGATAGCTAAGTCTGACTGTCCTTCTGTTTGTTGGAATACAACTATTGCATTAAATAAGTTTACAAATCAGTGTGTCGCCGTCCGACATTAGTTCCGGATATTGAGTTAGTGTTTTGTTTATGTAAATATGAACGAATCTGTAATATAACAGAGCGAATGAAAATTGTAAACACTTGTAAGACAATGTCACTGGAGAATCGGATTTACTAAAATAAATTGAATATTCAAAACTGACAATTCATTTATAAGAGAGCAATTCATAGGTCACGTGACCAAAGTTTCGCACTAATAGTTTAGCTACGCGTTTATAATTTCAAAAAATTTAAAAAATTTAC
The DNA here is from genome assembly GCF_053919585.1 of Euprymna scolopes. Classification (NCBI taxonomy): domain Eukaryota; kingdom Metazoa; phylum Mollusca; class Cephalopoda; order Sepiida; family Sepiolidae; genus Euprymna; species Euprymna scolopes. Next base: position 110,414,324 of record NC_136493.1, on the reverse strand, counting down.
TCGCAAAAATGTCAAAATTTTTCACAGATAAAATTGATTGAAAATCGCCCCCCAAAATTTGATTTTCGCCCACTAGGGGGCGATTCGCCCCCGGTTGAGAACCGCTGGTGTAAATCAAGTAAAATTTACCAAATCTTCTATTTTTATATTTGCTTTAAAACGTTACATTATTTAGTGTTCGTCATACGAACTTTAAAATTTGTCTGACGTCACTTCCGACGAATGGCTTTGTAAACAAAGAAGTGTGACTCTTACCAAAAGAACTTATCACAAATACACAGCTTTGTTTTTGTAATGTTAAATGTTTTGCGTTTGATTTAGAGTCTACAATTGTAGGTTGAAAAAATGAATTTAAAGTTTTAAACTGTTAAAAAAATGAAAATGAAAGAAAGTATTTTTGTTTTAACTGTTTGCTAACGATTCCAACTTGCAATGAAAAATATAAATAAATTCGTAAACGAAAAAAAAAAAGACAAGCAAAAAGGATATAGTTTTGTTTTTATTTGCATATTTTAAACGTGAAAAAAATGTCCACAAAAAAAGAAGCCTTCATGGCTTTGTTTAAATTAAATTATGCATGCGCAGAATTTATCCAACCCGATGAACGGTCTAAACGCCCAAGCAAGCAAGCAAGCTGATCTGAGTTTTATAATTTTATAGATTATATAAAAGTCAATTTGTTTATGTGCGTGTGTATGTGTGTGTGTGCGAGTTCCTTCCTCATATTTTCCTAAACGGCTGAACGTATCTTTTACAAATTTCACACACGTCTGGCAGTATTCCTAGATATGTTTTGTACAGAAACTCATCCGATAAGTATTAAAGATCGAAAAATCCGATCCTAAAAATAGTACTTCTTCCCTAAAGATAAAAAAAAGAATAAATTTACAGAATATTTGATGTTACACCAGCAAGTGAGATAATAAAATCTTAGCAAATAAATTTTTCTTAAAAAAAGAAATAAAATAAAATTATTAACATCTGGACATAAAGCTCATCAATAGAGCATTCGATTACAGATCGAATGATCCCCCTGTTCGAACCCTGATGTACCTCGCAATTTTATTTAAATTTTTCTTGTTAATTTCAATTTAAGATACAAGAAGAGGTACCATTTGAAGGGACGCAAATCATTTCTCCGTTTGCATATTTTAAAACTAAACATTTATCAGAAGTGCCTTTAGCAGGCAATTCATAGGCAAGTCCAAATATCAGCTGACGTGATATTGTAAACAAACACAGACGGAATCTGATGAACGACTGTATCACTATTATTTTTATTTATTTATTTATTTATTTATTCATTTATTTTGCGAATTAGTCCACCGGAAAATTTATTTTTCGTAATATGTAATATTCAATAAAGAATTGATTCTATAATAGTACATACGCAATCTGCATGAATTAAAATATTATGTAAACGTGTATTGTACGACCGGATATATATATATATATATATATATACATATATATATATATATATATATATATATATATATATATATATATACAACAAACAGTTAATAAAACATGATTACACATAAATGGATAGTCTGGTGGAAGATAAATAATCCAGTGACGGCAAAATCTAAATATATAACTTCAAGGAAGTTAATTGAATTTCTATTTGCACAAGTAAAATCCAAGTAAATCCCGTAAATGAAAGATGGTCCAAAATAATCCAAAGGCAGAAATCCATGGAATAATTCACAAAAATATGTACAAGGGAAAAAGGGGGAAAATTCCAATAATATTAATAAAAGAAAAATAAGATATGCTTTTCACACTACTGCCGAGACATAAATATAAATAAGAAAGATCAGGGAAGAAGAAGAGGAAAACATAAATAGTGATAGAATTAAATAGAAAATAGAAAAGCAAATGTCTAAATGACCCAGGACATGTTAAAAGGCGCGAAATATATATATAGGGCAAAATAATATAGGTCAACTGAAATGTACAGGTCATCACTTAAAAAAATGTCAGCAAGAGTTGTTAGAAGACACTAAATGGAAAATAAATAAATAAATTAATAAATAAATAGAAAATAATAAATAAACAATAAATAAATAAAAAATAACAAATAACAAATAAAATATAAAAAAATAAAAAAATAAAAATTATTTAAAGGGAGATGATGGTCGGTATCTGCAAATTCAGGAAAAAGCAAGAAAGGAAGTAAGTGAATGAAATAGTAAAATATAAGTAAATATACATACAAGATATGAAAGTGTGGGTAGATTGATATATTAGATAGATAGGAAAGTTTAAAGAATAAAACAAACATAAATTGGAGATAAATGCAAAGAAGAAATAAAGAATTAAAATAAAGGATTATTAAATTATAAAGTATTAAGAAGTATGTAAAAAAAACGATAAAGTTGAAGAAAAAATTATATATCTATCTAAAAGGTAAAAGTAATAACTATGTAATTTCAAAATTGCTATAATTAAATTTAGACTTATGTTTACAGAAATAGATAAGTTCATTTTTAGAATTTATTATATTGTTACTTTGAGGGGAAGTAATTATAGTTATAGCTTCGGTTGTGCAGAGGCGACATGGCTTAGAGCCTGGAGTATAAGACTTAACTTTTTTATGATAGTCCATTTGATTGAGTAGGGGGTATTGTTAGAGTTAAGTTTTTTAATTAAAGTGGTTAGAGAAGTTCCTTGATTATTATTAGAATTATGGTTGTTAAAAGAAGAAATGTTGCTTGATATTATTTTCTTAATTAATGTTAAAGTAGTTCCGATATATGTATGTACTTTATTAAAAGCTCGAGGTCTGGTATTAATAGTAATTTGCTGATTTGTATTAGTTAAATGGTTTGAATTTTGTTCATAGTGTTCAACAAATGGTGGGACAACATCTTCCATCTACGGGATTTCCTTGGATTTTACTTGTGCAAATGGAAATTCAATTAACTTTCTTGAAGTTATATATTTGGATTTTACCATCACTGGATTATTTATCTTCCACCAGACTATCCATTCATCTGTAATCACCTTTTTCTTCACCATATTCCCTCTGCTTCACTTTTTTTGTTTTCAAGTAAGACCTTTGACTTACTTGTTGTTTCATCAAATACTTTTGCATGCAAAATCCGATCCTATATTTTGCTACTTTCTACCCTCTGATGAGAAGGAAAGTATTTCTTCGAAACTCCGCGGATTAAGGACTATCCACTTATCAAGTGTTTCCTTTCCAGATTAAATATGTTTTTAACTCTTTTTCAAAGTGTTTTTAACATGTTTTATTAACTGTTTGCTCGTATTATAAGCTCTATCTCCTATTTGGTTTTATCGAGCTTTTATATCTGGCTGAGATAACGTTATGAATATTAATTCTTTAATATTTATATTATACTTTAATTTACCATCTTGGATCATTTTGGTAAATTTAATTATAATTTTTATTTTATATATATATATATATATATATATATATATATATATATATATATATATATATATATATATTGCTTGTTTCCTTTCATGTATTTACCTGCAAAATTCATGATATATTTTTGCAAAATTCTTTCCTCTGATGAGAAGATTTGCATTCTTCAAAACTGCATGGAATTTGGTTTTTCTCGTTTATTTGTGCTCCTTGTCGAATAATTAAAATTGTGTATAACTTTGTTACAGGTTTATAAGTTTTGATTTTTTTTAATTTTAATTAATTTTCAAATTTTCAATAACACGATTTTTATTATATATATATATGTATATATATATATATATATATATATATATATATATATATATATATATATATATATATAGCTTGTACAATAATATAAAAGGAACTTTGTGTGTGTGAGAGTTCGTTATCTATAGACTCCAAAATGTCTGCGACGATTACTTTTTAAATTTTAAATGAAAGTACTTGCTGTGTTTAGGAGTGTACTACCGATTATTTTGTATCGCAATGCGTCCTATAAGCATTGAAAATCGAAAATAGGAAAATCCGCGTTTGACCAAAGATAACAATTTTTATACAACCTTACATCACAAGTGCACTTGAGAAATTTTTATCACCGCACAATTCGATAGTCCCTATCTCTTAAATCAACTGCAGATTCATTTATAAGACAAAAACGCGGTCGAAATGAATGCTTCTTTTTAAAGCACAATGAAACCATGCTACTTGACTTTTGCACATTTAAATTTAATTCAAATGATTTTTTAAAAATAATTTCATAAAAGCAACAGTTTGTTCTTTCATGACATCGGGGCGCTTTCGAAATGAATGTTTCTATTTCGAGCACAATAAAACTATGATACAAAATTCAAGCCATTATTAACAGTGTATTTCATAAAATCAACCATAGATTCTGTATAGTGCAATGTAGACCGCACTGTCTTGTGCACTAAGTTACTACAGTATGGCGTGTGAAGCTTCTATCCCCGTACACTGCGGGGCTTCCCTTACTAGAGCAAGCGATCACTCGATTTTGTAAAAAAAAAAAAAAAAAAAAAATGAGGGATTTTACTGGTTTCGATGACAATAGCAGAATAGGAGGGTGGAAAATTTTGGATCTTCATTCAAATTCGTACAACGTCGAGTCTCCCCGATAGTGTATATATATATATATATATATATATATATATATATATATATATATATATATATGTATATATATATATATATATCAACACTGCTGGGGAGCCATGATTTAATTTTGTTTATAAATCCTCGAAACAGTGTTACATGTTAAACAACTGATGATCCCTTAAATTAACATTACGACTATGGTGAATTAAAGAGAGCAAGTTGATGCAGTGATTGCAGGTCATTAAATGCCAACGGACTAAATAGTTTTTAACGAATGATAGAAAATATAAAAATTAAATATTTTTTTTAATATAGCTTCAAGGGTTAAAAAAAAACTTCCGAGATTATACATATATATATATATATATATATATATATATATATATATATATATATATATATATATATATATATGGCTACTTCGCTTAATCACATAAATTAATATACGAAAGTATAATTTTATGCGTAAACTTAAAGTATTTTCTTCAACAGTGGAAGAAAGCTAGGTAGTAATTTTTAAAAATATATATATGGCAATTAAGCTACACAGAATATTCCGCGTTTTATTCTCCTGAAAATTCGTCAGGCTTATACGGAGAGTTATGCTTACCTCGCGTTTTTATATACGTACATTCTATTTAATCTTTAGTTAGCCAATCAGCTTCCTAGTTTCCACCGCGCCCCTCCTAATCAGCCAATGGGCAGACACAGGACAAAGGCAAAGTTGTCCCTAGGTTCATCTCTTCCTTTGTGTGTGCTTATATATATATATATATATATATATATATATATATATATATATATATATATATATATATATATATATATAAATATATTTATATACAGAAAGAGCAAGGGAGAGGGGGAGTGGTGTGTGTACGCATGTCTGCACGTGTGTATCTATACGGCTAAATCAGCTACTATTTATTACCAGGTTGAATTTTTAGACGAAATATATGTAAGACATTGGTATCTGAAGTTGTCTACTTTAGTCTTTGTATTTAGTGCTAAATCCAACCCATTTGGTCCTGATTAACATCAAGAGAAGAGTTAACTTTGAAACAGACACGTGCTTTGATTCCGACTAAAAGTTAACTCAACGTTTGCTATAATCGCAGAGGCTTACACAGTTTATCGTCCCAGAAAATTATATTTTTTAATCCAGAGCCGGCAATCTACACGCCTGCGAAGGCCTGCTTATTTATGACTGTATATTTAACTTGAGAGACAAAGCGTTTGAATTAAACAGCAGGCGAGCTCTTCTATTCCTCTAATCCACCCAACCGAATGTGAGTACTATGACTGCAAAACACAATAAAAATCAAATCCCTATATTTCTCCGTAAACAATAAAAAATAGCATAAAACAAAAAATAAGAGCGGATTTGGATGACCGACCGCTGACAGATATTAGGCGAGGTATATTTCGAAGGGACAATGCTGTCTATATATAAGCAGGGAGACTCGATTTTATTAGGGATTGAATGAGCATGACCAAATGTTCCACCTTCCCGTATTTTTATTTTATCGAAATCAATAAAATCCATCATTTTTTAATCAAAGTGAATGAATTCCTTTTCTAGTTAATGGTGCCTCCGTAGTGTATCGGCAGGAAGCTTCACATGCCTCCCAGCACTTAGTCCACAATATGTTGTTGTCCATATTGCACTGTAGTGAATCTACTGTTGGTTTTATAAAATTATCTTTAAATAATGATCCTACTTTAAATTTAAAACGCAATATCAAGAATTATGGTTCAATTGTGCTCGAAACACTTACATGTATTTTGAACGCGCCCCTATCTTATAAAAGAAGCTACTGTTGATTTTATAAGCCAGGTCTTTCTACTTGTGCTGTGATGAAACCTCTCAAATGCACTTGTTAGGTTGTATAAAAGTGTTACCTTTGGTGTAAACTTTGGACTTCCTTCTGCAATTGGATTTTTTCTATTATCGATTTTCTGTATTCCGATACAAAACTTCTTTTTGCACATAGGAGTCACCACATATCAAGGCCCGGAGGCCACTTGAGGATAAGGGTTAATGAGTTTACAGTAGTCAATGGGATAATATCGAAGTAATCGTTAGAAGTGAAAGTTTGGTAAATTGGATTATTAAAGAGGACGGTTCACCAAGAACTTGTTTACGTTGGACTTGCAGACTACCAAAATGTAGTCAGCTGGAAAGCAGGCGTGCAGTTCTAAGAAAGAAACGTTGTTCATGAAATATACATTTAGGTTTAATCACGGATAATGAGTGGGGGGAAATTATTGATAGTGGTTTCAGATAGATGGGTGTTTATCGTGAAGGTTTGGCGATGGGGGGCAGAGATTGGAGCTCAGAGGAGCACTTGCCATCAAAATAACGATAAAGCCGAGACAGGCTCGCAACGTCTCTTCTGTGAGAAGGGGGTTGCAAGGAAAACGGGAATGATTACCTCCCACTAAGCTACGAATCTATTTTGAATTCTGTCAAGGCAGTATAAGGTTTTCCTAGCAGCTCCTGTCTAGATGTGGCAACAGTACTTCATCCTTGGACGTACATGGCTTTTACCTAGGTCGAGAATTGCATCAGCAGTGAGATATATAATGGAACGGTAAAAGGATCCCATAATTTTTCCAGCGACCTTGCCAACAGATTTGCTGTACGTGTTCCATTTCAGATTAGGAGTAAAGCTCAAGCCCAGAAGCTTTTCAAAACATCGAGATTTCCCAAGACGAGAGCCATTCATTTCAACTAATGCCAGATGGGGATCAGAGAGTTAATGATGTAAAGATAAAAGCTTGGTTTTAGATGCATTAAAAATAACCAGCAACCCCTTTCCCCATTCTATTACGTGCTCAGGATCAGAGGAGAGAGAAACAGAGAACTTTCTCATATACGACCTTTTATGTTTATTAAGAACACTCTTAGACACATAAGGTACCTTTGTCCGAAATTTTAAACACAAACCCAGTCATTTCCTCGTCTATAGGGAACGAACCCACACACAGAAAAAGTTTATTTCACATAATAGTAGCGATACATATATGTATATATCTAAAATTGACTCGTGTACGCAAGTGTTTGTGCATTAGAATAAATTACTTCCATCATACATAATCCTATAAGCTTTGCATTAATCATATTACACTAGCAGACAAAACCAAACACGCATAAGATTAATACTAAAATTCGACAGGGAGCAAAGCTGATCCTTTATCGTACATAAGATTTCCTTTTTCACAGGTTGCTCTTACGTGATTATTCAAAGAAATGTTGGGGCCATGTACAGGAAATGTGTCTCGCTGGGCAAGCGTATGGTATATTTGATGTTTCACGACACCAGACTGTCGAAAGTAAGAAAGAGAAACGAGAGAGAGAGAGAGAGAGAGAGAGAGAGAGAGAGAGAGAGAGAGAGAGAGAGAGAGAGCGATAGAGCGAGCAGTGGGTACAGAGGAATCAATTTGTTTGTACGACATATTTCCGGTGTAAGTTACAAAAAAAGAAATAATGAAATAAAACGAGAACAAAAAAAAAAAAAAACAACAAAAAAAAACCAACAAAAAACAAAAAAAACAAACAAAGTCTTTGTTTGTGGTTGGCTCGATCAAAGAGTCTGAACATTTTGGGTGGTGTGTGTAGATTTCGCCGGCAAAACACTTTGATTCAGGTGACTTTAAAGTTAAGAGGGAAGTTAATCGTTTTTTTAATGCTAAAAACATTATAATATATATATATATACGAGCAAAAGTACTGGTCGTTGACTGGGTTCAAAAACAGCCTACAGAAAATCGACTCTGATTTATGAAAGTATGATAGGTTATATGAGAAGGAAGGGTTGTAAAGAGATAGCTTCGAATTTGGGAGTATCAAAACCAAAGCAAAATATGATGGAAGTAAAAATAAAATAGATAAACCCCATAATTTATTATACCATACCTGTTCACACTGAAACACTTATCACAATATTCTGTGGATCTATATTAAAAAAAACCTTGTTAAACTTTGTGACATATTTCCATTCTATGGAAGCCAGGCTTGAACGAACACCCCATAATTTTATTATACCATATTTCTTCAAACTGAAATATAATTATCAAAGTATACTTACACATATATATATGAAAAGTCTTTATTAAAGTGTGTGCCTATTTCCATTGTATGGAGGTCAGGCGCGAACGCAGACCCCACAATTTTATTATACCATCCCTATTTAAGTTAAAACATACTTATCAAAGTATTAGTATGTACATCTATCTCAAAAACACTTGTAAACGTTTTTTTTTTAATTTTTAAATTTTTTATTTCCATACTTTGTGGACCAGGCGCGAACACAGACTCCTCAATTTTAATGAATTATCATTATGCCAGATCAAACATACCCATTCCTGTGTCTCGATACATCTTCTGTCATTATATGTGATCAGTTTTTTAAAATAGTCAACCATATAGGAGCCTTTTCGTGACCCCCCCCCACACACACACATTCAGCTTTATATTATAAAATAATAAAAATAATATATATATATATACATATACCTATACACATTCTAGGTGCCTTCAATAATTTAAAGACTTTTTTGTATGGGTACTTTTACTGATTGTACATACATGAAACTCTAGTCCGCTTCGAAGTAATCTCCTCCGACTGCAATGCACTTGTTGTACCGTTCCAACAACTTCTGGAAGGCTCAATGGAAGTCCTCTTATGTGAAAATGTCAATGACCTTCGTTACAACCTCTTTTATCTCATAACGAGAGCTTAGGGAATAACCAAAAGTCACAAGGAGCAAGGTTTGGACTATAGGGAGTGCGAGGAACTGTCTTGATACCCATCGTGGCCATATAGTCTGTGACAAAGATGAAGTTGTTGACTGATTCATTCGCACACTGACATCAAACTATGCACTTATTGTCTCTAAATACACACAACGGTCCTTATCCATGAAATTCTTTATTTGGCCAATCAACTCTGATCTTCTGATTTCCTTACTCTTCCGATCCCTCTCGTCATCTCTCACCCCCTTGTCTTCCTTGAATCTCTTATTCCACTAAAAACTGATACTAGATTCAGGCAAGATGGTCGAATAGTATTCTGAATCATTTCATATATTTCTGTGTCATTTTTCCAAGTTAAAACAAAATGTTATTGCATATCGCTCTACGAAAGTGTCCTGCTGTCCAGATTGCATTTTTGGAATTCATTAGCTGTGACAACCACACTTTATTATGAGAAAGGTCCATACAAAATTTCAGCCAGATCGGACCAGTGGTTTCTGAAAAGACAATTACAATAAATATTATATAGGGATGACTAATCTTCATTAATCCATATTAATGTCTAATTCTGTATTAAACAGAGAGCATATTACTAAGTTTGCTACACGTCATCATTGCAAGCGTTCATAAGAATCATTCAAATCGGACCAGTAACTTTCATAGAAAAAGAGGAATGGACATAAAGACAGACTAAGTGAAATATCACTATATATATTTATATGCATATATTATTATATATTATGTATATATGATATATCTAATAAGTCGTAGACGACGAAACACGTGTCAGTGAATAATTATATTTAAAAAAAAAACAATATGTATGCCGCTCCCCATATGGGGGTATCAAATTGGTTAAAGGGAGAATTATTCCCAACTCGGATTTATGTAAAAATGCACTTTCGTAAATAATTAAATTCATTCAAAACGTATCACAAAAAAAAAACAAAAAACAAAAATATCTCTCCCTACGTCCCTCTCCCTCTCCCCCTCTCTATTATCGCTCTCTTTCTTTCTCTCTCTCTCTCTCTCTCTCTCTCTCTATATATATATATATATATATATATATATATATATAAAGGCGCACTTGTATTCCAGTATAAGTAAAGTTTTTCGCTAAACGGAACACTCAATTTCCAGGTCTTTAGTGTCCATTACAAGGAGGCATATCAAGATACATATTGTATAATTTACATATGTATAATATTGGTAAAACTTATTTCTATTCTGATTCAAATTCCGTCCTCAATCCATTACATAATATACTGATTCTAGAAAATGACTACGATTTAAGGCTTCAGATTAAGTTGCTTTCAGAAGCAACGGAAATTAATGGAACCTTGAAGAAATGGAGTTTAATCATCAAGGATCGAATTCAATGCAAATCTATAATTCTGGATTTTTCAAATTGTAAGCTGTGTTGTTATTATACCTCCTATAGCACTTTAAAATATGTTGAAATTTAAGGATTATTCACTAATCGACCGCAAATGCTTATTTTAAAACAAAATCGCAAGTAACTAATGTTTTACTAGTAGTTTCCACGAAACATAGACCACATTTCTCACCTTTTAAACTAACAACTTTTGTAAAATTCCTTATGATCGGTTCATTAGTTTATGCGTTAATCCTTTGCATACTCACATACAGATATAGAGTCACTTAACATTAAATAACTACAAATGTGAAGACAATGTATCCTTAAATAATTTTATTTGATCTGAACAGTCAGTAAAGATGAACAGAATGTTTTCTTATTTAGTAGCCAGTGTAAGTATTTTATTTCAAAATGGTTGACAGGAAGTAGAAATAGGGTTATTGTAAAATTCTATAAACTTGTGTACGAATGATAGAAGTTAATAACAGTAGTAATTGTAACCAATAAGTTATCTCTCCTGTGCTGAGTCTTCTTTGTTTCATGAATATTTCACCTCTACGATGGGCGTGAAATAAGAAATGCCCCTGACCCACTTCCCATAGTAGTAGAGCAACGAAACTTGCACAGTTATTAGTATTTCTCTACATAGGAACCACCCAGAGTTATGCATCGTTTTATGCAGTTCTGGAGACAGTTTTTGTAGAGCACCCTCGGTTGGTCCCCCAACCACGATGTTACTTCACAAATCAAGGCTGCATCATCTGGGAAACGCTTTCATTTAAAAAACAACTTCATGGCTGAGAAGAGGTGACAGTCAGAGGGTGCAAGGTCAGGAGAATGGGGAGGATTTCATAACTACACGCCCGTGCTTCTTATCTGGCGACATGCGAGTTGTGGACCGGAGCGTTGTCCTGCAGGAGGAGAGTAACTTTGCTGATCTTGCCCGGCCTCTTGACTTTGATAGCTTCCCTTAATTTCCTCAAAAGTTAAGCATAATAGGCTCCTGTTATTGTAATACCCTTTGCCAGGAAATCTGTCATCACTACTCCGTCCTGGTCCCAGAAGACTGTGAGGATGACATTGCCAGCGGAGGGCTGCACCCTTGCCTTCTTTGGAGGTGTTGAGTCCAAGTGCTTCCACTGCATTGACTGGGCTTTGGGTTCTGGATCTTTGTGATGGACTCAGGTTTCATCCTGTGTAAACAGTCTTTTGAAAAACTTTGACTCATCTTCTTGGCACATCTCCAAATTCATCCTCTATCACTCGACGTGTTCTCGCTTCTGAAATGGAGTGAGCAACCGGGGAGTCCATCTGGCAGACACCTCATGCATATGCAAATGGTCATGAATGATAGTTTCCACAAACGCTGTGCTTGACGGACAGATGCCTTATCAATGGCAGAAGGGGGCGACCAGGTCTGGGAGCTGTTTTCACAGACTTCCGGCTATGTTTGAATTCACGATGCCAGCGTTTTAAAAGGTCATATGATGGAGCATTATCACCATAAGTTTCTTTCATTTCATCAAAAGTCTCCTGTGGCGTGCGTCCTTTCAAATACAAAACTCGGGTCACTGTTCGACAGTCAACAGGCTCCATTTCACACCTGACTCAGTTCAAACACCTGTAAAACAGAAACCACAATTAATTCAGAGCTGTAATTTGCCCCATAACCCGTAGAGATATAACTTATTGCACATGCAAAATTTCAGCTAGATCAGGCAATTGGAAATTGGTCAGGGGCATTACTTAGTGCACGCCCCTCTTATTTATCTTTTAAGTCCATTTGTTTTTGTTTCACTGTATATTTAATTTGAAAAATTTATACTAATGTTCGGACGATTAATCGAAATCGGAATCGAAATAATCGGAAGATTTGAGAGTATCGTAATAGGAAAAATTGATGCCTATTTTCCGATGCCAAAACGATTCTTTTAAACGCCCTTTTTTTATTTGATTTTGTTTAAACCAAAATCTTCCATTGCTGGTAATAATGATAAAATAATAAATATTTATTGATTTTCAATTACCAGTAAAACTTAAATCGATAGATCATCCTCCATAAGTGTCTTTTGAAGTTTAGTAAAATATCTGTATATTTAACATGTGTTTTCATGAAAATCGAGGGAAATAACAATTCTATAGTTAAATATTAAGAGATTTATAAAGAATCCGAAGCGAAAGCGATAATTGTATTGGAATCGGGAATTTTGCATGGAATCGGTTATTGTATCGGAATCGGGAAAAATATTGGTGTATCCCATCACTAATTTATACTTTTTCTTTTCTTGGATATTGGTTTGTTTTATTGGAAAAGAATTACCCATAATTTGGTGATTTTTGCAAAAGAAAAGGCAATATCAATAAATAACGAAGCCTACATTTCTAAAATTGAAAGGTACTTCTACTTAAATCCATTCATATGTCTTGTTAGTTTGAAGATGCCTTTTTGTATAGTTTGGATCCTTTTACAATAACGTTTGGTATATTATCTTTGTCTATAATTTAATCTTGTTAGTAAGGCTTGTAAAGAAAGAAAAAGGACAATAGAAAATAACAAAGGATGGTATTAAGAAAAACGAATATGGCGCTGTCAAAACCCCCCATAAATATACGTGTTTTTACAAATCGGCTAACCAACAAATATAACAGAGTTTAAATAGAATTAACAGCTGCTTAACAGTAAAACAATATCATTAATGTGGGAAATTAAGCGACACAATGAGAACAGACCCTCAATGTCGCTAAACAATATTACGACCTTTAGGTTTATGTTTTAATAAATTAGCATAGTTCTTCAGAACTAAGGACGGGAGGGGAGAGGGAGATGTTGAAAACTAATAGATAAATGGAGAGAGACGTACAAGAGAATAAATGGATGGAAATAGATAGCGAAATGGTTCGTGTGGAAGAAAGGAAGGCAAGTAGAACGACACTTTATATGCGATGCATAGATATTCGAATATTTCATTAAACTTTCTTACGTTTCAAATCAATAACGTAATATTCATCTCCCCAATTGACCAGTTAAATATGTTATAGTATACCTTTGTTATATTCTCTTAGTCTTATGGAATTTCAGGACAAGAATACATCTAGTCTGGTGGATTATCCTACTTAGTGTTGTTATTATAGACAACATCACTTGAAGGAGATGCAGCATTCCTCGTATATATATATATATATATATATATATATATATGTGTGTGTGTGTGTGTGTGTGTGTGTGTGTGTGTCTCATGAGGTTAAATAGATATACAAATGATATGCAATCTATCCCGAGTTACGCTGGCATGTTGAAAATTGTGATTTTGTTGATAAGGTCGGTTAGTGCAAGAAGAGTTTAAGGGGTTAGTTGTAGACGTATGTCAAACTCTGCAGCTGAGGTCGACGATAGCACCTGGAATATGTCATTCGGACATGCGTGAATACGAAACAATGCAGAAAGAAAGAGAAAGAGAAAGAGAAAGAGAAAGAGAAAGAGAGAATGAAGGAAAGAGGGGAGATATCTTTGCTCTCGCATGCAATTTCGTCTGGTTTCCGATTTCGGACGGAGAAGTCCCGTCGAAATTGGCGCAAAGATGCGTCGAAGAAAGAAACACAGAAAATACTTAACAAAGGCCGAAAAGAAACAATGGCCACCGCCAAATAAGAAGTAAGAATAAAACTAAGCGTTAATAAAAACAGACTCTGACTTGTTACTTTATGCATGCGGTTCCCTTTGCAGTTATGAACAACGAAGCCAAGAGGCCGAAAAAAGGTTTGTGAAGCTTTCGTTATGCACACATGTACTAACTAGACGAAAAGCATTATGAACACAGCCATATATAGACACTAGGCGTATCACGATTACATACATAGACAAAGAGACACACATAATAAGATATACACGAAACAGACAAGATTCTTCACCCGAAATCTTAAACGAACACTGTATTTGAAAGTGTAAGTACAATAATTTGATTATCTAATTTGGAATTGTGTTGATTTCCATATATGATAATGTTGTGTCTGTATCAATAACAACCCGAACACAGAAAGTAAAAGTAAAACAAATATATTAAGACGAAAAGATAATACATATTTACAAACGTGCAGTTGTACTGCAGTTGGAAGATTGTCCGGCAGAGGGCGTGTTAAAGTCTTTCATGGAGCAACCAGCAAATGCGTCTTGCCTATCCGGCGTTCGAACACAGCTCCCCGGTCTTGCTGACTTGATACCTTTATCTATATCTTGTTCACCCACGTATGCTAATTAGTGGGCGTCCCTGTAGATATCATCGTAAAAGTAAAACACACACAGAAAACATGGATAGAAAAATGAAATGACTGAGCCTAGCTTAGGGATAATTATACTACTACTATTATACTATCCGACTTTCCACTATAAAAAACAGTGAAAACAATGCCCATTCCAAAGATACGTATTATAAAATAGGGTATGTGTATTTGATTTCTTCTATTTAAGACTTGTATATGTAAACTTTAGTCTCATAGTTTTAAACAATAAAAAAATGCGTTTTATTTTATTAGCCTTAAGACGAGATAATTACATGATGTGGTCCGCGAGTATATTCTAAGGGTATGTTCTTCAATGAACCCACGACAGTAGTTGCAACTGAATATAAATACACCCGATCAACACGACAAGAAGCAGGATCCCACCTCTTCATTGTAGAGATACCCAAACTTTGAAAGCTTGTTATTCACATCGATTGTTCCTTTCACTGCTAGGTTTTGAGATTTATTTCTTATTCACAGATTAGTTGTGTTAACTTGCAGAATTTTACATGTAAAAGAAACAGACATCTCGTTGGCCGACTCCCTGCTTTGGATCACAGTTTTTTCATTAGAAGTCTTTTACACTGGTAGATAATTTTCTAGCTATCCAGTAAGATTCAACAAAGGATTTCTGGTAGAGTTAAAGGAAGAGGTTAGCTCAGCAGAGCATTTCTTTATTTATATAGCAGGAAGTAGATCAAGTAGATATACCTCGGAGGTATATAGTTTTTATATCTCCGACATAAGGATAGGTGATGGTCAGATCAAACGTCTCCTGTCTGTAGTAGGAAAATGTTTGAAGGAGTTTGTAGGATCTAAGTTGGCGTTCAAAGCGAACAACCTTGTAACCGACATCGTGTTGGGGGAGAATTGTACATTATTCGTAACGTTGTTATAAATATTCCATAAATAGTGAGTTCCTAATTTGAACAACTCAACGTATATTCTGATAATTTTGATAGTCTTTCTCTTGGACGTAGCTATTTTACTCTTACAGTTATTTATAGATACCACAAATGTTGATATTTTTGTATCAGTTTTATTGCGGCAGAATATGCGGAATGTCAGCTCCCTATGTGTTGTATTCGAAAAAAATTTGGATGTCAAGATCATTGGATATTCTAATAACAAGCAGACAATCTCATGCAATTTATTCACGGCAGAAACCTTATATTATTTATAGAATGATATTCAGTGTCAAGCGGAGCCGCCATCTTATTCTCGGTTCCTCTCTGGAACTCTTTAGTCTTTTAAAGGATCTATAAAGGCGGATAAGTCTTACGTTCTTTATTAAAGTTATTCCCCTTTTATCGCTATAACCTTATGTCTAACAGCATATGAAAACGTTAAAGTGAACCATCTTATGGCGGAGAGCTTGCTATAGTGTCTCGGTGTGGAAACATGAGCTCTAATATTTGATCTGCCCTATTTAGTTGCTTCATTTGTGTACTGTTTAGTAAGAAAATTAGATATTGTTATCCATGGAACGTCATTGATTTATTCTCAATGAAAATTATTAAAAAAATGGTGGGTGGGATCCTTCTACCGCGCCAGTAGATATCTCACTGCTGAATCAATTCTCTATCTATATAAAAAGCCAAGTATGTCCAATGATGGAGTACTGTTGCCATATTTTGTTAGAAGCAGCTTATCTTGCTTTGACAGAGTACAAAATAGACTTCGTAGCTTAGTGGACAATGCCTTTTCTCTTCCCTGAAACCTCTTTCCCACAGAAGGGACGTTGTGAGACTGTCTTATCGTTATTTCCATGGCAAGTGCTTGTCTGAGCTACAATCTCTGGTCCCCCCTCGCCAATCTTTCACGAAAAACACCTGTCTAGCTGCAACCACTGTTAATAATTTTCTCCACTCTTTAACTGTGCCTAAATCGAAACGTAGATTCCATGAACAAAGCTTGTTTTTTAGAACTGCACACCTGTGGAACTGTCTTCCATTTGACTGTTTCCCCACTGACTACAACTTGGTTGTCTTCAAGTCCAACATAAAGCAATTCTTGATGAACCACCCCCTTAAGTAATCTAATTTACCAAATTTCCATTGCTAACGATAACTACGATATTATCCCATTGATTACTGCACATTCAATAAACATTATCTTCAAGTGGTCTCTGGGCCTTGATAATTGATGACACCTATGTAAAAAGAAAGTATCTCGCCACTTTCAGAAACAGGCTGTTTAGAATTATCTCTCGAGAAGATATATGTGCTGTTACTTTGTCTGCATCGCTAGTGAAATGTATACAGATTTCTGTGAACGCGAGCATGGAAGAAACAGATTGGTTGTTTTTTAGTGAGCATCATGTTGGGACGTACTTTTTTATTATTATTTTGTGTCTTTAAAGAATAAAATGAATCGAACAAAGTGGATGCTCATTTGATGTCATTGTACAAATAGATTATTAGTTAAGGATTCATGTTGTGGTCTTGGAAAAGCAAACCAGAGAAAAGTGCAGGATTCCCTTCCATATACTGCATGCCACTACACTTATTTCAATATTTTACTGTTGTGGATAGAAAAGTTATCAAAGCTGCATCAACAACCTGTCATACAAGATCAGACCAAACTAGACGTGTAGAAAATGAATGTCAAATACGCGTCTCCATGATTTCTACAGACACACCGTGTAGAATCACACGCAGATATTCTATACCTCACTCCCTGACAAGAAAGTAACGGTCCGGATTCGTCTCCAAGATCGACAGTATCAGCAAGATACACTTCAAAATTGATTTCTGACCACAGTTCCCGAGGATTGTGTGATAAATGCCCATTGCCGAACAGGGAATGCCGATCATGTTGTAGTAATGATAGACATTTAAATTCTTGACACACACAGACACACAGACATACAGACATATATATATATATATATATATATATATATATATATATATATATATATATATATATATGGCTATTACGTGCATTTAAAAGACTAGTTCTTAAAAGCTGAGCACTGCCTAGGAAATAAAAGGCGGCCGGCTAGTCTTGTTTGTCAAATCTCGATTTACAGTCGCTCGATCACTTTAGATCATTTTAGTAACTTTATGACCGTATTTGACTTTATAAATATGAAATTTTTTCTTGATTTTCGTCGTGGTTGAGGGTAGTCTAGGAGTAATGTTCCTTCGATCAGAAGCAATCGTTACTTCCTGCACTGATGATTGCGAATGCATGTAACACTAGTGCATTTAGGTGGTCACCACTTATCAAGACCCGAAGACCACTCAAGGGTAAGTGTTAATAAATGTAAGGTGATAGTGTAGTAGTTGTCATGGCGTAAATTGGGGACGATTTGAATATTTAAGGAGATTACTTAACAAGAACTTGTTTACAGTGGACTTGAAGACTACCGTATTGTACTCAACTGGGAAGCACGCAAGCGCAACAGTTTCACAAGCGAGTGGTTCTCTCTCTCTCTCTTCTCGCGCTCTCTCACCTTCTCTCTCTCTCTCTCTCTCTCTCTATATATATATATATATATATATATATATATATTAGTGTTAGGACGATTAATCGGAATAAAAGCGGGAATCAGTAAAATCGGAAAATTCGGGAGTATCGGTATCGGTATCGGAATCGGAAAAAATTAATGCCTATTTCCCGATTCCATAACTGTCCTTTAAATTATCTTTTTTCATTTGATTTTGTTTTGTTTTGCTGGTAATAATGATAAAATAATAAATATTTATTCATTTCCAATTACCAGTGAAGCTAAAATCGATAGATCACTCACCACAAGTGGATTTTGACGTTTAGTAAAATATCTGCGTATTTAACATGTGTTTTTACGAAAATCGCAATAAAATATTCTTATAGTTAAATAATTAGAGATTTATAAAGAATCGGAATCGGAATCGGTAGTTGGATCGGAATCGGGAATTTAGTGCGGAATCGGTAATTGTACCGGAATCTGAAAAAAAATATTGGAATCGTCCCATCACGTATATATATATATATACACTTGTGCCCGATATTATTCATACCCCTCGGATCTTTGAGATTTCTATAAGAATATTGCTCAACCCAGAAGGTAGACAATATTAAAGGGATTTCAAACAATAAATCAAGCATAAGCATTTAATTTAAACTCAACAAATAAATAAATTATGCAAGTTTGAAACATTATACAAAGAAAAACAATAATGGCACTAGTTCAAAATTATTCATACCTCTCTTACTAATAGTCAATAGCATGCCCTTTATTCTTAATAACTGCCTGTAACGGTTTTGGATATTTATCAACAAGGTTTTTACAAGCATCAACACTGATTTTTGACCATTCTTCAATGCAGTAGTTCTCCAAATCCCTCAAATTTCTAGGTTTCCGCTTTTTAACCTCAGTTTTCAATATGTGCCAGAGGTTTTCGATAGGGTTCAGGTTGGGACTCTGGCTAGGCGATTCCAAAACATTAATTTGATTATCCTCAAACCATTTCTTGACTATTTTGGCAGTATGTTTTGGATCATTATCCTGTTGAAGGACACAGTTTGGTCCTAAATGGAGCTTATCCGCATCCTGTCTAATGTTTTTCTGGAGTATCTCCAAATATTGCTCCTTCTTCATGGTTCCATCTATCTTGACCAAACTACCTGGACCACTAGCTGAAAAGGAGCCCCAAAACATTAGGTTACCACCACCATGTTTCACCGTGGGTATGGTGTTCTTAGGGTTGTAAGCTTCTCTTTTCTTCCTCCAAACGTAAAAAGCATCCATATGGCCAAACAATTCAATTTTTGTTTCGTCAGTCCACAAAATACTTGAGAAAACGGACTCTGGAGAATTCACATGGGTCCTAGCAAACTTTAGACGTGCTGCAAGGTGTTTTCCGGTGTGCAATGGACTCCTTCTTGGTCTTCTTCCTTTCAGACCATTTTCATGCAGAGTCCTTTGCAATGTTTGCCTTGATATTTTTATGCCAGAAGACTCCAGATTTTCTAAAATGTCCTTAGTAGTGGTGGTTGGATTTGCATTAACACTTCTTACAATATTCCTGGTGGCTCTAGCAGACAGTTTCCTTTTCCTTCTTCTACCAATCAAGTTGTTTGTTGTGTGGTGGCTCTGGAATTTTTTGATGATGTACTGTTGCTGTAGGGACCTCAAATTTCTTGGAAATTGACTTGTAACCTAAACCATCCTTATGTGAATTCACAATTTTAGTCCTAAGATCATTACTAAGCTCTTTTTTCTTCCCCATTCTAATAATTTTTATTCTTTTATTGGTTTTCAGTTGATATCATTTTAATTTCTGAAAAATGCAAAAAACGAAATGAAATTAATCAAAGGTTGTATAAAAGCATTCAAAATAAGAATCAAACAGGAAACAAACAGTCAGAAACTCGATTAATACTGAAAAAATAAGGGGGTATGATTATTTTTGAACATTGCAGATTTTATAAATAGTTGTATATTTCTTTTATTACAAGTATCCCGAGATTTTAAAATGACGAAAATGATCAGAAGAGGTTTATTAAGAATATGTATCAATATGGACGTAAACAATAAATTCTTACAAAGTTACACCTAATAAACTCAATTTTCAAGGGGGGGTATGAATAATATCGGGCACAAGTGTATATATATATATATATATATATATATATATATATATATATATATATATATAATTTGTTTTTTCTTTTGCAATACGTTTTGAATGAATTCAATTATTTTCGAAAGTGAATTTTTACCTAAATGCGAGTTGGGAATAATTTAACTAATTTGGTACCCCCATATGGGAAGCAGCATATATATTTATTTTATCTTTTAAATATAATTATCTACTAACACGTGTTTAGTCGTCTACGGCTCTGAGTGGCTGAATGTAGAAAGATTCGAAATCGGGACCCCATGGTAAGTAGCCTAAACTCTTAACGTTAAATATAGATAGTGAAGGAGTCTCCTTGTAAGACGTAGTGGGGGGGCACGAAAAAGAAAATGTACAAATATCTACAACTATTGATTCGTTATATATATATATATATATATATATAGTTGTAGATATTTGTACATTTTCTTTTTCGTCCCCAGCTCACCACGTCTTACAAGGGAACTTCTTCGCTATCTATATTTTCTTTCGTTTTTCTGTACTTCTCTGTTTCTCTTTTTGTTTTTCGAAACGCCCCTTACCACTCTCTCATCTTTTTCTAACTGTGCTAATTTATTAAAACATAAAACCTGGTAAAGTGAACTTAATGTCACAGTATTGTTTAACGACAAACATTATCCCGAGGCAGTTCATATTGTATCGTTTAGTTTTACACGTTAACAATAGTGTGCTACTGTAATAGATTTGTTAAATTCGTTAAAACTTTGTTAGATTTGTTGATTTGCTGATTGTTATGGAAACGTACATTTCTGACATTTTACAGACTTGCATATGACTAAGTTTTCAGTTAAATTCTCTTGCAGGGCGATAGTAATAGAGAAATTAACAGTCAAACTGTACCATACATCTAAAATAGTTTTTTTTTTACTTTTGAATATATACTAGATAATTCTGACTGGTTGGGTCAGTATTCGCAATACATGAAATATAATCGTTTATTATTTCTTAGAAACAATTAAAATAACTTATGAAAACCTGTGTCGGTTCCCAAATATTTCTAAAAACATATCCAAATATTTAAGGAACCGTTTTGAATTTTTCCAAAATGTTTTATAAATCTATGAAAATTTCAAAATATTTTCATAAATATTTCCAAATATATAAAATAGCTTATGTTTACACAAAGGTTAAAAGTATGATGTTATAATAGTTAGTATTTGTTATAATAGTTAGTATTTGTTATAATAGTATTTATTATAATAGTATTTGTGTGCTTCCTCACGAAAGCAAAATGTGACACGACGTTGTTTTTAATATGGGGAAAAACAAGACCCCCCCCCAAAAAAAAAGGCAACAGGGCCCTCTGTTAGGGACCAAAAAAAAATAATTGTTTCCGTATAGATGGTTTCCTCTCCATTGACTGAGACGCATTTCCTTAAGGGTAGCATCTTGGCCTGACGGCCAAGAACAGAAAAAGGCAAGCCTTTTTGCCCTTCTCCCTCGACAACTTATAATGTTATAATAGTTAATGATTCGTTTGCGATATAATAATTGGCTTTTACTACTTTTGTGGTATAATAATTTTACTACGTTTGTGATATAATTGACTTTTACTACTTTTTTGGTATAATAATTTTAATACTTTTGTGGTATAATGATTGATTTTTACTACTTTTGTGGTATAATAATTGATTTTTACTACTTTTGTGGCATAATAATTTTACTACTTTTGTGGTATAATAATTGATTTTTACTACTTTTGTGGCATAATAATTTTACTACTTTTGTGTTATAATAATTGACTTTTACTACTTTTGTGGCATAATAATTTTACTACTTTTGTGGTATAATAATTTTACTACTTTTGTGGTATAATAATTTTACTACTTTTGTGGTATAATAATTTTACTACTTTTGTGGTATAATAATTGACTTATACTACGTTTGTCGTATAATAATAATTGACTTTTACTACTTTTGTGGTATAATAATTTTACTACGTTTGTGGTATAATAATTGATTTTTACTATTTTTGTGGTATAATAATTTTACTACTTTTGTTGTACAATAATTTTACTACATTTTTTGTATAATAATTTTACTACGTTTGTGGTATAATAATTTTACTACTTTTGTGGTATAATAATTGACTTTTACTACGTTTGTGGTATAATAATTGATTTTTACTACTTTTGTGGTATAATAATTTTACTACGTTTGTGCTATAATAATTTTACTACATTTTTTGTATAATAATTTTACTACTTTTGTTGTATAATACTTTTACTATATTTTTTGTATAATACTTTTACAAGTTTGTGGTATAATATTTTTACTACATTTTTTGTATAATAATTTTACAACTTTTGTGGTATAATACTTTTACTACATTTTTTGTATAATACTTTTACTACGTTTGTGGTAAATTTTACTACACTTTTTGTATAATAATTTTACTACCCAAACCCTATTACAAACGTAAAATAAAAGATATTTGAAACTTCGGGATTGGTTAGGGTAAAAACGAACAGTTTGATTTGTATCGTTTACATTGTTCGATAAAGTTCATTACTGTGATTTGCACTTGGCCGAACACGGGTATTTTTCTGCGATCGTCATTTATGAGATGCTTGTTTTTTTTTTAAATTTAATTAAATCTAGAAAAGCGATAATTTTTTCAAAATAATTTCACCTATTTAAACAGAAAAAATGCATTTGGAAATGGAAAAAATCACCTATTTAAACAGACAAAAATATTTGGAAATGTAAAAAAATCACCTATTTAAACAGACAAAAATATTTGGAAATGTAAAAAAAAATCAAATAAATAAAAAGAATTTTCCTGACCCCAGAAACCATTCGCTTGATCATTTAACGTAAAATACAAAATATTTCAAATTGTTTTGTTTTTAGTTTTTTTTTTTTGCTGAAAGATTTCAGGCTGTCCACATGTAATAAGATATTTCATTTTTTATTATCACTGATAAGTTCACATGTAATCATATTAATGATTAATAAAAATAGGTAAAATGTAAAAAAAAATCACCTATTTAAACAGACAAAAATATATGGAAATGTAAAAAAAATCACCTATTTAAACAGACAAAAATATTTCGAAATGTAAAAAAAATCACCTATTTAAACAGACCAAAATATTTGGAAATGTAAAAAAAATCACCTATTTAAACAGACAAAAATATTTGGAAATGTAAAAAAAAAAAGAAAAAGAATTTTCCTGACCCAAGAAACCATTCGCTTGATCATTTAACGTAAAATACAAAATATTTCAAATTGTTTTGTTTTTATTTTTTTTTTTTTTGCTGAAAGATTTCAGGCTGTCCACATGTAATAAGATATTTCATTTTTTTATTATCACTGACAAGTTCACATGTAATCATATTAATGATTAATAAAAATAGGTATTCTATTTTGCAAAAGCGATAATGATTAATAAATTTATGCCAGGAAAATGGAATAACGAAAATAGGTCTCTAATGTTTTACGCTCAGTCGAAAAATAGAGTTATGTCTGATTTCATAATTTCCTAATACAATACCCAAAGTAGAAGAAAATAGAAAAAATGACAAAAATTCCTACCCTTATTTCTATTTAAATCAAATTTAATTTATACATGTTTAAATAAGGGCTTATTAAATTATTCTATATACAAAGCGACACCCCAACATAAAAATATTTAAATTACATACTAATTGCATCTAATCTATATATATTTAAAAGTGACCTTGTCTGTGTGTGTGCGTAACGGTCACAAGGAAACTACTCTGTAAATTTTTGACCAACAGACTTTAAAGTTGTGACATAAAGAAAATGTTTTTTTTGTGACATAAGAAAAACATTTCTATGAAAGTATATTAAAATGGAATATAGAATATACATAGATTTCTATGAGTCGTTCTGTTTATAATTGCTTACGTTTGAAAAAGAAACTTACAGCCATTGAATTATAGGTGGTTTACCATACTTATAGGTAAATGTGTACCGAACAGATACCATAATACTTAAAGTAAAATTCAAATTTGGATATATCTTTTTTAAATGAAATTGTTAGTTGAAAGTACAGAATAGTTAAAAACAATCTCCCTATGTAAAGAATGGCTTTTAAAAAAGAAAATGAAAATAAAATGTAACTTTTAACATTTATTTTAAACAAACATTCATGACCTATTGGGTTGAATATTTAATTAATATGTTAATAATAAGGTCAATAAAACTAATTCATACAATGCGGAAATGAACGATGTAAAAAAAAAGCAGAACGTATTAACAATTGTTTATTTCGATGATTAAACGCGAAAAAACATTTGGGACATTGGAAACGTACACCGTAAAACAATACGTTTTATTGTCGCTTGATTATTTATTTGTAACGTAAAAAAATATATTTTTGGGGTTATTTATTTATGTTGGCAGTGTAGAAGAAAATGTATGAATGTTTTTAAGAAATATGCGTGCGTGTTTGTGTTGCAGATCTAAGCACCGTGTGTGCGTGTACATGTCTCAGTGTGTGACGACGTGGCTAAACATATATAGATATATTCATATTTATACATACATACATACACATACATATATACATACACACGTACATATATATATATATACATATAAATATATCCTCCATATATATATAAATATATATATGTATATGTATGTATATATATATATATATATATATATATATATAAATATATATATATATATATATACATATATATATTATCATGGGGTCTTAATTTCGAATCTCGCTGGATTCAGCCACTCTGATGAGTCGTAGACGACGAAACACGTGTCAGTGGATAATTATATTTAAAAAATTATATATATATATATATATATATGTATATATATATATATATATATATATATGGGAGTATATTTATATGTTTTTAAAGTATAAAAGGAAATGGACGCCATTTTGTTTTCTTTATTTCTACTTTGTTATTTTTAAAATTGAAAGAATTTCAGTTTGTTATATTTAAAAAAAAAAAATTATCTCCCATCTTTAAAAGAGGCATAAAACATTCTGAAATTTATGGATCATGCTGAGATAACCACCCACAATGTAACACGGCCGTTGCAATGGACCGTTAAGAGAAATCTTTCTAGACTGTAGCAGCATTTAAGAAAATCGCTTTGCAATGGATAAAAACTGGTATATAGTCAACAAAAAGTGCTCAATATCCTGCAAATGTCTTCTTTTTTTGTACCCCTTAATATCTGGTTTACCCCCTTTCATGATCTAATTGGGAGAGACAGAACTACCGCAGGCACTGGCGTGTTTTTATCCGTTTTTAAAGTAGGATTTTCGAGTTAAATCAAATTGTTACGGTTCCTTTGTCTTTGAAATTTTTACATAACAGTACAGTTAACAAATTCCCATCCATAAGGCTGATGGAAAAACCTGTCGTAGAATTTACAAGAAATTGTTATTGACATTACCCAAGATGGAATTGACACATGGTAATGAAAAGTGTTCAATATCCTTAGTATAGCAGGTGTGTCCAAACGGACTTCGTTTTTTCCATTTATTATTTGTGGACCCGGCATCGCCGGATCTCCCTGCTAGTATATATATATATATATATATATATATATATATATATATATATATATATATATATTAAAATTTGGAACTGAATTAAGTGAATAAAAAATAGGACAAATATATTTATCTCGTACATTGAGCTTATTTATCTGTTATTGAGATTGTCTTTTAAATATTGTATAATAATATTTTTATGGACGTAATTTTACAGTATTATACAAGCTGTAATCTGAAAGTATTTAAAAATTCCAGTAAATTTTCAAAATTCCAGTTAATATATATGTATGTATGTATACGTTATTTGTTTCTGTGATTCGTTTTGAATGAATTAAATTTTTTACGAAAGTGCATTTTTACCTGAATGCGAGTTGGGAATAATTTTCCCTGTAACCAATTTGTTACCCCCCCCCCCACCAAATGCCGAGCGGCATATATAATATTCTTAAAATATGATTATCCACTAACACGCGTTTTGTCATCTACGACTCATCAGAGTGGCTAAATCTAGCGAGATTCGAAATCGGGACTCCATGCTAAGAAGTCTAACCTCTTACCACTTGTCCAACTCGCTGACTGATCGGATATATCGCGATTTATGTTATTTGTTTTTGTTTTTGCGATACGTTTTGAATGAATTCAATTATGCTGGTATCAAATTGATTGAAGGGAAAATTATTCCCAACTCGCACTGAAGTAAAAGTGCACTTTCGTAAATAATTGAATCCACTGAAAAAAACGTATCGCAAAAACAAATAACAGCTACGTAAATTCTGATATATCCGAACAGTCAGAGAGTTGGACGAGTAGCAAAAGGTTAGGCTTCTTACCATGGGATCCCGATTTCAGATCTCACTGAATCCAGACACTCAGATGAGTCGTAGACGACGGATCACCTTTCAGTTGATGATTATAATTTAAAAACAATATATATATATATATATATATATATATATATATATATATATATGATTTTTCAGAATGTGAGAGATTATATAATTAATTTTTTTCAACCAAAGTTGCAGCCCACAAGGGCCATGTCAGCCAACGAACCGGAAGTCCAAGCTTCGAGTTTTCCCCTCGTTTTGGCTTATCAGGTTGACATATCTGAACCCAGAATTTGAAATACGAGCCTCTTGCATGCAAAGCAAACAATCTGCCAACTTAGCAAACACCCCGCGCGCGCACACACACACACCCTCACACACACACGCACACACACACACACACACACACACACACACACACACACACACACACACACACACACACATATATAGATATATATAATTATAAAACTCAAATGACCTTGAAACTAGTGTTGTAACCCCATACCCGCTTTACACTTTCGGTTGCGCATGCGCACATTAACATAAACCCATAACATGCACAATTTGACCTGCGCACTGAAATATAACGTTATTATTTAGAAATTATTATTTAACATGGGAAGAGTGAGGGTGTTTTGCAAGTATTCTGTATTACAACTATACTGTCGCAATTTTCTTAAAAATATATCTACTTTAAATCGTTGACAAGCATAAGAGAATTTTACAACGGCGATTTACTCACCGCCTTCTTTTTAAAAAAATTATTCTCCATTTTTTAATACACCTTTCTTAAAAAATATTCATACATTTTCTTCTACACTACTATCATAAATAAATAACCCCGAAAATATGTTTTTTTAAATTTGCGTTAAAAATAAATAATCAACACGACAATAAAACGTATTGTTTTACTGTATACGTTTTCAGCGCCCCAGTTGTTTTCTTTTTTTCGCGTTAAAATTATTCAAATAAGCAATTGTTAATACTTTCTGTTGTTTTTTTACATCGTTCATTTCTGTATTGTCTAATTTGTTTTATTGACTTTATTAATTACATATAAATTAAATATTTGACTTAATGCGTCATGAATATTTGTTTCAAATAAATGAAAAAATGTTACATTTAATTTTCATTTCCTATTTAAAAGCCCTTCCTAATAGATAGGGGGCGTTTTTAACTATTCTGTACTTTTAACTTTCAATTCCATTTAAAAAAAGATATATCAAAATGTTAATTTCACTTTAAGTATTATGGTATCTGTTCAGTGCACATTTACCTATAAGTATGGCAAATCACTTACGATTTAATGGCTGTACGTTCCTTTTTTTACAAAAATAAACAATTATCAATAGAATGACTCATAGAAATCTATCTATATTCTTTTTTTCATTTTAATATACTTTCATAGAAATGTTTCTTTTATGTCACAAAAAACTATTTTCTTTACATCACAAGTTTCACGCTCATACATTGATTCCATAACTAATATAACATACTGACCCAACGGGTCACGGGTAGTCTAGTATATTTATAAATATATATATATATATATATATATACTAGCAAAAGTACCCGTCGTTGATTGGGCTCGACAACAGCCTACAGAAAATTGACTCTTATTTATGAAAGTATGATACGTTATGAAAAAGAACGATTGTAAAAAGATAGCTTCGAATTTGGGGGTATCAAAACTAAAGCAAAATATGATGAAAGTAAAAATAAAATAGATAAACCCCATAATTTATTATACCATACCTGTTCACACTGAAACATTTATCACAATATTCTGTGGATCTATATTAAAAAACCTTGTTAAATTATGTGACATATTTCCATTCTATAGAGGTCAGGCGCAAACGAACACCCCCATAATTTTATTATACCATATTACTTAAAACTGAAACATAATTATCAAAGTATACTTACGCAGATAGATATGAAAAGTCTTTATTAAAGTTTGTGCCTATTTCCATTCTATGGAGGCCAGGCGCGAACGCAGACCCCACAATTTTATTATACCATCCCTATTTGAGTTAAAACATACTTATCAAATTATTCTTATGTACATCTATATCAAAAACACATGTAAACGTTTTTTTTTAATTTTAAATTTTTTATTTCCATACTTTGTGAACTAGGCGTGAACGTAGACCCCACAATTTTAATGAACCACTGTTCTGTCGGATCAAACATACCCATTCCTGTGCCTCGATACATCTATCATTATATGTAATCAGTATTTTTTTAAATAGTCAACCATATAGGAGCCTATTCGTGACCACACACACACGCACACACACACACGCACACACACACGCACACACACACATTCAGCTTTATATTATAGGTTTATTAACTTTGTGTTTCTCCCTAGTGAAATCACTTCCGTTCTTTACCGTCACGCGCCAAGCTATAAGCTGTTCACATAGTTTCCTTTTCTTTTAATTTAATCTACACATACATATGCTTAACATCGCCATGTAATTTGAATGTCAGCGTGACGCGCATTCTCTCATTTGATACCTTACATTTTATTTTAGATTTTATTTATACTTCTTTTTCATCATCTTTCTGCTTTTCTTCTTCTTCTTCTTCTTCTTCTTCTTCTTCTTCTTCGTCTTCTTCTTCTTCTTCTTCTTACCCGTCTTCCTCTTTTTTGTTCCCTTTTCTTAATGATCTGGTTGGCTGAGGGAGTCAATCTGTGGCACATCTGGAGCCACAACATAGTCACGTGGCCGAAGAGCAGACAATTAAGATGGAAATTAACAGCGCTTTTATGGTGCGACTGAATGGATTAGTTGGCGGGGGAGGTGGTTCTTGTTTGGGTATCTGTGAATAAAGAATGAAGGGGTTTCCGCTTCAAGAGAACCAAGCCTGTATGTTTTAAATTTTAACCCAGCGTTTTATTTTTGGCACTTATCCAGCTTACGACCTCATTGTCGGTAACCTCGCATCGGCATCTTCTGGCTGAATGCGTAACCTGCCGGAAGATACTGAATAAAATCTGTTCGACGTGTCGTCCTGTCTTTTGCATATTAAGAATGACTTTCTATTTAGCTAGTCTTAATATTGAATACGTTGACATGTCACGTTAAAAGTCATTTTCATTTAAAAAAAATTACTTATGTTATGAATTTCACGCAGTCATTACTACATGTTATATTCTGGTAGTTGATTGGCTAATCGCTTTAACATCTCCCAACAAGTTACGTAACCTACTGTGATGTTGTCTAAGATTAAGTATTAAACTGGATAGGTACATATTCTTTTCTTTTTTGTGTGTGTGGGTTTCTACTAAGGTCTATTCGCCGATGGTTATCTCACATTTAATTAAAAAAAATCATTTTTGTCCGTGACATTTGAATTTCAAATAACATTCCAGGAGTCTGTCATTGTCATTCTTTACATAACATTTACGCCAACCTGTCACGGATGATCTTCGACGGTCTGTCACGCTTTAGTTTTGAAATAGCTTTTCAGTTGCGTTTTCTCACCTTATTTAGACACTCATCCGTCCATCTGTCACGCTGAAGTTTATCATTAGAATTTTCACTGCTAACCGCTCAGAGTGAATGACACTGCCTTAAACACTGAGCAACAATTTTTTACGTTTTGAATATTGTCGAGATACGTTTTGAATATTGTCGAGATTCGTACAATTGATTTACGAGATTCGTACAATTGATTTAGAATAATTTTGCACTGTTTCTCTCTATCAGGTCAGGCATTTGTGTTAAGTTGATTTGAAAAACATCAGATCATGTGACAAAATCGATTACATCCAAGGGTGTGAGTTTCGTAATATAAGCGTTGATTTAATTTGAATAAAATAAATAAAACCTATCAGATACGCTTGAAAGTCAAATTACAACGCAATATTACGAAAATAAAAATATTTTACTCGTTTGAATTTTATAATTTAAATATATTTCGTAGTCAAAATCCATTCTCAGTATTTTGTAGATCTTTTTACTTTATTTTTTCCTTTTCTTTCTTGACATGTTGTAAAGTTGGAGTAAAAAGTCAGTTAGTAAAACTCCTCGCGTTGTCTTTCGGCGGTTGAATTTTGAAATGACGAAACGGTGCGTTGGCTACGCGAGATTAATGTCAAGGGTGTGTGTTCCGTTATAGAAGCGTTGATTTAATTAAAATAATATAAAATACGCAACAAATGCGCTTGAAAGCCAAATAATAACGCAATACTACATCATCAGATCATCAGTTCATGTCAGTAATCACTAGCTACGATTACTTTCCCGCTACGAATTCTACTGACGCTTGCTTTTACAATCTTTACATATTAAACATTGTTACCCTTATTGTAGTTGTGGTGTAAAAGATCTGCAGACACGTGTGCAACCGCAGCAGCAATAACATCTCATATGCAAATGAGCAAGCCGGTACACGCGGTGACGTCATAGCTGAGGAAGTGAAGGGAAACCAAATCAGAGAAAAAAGAACCACGTGGCCAACTTGAAAGCACGATTTTTGATACAAGATGAAATCTGAATTTTGACAAAGAAAAGAAAAAAGAAATGGTCGGACGACTATGTGTCGTGCGATTAGTTGCAGACATAGCATCGAAATAAAAAGAGAAAGATTAAAAAGGCCGCGGGGCGAAACAACAAAACACATGCCGACGGGGGAGAAAAAATGTGTGTTTGACACGGCAGAGTTTTGTTAACTACATGTGGAACTAAGAGACTTTTAAAACAAGATGGTTTGAAAGTACCTTTAATAAATGCCTTTTTTTTCAACGAGAAAAAAAGCAGAGGCCAATATTTTTGTCGTTTGTTCCTTTGCGACTGAATGCAACGTGTCGCCTGAGAATAAAAATATAACGACAACGTTACAGTTGGATTAAAGTACAATCAGCGAGACAAATATACAATATCAGCTCATTTGATATACAGATTAGCGTGTTCGCTAATTAGCCTGAAGGCCGTGCTTCAATACGCGGTCGATTTCCACCAAAAATTAAGTACCTCTTTACTAAACACTCATCACTATAAGGTAAGAATCAAGAGTAAGTGGAGAAATCTGGCTGTAGTAGCCAATGGAAATGGGGCGTTTCGAATTGCCTTTTACTAAGGTAGATTAATTTATATTTGTATATTAATTAAATCCTTCTTAGATAAGAGTAAAATCCACGTTGTCCTCGACGGTCGTACATCGAAACAACATGATATAAATGCGGGAGTTCCCCAGGGGGTCTATCCTTTGACCTCTAATGTTCCTGATATTCATAAATGACCTCCCCGACAAAATTGCCTCTGAGATGGGTATATATGCTGATGACACCACACTCTATAACAGGCACGACAGGAAAAGAACTGAACACATATCTAAAGAAATGGCAACAACACTAGAGGATGACCTCCGATCTGTAGTGGAATGGGGACAAAAATGGATGGTCACGTTCAATGCCGCCAAGACTAAACTAGTTTCATTCAATAATTACAAGAAACCTTCTCTACCACCAATAGCAATGGCCAACGACTCTTTATCTGAGAGTACATCTTTCAAAATCCTTGGCCTAACGTTCGCAGGAAACATGAGTTGGAACAATTATATTGAAGGCATCGCCAGGGCCGCCGCAAGGAAGGTGGGCTCTCTCTACCGTGCTAGAAAACTACTAACACCCAAAAGAATCTTGTACCTCTATAAGGCCACCATTCGCCCATGTATGGAGTATTCCTGTCACATTTGGGCTGGTGCATCTGCTACTAGTCTCTCGCTCCTTGACAAGGTTCAAAAGAAAGTCGCAAATCTGATAGGCCCTGAACTGGCATTTAAGCTTCAGCCTCTGTCCCATCGACGAAACGTTGCATCCCTCTGCCTGTTCTACAAGTATTTTAATGGTGAATGCTCCGACAAACTGCAAGCACTTGTGCCCCCCACGACGTGAACACCCTCGACAAAACCGACAGGCTGCTAAATCCCACCCGCACACTGTAGAGATCCCTAGATGTAAAAGATCTTTCTACTCCAGTAGTTTCTTCCCCAGAACCGCTAGACTTTGGAATTCAATTCCAGGTCCCTGCTTCCCCAACTGTACTGACATGCAGCAGTTCAAGTGCAACGTGAACCGGCATCTTGCTGCCCAAATCCCTACGTAGTACCCCAGTAGTTGTTCCCTCTGATAGTAGCCCCCTACACCAAAGTGGCAATGTGCCTTGTTTGTGGTGAAAATGTAAAAAAAAAAAAAATAATAATATAACGGTTACAACAATATTTTCAATAGCGTTACATTTTTCTTCCACTGGTAATATGACGGGTTTTGTCTCGTATTTTAATTCCGTATGGTAAACTAAGTAGCCATATTGATATTACCGCTGAAAACAGGATAGGATAAACTATATAATATAGCCAACCTGGATGTTAACAAAAATAATATTTTAATTGTGAAAAGTATTTTTACAGTCAGGGTATTTGGTTTTAGATGCATTCTTTGGAACGCTGAATTACCATTTGTTTTATATATATGTCTGTGAAGAGAAGCGCAATGCATTTTGCTACAGTTCGTCAATACTAAACATTGATTAGACACTTAGTGCTTATAATTAGAAACCTGTATATTTACTAGTAGGGAAACCATACGCTGCCCGGAATTGAATGCGGATCAGAAAATGTTGCACACTTGTAATACATTCATTTTTTATATTGTGTGTGCAAAACCAAGACTTAAAGACAAGGTGTTGATGGCAAGAAAAAGTGTATATCATTTTACGTTTCAATTGTTTCAATGTCCAGTTCGACAATTTCAAGCATTATATCGTTTGAAATTTTTCAAAAAAAAAAACAGCATTTCTTCAGACTTTATGAATAAACACACTTTTGGCAATGTAGCATTTTTTTAATAGAAAGAAAAAGAAAAAGAAGTGGGGGAATCCCTAACGGGAAAAGCATGCGAGAAACACTTACCTTGGTTGTGGTTAGGAAAAGCCCATTTAAATATTAATGTATCGCCTAATTTTCGTATCCTTATTTAAGAACAGAGTTATTGGAAGTTTCTACGGAGAGCCTTAAGCCATTAAAGTTTTTTTTATATATATATATCCCATTTGTTGGGTTCCTAAATTCCTTTATTTCCCAATGATTGATTTTTTGTAAAAATAATTAAAAAAAATGTTTCTGTATTTATATTATGGCAGTAACAACCTTGTAAAGACGTTACGGTTAGTTTTAGTTTCGTATTAGTGGCAAGTAATTGTTTTGCTCAACATACACATCCAAACACCCGAGCAACACCGGGCTGAAATGCTAGTATATATATATATATATATATATATATATATATATAAAAGTGAACGTGTGTGTGTGTGTGTGTACATTTCCCTACGCAATAACTCTAACTCTGTCAATTGTTAGTCTACAGACTCGAAATATGATACACAGGGTACTGAGATTTGAGAAAATCTTTGTAATTCGTTTTCGGCCAGAAATTAGACTGTTACGGGGTAAAAATTTCAACGATTTGACCTTTGAGAACTCTACCAAACTCCTCTACCTATTTTGGGTTCAACACTAGAAATTTTAGATATAGGTTCTTGGACATGGATCTAACTTAATAACTTGTTTTGAGCACAAAACAATAAATGTTAAAGGGGTCATAACATGGGTCAAAGTTAAAAAAAATTGACCGCATTTTTTTTTTGCTCAAGATACACCTCCAAACACCCGGGCAACGCCTGCCGAAATGCTAGTATATATATATATAGTAAAGATTTAGAAGGCTGTCACAATGCGAGGAATGAAATATAGTCGGAGTTGGTGAAAAAAGACGAAAACAAGTGGCGATTTACAAATCAATAAGTACATATACATATGTTTATATATACATATATTTATTCAGTTGTATTAGGTAAAATGTCTTACTTGTTATGTCTGCGACAATATCCATTATTAATTTTGGAAAAAAAGCATGCTTTGAATCGATCGGTTACGTTCAAGGGAATTTGTCTACTTTTACCAACAACGACTATATTTCATTCCTCGCATTGTGACAGCCTTCTAAATCTTTACTACATGCCTATCCCACAGATTGCTTAAAGCAAACTACACATCAATCCTATATATATATATATATATATATATATATATATATATACGCACACACACACACATATATATACACGCACGCACACACACACACACACACATATATATATATATAATAAGAGCAAATAGTTAAAAAATCATGTTAAAAAACACTTTGAAAAAGAGTTAAAAACATATTTAATTTGAAAAAGAAACACTAAATAAGTGGATAATCCTTAATCCGCGAAATTTCGAAGAGACACTTTCCTTCTTATCAGAGGGTAGGATTTCTTGCAAAAGTATTTGATGAAACTACAAGTAAGTCAAAGATCTTATTTGATAACAAAAAGTGAAGCAGAGGGAATAGGATGAAGAAAAATGTGATTTCACCTGAATGGATAGTCTGGTGAAAGGTAAAATATCTAATGATGTTAAAATCCAAAAGTGCAAATCCAGGAAGTTTGTTAAATTTCCATTCGCAAGGGAATCGCGTAATTGGAAGATGGTCCAAATTGATCCAATAGGCCGAAATCCGTGGAATAATTCACAAATAGGCACAAGGGGAAGGAGAAAGAATTCCAATAATATTATTAAAGAAAATATGTTACATATAGGAGTTTCATTGAGAGAGTCTTAGGAAGAGATGCTGTATCTTAGTGAGTGTTCTTGTCTTATTATAGTGTTTGTCTTGAGAGAGAGATGCTTAGAAAGAGTCTTATCACAGAGAGAGAGAGAGAGAGAGAGAGAGAGAGAGAGAGAGAGAGAGAGAGAGAGATTGTTCATGTTAGGAGAGATTCTTATATATTAAATGTTCATTCTTTCCTTAGATGTGTAGAAGAAGAAACTCTTGGAGTGAAGGGATAGTGTTCAGACAGTTCGGACATGATGATGTTGAGACGTGTATGTAAAGACATATAACACAAATATATAATACAATTGGACTTTACCTTTTTGTAAGAATCATAAGACACAAGACGAGCTTTACAAAAAACACTTGATGGTTTATTTCGTCACGACCGGCCGTTCCATCACCAAGAATTCAAAGTCTCACATTTTTCCTTGAAGTGACGTCTCGCTTCCTAGACCTGACTCCCTCTGAGTTTTTTCACTGACTGATTAACTCTAAAGTTTTTTCTCTATTCCTAGAACTTTCTATTTTCCGTGACGTCATACACATGTTAAAACATGTGCCTTCTTTCACGTGTCCTGGACATACGTGTCCAAAACTTTTCCTATTTCTACAAAAGGAATTTTAACCTATATTCAATATGTTAAAAACATTATCTTATAAGCTGCATTCTTTCAATTTAAAATTTCATAACAAATTTGAGAGGTCACATTCTTTCCTTGAAATATTTATCTATATTCTAAACAAATGTTTGTTTTACATTTTTAAATTCTCACACGTAATCTATTTCTACACCTAGATTACGAGGTTCGAATTCCGCCTATGCTATTTCATTTTCATTTTAAACTAAATTCTCCATTTTTATACTTACATGAAAAGGGGACA
This sequence comes from Euprymna scolopes, assembly GCF_053919585.1. Lineage (NCBI taxonomy): Eukaryota > Metazoa > Mollusca > Cephalopoda > Sepiida > Sepiolidae > Euprymna > Euprymna scolopes. The sequence continues at coordinate 110,377,832 of NC_136493.1, read as the reverse complement.
GCCCTTATCATGTAACAAATATGCGTTAGACTTGGCTGCCGAGACAAGGTGTAATTAAGAAAAATGAATGAAGAAGATGGAGAAAATAAAAAAAATTGAATGTTGATTGAATTGAATATAAAATATAAAATTTTTATTTTATTTTATATATATATATATATATATATATATATATATATATAAATGTGAACGTGTCTGTGTGTGTCTGTGTGTGTGTGTCAGTCTGTGTGTGTACATTTCCCTACGCAATAACTCTGTCAATTTTTAGTCTACAGATTCGAAATTTGATATACAGGGTACTGAGATTTGGAAAAATCGATATGATCGGTTTTCGGCAAGAAATTTGGCTGTTAAGGGGTCAAAGTTCCACGATTTGACCTTTGAGAAGTCTACCAAACTCCTCCGACAATGTTGGGCTATGGACATGAAATTTTAGATATAGGTTCTTTGACATGTATCTAACTTAATACCTTTATGTGAGCCCAAAACAATAAATTTGAGGGGTCATACTAGGGGTGAAAGTTTTAAAAAATTGACTTGTGCGGTCTCTTCAAAATTACTCAGACAATTTCTGGTCTAAATATTAAAAATTTTACATAAAGGGTATTCAGGGATAGGGCAAGCTTTTTCATTAGTTTGGGTCGAAAATTTTTAATTACCAATATATAAATGTATGTATGTATGTCTGTTTGACTGTCTGCCTTAAACTTTCAATACAAGCAACGGATTTTATTAAGATCAGAATCGTTTTAAACTTCTACCTTTCTTACGACAACTATCGAAAAATTGGCTAAAACCATTAATATCTTCCCCTTCAACTAGGCACTTTTCTACAGGGGGGTCACATTTTTCGTCGATATTTTTGAAAGTTATCCTCTCCTTTAGATTGTCTGCTTCCGGTTTGGCGGTGGTCGTAACAGCATAATCGTTAGATTTTACCCCGTTCTTTTCGTCCTTTGCGGTACGGGTTCGAGCCTGCCTTCCTACTACCACTTTTTTTTTTGCTCAACATACACATCCAAACACCCGGGCAACGCCGGGCTTAAATGCTAGTATATATATATATATATCTATATATATATATGTATATATATATATATATATATATAACTACTTCATTTACTCACATAAAATTAATATACGAAAGTATAGATTTATGCGTAAACTTTAAGTATTTACTTTAAAAGTGCTCAATACGTAAGTAGAGCTAGTTAGTAATTTATAGAATATATATGTGATTAAGCTACACTGAATATTCGGCGTTTCATCCACTCTAGGATTCGTCAGGCTTATGCGCGAATTCTGTGGTTGTTTCTCGTTTTTATATGGCCTTCTTTTGTTGAGGATTTTAGTTAGCCAATCAGCTTTCTAGTATCCACCGCGCCCCTTCCTATCAGCCAATGGGCATGCATTTCATCGAACAAAGGATCTGTTTTAGAACTAGGTTAGTGGTTTAAGGCAGACCTTTTCCTTTTTTATATATATAAATATACATATGTGTACATACATATATGCACATATATATACATATATATACATACATATATGTGTGATCGTTTATGTAAATTCATGTTTATTTAATTTATTTATTTGTTTATTTTCTATTGTTTTTGTTAGTTTTAAAGCTATTTTGTATCGCTATCTTAGAGTAAGTTTTATTTTGTGAACACAGTTATTTGCTATTTCTCTTCTACAGTTTAATAGAAGAGGACCATATAAAAACGAGAAACAACCACAGAATTCGCGCATAAGCCTGACGAATCCTAGAGTGGATGAAACGCCGAATATTCAGTGTAGCTTAATCGCCATATATATTCTATATTCTATAAATTACTATATATATATATATATATATATATATATATATATATATATATATATATATAGCGTGTCCATAAAGTCCGTGTGCACTTTAAAAAAATTTGCAATAGAAATAATCTGTAAAATGGATTTGAAAGTAGTAAATATATATTTTTTAAGCTTTTATTGAAATTTTATTTAACTGTCCACATGCAATCCATCATTAGCAATACAAAGGGTAATACGATTTTGCAGTTCATGAAAAACATTTGCCAAATGATTTATAGTAATGCCTGAAATCATATTAGTTATTCTAGCTTTCAAATCTTCCAATAAACTAGGGTTGGTTGCATACGCAATTGTTTTCACATGTCCCCATAAAAAATCTAATGGAGTCAAATCTGGCGATCGTGGATGCCAATGAAATGGTCCACCCCTTTCGATCCATCTTTTAGGAAATTCCTGATTTAGAAACTGTCTAACACTCCGAGCAAAGTGACAAGGAGCCGCATCTTGTTGAAACACTGTATCATCTTTCAAGTTTAATTGTTCAAGTTTTGGAATAAAGTAATTCTGCAACATATCTAAGTAGCTGTCACTGTTAATAACACGATCTTACAAAAAAATATGGCCCTATGATTCGATTTATTCCCAAAGCACACCACACATTAACTTTAAGAGAGTCGCTTTCATGTTTAACAGTTTCTTTTGGGGTTTCAGTTCCCCAAATTCGGCAATTATGCCTGTTGACCTTGCCACTAATGTGAAATGCTGCTTCATCAGAAAACAGTAAATTACTCACAAATGCATCATCATTGCAAAGTTTTTCATTTAACTGGTGACAGAAAGTTAGACGTGCATAATAATTCTCTTCTAACAACTGTTGATGTAATTGAATTTTGTAAGCTTTCATATGAAGTTTTGCCCGCAGAATCTTATGCACAGTAGACTTTGGCAGCCCGAACTCCAATGATGCCCGTCTTACAGACTTTCTTGGACTTGCAGTAAAGGATTCTTCTATGGAAGCAACACTTTCGTCACTGACACATGACCTTCCAGACCGTGGTTTGTCATGGACAGAGCCTGTCTCTTTAAATTTTGTCATCCATTTAACAATTGTGTTCCTATGAGGCGCTTTTTTTATTGTATTCAATTCTAAACTTTCTTTGTACAGCAATAGTAGATTTCAATTCAGCCAACCAAAGGACACAGTTTACTTTTTCCTCAATTAAAGCCATGGGATCAAATTGATTCTGAAAAACAAAAGAAAATATTTTTACTTATTTTTTACTTATCTAAAATTTTTTACGAATTTTGTGGTGAAAAATTAATCAATAACTATACTTAAAACTAGATACATGAAACTTTATAACATTTTTTACAGATTATTTCTATCGCAAATATAAATAAAGTTATAAATTTTTTAAAGTGCACACGAACTTTATGGACACCCTATATATATATATATATATATATATATATATATAGATTTTGTTATTGTTGTTATTTTTCAAGCGATAACTACGGTTAATATTGGCGCCGCCTCGGAGCTCATTTTTTTATTTACCTAGAAAGTCGCCCTTTTTAATTTGGACGTATATAACATTTTTATTTATTTATTATTTTTAAAACAGTAATCTACGTACACGCGTGTTTCAAGGTTTTTACCTCTCATCAGCGTAGTTTAACTGCCTCTAGGGATCGAACCTCAGACCATGTTTACCACAGTCTGGTGCCTTAACCGTTAGGCCATAATCCCTAGATTGATTATACTGTTTATTTTTATCGCTTATAAATTTAGATTTTGTTATTGTTGTTATTTTTCAAGCGATAACTACGGTTAATATATAACTACGGTTAATATATATACCCTTTTAGTTTTTAATATTCAAAAGCAATAGTCATTTATACTATGGATGTTGAAACAGACACAGCGTGTAGTATTATACAAACTGATCAAAAAATACAGTATGCTAAAATATTTACAAAATTAGTCAATGTAATTGAGAAAGTGAAACTTTTCCTTAATTAGCAATCCAAAAGTGGATTATTTCCTTTCTATTACAAAACGGAAATCCCAATTCAATTAGCATCTAATCTGCCTAAACCAGAGTCATATCTGCTCATTAAAACGTCTTCTGGCGTCTCGAGGTCAATCATATTGCCAATCATTTCGTGGTGGACGGTGCCGTGTTTATTAAGGGAACTACTTCATTACTTTTTATGTTCAATCAATTGCATCTAAGTATAATTGCAGATTGAAGACAGATGTCTGTACAACCTGTAACGATGTATTCTCTATGCGAAAGTCGCATAATAGGTTTCGAGAAACGTCAGTATATCGGCATTTTTCCAGATTATTATTATTATTATTATTATTATTATTATTATTATTGTTGTTATTTTTATTCTACTTCTTCTTCTTCTTCTTATTATTATTATTATTGTTCTTATAATTCTTCTTCTTCTTCTTCTTATTATTATTATTGTTATTATTATTATAATTATTATTGTTATTTTTCTTCTTCTTCTTCTTATTATTATTCTCATTATTATTTTTCTTCTTCTTCTTCTTCTTCTTCTTCTTCTTCTTATTATTATTATTAGTAGTAGTAGTAGTAGTCACTAGGAGTTTTAACATGAAAGTTTTCCGATTAAAAACAACAGTTGGCATTCTCTGGAATCCAAGCCACAACAAATCTTTTCAGATTTTCAGTACTCACCACCTCTTTCAATAACCTTTACAAATTAATTCGCGTCATCGCAATAGCCATTTATCATTGATTTCTCCTTGGTAACGACCATTGCTCTTCACTGGAATCATTAGTGGTGCTATCTTGACTTTTCTCATCTTCCATATTCCTTTGAACTCTCTGGACAGTTTCGTGTATTAGTCCCACTTCCCTGTCTCTATCATCTTCACTCTGTGGCTGCTGGGAGGAAAAACTCTACGATCTGGCAGGAGTTTTCATTCTTGTCGACCCTTGCTTTTATGGTTGCTTCTCATCGCATTATCGTGTGCGACTGTTATTAAGGATTCATGTTTTCTGTTCAGGTTTTCTTTTTGTAGCCATGTCTAAGTGTTTTTTGTTTGTTTCATTTTTCGTCACTTTTATGGATCGTTCGTGAAGCTGTTTCTTTTCCCATTCTTTTCTCGTCTCATGCCTTACCTATATTTTTTTGTTTTGTTCGTTTTTTTTTTCAATGTCGTTTGCTGCGGTTGTTATCTTTCGGTTTTCTCATTTATATATTTTTCTAATTCTTTTTTTGTGTAATTATTATTGGCTCACATCGAGCTTTCACACAGGTCATGAAAGATCTGATTGGAAACCTGTGGTGTTCCCTGGAAGCTGAATGACAACAAGTCTCCCCAGACGTCCAGCACTCTCCACCTCCTTCGATAGCATTTGCAAATAAATTTGCGTTATCGCAACAACCTCTCACCATTGGATTCTCGCTGGCAGTGGCCATTGGTCTGTACTGGAATTTGACTGACACTAAGCCTCCCCAAGGTCGCAGTTCTCTTCGCGATTGTCCAGCTGAGGTCTGGTCAGAGCTCTCTACGGTATTTTCATCCTCCTTGACCCTTCTCGGTTATTTGGTTTCACACTTTGTTTTTTATTGGTGGGGGGGGCGGTGATGAGACAATGGGAGGGGATGCGTGATTAGAATGAAGAATGTAGAGCTTGTTGATATGTAGCTTCAGTTTTCTTCATTCCCTGTAAAGCTTCTTCCTGTTTTGCCTCTGCAGCAGTTTTTCTGGCTCACGCATGTGGTTCATGTGTATTATTCTTCGCATTCAAGGGGTTTACTTTATATTTTCAGCCGTCGTCATTATCGTTAGATGTTGTATCTTTGCAGCCATTCCTCTGGTTCCAATTTCTCTCATTCTTTTTTCAAAGTTTTTCGGGATTGTTCCTAGTGCTTCTACTATTATAGGTATTATTTGGATTTTCTTCATCACCCAAAGCCTTTTTAATTCTCTAGCTAGCTCTGTGTATTTACCCTGTATCTCCTTTTCTTTCATACTCACCCTGTAGTCAGCTGGGAAAGTAAAATCTACGAGTTGACAGGATTTTTCTTTCTTGTTAATTATTATGACATCTGGTCTTCTTACTTGGATGAGTTTTTCCGTCTGTATGTCCATATCCCATAGGATTTTGTGGTTCTTGTTTTCGAGTACTATTGCGGGCTTATGCTTGTACCATTTGTCTGTACGTTCAAAATGCAGTTGTTTGCATAATTCCCAGTGTACTGCCCTTCCCACTTGGTCGTGCCTGCTTTTGTATTCCTTTTGGGCCAGTTTGCTGTATTCACTCCCTATGTGGTTTATCGTTTCGTCTATTTGTCCACAGAGTCTGCATTTGTTGTTTTCTTGTGTTTTGTCGATCTTTGCTTTGATATGGTTGGTTCTTATCGAGTTATCTTGTGCTGCAGTTATTAGGGATTCTGTTTCTCGGTTTACATGTCCTTTTCGCATCCATCTCCAAGTACTTTCGTTATTCTCATCTTTTGCCATTCTTATGAATCTTCCGTGTAGTTGTTTCTCTTCCCATTGTTCTTTCTTGCTTTATCATTTGACTTTCTGTTTTTTGTTAAAAAAAAAAAATCAGTGTCTCTCGCTACCATAATTATCCTTTCAGTATTTTGCATTATGCATTTTTCTAGTTCATTTTTGTGTCATTCACACAGTCTTCTATGCAGAGCTGTTCTATGTCACCGTCTTTCCTTTTCACATAGAGTCTGTCAATATCATCCTTTGGGTGTAGTACATTGTGCATGGTCATGAGTTTCCTGGTCTTCTGATCGAGCTATTATTATTATTATTATTATTATTATTATTATTATTATTATTATTATTATTTCTACGACCTTTTCACTCTAAATAAGGCACAGTGCTATATGGACTCGAGCGGGTACTAATAGGATAAAATTTGCTAGGTTAATATGTAGAAGATTGAGCAGCAAGCTGTCTGTTCACATAAAACTAGAACTTCTGTATATCAGTACAGTATGGAATGCAATGAGCCGGGAGTGAATTCCAAAATCTAACAGTTCGAGTGAAGAAACAAATAGATTAGACGGCTTTACGTCATCTAAGTATCTTTAGAGAGTAGGTGTGAGGTTTTGTTGTTTGTCGGGTTAGTCGGTGGTATTTACGTCAAGTGGGATACAAGTGCTTGGAATTGTCGGAACATATATATATATATATATATATATATATATATATATATGTATATATACGCATACAAAAGTGACTTTTTTACATAGGAGACACAACTTATCAAGGCCCGGAAACAACTCGGGGATAAGGGTTATTGAGTGTACAGTAATCAATGGGATAATATCGTAGTAGTCATTAGTAATGGAAATTAGGTAGATTGGATTATTTAAGGGGGTGGTTCATCAAGAATTTGTTTACATTGGACTTAAAGACAACCAAGTTGTAGTCAGCTGGGAAACATGCAAACGGAACAGAGTTCCACAGGTGTGCAGTTCTAAGAAAGAAGCTTTGTTCATGCAATCTACGTTTTGACTTAAGCACAGTCAAACAGTGGGGAAAATTATTAACAGTGGTTTCAGATAGACGGGCGGTTTTCGTGGAAGCTTGGCGAGGGGAGACGAGAGATTGGAGTTCAGACGATCTCTTGCCATAGAAATAACGATAAAACAGAGACAGGCTCGCAACGTCCCTTCTGTGGGAAAGGGTTTGCAGGGAAGAGAAAACGGCATCCCCCACTAAGCTACGAAGTCTATTTTATACTCTGACAATGCAGGATAAGCTGCTTCTATCAGCTCCTGCCCCGAGGTGGCAACAGTACTCTATCCATGGATGAACTTGGCTTTTATATAGATAAAGAAGTGCATCAGCAGTGATATATCTACTGGAGCGGTAGAACGATCCCACCATTTTTCCAGAGACCTTGGCAACAGATTTGATGTACATGTTCCATTTCAGATCAGGAGTAATTATCATGTGCAGAAGCTTGGCAAAACATGAAGCTTCTCAAAGACGATAACTGATAAAACAAGAAAGAACAATGGGAAGAGAAATTTGATGACAAATGGGGATGATAGCGTTGATGATGTAAAGATAAGATGTTTGTCTGTGAGGAAGGATCTTTACCAGACATCTCTGTCAGTTTTTGGTCTATATATAGACTTAAAACTTGATATATGGGATTGTAACTTGTGAAAGAAATTAGATTTAGTTTTTATCCGATAAAAATAACTGCTAATGGGTTCAAATTAAAAAAAAAAACAATAGCACTTGGCAAGTATAAGTTGAGTTAACGTGCTATTCTATGCATGCGCAAATATAATTTCCACCCTTTAAAAATTGTTTTTCAAATGTTTTTTTATGTGTAAGGATATAGTTAAATCATAAATATAAGGACGTAGATCTTTATATTTTGATATCTACCTCTCTCTCTCTCTCTCTCTCTCTCTCTCTCTCTCTCTATATATATATATATATATATATATATTTCTCTCTCTCTCACTCTCTCTCTCTCTCTCTCTCTCTCTATATATATATATATATATATATATATATAGTTTTTAAAAGAGTGAAATCGCCGGATCTTCGAAAAAATGCAAGTAATTAACGAATAAGCAAACAAGTTGCCCGTTAACAAGAAATTAAAAGATAAAATAGAAAAAAGGTGCCCCTGACCTACAAAGGAGTCAACTAGTCCTTCATCTCTTTTGAGAGTTATTTTTTTATCGCTTGCACATTTGCCAGACATATTCATATTTTAATAAAGATACTCATTTAAAAAAATACATATTCTTTTCTGCTATAGCGAGAATAAGAACATAAATGGCACGTCTTAGTAAAAACAGGGCGTAGCTTATGCAGTCTCGTTGAATATAGAGTCATTTGTTATTCACCGAACCTTGTACTAATAGGCAGATCAATTCAGATATACGAGGCCAGCGCTCTGTCAGAGACATGGTCTGAAAGAAACATTAATATGATGTATTTAAATACGCTTGCACGTAAACATACAATACAAATCTGCACACTAATAGTATCGTTCGTTATAAAGGAAATAAGTCCGACTATTAAACGCTCGGAACATTATCCGAACATTTATTTCTTTATTTGCATAAGAATATATATATATATATATATATATATATATATATATATATATATATATATATATATATATATATATATATATATATATAAAGAAATAAATGTTCGGATAATATATATATATATATATATATATATATATATATATATATATATATATATATATATATATATATATATATATAATAGCGGTGGTGAGGCGCCCGGCTTTGCCCGGGCGTAAAATACGTTTAAATATGAAATTTTAATTCGTCACATTTCGTATATATTATTATAGAGTCGTGATTTCAAAAGTAGGGGAAAAATAATTAGGTTCCTTCAGCTATAATTGAAACCGGAACCGTAGCATTCGAAGTTGGTGTAGCTTCGACTTCACCAACGTTACACGCATCTGCACCGGTTAAAAATTAAAATTAAACTAAGATGAATATACAAAATGATTTTTTCAGTTCAACCCATTGTTGCCCTCTTAAAAACAATTTTAACCGGCTAAAGAGCCCCCCCCCCAAAAAAAAAGGGCCCGTAAACATCCAATCATTTGAGGCCCCTAGTTCTGCTCTCCGACTTTTAGTTTTGGGGAAGATAGAGGGTGAAAATATTGAGACAGAGAGACCGACAGACAAACCGACAGACACACAAACAGACATACGTACAAACACACATATATTACTGCCTTTAACATTTCTGAAAATTTGTCCATATATGAGTAATGAAGAAAACAAATGTCAAAGAGTGTGTGATTTGTTAAATGAACTCGTCATTGTTATATAAAAATAAGGCCGATAGCCATTAGTCGCGTGCTCTCGTGTAATGAATGAATGCTTGAATGTAGGATTGACATGAAATTTTTAAAGATAAACTAAAATGACCGAAAAATGGGCTGAAACGACTTAAATAAATAAAAAGTAAATGACTTAGAATGACTTTAATGAACTTAAGGATGAATTGAATGACCTTAAGAATGACTTGAATGCTTAAAAAATAACTGGAATCCTTAAAAAAAAAATTGAATGACCTGAAGAATTACTTGAATTGCTTTGAGACTGACTGGTTGTAAAGTGAGTGATCATTTTACATTAAATTAATACAGAAAAATGATCCCCCACTTTATATCACAATAATACAGCATGTAGTAAGAACAAATACTACACTTAGAAAGCGGTATTTATTTGTCTCCCCAACCGAGCAAATTAGGCACAAGGCCGATTTTTAATGTGAGGAGTGAAGGGGAAATGGGGACCAACTCCCCAGGGAGTAGGAGAGCTGGATAGTGACAATTGGTATGATGGGTTGCCCCTACAATGACCAAGGTCTTATCTGTGGGGTCGCCCCCACATAGGCTCTTTGCTTGCAGTATTTGCCGGACAGATACTACACTTTGATCCTCGCCAAAAGGCAAAAAAAAGCTTTAAAAGCTAAGAACAGCATATATTAACAACAGACCTTTGATCTTAACCAAAAAGGCCAAGCACAAAAGTGTTACGGACAGACCGACCGACAGACCGACCGACCGACCAACCGACGGAGTGACTTATAGAGTCGCTTGCATGCGACTAAAAATCATTGAAATGTGCATCTATGATGTTTATAATGTAACGAATAGAGTGTCGTACGTAAGTTTTTATCAAATCTCATATCTAAAAGGATTTAACCAAATCCATGACAATAATTGCAATTAAAGTAGAAGTAGAAAACAAGACCGTCAGAAATGCATGCACACACACATACGCACACACACACGCACGCACACACACACGCACACACACATATATACACACATATATATGTGCGTATACACTCACATATATATGTGTGTATACACACACATATATATATATTATACACCTATATACATACATATATAAATATATAATATAATAAAATATACAATATATTTTGCAAGCAAAATCCGATCCCGTATTTTGCTAAATCCTACCCTCTGATTAGAAGGGAAGTATTTCTTTGAAACTCCGCGGATTAAGGACTATCTGTTTATTTTATGCTTCCTTTTAAAAATTAAATATGTTTTTAACTCCTTTTCAAAGTGTTTTTTAACATGTGTTATTAACTACTTCTTTTATATATATATATATATATATATATATATATATATATATGATTGAAACATCTTGTCAGACGAGTGCCACTCCCTCAGACACTTAAAGTCCATAAGCCCAAATGCCTGAGGGAGTATCTATACACAGATGATGTTACAGAGTCTTAGCTTTGTGCGACAGCTAAGTCTCTCTCTCGGTTCAAAATGTTGAGATCCAGCAACAAGCAAGAGCAAGATAGCCAGCAACAAATCAAACTGCAAACCAGCTTAATGCGGGTACTGGTCTCCCGCTTTATGTCTTTTTTAATCAGAGATTTACTTCTCCTAGAAAGGTTGCCTTCACTACGGCTTATGGGAGCCCTCTCCACCCCAACACATATATACATACACACAAATATACACGGTGCTAGTTGGCCGGTGACCCCGAAAAAGGGTTCATTCGCCCTTTGAAAGGTCTTGTTTTTAATCCTTCAGGGTGACTAGCCGCCCTCCTCACCAAACAACTCTGGTGGGGGAACAGGTTTAGTCGCCGGTGACCCGACCATGAGGCAGGTAGTACTGGGTTACATGGTACCAGTAGCATATGACATGACCTGACTACATATATATATACGCATATATATACACACATACATATACACACATATACATATGCTATTGTTTGATTTTGTTTTTGTTTTTATTTGAATAAATATGTAAATAAACGAATTTTCATCTGTCGAATTCATGAAAAAAAACGCGAGAAAATGTACAACATTAAAATCCTCTCCTGAAAAAAAAAAAAAAATAAAAAATAAAAATAATACTGAATAAAGTTAAATCTAAGTATAAATTAGGTTCGTTGTATTTATCCATTTTAATATATTTATAAAACGCTTTTTTCATCTTTTTTTTTCAAAAAGCCGGCATTCATTATCGACGGTTAAACTGCTCAACAGATCATGCTTGTTCTGCCTACTATGCGTGACGTCATGTTTCAGTTAACAGATCTTGTGAATGGTTGGTGGTATGAAATCACTTCATCTTATTATTGTGAACTTGCACGTTCTCTGAAGTCAGTTGTTGATACAGAAGATAGACATATAAAATAATAGCAGTTTTAACATTATTATGTGTATTTTCTTGTAGCAAATTATTTCACATAGAGAGAGAGAAAGTTATCAATATACACCTGTTTCGTAGTCTCGACTCACTCTGGTTTGACATGAATGGTGTTTTTCAAGCTAAAACTCGGTAACCGAGTGCTAGATAACTTACAACACTACTCAGAACTCGTGAATGGTATTATTACACTTTTATGCTCGCAACAACACTAACAGCAGCTATGATTTCCGTTTCCATGGGAAACTGCGTTACATACGTTGCGATGCGTGAAAACCGCATTTCCCTCCAAAATGATTCAAACCATAACTGCAGAGCAAATACGCGCACACAAACACACACACATACACACGCGCAATCTATATATCTATCTATCTATCTATCTATCTATCTATCTATCTATCTATCTCTCTCTCTCTCTCTCTCTCTCTCTCTATATATATATATATATATATATATATATATATATATATATATATATATATATATATATATATATATATATATATATATATATATAATTCAACGATATTTCACGCGGTTAATGGTAGCCGAATTGATTAGGTCTTCGCTAATCGAGCCAGAGATGTCTCGTGTCGCGGGGTTCGAATCGTTCGACTGGTACTAATCGTGACACCCTGCCCTGAAGATTCCCAAAAGGATGAAACACTAGTGTCTGTAGGTATTTAATTATTATAGTATAATATATATATATATATATATATATATATATATATATATATATATATATATATATATATATATATATATATACAGGCGGTAAAAAGAAGGTCCGTAGTTTTAAGATTTTCAAAAACTGCAAATTTAAGCTAAATTTGATGTAATTGCTAAACAAGCTATAGCTTATTTGAATCTGATCAATCGGGGTTTATTCCTCTACAATTTCACCTGTTTATATTTGACTTTTAATTGAAATATTCTAGTGTTCACGTCAATTTAAAAAAATGACTTCAAATTGGGGAGGCAAAAAGAAGAATGTTCGAACTTCTTTTGCTTGGTTATATTGCAATGTTTCTGTGAGAGATTTAGGAAGCGAATGTTCACTGAATATTGAACTAGTACCTTCTACCATGATCGGGAATGTAAAAAAAAAAAAAAAAAAAAAAAATGAAAACTTAATGTTTCATAATGAAAAAAAGAGGCTATCCGAGTAATGTTTCACTATCTATTTCAGGAAATGTTTAATAACTGTTTATTTTCTGTAAACATTTAGTCCCTCTCATATCTATGTATTGTAGTAATGTGAATTAAAAAAAAATATTTTGTTTGATATCATTTGTACCAAATCGCTGGAAAACAAACATTTTTGTTTTGTCCAAGGTTATGTTTAACCCCTATTGTATATGTGTATTTTGTTTGTCTGAGTATAATAAAACGGCCCACAATTAATCCCTATACGTATGACTTGAGATATTGTCATGAGTATCTATTTCTCGCTTACTTATTTATACACGATTTAAACTTTAAAAAATAATATCTATTGATCAGAAACGCTATAACGCTTATTCTGTAAGACTTTAATCATTACAAAGTAATTATAAATAATATTCGTCAGTATTTTTATTGACAGAAAGTATTGAATTTAATTTTTAAACATTTCTTGGAACCTTGAGACTCAACTGATTATTTTAAGGTAAACTAACGAATTTATATAAAGTTACATCTTTTTATACAAATAAAATAAATTAAATTCGTATTTTGATATTATTATAATCTAAGGATTTGAGTGTTTTTGGTGATTTGAAAATAATATTTATTATTTAATCATCATTACAATCAGCTGAAAATTAATTTAAAAAAATTAAAAGTTACTTTTGGAGTCGAAAATTAGTCTCATATTTTTTTACCATTCAAATACCGATTATTGCACGAAAAATTATTTTTTCCATTCCAATGCGATCATTATAATAGAAATTATTTTTTCATTGCAATACCGATTGTTATACCAAAAAGTATTTTTTCATTCCAATATGATCATTATACCAACAATTATTTTTTCCATTGACATACCAATTATTATACCAAAAATTATTTTTCAATTCCAATACCGATCATTATACCCAAAATTATTTTTCCATTGCAATACCGATCATCATATACCCCAAATTATATTTTCCATTGCAATAGCGATCATTATACCAAAAGTTATTTTTCCATTCCAATACCGATTATTATACCAAAAATTATTTTTTCCATTCCAATACCGATCATCATATACCCCAAATTATATTTTCCATTGCAATAGCGATCATTATACCAAAAATTATTTTTCCATTCCAATACCGATTATCATACCAAAAAGTATTTTTTTCATTCCAATACCGATCATTATACCAAAAGTTATTTTTCCATTGCAATACCGATTACCATACCAAAAATTATTTTTCCATTCCAATACCGATCATTATACACAAAAATTATTTTTCCATTGCAATTCCGATCATTATACACAAAAAATATTTTTTCCAATGCAATACCGATCATTATACTAAAAATTATTTTTTCCATTCCAATACCGATCATTATACCAAAAATATTTTTCCATTGCAATACCGATCATTATACCAAAAATTATTTTTCCATTCCAATACCGATTATTATACCAAAAATTATTTTTCCGTTCCAATACCGATCATTATACAAAAAAATATTTTTCCATTCCAATACCGATTATTATACCAAAAATTATTTTTCCGTTGCAATACCGATCATTATACCAAAAATTATTTTTCCATTCCAATACCGATTATTATACCAAAAATTATTTTTCCGTTCCAATACCGATCATTATACTAAAATATTTTTCCATTCCAATACCGATTATTATACCCAAAATTATTTTTCCATTCCAATACCGATCATTATACACAAAAATTATTTTTTCCATTGCAATTCCGATCATTATACACAAAAATTATTTCTTCCAATGCAATACCGATTATTATACCAAAAATATTTTTCCATTGCAATACCGATCATTATACCAAAAAATATTTTTCCATTCCAATACCGATTATTATACCAAACATATTTTTCCATTGCAATACCGATCATTATACAAAAAAATATTTTTCCATTCCAATGCCGATCATTATACAAAAATTATTCTTCCGTTCCAATACCGATCATTATACCAAAAATTATTTTTCCATTCCAATACCGATTATTATACCAAAAATTATTTTTCCATTACAATACCGATTATTATACCAAAAATTATTTTTCCATTCCAATACCGATTATTATACCAAAAATTATTTTTCCATTCCAATACCGATTATTATACCAAAAATTATTTTTCCATTACAATACCGATTATTATACCAAAAATTATTTTTCCGTTCCAATACCGATCATTTTACCAAAAAATATTATTTCCATTCCAATACCGATCATTATACTAAAATTATTTTTCCATTCCAATACCGATTATTATACCAAAAATAATTTTTCCATTCCAATACAGATTATTATACCAACACTTATTTTTCCATTCTAATACCAATCATTATACAAAAAAAATATTATTTCCATTGCAATATCGATCATTATACCCAAAATTATTTTTGTTACTTACAACCGAAGTTTACCACGGCATCATCTACTACGTCACAAATCCTTGCGTAGTTTCATGTTCCAATCTTCATGTAAGTCAACACTTGAATAATTACACATAACTTAGGACTTCTACTCAATCACGTCTGACGGAACGAGAGCATGCTTCTTCGTGTATTTAATAAATTCCGTTCGAAATCACGTCACATATATGATATAGCAGATGTCATATATGGTGATGTCATACATGACGTCATATATGATGGCGTCATCGCAAATATAGATGACATATTTCCACCTGGCGACCCCCGATATTTACATCTGGTATCTCTATAGTAATAAGATAGCGTGCGAGTCATTACTTTTTTGTGTCACGCTTACATCCGAGTGACTGTCGCTTAATTGTTATGGACTTCCATTTCTTATAATGTATAACTTTACCAAGCATTCTTCATAAGTTTTATGTTTCGGTTATAGCTGAAATAAGTTAAGTGACACACACACACACATATATATATATATATATATATATATATATATATATATATATATATATATATATATATATGCACCCCAGATATATGGATAAAGATTTTATTTTGGAAATCGTAACTTTATAATATATAAAAATCGATAGAACATTAATTCTATAATGATATATAAGAAATCTGCAAGAATTAAAATATCATATTGAAGTTTAATTTACGGGCGGGTCACGCCGGGCGTCCATTCTAGCTTAGATAAATACTTTTGCAGTTTTAACAAAAAAGCCACAATAATACCAGAGCGACTCCATTTACGCTGGAGACATAATGAAAACATCAATATATTACATATGAATTTGTCCCCTGTGGAATTTCCACATGTCCCGCTAGTATATATATATATATATATATATATATATATATATATATATATATATATAGAGAGAGAGAGAGAGAGAGAGAGAGAGAGAAACAGAGAGACAGAGAGATGGGAGAGGGATAGACATAATGAGGTCACTGTAACAATATATACACAGATAAAGCAGGAAACCGGGCCAAAGAGATAGAACAAAAGTACGAATGTAAGAAATGAAGAGAACGCACTAGAAAAAGTCCTACGGATTGTCTATTAAAAAGAAGAGTTTCTGATGAGAGTAACATTCTTTTATAATTGCTGTCAAGTCATTTGTCCGATACGTTTTTTTTCACATAAAAACAATGAGCATTGTCCGTTAGCAAGTTTCTATCTCGCTTTTGTCCGAAATCACATTCAGTTAATACTCAGATACAATGAACACGTGTATAAAAGCATCTCATCAAGTGACTTTCCTCCTTGATCTCACGCTTATTTTTTAAAAAATCTGTTGCGTCCTCACTCGATAAAATGAAGATCCTTTTAAATAGAACAGATTATTTTTGTGCCAATATAGAAAACACCTTTTTGGAGGGAAATTAATTATTTTCCACATTAAAAGCCGACAATATAATAAACAAATTGCCGAACTGGATAAAATAATTTGTTTTCAGATATTGTAGTTTAGTTTATTGCCAACATCATATATATATATATATATATATATATATATATATATATATATATATATATATATATATATATATATAGTTCCTACTTGTGAGACATCAGCTTGCGGTAATTAGCTAGTTGAATGACCGCGTCGCTTGTCGAGATGAAGTATGCTTATTCCACAGTCGGATTACGACGCGGTTTGCTTGATTGTGTTAGTTAATAGAATTTCTTGTGTGTTGGACGTTTACTCAGTTGACATAGGGCTTACCCTGCATGCAAGAGTCTCGGGCTTCGAATCCCGGATTCGGATATGTTCAACTAATGAACCCAAATGAGGGCGAAACTCGAGTCTTGGACTTCTGGTTTGTTGGATGTCATGTCTCTTGAAGGCAGCGATTTTGCTTTGTTGTATATATTTATATATATATATATATATATATATATATATATATATATCGGGCGCTCAACCACGGATATAGTATGTTCAGTGCGTCAAATCAAGGAAAAATGTAGAGAACAATTTAGACCTCTCCATATCGCATTTGTGGACCTCACGAAAGCTTTTGACATGGTCAGTAGAGATAGTCTGTTTGCCATCCTACAAAAGTTTGGCTGTCCACCAACTCTTCTTAGTTTGATAAGATCGCTCCATGACATGTACGCATGTTTACTTTTGTAGATGTCCGTCCGTGTATATTTATTGTGTATATATGTATATATACATGTGTATATTTACATAAATATATATATATGGATGTATATATATATATATATATATATATATATATATATATATATATATACTGTGTGTGCAAAATAAAAACTTCAAAACAAGGTGTTTATGGTAACGAAAAGTGTATTTCATTTTATGTTACAATTGTTTCAATATCCAGTTCGACAGTTTCAAGCATTATATTGTTTGAAATTTTTCAAAAAGCAGACTTTATGAATAAACACACTTTTGGCAATGTAGCATTTTTTTAATAGAAAGAAAAAAGAAGGGGGGATCCCTAACGGGAAAAAAACATGCGAGAAACATTTACCTTGGTTGTGGTTATGGAAAAGCCTATTTAAATGTTAAATATTAATGCTCAATTATGAAATATGATAATTTTGTAGCTGGATCCTTAAGTCAACCTTTTTTTGGCTTAAAACCTATTGGTATATGAAAATTTACTGAATTACACGAACTCAGTATATTACATACAAGCCTCTCTCTCTCTCTCTCTCTCTATATATATATATATATATATATATATATATATATATATATATACTAGCTGTACCCTGCCACGCGTTGCAGTGGCTCAATTTGGTGTAATGGAAAAATTTAATAAAAGAGAAAATGCATGTTTCTTATATTAGTACAGCAATCCACTGCAAAAAGTGAAAAAGAAGGCGAAACTGAAAAAAATGGTACTCTTGCAGAATTTGATCTGGATCCTCGAGAGTTTCTGTCAATCATTCATGTTTTGGACTTGACCAACAATCAGTGGATGAAGCCGAATGTAGCAAAAATTTTGAAACGCTAAATGTTTTTTTTGTTGTTGTTTTAAAAAATGTGAGTAATTAATATTTGGTTGATGGTAGGGGGAGGGGGTTACTATACACAGATTCGAAAAAGTTGTCCAAAAACAAATAAATGAAAGCAAAGGTAAGGTAATTTACGTTTCTACCTAATTGGATAATTGTTTAGTGTTTTTATGTAATGTAAAATGTTTAATTGGCTCAAAAAAACAGAAATGGTCGCGGATTCTGTTGAATACGTTAAGTTTGGGAAAGTAAGTTGAAAACTAAAAACTATACAAAACAGTGTCTGAAACTCACCGAATATATATTACCATGACATAGGCTGGCATAATCGGTAGGTTTCTAACAGTATTTTGTATAGTTTTTTTTTAGTTTAACTCACTTTCTCTAACTTAAAGTAATCAACAGTGTCCACCACCATCTGTAGCTTTCAAATATACCAATAAACACTGTTTTTCGAGCCGACTAAACGTTACATTAAATGAAAAGGGTTTGTATTACTAAACACAGATACAAAGAAGTTGTAAAAAAATAAATATATAACAAATAAATGTTATCAAAGGCAAGAAAAGTAAGTGTTCTACCTAACTGGATAAGATTTTAGTGTTTTTATGTAATGTATAATTGGTTCAAAAACATTCAATGTTTATCGGTATATCTGAGAAATAAAAATGGCGGCAGACTGTATCGAACACGTTAAGTTTGGGGAAATTTTGGGAAAATGAGTTTAAACTAAAAAAAACTATACAAAATACTGTTAGGAACTCACTCAATATATGTTACCATGATGTAGGCTGGCATATAATCGGTGGTTTTAAACTTCTGCTCGATACAGGTGACGACTTTTAAAAGTCCCTTTTAGTGATTACCTGGTTTGAGGATATTTGTACAACTAAACGGCAAATCTGCTCAAAAAAATCCGGCATTATTTTACTTTAAGGCCCGTTTCACGTTCATATATAACGAAATATTTTATTGTAGATTTCGGTGTGCTAAAAACGAATCTGCAAACCGTTTACGTAGCAAAAAAAAAAGTTTTCATGATATTCATGAAATTACTTTTTCGAAAAGTGGGTGATCACTTTTCAATGTAAATTTAACTTAGAATGAGCACCCACTTTCTGGCCACCTGAGAGAGGGCCATTTTTCTGTTTCTTGGCTAAAAAGTTTTTTGTTTGATTTCTTTTGCATGGTAATAACCCCTGAACTCTGGGACTATTTTCCATTTAACAGCCGTAGCCTTCGTTTACGCTATGCGTAAGCATAAGCGAAAGCGGTTTAGCCAATAAACATGGGAAAAAATCCCCCCTCTCTCAGGTGGCTAGAAAGTGGGTGCTCATTTTAAGTTAAATTTACATGGAAAAGTGATCGCCACTTTTTCGAAAAAGTAATTTCTTCATATCATAAAAACTATCTTTTTTGCGACGGAAACGGTTTGCAGATTTGTTTTTAGCACACCAAAATCTACAAACAAATTTTTGTTATTTACGAACGTGAGACGCACGGCCCTTAATGGGAAATTATATCAAAAATCCGGGGAAAAATAGTTTTCAATAAAAACAGCAAATGAATTCGATAGAAAAAAAATCGATGCTATTTTTTTTTCTTTCTGTGTGTTTCTTGGCTAAAAAGTCTTTTTGTTTGATTTCTTTTGCATGGTATTAACCCCTGAACTCTGGGACTATTTTCCATTTCACAGACGTAGCCTTTGTTTATGCTATGCGTGAGCATAAACGAAAACTGTTAAATATGCATTCGCGTACCAAACTGCCTTGTCAAAAAACCTTTAAGCCAATAAACACGAAAATAAATGCCCCTTCCTCAGGTGGCCAGAAAGTGGGTGCTCATTTTAAGTTAAATTTACATGGAAAAGTGATCACCCATTTTTCGAAAAAAAATTTATTCAGATCATGAAAACTATTTTGGTACTCCTTGGGCGTTGAGTTCCATGGCGACCCGCAGAATTATTTAATGGTCGTTCGCTTAGTACCCCCCTAGTCAAGGCTAACGCATGCGCACGTAATATTTTTTTTATTTATTTACTTACGTGGTGGAGTTTCTATACTGATAGGTTTTTTGAAATTTTTTTACTGGATTATTATTGATTGAACACTAACCAGATTATGAAAAAAAATTGAAAAAAAAAATCATTTCAAAATTTGAAAGGGGTACTCACTTTTTAGTTACCACGTTCTGGTAAATCGGTCACTTTTTATTTATTTATTTTTTTTTTCTAAATACGGAAGTGTCTTCGGGAGATATAAAATGGTCGCATGTTGACGAAGCAATGTATCGGGAGGCGTACGGGATTAAAAATTATTGGTAAATTTTTAGATTAGGTCCACCTCCTCAATTTTCTTTTAAATGACGACTTGAAATGGTTTTCGACTATGCTGAATACGAAAATCGCATCGAAATTTTGCAGATATAAGTAGTTATCAAGATATGAAAAGTTATATTATGCATTGTAATCTTTGGCGGCCATCTTTTTTACGTGTGTGTATTTGTTTATGGCGCGTGTGCACGTAAAAAGATGGCCGCCAAAGAATACAATGCATAATACAACTATTTATTTCCGCAAAATTTCAATGCAATTTGCGTGTTCAGCATACTCGGAAACCTATAAATGTCGTCATTGAAAGGAAAATTGTGGAGGTGGACCTAATCTAAAAAAATACCAAATTATTAAACATTTCTCCAGCATGTTAGTGAAATTTATAATACTTTTAAAAAATTAAAAAGAAACAAAACAAATGTTTTGAAAAAAAACTTACCTTTCACAAAAACAATTAAAAAAAACCCACAAACTGACTAAATAAGTAAAAAAAAAAAAAAAATTAAAAATCTCGAAACTTAATTTCATGAAAACAATAAAAAAAAGTCCTGTTCTCTCTATTTTTTTTCTTTGAGAAACAAATATATTTCTGACTTACAAATGCGGTAGAGACTCATTATTTTTACTTTCTATGGTTTTGATATACCGCGTTTTTATTGCTTACAAAATGGGTGACTGATTTATCAGAACGTTGTAACTAAAAAGTGAGCACCACTTTCAAATGTCGAAATAATGATTTCTTTTTTACATTTTTTTTAAATAATCTGTTTAATTAGTGTCCAATCAATAATAATCCAGTGAAAAATTCCAAAAACCTATAAGTATAGAAATTAAGCATGGGAGTAATGGTTGTACAACAACGTCGCCTTTCGCACTTTTACAAACATTTTTTAAAAAAAGTAACTAAACCATTTATTGATAATTTGTCACGTGTACAAACATTTATTTATTTACGTAGGCTTAACTGCTTTCATGAATACGAAAAGTTTTACTCTTTAAGAATAATACAAGGAAAAAGTTACTGAACATTTATAAAAGGACTTACTTCTTTTCATGAAGGCCAGAGGAATAGTTGGCCGAAAAGTCGTGAAACAACAACTAATAAAGATGAGAATAATAGTACGCAATAAATAAAAATGGTGCTAATGCAGAGAGCGATCCGCGCTATTTTTTAAATCATATTTCCACTAAATAACGTTTTACGATATGTTTTTTATTTTTTATTTATTCAATTGTAAGGTTAAAGTACAGAATAGGTACAAAACATCCTTCCCTCCCCATGTTAAGAATGACTTTAAATAATAACATTATTTCAGCACGGATCACTCTCTGCATGAGTAATCTTATATCGAAAAACAAAAACAAAAAACTCAAAAGCAAGCAACAAACTTTTTTTTGGCCTTATGTAATAAAGAAAAGATGTGTAAATTAAAAAATTTGGAAGATAAACAAATGAAATATGTTTTCTTTTGTTTTGTTTTTTTTTACTTATCGAGTTAACAGAAAATGAAATCTTTCGTCAATTCGTGGCTGTGAAATGAATCGAACCGGAAGTTCAGTTTTATCAACAGAACAGATTCGCAGTAACGGTTAAAAAATATATTAATTTTATTTAATATTTTAATTTTAATTAGGTAAATTTATTTTAATAACATAAAAACATACCTCGACTCTAAAAATGGGTTGTCTAAAAATTTCAAATAAATTGGTAACGTAGAAATATGGTTTTATTCTTTTAGAACAAACCAACAGTTACATTTTTATATATATATATATATATATATATATATATATATATATATATATATATATATATATATGTATATATATAGTAATTTATAAAATATATATGGCGATTAAGCTACACTGAATATTCGGCGTTTCATCCAATCTAGGATTCGTCAGGCTTATGCGCATAAGCCTGACGAATCCTAGAGTGGATGAAACGCCGAATATTCAGTGTAGTTTAATCGCCATATATATTTTATAAATTACTAACTAGCTCTACCTAGGTATTGAGCACTTTTGAAGTAAATACTTAAGGTTTACGCATAAATCTATACTTTCGTATATTAATTTTATGTGAGTAAATGAAGTATATATATATATATATATATAAACCTATACACAAACAATCACACATATATGTGATTGTTTGTGTATGTATACATAGAGATGTGTACTCGTATGTGTATATATTCTTGTATGTATATATATATGAGTGTGTATATGCGTGCACACGTATATATGTATGTGTATGTGTTACGCGCATGTGTTTTTTACATGGGGGTCACCACTTATCAAGGCCCGAAGGCCACTCAGGGATAAGAGTTATTGTGTGTACGGAAATCAATGAGATACTCTTGTAGTAATCATTAGTATTGGGGGTTTTGATTGTCTTACTTAAGGGGGTGGTTTGTCAGGAGTTTGTTTATGTTGGACTTGAAGACGTCCAAGTTGTAGTCAGGTGGGAAACAGGCAAGCGGCAGAGAGTTCCACTGGCGTGCACTTCTAAGAAATAAGCTTTGCTTATGGAATCTAAGTTTGGATTTAGGCACAGATATAGAGTGGGGGGAAATTATTGACAGTAGTTTCAGCCAGACGGGTGTTTCTCGTGAAAGATTTGCGAGGGGGGACGAGGAATTGGAGCTTAGACGAGCACCTGCCATCGAAATAACCATAAGACAAAAAGAGGCCCGCAACGTCTCTTCTGTGGGAGAGAGGTTGCAGGGAAGAGAAAATGGCATCTCCCACTAAACCACGAAGTCTATTTTGTACTCTGTCAAGACAGGATAGGCTGTTTTTAGCAGCTCCTGCCCAGATGTGGCAGCAGTACTCCATCCTTGGACGTACTTGGCTTTTATACAGATAGAGAATTGCATTACTAGTGAGATATCTTCTCGAGCGGTAGAAGGATCCCACCATTTTCCTAGCGTCCCTGGCAACAGATTTGATGTACGTGTTCCATTTCAGATCAGGAGTAAAGGTCAAACTCAGAAGCTTGTGTAAAACATGGAGCCTCCTCAAGACGAGAGCCATCCATTTCAATTGATGCCAGATGGGGATCAGAGCGTTGATGATGTAAGGATAGAAACTTCGTTTTGGATGCATTAAAAGTTACCAACCACCTCTTCTCCATTGTATCACGCGCTCAAGATCAGAGAAGAGAGAATTAGAGAGAACTTTGTCATTTACAGCTTTTGATGTGTTGCCATAGATGGTCGTGTCATCAGCATAGATGTCAACGAATGTTCCTTTGTGTATGCTATTTTAGTAGGGAGCGTCCTGATCTGTTTTTAAACCTTGGTTAATTTTTTTTATGTTAGTTTATATATATATATATATATATATATACATGAACACACACACACACACACACACACACATATATATATATATATGAATGAGGGGCCTTAAATAAGTTTTCAGACTTTCTTGTAGACTATTGAAAGTTCAGTATCCTATTTGCATATATCTTTTGAGATCACTGGTCCATTCTAATGAAAAGCTAAAGTAGAAATTGGATTAAACGTATACTAAAGCTTGATTTTCACAGCTGGAAAATTTCAAAAATGCCATCTGAGGAAAAGGATATTAAAAATGCCATGTGAGGAAAAGGATATTAAATAAAATTCTATTTTTAACTTGTGTAAAATGCCACAGACAGCTATGGTATGCTTCAGCCTACTTTTGACTATCTTTCATGAAATGAGCGTCCGTTTTTGAGTGGCACAAGAGATTCAAGAGAAGCGATGAGAGTGGTGGGATAAGTAAGAAAGTTAGAACACCAGACTTGATTGTCGAAATAAAGTATTTCATCGGTAAGGACCGTTATGTGTCTATAGCGACAATAAGTTCAAAATTAGATGCCAGTGTGCGTATTGTATGCGCAATTATTCACGAAGAAATGAAGATGCGGAAAATTTGTTCGAAGTTTGTTTAAAGCCACACATTTGACCAAAGTGAGCATCAAGACAGTCCGTCGCCCTCTCTCTAGTCCGAACTTTGCTCTATATGACTGTTGGTTATTCCCTAAGCTCAAGGTTGTCGTTATGGGACAATTGAGGAGATAAATAAATAAATAAATAAATAAATAAAATATCAACAGAATAATAGGGAGACCGATGACATTTCCTAAGTAATATACAGTGCCGGCAAAATGACACTCCGCACTTGTAATTTTTTCAAAACCGCAAATTTGATCTAAATTTAATGTAACTGTTTAAACAACCTATGCCTCATTTGATTCGCCTTTTACTCCTGTATAATTTTACCTTTTCATATTTGACTTTTAATTGAAATATTTCTCGTGTTCACGTCAATTTTAAAAATAACTTCAAATTGAGGAGGCAAAAGGAAAGTCAGCAGCAACATATTCGCTTAAAACCGGCCTAAATTATCGTCCCTAAATTAGTTAAAATATCTACAAATAGGCAACAAAGCATCTCTAATCGTAATCTTTGTTGTTCCGGGTTATACAACGAAACATTTGGTCCATATGCCACGACTTTCTCTTAGTCATCATCAGGAGCTCATTAATCTTCACCTTTCCGGTTTATCCAATCTAGAAATCGGCCGCAGATTGAAATGTGATGAGAAAACAGTACGAAAGACTGTGCAAAAGCACCAAGACACCGGCAGTGTTCGTGATGCCCCTAAATCTAGTTGTACTGCAGTTACTTCTAACAGAAAAAAATGCTATCAAGATCCGCAGCCTAAGAAACAGATTTGAAACGGCTCACCAAATCCAACAACAGTGCAATTTTGTTAAAAAGTGTTCGCTTTCTACTGTTAAGAACAGATTAAAGGAATTTAATTTGCGAGGATATGTTGCAAGACGCAAGACAATTATTTCTGTAAAGAATAGAAAACGCTGTCTGGACTTCGTCATATGCAATGGAGATCATGACTTCATATTGGTCGAAAGTGCTTTTTAGCGACAAAAGCAAGTTCAATGGCCTAGGTAGTAATGGTAGGCAGTACGTCCGTCGAAGGAAAGACGAAGAATTTAATGCTAGGTGGCCAGTTTCATCGCTGCAAAGTGGTTTAGGTTCAGTTTTGGTGTAAGGTATTATTAGTACCAATGGTCCCCAGGGGCTATAGTTCGTTTGTAAGGTCGAATTAATTCGACCAAGTACATTAATGTGTTGACTGAGCATTTTCGACTCTACTTTGGTCGCGATTTAGATAATAATCCCATCTTCATGTAGGATAATGCTCCCATTCACACAGCTGGCAATGTCAAGAGGTTTCTGGAAGAGCATGATCTGTGTTTGGATTGGCCTAAAAAATCTCCAGACTTCAATCCTATCGAAAACGTATGGCAGTACGTGAAGCAACAGCTACGCAATGATAAAATTACAACTTTGGAAGAACTTTGGACAAAAATTAAAGAAAAGTGGGATGCCCTTTCTCCGGAGTATTGCTGCAGTCTAATTCAAGGAATTCCCAAAAGATTACAGGCTGTCAAATTGCAGAAGAGCTATGTTACTCAATATTAACTAGTTTAATGTGTCTCTGTTGTATTTGTGTTGCATTAATGCCTTAAATTTACATTTAAATAACAATTTTCCATTGTGCGGACTTTCTTTTTGCCTCCTCAATTTAAAGCTATTTTTTAAATTGACGTGAACACTAGAATATTTCAATTAAAAGTAAAATATGAACAAGTAAAATTATAGAGGAATAAAAGGCGAATCAAATGAAGTAGTTGGTTTAAACAGTTACATTAAATTTAGCTTTATTTTGCAGTTTTTGAAAAAATTACAAGTGCAGACTTTCTTTCTGCCGCCTGTGTATGAATGATTGTAGAATGCGTTTTATGTTGTAATGTTTATTGTATTTTAATTTTTTTAGCAATTCATTTAACAACAAAAGTGTTGTTTTCGTTTAGAAAGGCACTCGCAAACGAGAACACGTACAAAAACAAAAGTAAGAATCTCGTATTTGTTTTGAAACGCACATGCTCCTAGATACACACGCACAAACAGACGTTCCTACGAATGTTAAAATAAAGACAAACACAAATAAATCGAAAATACAATAAATAAAAAGTATAAATATGATATATATATATATATATATATATATATATATATATATATAATTTTTGTCACCAGAGAAGTGGCATCTTACTTTAACAACAGAAGTTTTGCATAATGACGCCATATTTAAATTTTAGTAACCGTTCTTTAATGTTGGCAAGAATAGAAATCTAGAATATGAGAATTTTTGGAGCTCAGCTAATCAGAATTTGCGGTGGGCTATTAGATAAACTGAATTTTTATGTGTTTGAAATCTACATTACATTGGTCCAGATGGGAATTTCTGCGGTCTATTTATTACATGGGAGATAAAATATTTTGCTAACAACGTTCGCCGATGTAATTTTTATCATTGCAATTATTCAAAAATGTATAAATATAAAATAAGTTTTGAAAATATATATGGAAATTAAGCTACACAGCATGTTTTTTTACATGGAGGTCACCACTTATCAAGGCCCGGAGGCCACTCAGGGATAAAGGTTATTGCGTGTACAGTAATCAATGAGAGTCTTGTAGTAATCATTAGTATTGGAGATCGGGTGTTTCTCGTGAAAGATTGGCGAGGGGGGACCAGAGATTGGAGCTCAGATGAGCACTTGCCATGGAAATAACGATAAAACAAAGACAGGCTCGCAACGTCTTTTCTGTGGGAGAGAGGCTGCAGGGAAGAGAAAAGGGCATCCCCCACTAAGCTACGTACTCTGTTTAGGCAGAATAGGCTGTTTTTAGCAGCTCCTGCCTAGATGTGGCAGCAGCACTCCATCCTTGGACGTACTTGGCTTTTATACAGATAGAGAATTGTATCAGTAGTGAGATATCTTCTAGGGCGGTAGACGGATCCCACCATTTTCTCAGCGTCCTTGGCAACAGACCTGATATACGTGTTCCATTTCAGATCAGGAGTAAAGGTCAAACCCAGCGCGTTTCATCCAGATGCGAATTCGTCTCTGGCTTCATTAGCAAGGACCTAATCCATTCGGCCACTGTTAACCGCGATAAATACTCTTGAAATTTAAACCTTTATTTTTTAATGTTTTTAACGTCTGTAAGAGTGATCGAATCATTATATGATGCTTTGCCATTACGAGCGTAATTGAGCGACTTTATTTCAACTGGAAGTGCTCAACGATAAGAAATGATTTTTTTTTTAAGTGGCTGACATAATTATTTATTATAATAATCATTAAATACCTACAGCCACTAGTGTTTCATCCTTTCGAGAACAATCAGTGCAGGGTGTCACGATTAACACCAGTCGATAGATTCGAACCCGGCAACAGAAGCCATCTATAGCTCTATTCGCAAGGACCTAGTCCATTCGGCCTACCTTAACCATGAGAAATTTTGTTGAAATTTAAACATTTATTTTTAAATGTTTTAAACGTGTGTCAGAATGATCTAATAATTATATGATGATCTGCCATTACGAGCTAAATTGACCGACTTAATTCAACTGAAAGTGCTCAACGATAAGAAATGAGTTTCTTAAAGGGGCTGACGTAATTATTTACTATATTAATTATTAAATACCTACAGAAACTTGTGTTTCATCCTTTTGGGAATTATCAGTGCAGAGGATTACTCATTACCATCGGTCGATTGATTCGAACCCGGCAACAGCAACCATCTCTGGCTCCATTAGCAAAGACATAATCTATTCGGGCACCGTTAACCGCAAGAAATACTGTTGAAATTTAAACATTTTGTTTTTATTTAAATTTCTAGAATAAATGTTGTATAATAAAAACTAACCGCTATAAACCCATTTTAATCCCGATCTATATATTGAACCGATATCCTAATATTTTGTGCGCTGCACCTTATAATAAAAATCCAAACAAAATTCCAGTCAAATCGAACAAATGGTTTCCAGCTAAAAATTGAACGACAGACAGAAAAACAGACAAAATAATGCATCGTTTTAAGAATAAGTAGAGACACGGCTATATGTAGTGACCTTCAAATTTATGGAGTGTTTTTGATTTTCTTAACATTTTTCCCTTGTTTGATTCCTTAAAGTCCAAGTGATCCGCTAACACACGCTCATCTTGTGGTAGAAGGGTGAACGAGTGTGGCAAAAAAAATCACAGGGTGACTTCGATATTGAAATTGAAATCCGAAATTTGAATGAGTTTAATTTGTTTATTTTTTGCGTTTTGAAGTGCGAGATTCGATCAATATGTTATCAATAATTATTATCTTTCAGGTGAGGATAAAAAAATATTATTTTTACGGAAACGCTAAAATAGGCATACTTTTAAATCTTTGAAAATTCAATCAAAAATTTTATTTTAGAATGTGTAAACTTTCCATGTACATAAAGAATGCTTTAAAGAATCGATGGCCAATAAAAAAATTAATTAATAAAACAGAATCCGAAAATTATAAGTATTAATTGTATCTGCGTATTACATTTTTTTTAAGATACGGTACCTCGTTACGATTTACAAAAGTTGGTATTTCCCTTTTTGAAAATTAACTATAACTATGAAGACATGGATTTCCGTAGATGATGGTGGTGACATACCAACAAGTTGCATCCCTCCAGAGAGTTACCAAAATTACAAATGAAAGTCTTTGTCAACTTGATTTATGCAATAAAGAATTGGAGAAAATACGGTACGATCTAGTTTATGGGAAAGGAGTGTGGTTCATTAGTTATTATTAATTAGAAAATAATAAAATGATTTTAATCATGAAATTAAAAACTGACTAAAAGTTATATTAAAATTGAGAAATATAATGCCAAAAATTTATGTCTGATATAGAAATAGAAAAAAGTAGCTTTTCTTTACTTTTAACTAGTATTACGAACAATTTAAAGCTTGATTGACCAATTATTAGAGAAAAATATTATAAAGTTAAGAATAACATATTTCGCAATAATTAGCGTTTGTAATTATAGATAAATTCAATTAGTAAAAAATTAGTAAAAAAATGTACTTGCCTGTCTAGTTACATTAAAATTCATGAAAATGCTTAAATAAATATTTAGACGCGACTGAGTTCCCATACCTAATATCCAAGATAGCTGTGGAAAGCACATGGTTCCTAAAATGTATGAGGTCATGCTAAATAATTGAATTATTGGAATTTCTTAAAATATAAGGAAATTATATTCTAATATTTATGCGTATTCTTATAGCCAATCATAGTAAATTTTATTTAGACATTAAAAGATTGGTTTAATTGATGCGGAAACTTTAAAAAAATGTTTATGCTTTGTTTAAATTCGACGAAAACTGGGCCAAACGTGTTTCTTTTAAATTAAAAATTAAAAATTCTATTAAAAATTATATCAAAGTATTATATTATTCTTTCTTTTAACAGAATAACTTTCAGGGTTTTATTTTTCTGGTAAAACTGAAAGTTGTTCTGAAATGACGGATTTTAATAGATTTTAATAAGCTTTTAATAAGCTTTAGAAAAGGCATTTTTCGATCGATTAGCGGCTACTAGCTATATGAATTTAATTTTAGCTTGTTTATAAACACTCTGGAATTATAAATTAATATTTACTAGCGGGACCTGCGGAAATTCCACGGGAGACTCATTCATATGTTAAATATTGAGGTTGGCATTCTGTAGATGTTCAGCATAAATGGAGACACACTGGTATTATTGTAGCTTTTTTGTTAAAACTGCAAAAGTATTTATCTACGCTAGCACGAACTTCCGGTAAAGCTAGGTCGTAAAGTAAGCTTAAATATGATATTTTAATTCTTGCAGAGTTCGTATATACTATTATAGAGTTAATTTTCTATCGATTTTTATATGTTATAAAGTTGCGATTTCAAAAATAAAAAATATATATACATATGACTTATTAGTATGCATTAGCTTGAATCGAAACTGACATAAAAACTTATGAAAAAATATAAGTATATATATATATATATATATATATATATATAACTTGAGTTCCTTCAGCCATAATCGAAACCGAAACCAAAACTTATGAAGAATTTTTGGTAAAATTATTTATGACGAGAAATAGAATATAACAATTAAATGACCCGGATGTGAGCGTGAAACACAAAAGAACACACCCGCTATCGTATTAATATATAGATTGTACTTAAACATTGAAATTCAGACTATATATTACAAAGAGAATCCACGTTTTCCGGGATTGAATGATGATCATCCACGTTTTCCCATTTCTATTTTTATCGAAATCGGTGAAATCGCCCATTTTCCGATAAAATCGATTGATTGCTTACTCTAGTAGTAACCCGTCGCGGTGCACCAAGAGAAAGCTTCACATGCCTTCCCGCCATGACTTAGTCCAAAAAAATTTTAATCAACATGGCACTGTAGGGAACATGCTGTTGATTTAATGAAATTATTTTCATATATAATGGTATTAATATAATGAAAATTAAAAAGAGAAATATCATGGTTCAATTCTGCTTTAAACAAAAACAATAAATTTCATAAAAATCGCACCAGCCTTTTCGGAATCCATAAGGAATTCTCTCTCTCTTACACGCACAATGTTCCTGTTATGTATTTGTGTGAATGTGTTGTGTTTATAACGCCGAGTTTATCACGTCTCCTTCGCCCGTCGATTCTTTGTCAAGCACATCGAAGCACTTGCCATACCTAAAGTACATGTGTGCTAAACTTAATAAAAATCGGACCGGTCGTTTCGGAGTTCATAAGGAATTATATATATCTCTCTCACTCGCAATGTTCCTGTGATATATATATATATATATATATATATATATATATATATTTGTGTGAATGCGTTGTGTTTATAACACCGAGTTTATCACGTCTCCTTCCTCCATCGATTCTTTGTCTAGCACATCGAAGCACTTGTCATTGTCATGCTTCCTTATCCAGTCTCTTACGTTGTATTTTATTTTATTTTACAGGGTGAGAACTTTAAGTGCTTTTCCCATGCTGCGAACAAAGGCTAAACAATTCCGGCAGTTCGACACTCAGCCGTGGTTGCGATATATTTCCACGCGTTATTTCAGCCTATTATTTCAGCTTGAATTATGACTTTTAACACTTATCGTCGTTTGGCGCACGACAAAGGTATTCGTTTACCCGGCAGACTAATCGTGGATACCTGGATACGAAATGTAGCGACTATTTCATGTCAATGGCACCTCATAAAAACCATACACGTACATATTCAAGCATAAACACAGACATATATATATATATATATATATATATATATATATATATATATATATAAACTATGTGTAATAGAATTAATTCAATGTGAAATAATCTGACAGCAAAAAAGTTTAACGAAATTATTTGCCCTACCAGGCTCTCACACGCTTAATTTGGAAAAATCAAAGTGTGAAGATAATATTTTAATTAGATTCATGTAGAGATATTAATACAAAATATAGATAAGAAACAGTTAATTCGAATGAATGAAACGATATCCTTATTAAATTTATATGTAGACTAGCAGATATTCGGGCGTTGCCCGGATGTAAGATGCGCTTCAATATGATATTTTAATTCATGCTTATATTATTGTAGAGCAAATTCTCCTTCGATTATTATTTTTAACCTAATATATATTAGTGAGATCAAAACGATATATATATATATATATATATATATATATATATGAAAATAGAATGGTGGTGGAAGGATCTGAATACTCAACGTTTCGTTTCGCCCGATTTATGCGGGCTTTTTCAAGAGGGATGCTCATGGAAAAAAAACCCGCATGAATCGGGCGAAATGTTGAGTATTCAGGTCTTTCCACCTCCATTCTATTTTCATATCGTCGGATTTAATCCAGCTGAGCAATACTATATATATATATATATATATATATATATATATATATATATATATATATATATATGGTGAGAATAATGGGAATACTATTCCGACGAAAAAGAGAAATAAAAAAGGCACAAACTAAGGTATGTGTTCATCAACGTTTCGTCTTTAATTCAAAACTTCCTCTGGATTAATGAAATTAAGAAAACAAAACACCAGTATAAATATTTGAAAATATATTTTGATGTAATGAAATGTATGACCTTGTTCCATTTTAACGCAAAGCAGCAGGAAATCTTGTACTAACCCCCTCTTCTGTAAAACGAGTGATCGCACAATTCACAAGAGAGGACAAAGATTGCACAAATCCTCATTCAAGGCGTCTGGGACCAACTTAAAGAATTTTACGTCTTGTGAAAAAAAAATGTTTAAGAGGATCGTCGTAGAAATCCTCTTAAATTGCAACATAAGCTAGTGTCAGTCGCAGAAGAGCTGTCAAACATCGTCACATACTGGGCTACTATGGTAAAGCTTCGAGAAGAAAACCTCTTCTTCGTCCTGCCAGTACTACACGCAGAAAAGATTGGGTTCCTAAGATAGTGGAGAGACCAATGAACTTTTGTACTAATGTCGTTTTCTCTGATAAGTCACGATTTTCCTTATCTCCCGACAGTGGAAGGGTGGGAATATGGAGGCTCCCTCGGCAAGAGTTTAAAGCCAATGCTGAAACATGTTTTGTTATTGCGGGTGAAGATTTATGGTTTAGGGTGCAATTTGGAGTGATGGTTGTTCAGACCTGATCAAGCGCAATGGAAATATCGATGTATTTCCATATTACACGAAAAACTCAAGTGATAAAATGAACCAATATATATTTATAGAAGACAAAACTTCTGGTCACTCTACTAGGCGACACAACGTTGGTTTAAACAAAATGGGGTTAATGAAATGCCATGGTCAAGTCAGCTCTCGGATATGAACCCAATTGAGCAAATTGGACAGGACGTTCGCAAAAATAAAAGGAAGGCAACCTCTAAGCTTTAACTTTTTACATTTTTTTTCGGACATGGCAAGAAATTCCTTAAGCTGACATTCATTAAATGACCACTGCTATACAAGAAAGGCGCTAGCATTAAGAACAAGAAAGGGATTGGAAACCAAGTATTCATTATTAAATTTATAACTGTTGATTTTTGATGTTGCCCTATAAATTATATGCTTATTGAAATAGACTGTTTCTATGGGTGCCTATTCTCTTCCGTCATGTCTGTATAAAAGTTGGAACGATAAAATTCTCGACAAAAAGAAAACAACACTGCAATTTAATTTAAAAACTTTTATTGAAAGAATAAATTCGAGTAAGTAAAGCTGATAACTATTCAATGTAGTAGCGTTCAGCCTAAATCAGCGCTTCGATATGTGTCCGGTACCGGGAGCATGCCTTTTCTACAAGCGTCGGCGCGCTTAGCAAATACTCAGCGGATGGCGGTAATAAGGCTGGCTTTGGTATTGTGGGAGATCATGTTGATTATATTCTCGACGTATAACCAAACGAAGTAGCCCAGCGGGTTTAGGTCGGAGGAGGGGGCCGTTACAGAAAGGTATAAAGTCGTAGCACTCCTTCTAAAGCCAAGCCCGGGACCCGTTAGACTTGTGGGTTGGCGCTGAGTCCTACTGCAACTTTTCAAGATCTACCAGCGGCCACATAATTGCACAAGGGGATCACCACACTCTTCTACACATCCAGGTACACTTTTGTTTTGACATTCAAGCCGACTTGAAAGATATATTAGAAGACTCCTATCGCTCTGGTCAACTAATCAACTAGTACATGGTGTGCAACAAAAAAGGTGAACCGGTTTTCATCAAACGGAAATGGAATCATACTGTTTTTTCAAGGGCGACAATTTCATCTTCCACCTTCACAATGATGCCATTGATGACGTCACTATATTATGTATATATATATATATATATATATATATATATATATATATATATATATGCATGTATATATGAGCTATGACCTATACATGTACCTATTTACTATGCCTCCCCACGGGACAGAGTTAGACACCAGGGTCGTTTTTTAACGTGGAGAAAAGGTACAAAAATAAAAATTGTCTCAGTCGTGAAGGATTTCTCCTCCACCGAAAGAGAACAAGAAATAGAAGCGCAGCATCTGAAGAACAGATACTACACTTTGATCTTGTCCCGTAATGAAGGCTGACGTTATACGTGATGTCATAGAGATGACGAAATGCAAAATGGGGGCCAAAAATGACAGATACCTCAACAACGTCGGGCTTCCTGCTAATATATATATATATATATATATATATATATATATATATATATATATATATATATATGTGTGTGTGTGTGTGTGTGTGTGTGTGTGTGGACTAGTCTAACCGCACTGAAGTTGTGAAACACGCTGTGAATGACTATGAGTTGAACGCTTTTGTAAATGATGTAACCGCTGCTTGCTTAGTGTAACGTGAAGCTCATTGTTTGCAAATGAACAAACAAATCGAACACTGTAAAAATGACAGTCAAATGTTTATATGAATAGACATTCCATAGGCCAGAGGGCAGAACCGCCGTCATCAACTATATAGTTTTAGGTTCGAACGAGAGGGGATTTTTTTTTCAAAACTCCAAAGATATTTCTTACTAGAAAATAATTAAGTAACCAAAAATAATTAAGGAAACTTATTATTTTTGTCATCATTCTATAATGAATTTCATGAGAAATTATTAATACAGCACAATATAAACATACATAAGTTCGAAAACTTTTCTATAATTGCTTGGCGAATGTGGTGCTTCTGTACATGAAAAATATATTTATTGAATACCATCAACACCCAGGAAGAGTTTCGTTTCTGGAAACCATTCAGGCGTCAAATAAAAACTTCGCGAAATAAATTCACTTTTTAACATACGGTCATATTGCAATATTCTTAACTTTTTTCAACATATTTTCAACTATTTCAACATACGGTTATATTGCCTTATATTTTCAAAATATTTTCAACATATCTCAACATATTTTAAACATACGATTACATTGCCATATATTTTCAATATATTTTCAACTAATGTCAACATATTGTCAACATATTTTCAGCATATTTTCAACATATTTTCAATATATTTTCAACATATTTTCAACATATTTCAACATATTTTCAACATATTTTCAACATATTTTCAGCATAATTCAACTTACGGTTATATTGCCTTACTCTGACCTGAAAATACAGGGGCTTATCCAGTCACAATTGAAGATAATAGGGAATTCGATAAATCAAACAAATCAAACTCAACCTAGAAATCTTAATAATGGATCTGAATAATCCGGTTGAATAATTGGCTGGTGTAAGTCGTTAATACAATTTATTAGAGCAGCCTGGGAACGTGGAAAGATACGCCGAAAGTCCAAAGCTTAAGGATATTGCCAGCTACAGCTTAATAAAAACATAAAAAAACACTCGTTTATTAAGGCGATGTACACGATTGAATTGCTCATCTACTACAAACAAACATATCCATTTCTGAAATATATTTGTACAAATTTCTCATATTATAACATAAACTATCAGCTTAAAAAGCCGACAAAGCAAAATTGCATGTATTTTCTAAACTTGAATAAGTCCGATGCTGACAAAATATGTTTGGAAAATATCAACGAATAATAAATCTATGACATGATTAGGTTCGACAAATTTATTAAACACACGCAAAAGTCGAAAAAAATAAAACATGATAAAAATTAAATTTCAAAATTAGTCCTTGCTTCCTTGCTATTAATGCGCCCAAAGGCATTTCTTATATGAATAGACATTTTTGCCTGCCTTTTCCTCAGTCACGCTTTTCATCAGTTACAATTTTTCGTCCGTTACATTTTTTTTAAACCTGATGAATACAGAATTTATCTCATTTAAAAATCTTTACTATTTTAATGATAGAAACATATTGCATTGATAGTAAATAATACTTCCTCAACAAATACAAATCCAACATCAAAACTAAATCTTGACACCTTCATTAGCAGGTTCCACCAACTCAACTATTTGGACTCTTATAAATAGAGCTTAAAACATTACCTTAATATAGGCACCGCCAAAAATAGCCGAAAAATCAAGTTGTTGTTGTTTTTTAAAACGAAATTACATTTATTAAAATCCATTATTTCTGAGTAACTTTTTTTTCTCCAGAAAGATAAAACCCTGAATTTTATCATATAGGAATCAGAATCTTTTTCTACTCTTTTTAATTAAATTTTAAATGTTAAATTTTCCCCAAAAGTTAACAATTGACGTTTTTTGTTTAGCACAAAAAACGTATATAAATAGTTTTAAAAAATGTTTTTGAAAGAATTAACTTGTTTATTTCTTGTCTAACTAAGATTTAGGGTGATTTTCTATGAGAATATGCACAAATATTATAATATAAATACCTGGATTTCAAAAAATTCGACTCATTCATATAGGCAACCAGTTACTTCGAGTCGATTTGATTACTCTGTTTACATTTGTACTTAATAAAAAGCAAACTACGAAAGACCAAAAAGCAAAAAAAAACCCAACTTATTTTTCAGTGACGAAAATTTCAATGTATTATTAACGCTGAGGCTGGCCAGTACCAGATGGGTGACTATTTGTATGAGTTTGGTTTTTAATATTTATGTGTGTGGGGGCCAGGCTCTTCAAAATGGGGAGGGGGGCAATTTAAAGCAGAAAAAAAAATTATTTCAGCGCGTTTGTTCCACCGTAGTCGAAAGGCGGCAAACGTTTCCAAACTGGATCAAAAAAATGATGATATTTTTCAAACAAAGGGCACAATATTTATCGAAATTTTTTTGTATCGATTCTTCAAAGCATGCCCTCTTTAATAATGAACATGCATTATTTGACTCGCTAAAAAGAAATTGTTAATTTATTTATCAAAGATTTTAAAATGGCCTTTTTCGTATAAATATTAAAAAATTTTTTTTTTGTTTTGCTTAACTTAAATTAATTATTTTACTTAACATATTCACCGAATTTCACACTTCCAAACTCAAAAGCGGGATGATTAAACACAATCGAAGTTCTGATATTCAGACATCAAAATAAGGTCTGCAAACAAGTTTTTTTTGTCTATAATCCCGTCTCTTACAACAACACAATATGTTTTGTTCAGTTTCAGATGATTATTTTAAGCATATTTGGAACCCCCTCAAAACAAAGGGGGGTTGTAACCAAAATTTATATATATATATATATATATATATATATATATATATATATATATATAAATATTGTGTATGAAAAATAAGTACACTGTTATAAAGTTCATTCTTCTCTTAATAATCGCTGAAAATTTTATATTGATTGGATAATTACCTGATTTTTAGTAGATTTTTAAAAAGACGGTCCGTCAAAAAGTACTTACCTGCCCCCCCCCCCAGTTTTGGCGGTGCCTACCTTAATATAATTATAGCTTTTCTATGACGTTATAAATTATGCTTTACGTCATATTTCCAAACATAAATTTTAACATATCGATAACGAAATAAATATATGAATGGGAGAACATTATCGATAGTGTTGTAACTTAATTAATAGTAAAAAAAACAATGTAGTTTTTTTTTAAAGACGTACGTGCGTTCAGAAATAATTTAATTATTTAATATATACTAGAGTTTGACCCGCAGATCACATACTTCTAGTTAGTCGAAATTATTTATTGGAAAATAAAGTTTGTCATAACAGTAACAAAATACTAAGAAAACGTCTGACATTGTAGAAAATAACAGAGAATTTTTTAAAATAATCTTAAATTGAAAAGATGGTTAAATTATTTAAAAGCAAAAACACATTTTTACTACTAGAAATATTTCGTAAATATACAAATGGAACAAAAAATGGCACACACACACACACACGTACATATATATATATAAATTACATGGGAGTCACTACTTATCAAGGCCCGATGGATACTCGAGGATAAAGTTAATGAGTATACGGAAGTCACTGAGATAAGAACGTATTAATATTTAGTTGTGGAATAAAGTATAAATAGATTATTTAGAGGAGCGGCACAACAGGATCTTGTTTACATTGGACTTGAAGACGACCATATAGTAGTCAACTGGATATCAGCCCAGCGAAACAGAGTTCAACGGGCAGTTCAACTGTTGATGGTCGTAGCTAGACGAGTGTTTTTTTGTGATAGTATGGCAGGGATGGACCATAGATTGAAGCTCAGACGAGCATTTGCAATGAAAATAAAGATAGAATAGAAACAGGCTCTCAACGACGCTTCTGTGAGAGGAAAATTAAAAAGAAAAGAATTAAAGAATTATTATTGTTATTCTAATGTATTATTTTGAACAATAAATTCATGAGTCGATTTAAAAAAAAACCCTGCTCAGAACAGGCAATATACAAGCATTTGTCTTATGACATCTATCACTAAACATGCTTTAGAATAACATAAAGTTAGTGTTGGTCTACTTTAAAAAGATAACTTGAAACAATTTTACTGACATTTTCTACTGAAATATTAGAAAGATGCCAGAAGGGGAAAGAATAACATTTGAATTGAATAATAACTAGCAAGAGGCAACTTTGTCCGGCCGTACAATACGCTTAAATATGACATTTTAATTCGTCCAAATTTCATATATATTATTATAGAGACGTGATTTCAAATGTAAAAAAATATATATTTGAGTGCCATTAGCTAGAAACGAAACCGAAAGCACACTGTAACATTCAAAGCTGGTGGCGTTACCATTGTACCAATTTAAAATAAACTAAGTTGACTGTACAAAATGTATAAGGATTTTTTCAATTTTGACCCCTTTTTGACTCCTTGAAACTATATTTACTGGCAAAAGGCTAATAAAAAAGAGAACCATGATAATCCAGTAATTTGAAGCCACTATCGCCGCTGTGCGACTTTTAGTTTCGAAAGAGATAGAGTTTGAAAATATGGAGACAGGCTGACAGGCATATAGCCTTTTATATATAAGATTATGGCTGACTTTTATGTATTCATTCTTTTTGCGGACTTCTCCACCACTCATTCTCTGGCCTTCTGCAGGTGATTAGCCATGGGGATGAGGGATATATATATATATATATATATATATATATATATATATATATATATATATATATATATATGTGCGTGTGTGTGTATATATATGTATATATATATGTATATATATATGTATATATATATATGTATATATATATGTATATATATGTATATATATGTATATATGGATACATATATATATGTATATATGTATATATATATGTATATCTATATGTATATATATATGTGTATGCATATATATATGCATATATATGTATATATGTATATATATATGTATATATACAGATATATATATATATATATATATATATATATATATATATATATATATA
Organism: Euprymna scolopes; assembly: GCF_053919585.1. Taxonomy (NCBI): domain Eukaryota; kingdom Metazoa; phylum Mollusca; class Cephalopoda; order Sepiida; family Sepiolidae; genus Euprymna; species Euprymna scolopes. Next base: position 110,337,553 of record NC_136493.1, on the reverse strand, counting down.
TATATACATATACATATACAGGGTGTCCGTAAAGTTACTATACAGTCTTATATTAACTATTAATACAAATATAATACAATAAAACAATAAGACTGTATAGTAACTTTACGGACACCCTGTATATATATAGGGAGAAAGAGGGAGAAAGATATATATATATATATATATATATATATATGTATATATAGGCAGAAAGAGAGAAATAAAGCTATATATATATATATATATATATATATATATATATATATAAATATATATATTCATCAGTCATCCCTTTATAAAAAAAATGGAATCACCCGATCGTCTACGACACGATGCAAGCAAGCAAGGTGCACGGGGTTTTATAGTTATATAGATTATACGTAGGGACTAAATTAAAACGTGAATTTGTAGACCCTTTAATATATTAGGATAATGACGGGCAGTTATACTAGCAAAACAAGATAATTTACTTATTCTCGTCATTAAACAAAACAGACTATGATAACGGAATGCACTCTATATAACATTATCAGGAATACAATGCCATTATTTTATATACGTAAGAAATATCTTGATTACTATCAATAGTTGTGTCCACAAAAGGCATAAAATGTAACACTGCGAATCTGCAGTATTTGTTTCGTCGACTACACTGTTATGGCAAAAATTAAATGTAATGTAAATCAATTAAATGTAATGTAAATCACTTTTTCCATTGCTTCCAACGTAATAGATGTACTGAGTCTAAAGCTGCTTTCAGGGTTGCCAGCAACCACTGTAAAAAAATGTAATTAAGAACGCAAGAGAGGTATATGCTCAGTCCGTTAAATCTAAAGTAGCTGAACAGCGGCTTGGTTCCCACCAGTTTTGGCAAACAGAAGTGTGCGTTCTATCCCAACCATTATCAACGGATAAGAGGTTATCTCGTCAGCCTCAGACAAGGCCAAACTATTTGCAAAGAACTTTGCAGCTAATTCTACTCTATGCGACGAAGGCCATCAACTCCCCATATTTCCTCCTATAACACAGAACACGCTAGGTAACATACAAATAGCAAACATAATCCTGAATAGAAGCGTGTGCTCTATCCCAACTATCATAAATGGACCTGAGGTAATCTCGTCAGCATCAGACAAAGCCAAAGTCGTTGCCAAGAACTTTGCAGCTAATTCTACCCTTTGCGATCAAAACCGCCAACATCCAATATTTCCTCCTGTATCAGAAAACACGCTATGTGATATGCAAATATCTGTACGTGATGTTGCCAAGCTAATCAAAAACCTTGTTTCCAGTAAAGCAACCGGCTCTGAGGTATTCCAATTATAGTACTCAAAAGACTTCAACCAGAAATAGCGCCCATCCTTACAAAAGTGTTTAAACGTTGACTTAACGTTGGCTTCCCATCACCCTGGACAATCTCATAAGTATGCCATGTATATAAGAATTCAGGTGATCGCTCATCTCTCTCTAAGTACAGGCCAATAAGTCTCCTGTGCGTCATGAGTAAGTTGCTAGAAATCTGTGTTAAATAGAGAAGTAATCAACCATCTCAGCAAAAATAACCTTCTTAGTGACACTCAATATGGTTTCCGTTCTGCTAGATCTATAGCAGATGTGCTTACAGTTATATATTTTTTTTTACATAGGCATTACCACTTATCAAGACCAAGAGGCCACTCGAGGATAAGGGTTAAAGAGTGTACAGTAGAAATTGGACAATATAGTAATCGTTAGTAATGGAAATTCGGTAAATTTGTTAACAAGAGAAACCGCTCATCAACGATTGTTTACGCTAGACTTGAAGACAACCATATTGTAGTCAGCTGGAAAGCAGGAAAACGGAAGATAATTATATAGGCGTGCAGTTCTAAGAAAGAAGCTTTTCTCATGGAATCTACGTTTAGGTTTAGGCACACATAAAGAGTGGGGGAAATTATTGATAGTGTTTTCAGCTATACGAGTTTGGCGAGGGGGGCATAGACTGAAGCTCAGTCGAACCCTTTCCATGAAAATAACGATAACCCAGAGACAAATTCGCAACAGAGGTTGCAGGGAAGAGAAAAGGATATCTCCTACGAGGCTACAAAGTCTATATTGAACTCCATCAAGGCAGGGCAAATCTTTTCTAGCAGCTCCTGCCCAGATGTGGCAACTACTCCATCCTTGGACGTACCTGGCTCTTATATAGATAGAGAATTGCATCAGCGGTGAGATATCTACTGGATAGATAGAAGGATCCCACCATTTTTCCAGTGGCCTTGGCAACAGATTTTATGTACCTGTTCCATTTAAGATCAGGGGTAAAGGTACAGGCCAGGAGCTTGTCAAATCTTGATGCCTCCTCAAGACGAGGACCATTCATTTCAACTGATGCCAGATGGGGATCAGAACGTTGATGATGTAAAGAGAGAAGCTTGGTTTTAGATGCATTAAATGTAACTAGCCACTCCTTTACCCATTGTACCACGTGCTCAAGATCAGAGGAGAGAGAATCAGAGAGAACTTGGTAATTTACTGTATTAGATGTGCTACCATAGATAGTAGTGTCATCAGCATAAATATCTACGAATGGTGTAAGGATGAGATTTATTAAATACTTTTTGTGCCCTGTTATAGAGGGAGAGATTAGTGATTGGTGACCCAGTTCCAATGTAACAACAATACTCCATGAGCGAATGGTGTCTTTATGGATACATAGGATACTGACTGATATGAGGAGTTTATTAGTGTTGTGAAGGGAGACTCCTTATTTGCAACTAACTTCTCAATATCATCCATGCAGATACTCAGTATAATGGAATGTGTAAATTTCATAGAAAGAAACAGGTTATTGTAAGGGAGAAATACATGTTGCCTGTTAATGTACTATCCAGAAGTCAATAATTACAATATTAATACATCTAACTAGCGGGGCCTGTAGAAATTTCACTACATATTCGTTCATATGTAATATATTGGTGTTGGCATTCTGTGTATATTCAGCGTAAATAGAGACGCCCCGATGATTTTGTAGCTCTTTTGTTAAAACTGCAAAAATAATTATCTAGGCTAGCAGGGACATGCGGCAAAGACCGGTCGTAAAATACTTTTAAATATGACATTTTAATTTATTAATTTTCTATCGATTCTTATATATTATGAAGTTGTGATTGAAAAATTAAAAAATATATCCATATAACTTGGGTGCAGCAGCTTGAATCGAAATCGAAATTACATACATATATATATATATATATATATATGTATATGTATGTATATATAATTTCAGTGCCTTCAGCTATAATCAAAACCGAAACCAAAACTTATGAAGAATTTTTCGTAAAATTATTTATTACAAAAAAATTGAAGGTCATATAAATTAAACGAGAGTGATTCGGAAAAAAAAGATGTACGCGTGACATACAAAATAACACACAGACTATCGTATTAAGGTATAGATTTATAAATGTATATAGAGAAATGCAAGGGATTATTTATTCTACGTAGATTGGTACTTCGTCTACTTAAACTATATCCGATGGTGAGGTCACAGCTTGCGGGCTTTGGGGAGTGTGAAGCCACCTTTTAATAGCCATTGCTCCCAGGTCCACTCTGACCCCGAGTGGTAGTACCTGTTAGGGTACCAACTATGGGTTCAATAGAAACCGACTTGAAAAAAAAACAAACAAAATACTCTATTAAAAAATTCTTCTTCAAAATCACTGGATTCGGCATTAAATAACTTGAAAAGGGTTGATATGCCGTAAAACAACCAACCAACCAATCAACCAAATTCGTCTACTATTGAGCAAAATAGTAAAAAAAACCCAAATGTAAACGTTTCACCCATTGATCCATGGTCTACATCCTTATTTTTAAAACATATTTATCCGCCTAAAATCTGAATGAATTTTACTCTTGAGAATTCATGTCCTTAATAGGTTTCCAACGGAAAGAGAGTAATTCAGTTTGAACTTCCGTTGCCTCCAAAAATCAATGAGGTGAATCAGTTCATTTCTCTTTTGCTTGCGTTTCTCTAAGCGAATCCAAGCAGAAGAACGAGTTACTCCGTAAACGTAACCTTGGCTTACTAAATACACATGTTTAATAACACAACACACAGCAAATATTTTTGTACGAATGAGATGGCGTCTATAAACATTTTTTTTAATCGCGCATAAATCTCATGCCCCCCCCGCTATATATTTGGTAATTATTGCGCGAGTGTACTCACAAGGATATTAAATTGTTAGTCGAGAAATAAACGTTCAGACGGGGTTGACTTGTTAAAGTAAAGGTTAATATTACTTGATTACTGGAATTGACAGAAACAGATACGGCGTCACATGGCTCCAAGAGTGGGAGAGAAAAAGTTGGAAAGAGTTGGTTACTTGCAATTAAGATGTGTTGTCAAGACATGATTAAATAGTGATTATCGACAGCTAGGCTGCTTCCTAGCTGACTATTGCATGACCGTTTTCAAGTCTAATGTAAACAAATTCCTGTTGAGCCGTCCTCCTAAATAAACAAACACTTCTAAAGTTCCATCATTACTGATCATTGCGGTGTTGTCTTACTGACCAGCTGACGTCAACTAACCCTTATCTTCAAGTTACCGTTGGACCTTAATAAAAAGCCATCATTTCCCTAGTAAAAATCTGTATATGACTCTCTGTTCATTTTGGCCGTCTAGTGATAAAGAACGCAGATCAACTTGAATAAACTTGTCTTCCATCAGTTTTGGTTAACTTAGTTTTTTTCTGGGGGAGGGGGATTGTGAATTAGGATATTTAAGTTACAGGAACTCAATCCATGGGGTCACAAATGTGCGCGTGCCAGAACAAGCATCTAACAAAGTGTTACAACCTTGAAGTGCCTATGATAAATAAGACCACGATGGCATATTTACAGAAGTACAAAATATTATATTATATAAAAAAGAGATGCTCTGTGACTCCGTCTTCACTACGACATAATCTTCATTATATAACTGGTGTCTAAAAGAGTCCATATATTCACATAATAAATTTTATCACCATCACACCTGAACAGTTCCTCCAATTTAAGCCGTGGCCCGTATGAAATAAGTACGTTTTTTTATTTTAAGATTTATTTCAATAAAAATCGCAATCTTAAGATTTATTTTTGATTCTCGTTGTTCTGTGGAATTAATATTTGAAATGTACCGAACACGACATCCATTAATTTATCCTCTGTAGTATTATTCGCAACAGCATCTGATTATCGGTTCCTTATTTGATTCAGTGTCCTTTGTGGGTAAAGTAAGACAATTTTACAAAGTAAACGATTTTTCTAATACATTTATTCACTGTTTCCGTTTCACAGCAGGATTTATTATCTCTGCTCTACCACCAATAGCAATGGCCAAGAACACATTGCCTGAAAGTACTTCTTTTAAACTCCTGTACCTAACGTTTACAGGGAATATGAACTGGAATAGAAACATTGAGAGCATTGCCAAGGCTGCTACAAGGAAGGTTGGCTCACTCTACCGTGCTAGAAAACTACTTACGCTTGACAGTATCCTATACCTCTATAAGGCCACCATTCGCCCATGTATGGAGTACTGTTGTCACATCTGGGCTGGTGCATCTGCTGCTTGTCTCTCGCTCCTGGACAGGGTTCAAAAGAGAGTCGCCAACCTGATAGGTCCTGAACTGTCATCTAGGCTTCAGCCTCTGTCCCATCGACGAGATGTTGCATCCCTCTGCCTGTTCTACAAATACTTTAATGGTGAATGCTCTGACGAACTGCAAACACTTGTACCTCCCCGACGTAACTACCCCCGACAAACACGACAAGCTACTAAGTCTCATCCCTTTACAGTAGAGATCCCTAAGTGCAAGAAAGCCTTTTACTCCAATAGTTTCTTCCCCAGAACTGCGGGTCTTTGGAACGCCCTTTCTGCTTTCCCAACTGCACTGATATGCAGAAGTTCAAGTGTAATGTTAACAAACATCTTTCTACTCATCTCCCTTCATAATGACCCCGCTAATTAAGTCCCTGATAGTAGCTCCCTGCTTCAAAGTGACACTGTGCCTTGTTTGGGGTGAAAATTGAATTTAAAAAAATTGCTACAACTAGGAAACACCCATACGTGACTTTTTTCACATGTCAATAATAACCTATCAAACAACGTTTTAATCATTCTCTAAAAATGATTCTGCTGATGTCATTGATCATTTGAGGGATGTGATCGAATGGTCTTTTTAGTGGGTGCATTCTTCACTGTCTTAAGCACTATTTTGAACGTATCGACACCGGTTTTACTTGATTATTAGGCTATGACAAGAGACTATCCTTTTCGTTATTTTGACTCTTTATTATATATCAGTTTATATTTTATATGTTTTTATATAGAGTTATGTGGTTCTCGATTGATTAACTGTGTCTAACTGTGTCAAATATATACTCGAGGATCAAAACAGTTATATGAATATTTTCTTGTCAGGGCCCTACTGATTATTGCTTCTCGCTTCAATCTGCTCTATTACAAAACTTTGACAAAATTTTTTAAAACACTAGACTGAGAGGTTTTATTTATAACATTGAAACAAATAGGAATTTTCGAGAGATTTCGGTAATTCCAGTAATCATAGTAGCCACCAGGTCTGTAAAAATGTAATAAAACAAATTAGATAGCGAATATACTTAGTGAACCAAGTACAAGAGAGATTCAAATAATTGCGCTTGTAGGGACGGTTAAAAAATTTAAAAATAGATTATTCGATTGAAACATCTTCAATATCGGGTGAATATATGACATCCTTGAGAATGCCCCAACCCAGCAAAACCTAAAAGATAAGAGTATAGAATAGATAGAGGCTTGGAAGCTGTAATGACTGCAAACTGTATGACTCCTAGTGCTGGTCTTTGGGGAATGAATCACACACTAAAAATTACATGAATTAATTAGATGGAGGTGTCTGTTTATTTCTTACAAATCTATGCAGATTAATCTTTTTTTAATTAAATTTTCACTCCAAACAAGACACAGTGCCAGTTTGAAATTGGCAGCTACTATCGGGGACATAAGGTGTAGGCATATTATGAAGGGAGATGAGCAGCAAGATGTCTGTTAACATTACAATTGAACTTTTGCATGTCAGAAAGAGAGAGAGAGAGAGTTCCAAAGTCTAACAGTTCTGTGAGAAGAAACTATTGGAGTAGAAGGCTTTCTTACACCCAGGTATCTCTACTGTGTAGGGGTGGGATTTAGCTGCTTGTCGAGTGTTTCGGGGGTATTTACGCCGAAGAGGTACACGTGCTTGTAGTTCATCAGAACATTCACCATTAAAATACTTATAGAACAGGCAGAGGGATGCAACATCTCGCCGATGGAACAGAAGCTGAAGTTTAGATGACAGTTCAGGACCTATCAGGTTGGCTATTCTATTTTGAACCTTGCCCAATAGTGAGACACTAGTAGCAGATGCTACCGTCCAAATGTGACAAGAGTACTGTATACGCGAAATAATTCTCCAGGGGCTTAAAGGAAAATCTTCAGTAATGCACCGTCTTTATTCCCGATTTTGGGTTTTGCGATGTATCGACAGATAGAAACCCCGACATGACTCCAGACACGTTAAATGATTTCCGTGAAAGATAACAGCAACGTGTGTCTGCATTGCACAAAATAGAATCATGTTCTTGCAATCTTCAGCCTTTCTTACGATTGTGACATCCAAAATGGAGTTGGTGTGTCAGAGCGTGATTACATTAGATTATAATGAGCCTGGCGAGGAGACTGCGGTGTTGAAGACCCGAACCTACCTGATGACCCAAGCAAAACACATCACTGACGATGTTCCTTGGCAATCCATTCATAGATATATAAATAATTCTTGTGTGACTCATACATAGTATCAACTGGTCCCATAATTCCAGGGCATACATTCCTCATTTCATTCGCCAAGTGAGATGCACTGACACTAGCAACCTCGATTAGTAAGTTAGAATTCAAAATGGAAGCCCCGCCATATTTATCCTTTTTCTCTGTCTTTTTTTTTGTGTCCCCACATCGTAAGTGAGACACACGCTTCACATTCCACGAGGCTATCACGCATTACTTTTCTATTTTCCAGTCCACTGCATCGGGGGCATTAGCACAAGAGCCTACAGGTGCGCCCCCCTACCAGCAACAGAAGAAGAATCTGACGAGACAAGAAAAACAGAGAAAAGGCATTTAAAGAGTTTAAAGGGGCATATTCTCTAGTTTTCCTGCTGTTCTTGTTGGATCTCCCTCTCTATTTCTCTATCTCTTAGTTAGTATCCCTCTTTCTCTCTTGTTCCCTATTTGGCCTCTGTGTGTGTCTATTTCTTTTACTCTTTTCTGTGTCTATCACTTTGAGCGACAACAATGACAACTTAGAGAAAAAGTACAAGGAAATTAAAGAGAATAGAGCATGGATTAAGAGAGATAGGGAGTGATAATGAGGGGTTCGGAGAGAACGAAATCGCAGCAACATATTCCTCTTCAAACTCCTTAAATTATTGCTTTCTTTTCTTTCTTTCTTTATCCCTCCCTTTCTCTCTCTCTATCTATATATCTCTATCTCTATCTCTGTCTCCCCCTCTATCTCTATATATATTTATATATACATTCTATATGTATTACACCTTACACACATACACACACAGACATATATATATATACATACATACATATATATATATATGTATATATATATATATATATATATATAACGCGGGCAAAAGTTATTGATCGTTTACATAGAATAAGTGTTTTAGTTCAAATTGACGGTTTAATATAGTAAAATTTGTAGGTATTTTTGAATTTAATACGAATCAATATTTATCTCCAACTGTGCATCGAACGGATACCATAATACTTAGTTCGCTGCACCTTATAACGCAGGTCTATACAAAATTTCGGCCAGATTAATTTTCAAATTTTCTAAAAAAGTGAAAAGGACAATGCTATAAGTTTGAGCTCAAAGTGCGATGTAGCAGCTTCTAAACGTCACAGATGATACAATGCTTTGCACATTTAGTAATATCCATATTTTTCTTACGTTCCCTTTCACTCACAGTTTTTTTTGTCGTTATTCACAGGATTTCACTCTGTCTATTACACTTTATATTACACGATATCTCTTATTCTTACAAGTAATCTCTTTTGCTCCTTCGATATATGTTACACTCTATTTTCCCAGACGCCTTACTCTTACTATATATCGCTTATTCTATCTATATATCTTTTTCTTACTATCTCTCACTCGCCCCCTTTCTCCCTTTCGATCTCTATCACATGTTCCGCACTATTGTTCACACATTTTCTATTCTTTCCTAGCATTCTTGTATATCTTTCTTTCTACCTCGCTGCGTATACTAATATTCCTTTACTATTTAGTGAATCAGTTGGTCCCAAAGCTTGTGCAAAGCATGCACGGCTTTATAGATATTTCCATTTCATGCCAACTTAAGAAGAATAAACATGAGCGTGATATAGTGGTTATAAGCACAAAATATGTATTCCGAGTGTCGGTTTCAAGTTCTGTTAGCGACACTGCATCATTTACATAAGAGGTCTCCAAAGCTTTGAAACGAGGGGTTATGTTGCCAACTTTTTAGAATTATGTGGGCCTAAAAATAGTAATCTAGTTGTGTTTTATACTGTTTTGCTAATTGGATTTGCTTTCTAGTGAAGCTAATTCCCCAAAACCTTATTCTTTTATTCATTTTCTGAACATTATGTCGAATAAATTCACCTCACAATTTCACGTTCTTCACGTGAAAGCCAAAATAAGTCTGAACTTTAGACAATTCTCAACACAACTTTTGCATAACTCTGTTTTTTCCTTCTCCACTTGCAGGTGACACTCTTTCGAAAATATATAAATAGATAAATAATAAAAAATAAGAACGTTACTTGTTATCGTGTCAAAAGAAGAAAAATCCTACTCACGTGATTACGTATCTTTTTAAAAAACATTTACATAACCTTTTTATTTTTATTTATATATCTGTTTAAGCTTTTTTTGTCAGTGTACTAGAAGGAATTCAGTTGATTACAACACTTTCTGTGTGTTTTTTACATTGCAATAGTACAACCCTGAATCCGACGGCGCAATACTACACTGTTCAATACTGTAAAACTGAAACGAAGCTGTTCTGCTTAAAAAATGCGCTATTTTCTTCTTATTCATATTCATAGCGATTCTTTGCTTTAAAAAATTAAAGTAATTACGTGTTTACTTTTTTAATATCCCATTTTGTTGTTTCGGATTATTTTACTAAAGTAAGTAAATCTTCATTATTTTTCAAAACTGATTTTGCTTCTTTGTTTTTCGATATTTCGTTGATATTATTTAGTAAGAGTGTTTAGCAGAAAAGCCAACAAACGACAACCCAGAAAATAAATATACAAGAAAAAAATGTTACCATAGTCAATAAAAGTTCAGTTCATGTTTTTTTTGTTTTGAAATAGTTTTTAATGCTCTTTACTTGAAATAATTTCAGCGAACCGAAATTGAAACGAAATTTGAGGCGAACACTACTTAAATGAATTTTTATATAAACTACAGAATTTTTATATAAACTACATAATCGAATATTCCCCAAGCACAAAATAACGGAAAACATTAAAATATGTTTATAGATATTCCTTACGTTGCCGGAACTCTCTTAAATTGTTAATACAGAATGCTCAGGTGCCCCTCCTTCAAATTGAAAACGGGGCTCTCCATTTTGATTTTTTAAAACCGGTTCGTGAATTAAAAAAAAAAATCTTTTTTACAAACTACTTAAAAATACAAACCAATGAACTTTTCTACCATAAAAGTATCTTTAATTGACTATGGTAACATTTATTTCTTTTATATTTATATTATTATATATATATATATAAAATTTTCTCTTTGTAAGGAAGCATCATTTTGTTGATCACTCTTGACTAAGAATGGAAAAAAAGTTTATATAAAAATACATTTTCGCGAAAATTATCTTTACTTTAATCATATTTTGCTCAGGGTAAAACTTTTGAGTATCAAAACCTATTTCTTTACAACCCCCTCCGTTTCATAACCTATCATACTTTCATCAATCACAGTCCATTTCCTTTAGGCTGTTTTTGAACCCAGTAAACGACGGGTACTTCTGCTATTATATATATATATATATATATATATATATATATATATATACATACATATATATATATATATATATATATATATATATATATATATATATATACTAGCAAAAGTACCTGTCGTTGACTGGGCTCAAAAACAGCCTACAAAAATGGACTCTGATTTATGAAAGTATGATAGGTTATGAAAGGGTAGGGTTGTAAATTTGGGTTGAAATTGGGATATCAAAATCAAAGCAAATATGATGAAAGTAAAAATAAAATAGAAAAACCCCATAATTTATATAATTTATTATACCATACCTGTTCACACTGAAACACTTATCACAGTATTCTGTGGATTTATATCAAAACACCTTGTTAAACTTTCTGACATATTTCATTCTACGGAGGTCAGGCGCGAAAGAACACCACATAATTTTATTATACCATATTTCTTGAAACTGAAACATAATTATCACAGTATACTTACGCAGATATGAAAAGTCTTTATTAAAGTTTGTGCCTATTTCCATTCTATCGAGGCCAGGCACGAATGCAGCCCCCACAATTTTATTATACCATCCCTATTTATGTTAAAACATACTTATCAAAGTATTATTATGCCCATCTATATCAAAAACATTTGTAAAGGAAAAAATAAAATGATTTTTACTTTTAGGTTTAAAAAAAAATAACGGAAGTTATTACTTTGATATATGTACTTGCATGTAGCTGATAACTTCCTGGACAACTTTTTCTTTTAGATATTGTAGCTTCAAAATATTTTTGAAAATGTCTCATTGTATATTTTTTCTTCCTAGATATATTCCCCTCTACTCTTCTCTCATACTATCCTAGTGATCCTCTCTCATCTTACCCCTACTCCCACTTTCTCCTTCTCTCCTACTTTTTCTCACTATGTATTCATACTTAGTCTTACGTTTTTTTCATTCGATCAAGTTTCAACTTTTTTCATATTTTAATATGTTTGCTCCGAGTTTATCACTATTTTTTTTCCATAGAAATTTGCACATTTGTAAAAAGCTGTACATTTTACTGTTTGGTTGCGTAAAGTTCAAAAGTGAGAGCAGCGCATGTTTAGTTCATACAGCAACAGATGCAAACTTTAAAATCTTAGAAACGCAAAAAATATTTGTCATTTATGTAAATGCACTGGAATTCTAAAATTGTATGACTATTTTTTGTATCTAACCAACAATATCAGCCCTTATCTAAAACGCTAACTGCCTTGACCCGCATTTGTCTAGAATATTTTTCACTTTCATAATTTTTTTTTTCGTTTTCGTAAAAAGAAATGAAAATTAAATGTATGCGTAATTCTCGCAAAAACGCCTTTTTTTTAGGACTTTTCTGGAATAAAATATAATTTTATTAAAGTTAGTTTGGTCGTTTATAATTACAAAAGAAAAATCGTTAGCCACAGTGATTATAAAAAGGATATTAACTCTACACGTAAACCTAGACGAACTATTTACAAAAAACTAGTATTTCAATCCCAAATACGATCCTCTCGACACAGTAATACTCTGGCTTATACGATGGATGCAGCACCTTCTTCTATTTATCTCATCTCAAATGAGAGAACTTAGCTCCACCAGACAAAAGGAATAAATGACAAAGCACTTACCCTTCATGATGTTGATCATCTTACAATTTATTCTTTTATTTCAGTTTACACTTACAAGTCTTATATATATATATATATATATATATATATATATATAATTATTTACTATAATAATTTAATACCTACAGAAAGTAGTGTTTCATCCTTTCAAGAATCATCAGTGCAGAGTGTCGCGGTTAACGCCATTCTAGAGATTCGAACCCTGGCAACGAAAGTAATGTCTGGCTTTATTAGAAAGGACCCAAACCATTCGTCTACCGAAAACCGCGAGGGATACAGTTGAAATTAAACATTTATTCTTTTTAAATGTTTTAACGTCAGTTAGCGTGATCTATTAATTATATGACGATCTACGCATATGAGTAAAGTTTTTTAAAGGGCTGACAAAATTATTTAATGTAATAACTAAATACTTGCAAACATTAGTGTTTCATCCTTTCGGGAATCATCAGTGCAGAGTGTGACGATTAACGCCAGTCGAGAGATTCGAACCCTGGCTACTTATATATATATATATATATATATATATATATATATATATATATATATATATTACCCTTCACCAGACAATACATTCGTGAAATAACCTTTTTCTTCCCCCTATTCCCTCTGGTTCACTATTTGTTACCAAGTAAGATCTATGACTTACTTGTAGTTTCATAAAATACTTTTGCAAGCAAAATCCGATCCCGCTTTTTTTCTAAATCCTACCCTCTGATGAGAAGGAAAGTATTTCTTCGAAACTCCGCGGATTAAGGACTATCCACTTATTTTATGCTTCCTTTTTTAAATTAAATGTTTTTAACTCTTTTCATAGTGCTCTACACACACACACACACACACACACACACACACACACACACACACACACACATATATATATATATATATTAGCTTTCTTCAGTCTTAACATACTATAGATACGCACTATAACGGCGTCTACGCGTGGAGTTTTTATGTCAAGAGTTGCGCAATAGCCAACCACATATTTCCTGTGTCGCCGTTCCTAAATATTAGTAGCAAGTGACGGTTCAGGATGACTGCAAATAATGCTGAGATAAGCGGAAAGCAAATACAATGCCTAGAATTCCTAAATTATCACCCACCCGATACTAGCTAGGCTTATCGTTGCTTACCTTCGGTGATCTGACGAAAACCGGCTTGCCATCGTGATTATGCCGTATAACAAAATATATAAAAGTGATCTTTTCTGTCAGCATGAGGAACGGTCTCTATCAAACTCCTCATGTGGAACTTATTTGATTTTGATTTTAGAAAAAAAAACAGTTCTGCGAGCAGTTAAATTAAAAACAAATGAACTTAAGAGGTGTAAATCGACTTAGATTGTTTTGCTATGTATGCGCAAATATACATTTAGAAATTAAACAACGTTCTTTTGTTACTTATATGTGTGTAGACATGGCACAGGGAGTAAGACATAAAGCTGGAGAGCTATATGTTTTTGTGCGATTTTAGCTGATAGCACCAAAGTCATTTTTTTTTTACTTTTCTAAATCACTAATATACATTGGGTACAATATAATAATAAATTCGCTATTAGCTTTTTCATGGTAAATATGAACTTTGCGTGAATGAAAATATCATATATAAAGCGTATTTTACAAACTAGGGAGGCGCTATTACAGGGTGGCACGATAAAGTGTTCGCTCCTAAGAAAACATCTTTATTTTATAACTTTTATTGAAACATCCATTCAAGTAACCTGATTATGTAGTCGAGCTGATATCTATTAAATGTAGCCGCCTTCAGCTTAAATCATCGCCTCGGTGCGGGTCAGGGACAAGAAGCATGCCTTTTTTCACAAGCACCAGCGGGAGCTTGGCGAATACTCAGCGGATAGCGGCTATAAGGCTGGCTTTATTGTGGGAGGTTATGTTGGTGATGTTCTCGACATATGAGGAAACGAAGTGTTTCAGCGGGTTCAGCTCGTGGGAGGAGGGGGGACCAGTGAGAGAAGGTTATAAAGTCATAGCACTCCTTCTGAAGCCAAGCCTTGCTCTCTTTGGACTTGTGGACCGGCGCCGAGACCTGCTACCACACCCACGGTCTATCAGCAGCCGTTTGATTGCATTAGAGGATCACCACACTCCTCAACAGATTCAGTAATATTTTATTGTTGACTTTCAAGCCGACTTCGAAGATGTGAGGTAGTATGACGTGGCCCTCACTTGTAATCACACTCAAGACCATAACCATCCCTGGAAACTTCGTTGAGCTGTGTCCTAAAGCGTTGAGTCGTCCGGATTTGCATTTTGTGACATAATAGACTAGCGGGGCTACCCGGTGTTGCTCGGGACCGTACACATAATGAAAAAATTGATTATTCTTATGAGAGAGGAATTTTGTATGTTTATGTATCATTTGCTATTTCGAGCAAAATAATATTTTACCTACATAAGACGGGTATTACACATATGAAATAATTGTATCTTACCTAGGGTAAGTAATTTACAGCATGTATATGCAAGGACAGGTAATATGCAACACATTTATCTCATCAAATCCCAAGCGATGCCAGGTATTTTGCTAATATATATTCTCACCTAATTCATTCAATCCCGGGCAATGCTGGGTGTTTTGCTAGTATATATCTCAATCAATCTCATGAAATCCTGGGCGACGCAAGGTATTCTGTTAGTATATATTTCAATCAATCTAATTCAATCCAAGGCAGCGCCAAGTATTCTGCTAGTATATATTTGCATCTATCTTATTACATCCCAGGTGACCATGTATTCTGCTTGCATACATTTGCATGTATCTCATTGAATCCAGGGTGACTCCTGGTAATCTGTAAGTATATATTTTGACGTATCTCGTTGAATCCCATAATTCTTGGATTGTTTCACATTTCACAATTTAATCGACATTATCGCTCATCTGTCTAAAATAATAACTTTAAGACATTGTCTTGGCTGGTTTTTCATTACAAATACATCATCAAAATAACTCACATTTAATCATTTTTCATATTTTTTTGATATGTTACTAATTTACACAACCATATCACATGATTTAACTTACATTATTGCTTCCACTCTTACTAAAATAAAAACATTGATACATAGGCTATAGTATGTTACTAATTTCTGCTATCATTTTTCATGAGTAAATCCACGTATTCGCCCCCTTCTATCACTATAATAATAACTTTTAGACATTGTATGGCTGGTTATTTCATTACAAACCCACTAACAAAGTAACTCTCATTATATCATTTTTCATAATTCTTGGATATATTACTAATTTCGACGATTGTTTTTAATGAAGTAACCCAAATAATCGCCACCTCTTCTGGTGTCATAACGTGCATCGGAAGAGAGCATGAGTTATATAGCAACGCACCTTCGATCTCGCTCGTTGAATATTGTGCAAATTTCAGACATGATAGAAGACTTCTATCGCTCTTGGGATTTGTAAACAACTGGTCAACTAATAAATGGCTTGCAAAAAACAAAACAAAAACAAAACGAAAACCGGTTTTTATCCAACGAAAATGAAATCATGTCTTTTTTAGAACGGCAATTTTATCATTCTACCTTGTATATATGGTGTAAAACACTAATAATGAATAGAAAATTGCCTCTATAATAATAATTACAACGAAATCTACATAAATAAAAATAATCATATTTAAATTAATTTGATAGCCAGGCAAAGTCGGTTAATGGAGGATAACGTATGGGAAGGCCTTACAACACATTGAGAACTGTTGAAGTAAATACTAAAAGTCGAGCAAATCAATAATGGCTGCTTCCGAACCTGCGAAGCTGATGTCAGATAGATGTCTTTGGATGTTGGGGGATGGAGTCTTTTGTCAAAGTGTTATCGTTAATATATTTTTTTCTATATGATTGAGACTCCGTTTTCGTGAATTCGTCAGAATTTTCTAATATTTGTTTTGTTTTGTAAGACTGTGTCGATTTTGTAATGACATTTAATCTTGCTGACGAGCAGCTAACTAGATTAAAGATATGCTTTTATTATGAGTTGCGAAACACGCGTAAGACAGTACAAGAAAAAAATAAGCATTGGCCAACATAAAAAAAACAATATCATAATAGTCGACTGATACTTTTCTTTTATGATTGGAATGCAACTATCCAGTGCATATATATATATATATATATATATATATATATATATATATATATATACACTTTATTGTAAAATAGTTTGATCCATAATGATTAAGTACAATACATAAATAAAACACATAAATGTGCATAAATTATTGTATTTAGTGTAGATATATTTTTGTTCAAGTCGCTAGAATGTGAGAGAGTATAATGCAAAAGGGACAGCTGCCTTAATATTCCTAAGCGGGAAAAACACTAAAAAATCGATATATATATATATATATATATATATATATATATATATATATGTGTGTGTGTGTGTGTGTGTGTGTGTGTATATATATATATGTATATATATATATATGTATATGTGTATGTATATAGCTTAATGTAAAAGGAAAAGAGAAAGTTCAATTCCACAAAAGGAGACTTATCCGGATAATGCCAAGCTCAACAATCATTATTGGAGCTTAATACAATAGGACAACCAGAGTATGAAATGAAGACACAAAACTATATATTGGTAGATATAGAATGGATCATTCATTTAATAATGGAATACAGACAAAATTTAGGGGATAGAAGGGCCCGTTTATGCGAGGGAATTTCGGAGCCAAATGCTTCTCGTCAGAAGAGTAGAGAAGGTGATAGGTAGCGTCTAGCGTAAGGTTCCTAAGGGGCGAAAAAGATTAAGAGGAATTATAGAGTGTTGGGGGAAGCTTTATTGAATTCTAAATAAATAAGGAGAAGCTTGTTATATACAGTATGATATATAAGATTGTATATGGCCTTTAACATATTATTGAGATCAAGGAGTATATGTATTATGGTTAAATAGGGGGTGTATTGTCGCTGCGTAGTAATTTATTTTAATGGTTTGTTGGGTGTCTATTTTCTATGGAGCGGGGAATTTTTGATTGGTGGCACCTAAATGGTAATAAATGATCCATTCTATATCTACCAATATATAGTTTTGCGTCTTCATTACATACTCTTGTTGTCCTATTATATGCATATATATATATATGTATGTATATATAAGTATATATATATATATATACATATATATATGTATGTATATATATGTATGCATATATATATATATCTTTATATGTATATATGTATGTATATATATATGTATGCATATATATATGTATATATATGTATATATGTATGTATATATATGTGTATGTATATATATGCATGCATATGTATATATATATACTGTGGGTTGCAAAAGTATTTGGTATATTATGTATATTATATATATGTTTTTTTTTCATATTTCTTAAAAATATCAAGTTGGTTTGAATGAAAGTTACATTCAATCATTGAACAGATAATAAAGGTTGAAAGAGGTACAGAAAACTAGATTACAACTAAATTTGGTGGTGAGTACTGTTAGGGCTGTCGTGAGAAATTGGGAAATAGCGGTTGATAATACTAAAAATCCCCTAAGTGGTTGGCCACGTAAAATAAATGATGTAACTGCTCGTTAAATAGCTCGTAATGTGAAGAAAGAACCATATTTGACTCGTTCAGAAATTCAGAAAGATTTGCAGGAAGCAGGTATTGAGGTAAGCAAGAACGCAATCAATACATCATTGAATCGTTCAGGCCCGTATTTACGATCACCGAGAAACACTACATTGTTAAGTCCGAGACACGTGAAAGATCATTTGAAATTTGTTTATAAATATCAATGTAGATCGGATGATTTCTGGAACAAAGTTATTTAGTCCGATGAAACAAAAATTGACCTTTTGAAAGAAACATAGGCACTCGTGTATGGAGGAGAAAAAAAAGAACACAGACTTTCAACCATCTAAAGAATTCTTACTTTAAAATGAGTGTCATGATTTGGGGCTGCTTTTCTGCAAAGTGATTGGAAAGAATAGAAATCATAGAAAGGAATATGAATGTTGTCAACACATCTGTTCAAGAGTGTTGCATTTGGCTGTCACTTTATCTTCAAGAAAGACAATGGTCCAAAGCATAACGCAAAAATATCTATGAAATAGTTTAAGGATAATCGGATTGGTGTTCTACAGTAGCCTCGCCAGTCAACCCTCGAAAATCTGTAGAAAAATTATGGATTTAAAAGTTCATGCAAGAGATCCCAAGAATATCAAGGAAGTGAAAACGTTTATAAGGAATGGCTAGAACAACTATTAGCAAGTGCCTATAAGAAACCAGTAGGCAGTTATTACCAGCGTTTGAAGACTGTAAATATTAGTAAATGTGTTAAATACTTATGCATATGGGTAATTTGAGTGTTCTTTAAAAAGCATATCTTCATTTCCCTTTTTATTTTTAGATAGATAATATCTGTTGAAAGATTAAGTGTACATTTCATTTAAATTAATTAAATGTGTGTGTGTGTGTGTGTGTGTATTCGTATGTGTGCTTAGTATGTGCGAGGATTTTTGTTTTGCTTCCATGTTTATCCTCTTTTTTATTTTGAGGTCATTTTAATGCCTGTTTAAAGACTATTTTTTCCAGTATTGCTTCAGAGTTGGGCAAGTAGTCGGACAATGTATATGTACTTTTTTGTTATAGAAATGTTTTTTTAAATCTTTATTTATCAAATTATTGAATGTAAATAAGCTACGAAACATTCAGTTTTCGAATACATTAATGTTTGGACTTTTAAAGCGAGAAATGACTGTTTTAGGATTCGGAAGGCTTCCGAAATGGTTTCTTTTTCCAACTATTCATGAATACCAGACATGCAATACAAGTAGACAATCAGCTGTCCTCACCCACAGGATTGTGGCCTCAGGAAAGCCCACCGGGGATGAGTGCAGGGTCCCTTTCCATGCGCTACATGGCACTACAAACGTCCCGATATTTTACAACTGTTGATGGAGCAGCCGCTCTAAGCGCTACCAAAGAGTTAGGGCTCCTGTACTATCAGTCGGAAACAGCAGCCAGGAACTGTCAGTCCGGTACCCTCAATCCATTAGGCAAAGCCAACCCAGTCCAACTGCACCGACATATATGGCACTGAAGCACCCCACTGTGTCCAGATTAGGGGGCTGGGATGTGGCGGGAGTGGGGAAAAGCGGCGGTCATTGCCCTAGTCAGGAAACAAGGTCAACCACTGGGTGATTCAGACGAGTCCCTGTGATAGTACCTCTACGCCTGGCCAATAGGCAAAGAAGGAGTATGAAAACCGGGCGATAGACAGAGTCTATCTCCTCCTTAAGCAGTTTAGGTTTGCCAACCGGTGTTTTGTTTGAGTCACCAGCTCTAGGAAGGTTGTCGTCTAGGACTTAAGAGGCCTCCCTCCCCTAGGTTTAGTTTCAGAGTTTTCCTTCTCCTAGACGGATGACCTGAGAAGACCTACGGGTCCCTCAGCTCCGAGGGGGTTCGCCCCGCGCCTGGGTCCTAATCCAGGTATTTCTGCGACCCCGCATGGGTAGTTAATATTTATTGGTTATTTAGGTTAATATCTCCTGAAAAAATCGTGCATTTAGGTTAGCTTCTACAGAAAATTTTCACTCCTCAAACGTGGTTAAAAAGGGCATTATTATGCTTTCCATTTTCATTTTTACTGGGAGAGGGTATAGGTAAAAATTCATGCAGTGGAAGCAGCTAAATTTGCTACAGTATTGGATCGAGAGAGACGAGTTAATGTATGGTTAGATATAGTTTTGTAAGTTTAAGAATGTATGGTTAGATATGGTTTAGTAGGTTTAGGAATGTATGGTTAGATATGGTTTAGTAGGTTGAAGATTAGGATAAAGTGTTAGAGTATGATATACTTGCTATTAGAAATTCTGATTTGGTGCCCAAACCGGATATTTAGTAAGACTGAAAGATAAGATATGCTCAGTATAGATACAGGAGAACATTTGATTATATATAAGTATGTATATATATGTATGTATATATATATATGTATGCATATATATATATCTTTATATGTATATATGTATGTATATATATGTATGCATGTATATCTGTATATATATGTATATATGTATATATATATATATATATGTATGTATATATATGTATGCATATGTATATATATACTGTGGGTTGCAAAAGTATTTGGTATATCATGTATATTATATATATGTTTTTTTTCATATTTCTTAAAAATATAAAGTTGGTTTGAATGAAAGTTACACTCAATCATTGAACAGATAATAAAGGTTGAAAGAGGTACAGAAAACTAGATTACAACTAAATTTGGTGGTGAGTACTGTTGGGGCTGTCGTGAGAAATTGGGAAATAGCGGTTGATAATACTAAAAATCCTCTAAATGGTTGGCCACGTAAAATAAATGATGTAACTGCTCGTTAAGTAGCTCGTAATGTGAAGAAAGAACCATATTTGACTCGTTCAGAAATTCAGAAAGATTTGCAGGAAGCAGGTATTGAGGTAAGCAAGAACGCAATCAATACATCATTGAATCGTACAGGCCCGTATTTACGATCACCGAGAAACACTACATTGTTAAGTCCGAGACACGTGAAAGATCATTTGAAATTTGTTTATAAATATCAATGTAGATCGGATGATTTCTGGAACAAAGTTATTTAGTCCGATGAAACAAAAATTGACCTTTTGAAAGAAACATAGGCACTCGTGTATGGAGGAGAAAAAAAAGAACACAGACTTTCAACCATCTAAAGAATTCTTACTTTAAAATGAGTGTCATGATTTGGGGCTGCTTTTCTGCAAAGTGATTGGAAAGAATAGAAATCATAGAAAGGAATATGAATGTTGTCAACACATCTGTTCAAGAGTGTTCAAGAAAGACAATGGTCCAAAGCATAACGCAAAAATATCTATGAAATAGTTTAAGGATAATCGGATTGGTGTTCTACAGTAGCCTCGCCAGTCAACCCTCGAAAATCTGTAGAAAAATTATGGATTTAAAAGTTCATGCAAGAGATCCCAAGAATATCAAGGAAGTGAAAACGTTTATAAGGAATGGCTAGAACAACTATTAGCAAGTGCCTATAAGAAACCAGTAGGCAGTTATTACCAGCGTTTGGAGACTGTAAATATTAGTAAATGTGTTAAATACTTATGCATATGGGTAATTTGAGTTTTCTTTAAAAAGCATATCTTCATTTCCCTTTATATTTTTAGATAGATAATATCTGTTGAAAGATTAAGTGTACATTTCATTTAAATTAATTAAATGTGTGTGTGTGTATTCGTATGTGTGCTTAGTATGTGTGAGGATTTTTGTTTTGCTTCCATGTTTATCCTCTTTTTTATTTTGAGGTCATTTTAATGCCTGTTTAAAAACTATTTTTTCCAGTATTGCTTCAGAGTTGGGCAAGTAGTCGGACAATGTATATGTACTTTTTTGTTATAGAAATGTTTTTTAAATCTTTATTTATCAAATTATTGAATGTAAATAAGCTACGAAACATTCAGTTTTCGAATGCATTAATGCTTGGACTTTTAAAGCGAGAAATGACTGTTTTAGGATTCGGAAGG
Source organism: Euprymna scolopes (assembly GCF_053919585.1). NCBI lineage: Eukaryota > Metazoa > Mollusca > Cephalopoda > Sepiida > Sepiolidae > Euprymna > Euprymna scolopes. Next base: position 110,315,262 of record NC_136493.1, on the reverse strand, counting down.
CTTCCGAAATGGTTTCTTTTTCCAACTATTCATGGTATTATCTGTTTCGAATTGGTATTAGTCAATGGAGGAGAAATGTTTTTATACTCAGGCAAGTTTGATTTTTGCCCCAATCTATAGTGTCTTTTTGTGGATGAGGGGAGGAGCTGTCTTTTGCTCATATTAAAAACCAACATTGTCTTAGTATTAGTGATATGGATGATTCCAATATTTTCCCCGATTCCGATACAATGCTGATTGTGATTATTTAAAAAAGAAAAATATTTAGCTGTAGAGTTTTTTGTTTCAGATTAACTTAAAACCACGAAATATGCAGGGTGACAAAAAAAAAAAAAAAAAACCCAAAACCGGCCCCAACTCTAATTAGGTCCCGTTTCTTAGTGTTTTCTTCGCATGAAATGAAACTTCGGTCATAACTAGTTTATTATATTCAAAACATCACATCAAAACACTAAGTTCTTTGGCCTTTTTTTTCTCCGTTCTACAGCATATGTTCTAGATGGCCCCATTTAGCTTTTGTTTTTTTTGGGGTCACCCTGTATGCTTATATTTTCGCAAGCATAAACAGAGACTTGAAAGGTGATATATAGATTTTAATTTTACTAGTAGTTTAAAATTAATAAATATGTTTTGCATTTTTTATTATTATTGGCGGTGAAAAATTAGTTCCAAACAAAACAAACAAAATATAAACAATTAAAAGAATCGTTTCTGGCATCGGAAATAAGACTAAATTTTTTCGATTTGGATATGGATTCCGATGCCCCAAAATGTTCCTATTTTGTACGATTCCCGAATCCGATTAATCGTCCCAACATTACTTAGTCTGCCTTTGTGTGGGGACAAATAAATAAGAACAACAACAACATTAAAAGGGTTACATCTTTGCGCAGAAACCGAAATGCATTGTGGTGGACTTGATTTACTAATTAAATTATTTTAATAGCTTTTCTATATTTGTTTTAGTATTTTGTGTTACATCTTAATAAGTAATTCATTAATAGAAAATTTAAAAATAATATTACAAAACAAACCCGTACACACGAGAAGTCGTCACACTATCGTATTAATATAACGATAAGACGATATTGTTCATGGAGTTGCGATTATATAGAAACCTCCACGCCCCCGTCCGCCAAAGCCTTCCATTGTAACACTTTATTTTATGAGCCTTGACTACCAAAAAACGTTAAAAGCCAAATTCAATCGTTTCACGAAAGATGAAATGTCGAGTAACGAGCCTGGACCCGCTGTGGCACGGAGACACTTCGGCGTCCCGTGGCTCTTATTTGTCAATCGCGAGATGAAACGAATCATATGTTCTCTGTTTTCATTCTTCCTGTGATCTTCATGCCAACTTGCGAAGAATTTTGTCAACAAACATGCCAATAAAGCTACAAGACGCGCATTTATCTTTATGTGGGATAAGTTGTTGAGAGAGAAAAGTCGGACGACCCCACAGTCGAAAAATGTGCGCTCTAAACGTCGGATTAACGACCTCGGCTGCTTGAGAACAAAAACCGCTCGCAGCTAGTTTATTACGTGACACACTAATAAAAGAAGTCTGTGGACAATTTTTTAAAAATAAAAAATAATAATTGACAGGGTCGCTATCTTAACATCAAGGATGGAATGAGAAACGTCTTCTCTGATAAGATTACCCCAAGGGAATAAATAAGAATTAAAAGTTTTTTTAATAACAGAATGTGGAGCAGGGTTATTAATAAACGTCTGTGTAGGATGCGACTATGATTGTTTGAATAATTTGAAGATTGAGAAAAAAAAAATGAATATTTTAACTGATATGTCTTCTATAATAATCTCACTTGTCTGATTAAATGAATGTATGTATGTTTGTATGTCTGCCTAAAACTTTTGATAGACGGGTCGGAATGTGACGGAACTGGTATCGTTTTAAATCTCGAACTTTCGGATGACAAATATTGAAAAAATTGTTAAAGACATTAATTACTTTACTCTCAGCGGGGCAGTTTCTACAAGGAGGGGACGCTTTTGTCTCAGATATTTTCGGAAGTCATCCACTCTTTTCGATTGACTAGCCTTAATTTTGACGTTCGTCACCTCCGGTTTTGCGATGGACGCAACACCAAAGACGTCACGTTGTTGTTTTTTCACGTTCTTTTCTTCCTTCGCGGCACGGGTTCGAGGCTGCCTGTCTACTACCATTTTTTTTCTCAACACACACCATCAAATACCCGGGCAACGCCGAGCACCCAGACTAGTCTGCAATGAGATAAACTCAATAGAGTAAATAAGAATTATAACGCATATGATAATAAAATATGGAGCATAAGTATCTGTTCTGAATGCGACTAATATTATTTGGATAATTTAAAGATTGTGAAAATCTATAAATATAAAAGCAAAAATGTATGTATGTATGTTTGTATGTGTGTTCGCTTTTTCTGTATGTCTACAAAAGGTTTTGTTCAGAGAAGCGGTCGGTCGCTTCACAACTTTTTAAAACTTTTTATATCACATATAAATCGTAATATCTCACAGTTAACAACGAAGCTCGCCTGTCTATTTAATTTGCTCGATTTCGGGAAGGTAAATATTCAACATTTGTCGCTCGCCGCATGTGGGTTAGTCTTTTTCCTATAACATCTTGGGAAAATACTATCCCGCAGTCAAACTTGACCTCATTAACTCATTAAAACGGGCACCTGCCAAATCCAAGTAATTAAATAAATTCAAACGTGTTTCCGTTAGCATCTGCAATGGTTAACGTCGAACTTTTTTTTCACACTTTAATTTAGAACTTTGCCTAAAAAGTTCGAGTTCGATCCTCATACTTACTTTTTTTTAAACCCCCCCACACCTCCAAACATCCGGGAAACGCCGGGTACCCCTCGTTAGTATCTATTAAAATACTAATATTTTATCGTTTGTATTTTCGAGATATGTAGACTGAACAAGGTGTTAAAAACAACTCGCAGAATTACGTCACCGATGAAGGGAAAATCGATGAAAATAAGAGGTCGAAGTGAGCGGAGGTTCTGTTGATTGCTCCTTCGAACAAGGCCCAAGGAACTGATTGTGCATTTGAGGCTTACGGTAAAAACATATATTAGCATTCTATTATAACAAAGTATAAGCAATAAATAGTTGTTGCTGATACACTTTTCGCATTTAAGGAGCAGTAAAGGAACAAGGAATTAAACGATAATTCAGCTTATCTACTTAAAAAAAAAACATTCGAAAAAACTAACATTGCTCGTTCTTAAAAAAATAAAATACGTATTTACTTATTCTTTACCGAGGCTATTGGATTTGAATAATGTTTTCTTATAGAGTTTCAAGTAGTTTTCCGTATGTATATATGTATGTATGTATGTATGTATGTATGTATGTATGTATGGACACTTGATTAGGATGGAAGACAAAAGACTTCCTAAACAACTTCTTTTATGGTGAGCTAGATGGAGATAAAAGACCACAACATAAACCAAGGAAAATGTTTACGGATTCTCTGAAAAACAACTTGAAAATACTGGAGATTGATGTACATAACTGGGAAGCCCGAGCGAAAGGTCGATCACTGTGGAGAAAAACCATCAGAGAAAAGTGTAAGATTTTTGAAGAGCAGCGTGTAGATCTTGCTGTCTTAAAACGCGTTTTAAGAAAGCAGGATGATAGTGTAATGTCATAGAAATTGCAAAAGGAATTGAAGTGCACTGTATGTGGCAGATATTTTCTGTCAAAAGCTAGTTTTGTTAATCATATGAAATCATATAATCAAAGACCTGAACGACAGCACACCTGGCAACGCTAAGTTGTCACATGTCTGGTCTAATCTGTAAATCTAAAAGTGGCATGACACGACATTCAAGGATTCACAATATTATCATGTGATCACCATGAGAAGAAGGAAAGATTTTTTGACACATTTGTGAACTTTCATGTAGGACTAAAGCTGGATTAAAGAGTCATCTACATGTATACGGACGCAATAACACTTACGGAAGAAATGGCAAACTTCTGCTAAAGAGTGGAAATCATTGTGTATGTATGTATATTTATGTATGTATGTATATGTATATATGTATGTACGTATGTACGTATGTATGTATGTATGTATGTCCAACATATAAAAAAGACACGGACGACTAGACAGACGTGATTGCCTTTATTTTTTTATTTTGTTTCATGTATATTAATATGAAAATATTCACGTTCGAACGATTATTGCATATATATATATATATATATATATATATATATATATATATATGTAAAAATAGGATTGATAATTTGTATTATATATTGTTCTCGCCTTGCATGTTATTCTCACACAGTTCGGTCGATGTAACCTCCGACCTTCTTCAGGTACGTCTTGATCTTCTCGGGAATATTTATCCTGAACTCGGCTATCGAACACGGAATTTCTAATGTAGTACTTTATGTAATCTATACGAATAGTTGTTCTCATTCTGTCATCCATAGTCAGGATAAGATGTGTTGTTATATTGCGTTATAACTTTTGTTCCGAGACAGTAACACTGAAGCACAAACATTACTAGTTTCATTATATATATATATATATATATATATATATATATATATATATATAGTAATTTATAAAATATATATGGCGATTAAGCTACACTGAATATTCCGCGTTTCATCAACCATAGGACTCTTCACAAGCCTGAAGAGTCGTAGAGTGGATGAAACACGGAATATCAAGTGTAGCTTAATCGCCATATATATTTTATAAATTAATAAGTAGCTCTACCTACGTATTGGACACTTTTGAAGTAAATACTTAAAGTTTACGCATAACTCTATACTTTCGTATATTAATTTTATGTGAGTAAATTAAGTAGTTATAAATATATATATATATATATATATATATATATATATATATATATATATATATATATATATATATATATACCGAAACGATGAAAAACAAGTGCCTGTACGTATTAAAAAAATAACTATAGCAATAATTATGTCAGCCCCTTTAAGAACAGGGTTCATATTGTTGGGCACATTACTTTGCAATGAAATAAGTCGGTAACTTAAATTCAAATGAACAGATCGTGATGTTGATATTAGATGATCACTATCAGCCTCCTTAAAGTTATTGATCGAGTCGTTTAATCCTTGCTAATGAAGTCAGAGATGACTTCGTGGCCAGGTTCGAATCTCTCGACCGGTGGTAATCGTGACTCCGTACACTGATTATTCCCGAAAGGATGAAAAACTTGTGTCTGTAGGTATATATATATATATATATATATATATATATATATATATATATATATATATATATATATATATATAAAAAAATGTGTGTGTGTGTGTTTGTGTGTGTGTGTACAATATTAAAAATCTCTTGTGTTCAATTATACTGTTTTTATTTTGTCCATCTGTCATAAGACTATTCTGTGTTAAAATTAAAACAGAAATAATGTAGGTACATATGTCCTCATAGTTACAAAATAGCGATCGTCGAAAACCTACTTAACAGAGCAAACCTAAAAAAAAAGGACCCCACTCCCCAAACCAAAAACTATAAAACAAGTTTTTATTACTACGGCATTTCCTGATTGCATTGTCGACTAACAAATAAAATCAATGCTTCGAATCTTAAATAATACCACCACAAATAGTGATATTCCGTTTTCGCGACTGTTTTGTCGTTGGCGCACATGTCCTTATCATTTCGCGCTGAACAACATCGTCATATTGCGAACTACGAGTTCCTCTCCATTAATGCGATATACGACACCAAACGTCACTAAAGAAAAGCGCGACCTTGAAAAAGGTCTTACGCCATGGCTGCCCTCCTGGAGAGTCAAGTAAACTACCACGAATTTAATACGTGAAAGTCTCGCAAGAATAAACACTATTAATTTGTTGTGATTGACACGACAGCAAACATAAATAGGTTGATAACAAAAGTTATTCGATTACACGCGGATCATTTCGGCAACCATGTTCTTATAATTAAATAATAATGCTCTTAACTCTTAAGTGTTTTTATTTATGTATCTTTTTTCATTTGTGTTCACTTGATGTTTACATTCTTTTCTTTCCTTTCTTCTTCTCCTCTTTTTATATATTTACTGGACCACCCGTAACCCGTTAAGTCAGTATTTGTGTTATAGATTAACTAAGAAATAAAATTACTTTCAAAGTAGTACAGGCATAGTATAAAGATGCCAAATCAAATTTTAGCTCTGACTAATTTTATTCGTTCCTAGTTACTTACCCCTTCTATTGAGAACAGAGTTAAACAGGATATTAGGTTTTAATGCAAGCAAAAATCGTGTTCCACAAAAATTGGAGGTTGTGGATTGGAACAAGTGCAGCATCGGAACATATCCTGCACTTTGATCCAAACCAAAATACCAGGAAACAAAATTTGGTTATCATTGTAAATGTGATGACGTACTGTCTACAATTACTTTAAAACGTGTACTTAGTTCTTGCTCTTCCTTTATTAAAAGTAACATCTAATTACTATCTACAGGGTGGAATGATCAATTGTCCCCCTAAAAACAACACTACAGATTTATTTGAAAACATTTATTGAGAAAATACATTCAGCTAACTTAATTATGTAGTAAAGCTGGCACTTATTCAATGTAGCCGCCTTCAGCATCAATATGAGTCCAGAACTGGAAATATGCCTTTTCCACAAGCGCCGGTAGAAGCTCGGCGAATACTCGGCGGATGGCGGCGATCAGGTTGGCTTTGGTACTGTTGAAGGTCATGTTGGTGATTTTCTCGATGTATGAGCAAACGAAGTAGTCCAGCGGGTTCGGGTCGCGGGAGGTGTGAGGCCAGTGAGAGAAGGGTACAAGGCCTAGTACACCTTCTGAAGCCAAGTCTGGATCTCTTTGGACTTGTGGGGCGGCGCCGAGTCCTGCTCCCACGCCCAGGGTCTGCCATGTGAATGTGGAATAAAAAGAAAAGTAGAAGGTTGAAAATAGAAAATAATAAGATTGTGGAAATTGAAGAAAATAGAAACTGTACTTATTGTGATGGGAGCTCTAATTATTGTAGCAAAAAGATGCTGATAGCCTATGCTCATTTGTTATGACCTGACTATCAGTATAAAGTCGGTAACAACAACAACAACAACAACAACAATAATAATAATAATAATAATAATAATAATAATAATAATAATAATAAAAAAGACCGAGGAGACAAAGACCTCCGCTGGGTGAGTTCAAAGAGGACTGCGACCTTGAAGAGGTTTATTGACACTCAAATTTCAACGAGAAATCAATGGTAAGCGCTTGTTGCGATAACGCAAATTCTTTTGGAAAGATTACAGAAAGAGGTAGAGAGTACTGGAAATCTGAGGAAACTTGTCGTCACTCAGACACCAGGGAACACCACCAGTTTTTCTCAAAGAGCAATATTTGATGATGGATTGTATGACTACTCCTAATGAGTTAACAATAATAATAATAATAATAATAATAATAATAATATGTGATCATCGCTGTAATAGTGTGAGAAACGAACTTGTAGTAATTTCAACGTGCAGCAGTTTTCCACGATGAAAGAATGTTATGTAAAAAAAGAACATTCGAAAGAAATAGGGAAAAAGAAGTGCATTGTCTTCCAAAAGATTCTTGGCTGAAGAAGTAAATTAAAATTTGTATTTCTACAGTGTGATTTTATTATTTGTATTGAACTATGTTGTACAGTATTACTTTCTGAGTATTTATTAACATTTATCAATTTATTTGATTTGGATTACGTTTATATTTAAATTACAATGTACACTATTTTCATAGAAATGTTTAAAACTCATAATTCCCAAGTGTTATTTGTTTCTATCTAAAAAATAAAATATAATTCCTTGTGCTATCCAGAAATATGTCATCTTTTTCAAAACATATTTGCTGAGTAAATATACTTTTCTTTCCGTGGGATTTTCCACAGGTCATTAAGATATTGTTATAAAAATCAATAAAGGGGACTAACTCCTTTTTAGTTAAATAATATAATTAGAATTTTTTAAGTTTTAATATCCGCATAGAAGTAAAGATAAATCTATATCTATACATCTATAAAAGTGAAAGTGTGTGTGTGTGTGTGTACATTTCCCTACACAATAACTCTGTCAATTTTCGGTCTACAGACTCGAAATTTAACATAAGGAGTATTGAGATTTGGGAAAATCTTTTTAATCGGTTTTCGGTTAGAAATTTAGCTGTTAAAGTTCAACGATTTGACCTTTGAAAACTCTACAAAAGTCCTCCGATAATTCTGGGTCTAAACACTTGAAATTTTAGATATAGGTTCTTTGGACATAGATCAAACCTTATAATTTAATTTGAGCCTAAAACAATAAATGCAAAGGGGTCAAAATTGGGGTCGATGTTTTAAGTAAATTGATCTCTGCAATCTCTACCAAATTACTCAGCCAATTTTTGGTTTAAATATTTGAAATTTTACATAAAGTCTATTCAGATATAGGACAAGCCATTTAATGGTTTTTCTGGGGCCAAAATATGGCTGCCAAGTGGTCAAACTCCAAAGATTTGCCCTTTGCAGTTTCTAGCAAACTATTTAGCCGATTTTGGGTCTAAACATTTGAAATTTTACATAAAGGGTATTCAGAAATGCAGCAAACTTTTTAATTTGGACTGCCCAGAGGTCAAAGTTTAAAGAGTTGACTTTTGCAGACTCTACCAAACCCCTCCGCCAATTTTGGGTCTAAACACTTGAAATTTTAGATGTAGGTTACCTGGACATGAGTCAAACTTATATATATATATATATATATATATATATATATATATATATATATATATATATATATATATGCACATAAATTTATGAACGGTACATAGGACCCGAGCAAAGCCGGGTTGAACTGCTAGTAAGTAATAGTATTTATCTGCATCCTGAGCAACGTGGAGTATGTATGGTTAGTTAAATATATATTTTCTGAACCTCGTCATCAGGTAGTCATGATACTATCTTTAAAATGGATTGCAAAGTGAAAGAACTTCATTGAGTAAGAATAGTTTGTGATGTCATAATAAAGGTTCTCCCTTTTTATTTTTTGTTTCACTTTATCGTCTCTTTTCTTCTCTATTCTCTCGTTTCTACTCTCGCTCTCATAATTATCTACATTATTTCAATTTTTCTTACAACTTCTCTGATAATTGTTCTTTTTCACTTTATCTATACTTCAGTTTCATCTGACGTGGATTTAATGATAACAACAATAATAGAATCGTCTAGATATTACTAGCGTTCCCTACCGGAGCGGCAGTCACCTCAAAATATTTTTCTCTCCGAAATAAGCATAACTAAATCTATATTGGATTAATAAATATTTACACTCTTCATTTAATATATATATATATATATATATATATATATATATATATAGCGTCTACAAGAAAACAAACCCGACTTGATAGATAATTACCTGGAAAGACAGTACATTTTAATTCTTAAAAATGCGAAGCAAATATATTTTTTATTCGTATTATAATGATTCTTCGAACTACTGTTCTCATCTTGAAAGTTATTGTCACAAAATCACGGTCGATGTAACCCCCGATCTTCTTCAAGTGTATCTTGTCGAACACAGGAATGTTTCTGTCGAACTCGGGAATTTAGAAAGAATTTCGAACAGAAACCTTTATTTACTTCACGGGTGTTGCATGCCCTTGTTCCATCAGCCAAGACTGGGTAGAGGTCCTAAGTAATTCGCAATTGTATTTTTTCGGTCGCCCACACTTTCGCAGTTCGACAAAGTACACCTGAAGAAGGCCGGTGATTACATCGACCGAAAGGTTTTGAAAATGACACTGAAGATGAGAACAGTAGTCCGAAAAATCCAAACAATTCGAATAACCAATCCTCATATAAAAAATTCGATGTGTTTATTTAGAATCAAACATTGATTTCATATGACAGAAACTGTCGATAAAAAAAAAAAAACTGACTTGAATTATATTAATTCATGTTCGATGCCTGTTAAGATAAAGTCGACAGATCAATTTTGTAAATATGTCGTTTTAAACAAAACAATAATGCGTATTTAATTATATATTTATTTCCTAAATAGTAATATGTCCAAAATTACTTAAATTCATGGAGTAGAACACCTGATATTGTGTTTTTAGGAAAAGGAACAAATAGACAAACAAATAGACAACAAATATTACACGCCATGAACAAGTAACCTAAAACATTCGTTCCGCGTTATCTCTCCTCTTAAATCTACTTTATATCTTTAATCTACTTTATAACGTATAAGGAAAATGCAATTTTACCCAATTTTCTGTAAAAATTACTTCTATCTTTAAATAACTTTCTATTCGATGAATGCTTGTAATTTTTAGATAGATTACTATATTCGACGTAATATTGTTTTTTGTTGTTGCTTAAAACGACATTTTTAAAAATCGATCAGTCCACTCTATCTTAACAAGCACCTGATTTTTCTCACTTTTAGCTAGATTATTTATATTCTTCGTTGTATTAGCTTCGACATTAATGTATGTGTTAAAGCGTCCTTTCTTTGTTTATTGATTTATTCAATGCCTTTAATTACCCTTCTTTCCTTTATCTTATCTCTTTTTCCTTTCTATCAATTTATTGTTTTTATTTTCCTCGCTCTTTTTTTTTACTTTATATTTAATTCCTTTCTTTCTATTTTACGTGCTTTCCTAGTTTTTCTATTTCTTTCTTTTGATCGAGTTCTTTATTTTCTTTCACCTTCTTTCTCGTATTTCTCTATGTGTTCTTTTCTATTTCTTTTTTTACACGGTGGTCACCACTTATCAAGGCCCAGAAGACATTCGAGGATAAGGGTTATTGTGTGTACAGTAATCAGTGGGATAGTATCGTAGTAATACTTAGTATTGGAGATTTGATAAGGTGTCATTACTTAAGGGGCGGTTCATCAGGAATTTGTTTGTGTTGGACTTGAAGACATCCAAGTTGAAGTCGGGGGGAGGGGCAGGCAAGCGGCAGAGAGTTCCACGGGCGTGCAGTTCTAAGAAAGAAGCTTTGTTCATGGAATCTACGTTTGGATTTAGGCACGGATAAAGAGTGGGGAAAATTATTGACAGTGGTTTCACCTAGTCGGGTGTTTTTCGTGAAAGATTGGCGAGGGGGGACCAGAGAATGGAGCTCAGACGAGCACTTGCCATGGAAATAACGATAAAACTTGATTATCTTTCGTTTATCTGTTTGCCTCTTTTCTTCTTTTTCTTCTTTTGTTTCTTTTCTGCATTTCGTTTTTTTTTAAAAATATATTTGCATATGTTCTATTCCATTCTCGATTCTTCGTCATTTTTATCATCATTTTCTGTTATTGACTTTCATTTTATTCCTGTCTTCTCTATTTAAATGGCCTTTTTTCAAAACTTTTTCTTTTATTTTGCTGTCTTCTTTTTTCCGATTTTTTGCTTCCTTTTTTCTTAATTCTTTTTCTTTCTTTGCTTTCATTTTTATTTTCTATTAGTGTATTCTCCTCTCTCTCTTATTTCATTGATTCTTTCATATTTTATTTGCGTCTTTCTCTCTTTTCTTTGTTTTAATTGCTTAACTTTTGTTTTCTTTCTAAGGTTCCTTAATCTATATCTGCTACGTTTTCTTTTGCTTTATTGCGTTTATTTGTATTCTTTTTTTATCGCTTTGTATTAAAAAAAATATTGTAATTTCTCTTTATTTTCCATTTTATATGTTTTTTTCTTTTCTTTCTTGACGTACTTTTTTTTTCTTTGGTCTTCCTTGATTTATCTCCCTTTTTATTCATTTCATATTTTTAAATCTCCATTACCTTTTCTACTTTACCGATTGCAACAAAGGGAAAAAGAGGATTCCATGAACAAAGTTTCTTTCTTAAAACTGCACGCCTATGGAATTGTTTTCCGTTTTCCTGTTTTCCATCTGACTAAAATAGGGTTGTCTTCAAGTCTAAAGTAAACAAGTTTTTGATGAGCCGTTCCGTATAAGTTAACAAATTTATGAATTTCCATTACTAACGATTACTATATTGTCCAATTTCTACTGTACACTCTTTAAGCCTTATTCTCGAGTGGTCTCTTCGCCTTGATAAGTGGTGATGTCTATGTAAAAAAACTTGTCCTATCTCTGAATACCCTTTAAGTAAATTTTCAAATGTGTAGACCATAAATTGTCTGAGTAATTTGGTAGAGACCGTAGAGTTCAATTTTGTTAAACATTGACCCCTATTATGACCCCTTAACATTTATTGTTTTGGGCTCAATTAAAGTTATTAAGTTAGATCCATGTTCAAGGAACCTATATCTAAAATGTTCAATTATTTATACCCCCAGATTGGCGGAGGAGTTTGGTAGAGTTTCAAAGGTCAAATCGTTGAACTTGGACCCCTTTACAGCTAAATTTCTGGACGCAAATGGATTACAACGATTTTCCCCAAATCTCCATACTCTGTATATTAAATTTCGAGTCTGTAGACTGACAATTGGCAGAGTTTTTGCGAAGGGAAATGTACACAGACAGACACACAGACAGACACTTTCACTGATATATATATATATATATATATATATATATATATATATATATATATTTCCTACGATCTTGTTTTCCTTAATTTTCTTTTTCCTTTCCGTTACTATTTATTTACTATTTCACAATTCATAAGCATTTCCTGGAAGAACTAAATCCAACCTTTCACAATTTAATTTCTTGACACGAATTGCATTAACAATTTGCATTAACACGGTAATGGGATCCAGTCGTGTAAAATTAAAACGTCGTCTGAGAATCACCAAAAAGTTGGGGTTTAGTTGAAATCGTTGTGACAACAGTCTGGCACTCACGAACACATGAGAAGTAGAAGCCTTACACACGAATCCAACCATCCATACATAAACCTCTGCAATGAGAAATAACGAGACTTTAAGAAGTATATTTCCTCACGGATTAAATCACATCTACTCAGATTTCATAATTCATAAATAGTAAAAAAAATGTTTTACTGAACGGGGAAAATATCGTAGTTTTAAAAATAAATTGATATCTTTTTAGAGGCAACTATTTTTCAATGTTGTTGTTTTGTGATATTTCGATTCACTCTTCCTTGACTATGTTTAAAGGTGCAAGAATATTTCAAGATTATGATGTTCCTGGATATGACCTTAAACTATATCCGATGGTGAGGCCCCAGCTTGTGGTAGTACCTGTTAGGGTCCCAACTATGGGTTAAATAGAAACCGACTTAAAAAAATATATATATTCTATTAAAGAATTTTTCTTCAAAATCACTGGTTTCGGTATTAAATAACCTGAAAAGGGTTGATATGCCGTAAAACAGCGGTTCTCAACCGGGGACGAATCGCCCCCTAGTGGGCGAAAATCAAATTTTGGGGGGCGATTTGCAATCAATTTTATCTGCTTGAGTAATATTAAACCTGACATTGAATTTTTAGCGAAACATCACCAATCTCAGGGCTCACACTAGTTAGACTCTCTACATTTCTTGTAAATTTGCAATAAAATTATTTTTAATTAATTTGTTTTCCATTTGCATGTACAAAATGTTTCTAGTGTTGGTTAGTCATAATTACAATATTTGTTATTATTTATTCTTGGAGGCGATTATGAATTAACTTAAGTCAAAAATAGCTTTTGGGGGCGATAGCCGGGAAAAGGTTGAGATGTATGTACATTCACCTAACAATTTAATGGAACTAAACATACCGTAAAAATTGAGTATAACTTAAAAATCCTATCTACAAAATAGCACGGCCCGTATCCTGTATAAGTACCAAAACCACACACACACACACACACACACACACACACACACACACACACATTCATTCCATTACGTGAATTTACAAAAAACAAAAACACAAAAAACAGTTAGCGTTAATCAAGTTTTCATTATTATAATTGTTGTAAAATACTTTATTTGCATTAAATTAGTTTTCATTTAAAAATAAAGTTTAATTATATAATATTTATTTGTTTATTAAAAGCCCAAAAAATTATATTGAGAAATAGAATATTGTTTTATGACCAAAAATTATAAGGGGGTCCACCAAGAAAAAAAAGAAGGGAAAAGGGGTCCATGGGTCAAAAAAGGTTGAGAACCGCTGCCGTAAAACAAAACAACCAACCAAGAATTCAAGATTATGACACTGTCTTGGGATAGGGTACTTCGGCTTGTTTAAAAATACTAATAACAATTATTGTCCCTGCGTGTTTGTTAACGAATTTTTACTAAGGTTTAAGAGATGAACTCTCATAACCATAAATATTCTATAACTCTATTAAGCAAGGTACTTGGACAAATATATTTCATTTTGATGGAAGAGTACAAAATTATTACAAGATCTGCATTGGGTTATGAATGCCTATGGATATGTCTATGTGAGAATCCCGAAACACAAACGTTAAACAGACAGAAGACACGCCTTATCTGGCCGATCACCACTACCACCACCACCACCACCATCATCATCATCATCATCCCGTATGTCATATGATTCTATTGTAGGTATTGGTTTTCCCCGATAAGTTTTAGAATTATTTCTAGAAAAACATCAGTTACTTACGGAAATGGACCACATGAAGATTGCAAAAATCTTAAGTAAAAGTGATTTTATGGAAGGAACCGGGTTCGAACTTGAAACAGCCAGGTCGTCAGTCCGTGGCATTAACCACTTAACTACCACACATAGCAATTGAATAGCAAGAAACGAATTGAAATAAAAAAAAAGATGTTTCATGACGAAATAGACATTTAAAGCTGCACAATCACAAAACTATCGGATTGAACAATAATCTGATCTGAACGACTATTTTTATTAAGATATCCAAGTGGACCTCTTCCTCATGGAACGCATCTCCTAAGAAAAGTACTGAATTACCCTAAACCCAGCAAGAACAAAACTCCGAAGGACACTCAGAAATCCCAACAAGTTAAGACCACCAGTAACAAGCAAAAGCCTTGGAGAAAGCTCAAAAAGATAACAGAACGCATAGTGAGCGATTGTAGTAATCAGGCAAACTTTTAAGAGCAACACCCAAGTGTAATAGACGGGGGAAGAACGTCCAATTGTAAGGAAATACAAATTGCCTGCAATATACTTCAAGAAAAGCTCATTAATATCAGAGAGATACAAACATATTAGAAAACTTATACGACAGTTGTCGCTAAAATTGCTACAAGAATATCTGACACATGATTGCAGTGGTTTTATGTTAACTGTTTGTTATTTATTATATTGTCGTACTTAACATTTGATAAATTTCCTTGGATATTCGTTTTAATTTAAAATTTTATTTCATCTAGTTTGGTTTCCTTCGTGTAATGGCTTATCCAGTTGGTCGTAATAAATATCTGCCAAGTATATTGCCGGGGACTTTCACACCGACGTGATAGACGTAACTAGGCTCGTGTACAACGTCTTTCTCAGCGCGTACGCTGGACGAGATTATTTAACTGGCGCAAATCAGCCGGCATTCCCCGGAGAAAAGGTGATTTCCTCGTGGCTGTGATCATGTGACAAATACACCGAATACTTGCCCCAGTGAGTGGGAATTGGTGTAACAAAATATTACGGAAAATTAATAAGTTGTAAACTAATCTCTACACGCGGGATGCAACAACAACAACAACAACAACAACAACAACAACAATGACGACGACGACGACGGCAACAAAAAAAAAACGTTTCAAGAAAAGAATTTAAATAAAATTTGTAATTTATGTTTTCACTTTATATAACAACCATACACACACACACGCGCACACAAACACACACACACACACATATATATATATATATATATATATATATATATGTATATATATATATATATATATCACTTTATTAATAACCACATATATTTATATACTAGCGGGAGTACCCGGCGTTGCCCGGTTGTTTGGAGGGGTGTACGTAGGGGGGGTAAGGTAAAGAATAAGCAAAGACATAACCCTGTTCAAATATCAAAATAAAAATAAAAACGATGTTAAACTTCTGTAAAAAATCGGCAAAACCAAAACCAAAACAAGAAAAAAAAACAAAAAAAAAAAACAGCGAACAAACGTAAAACTTCTTTAAAAAAGAAATCGGAAAAGAAAAACAGAAAAACAAAAAGAAGAAAGCGAAAAGCGAAAAGCAAAAAAAAAAATTGCATAAAGCTAATTAACAAATGGCATAAATCAACCTTCGATTCGCTTAAATCCAAGTGTGCCTTTCACCCAGTCCATTTCAGTTTTGTTAAAAGGAAATAAAGCGATGCGTTTCACCCAGTAGAAAACAGAACGAAAAGGACCGTTAAAATGCCATTCCATTTTTTTAAGCAACTACGAACCCAAAACGGTGTTTCTTCGTACTATCCTTTGTGAATGAATCCGCAACGTAAGTGGTAGCGAGCATAGGAGAAATTTATTAGAGAGAAAAGATTTTAGAAATTCCATTGATTCTAACCGAATTTGGCCGTGAACTCTCACCAGAAAAAATATTGGAATCCACAATTATCGAGGAAGTGTAGAGGTAATAGGCCTATAACACACCTCACAAAATCTGCTGCAGTTTCTGCATATTACAGATGAGTTCACTTCATATATAATATATATATATATATATATATATATATATAGGGATTAACAACCACATATATTTTATATTAATACCCACATATATACATATATATTTCACTTAATTAACAAACAGACACACACACAGATATATATATATATATATATATATATATATATATATATATATATATATATATATATACTTATAAAACTCAAATGGCCTTGTTACGAGTAATGTAACCCGCTTTCAGGTTTACGACATCCGGTTGCGCATGCGCGCATAAAAATTAACCCATAACAACGTAAGCAAATATACACAAATCGCTTCTTTTGCAGATTTTTGCCTGCGCACTGAAATATTAGCGTTATTATTTCGAAATTATTATTTAACATGGGAAGAGTGGGGGTGTTTTGCGACAATTCTTTATTACAACTATACTGTCGCTATTTTCTTACAACTAAACAACTTTAACCCGTTGGCAAACATAAGAACAATTATAGTAAAGCTAAGACTACTACTACTACTACTACTACTACTACTACTACTCTATCCGTCCCTTTTCCTTCCTTCCTTCTTTTTTTATTTTTTGTTTACATTTCTAGATACAAAATAGTTGTGTGAGAACGGTGAATTTGTTGACACATTTACTAATCTGTTTCAATATTAGTTTTATTTAATTTTATTTATTTAGGTTTAATTTTTTTCCTTCATGTTTTATCAATTTTTTTTTTTTTTTAGATTTTAAGTTTTTATAACTTGGTTGAAGGATTTCAATATGGGGTTTTCATTCTTATATTTCTCATCGGTAGGTTCATGTGCGTTTTTGCTGCTAAATTACGTTCCTCGGCATTCGCTTCGTAGGAAAATCATGTTTAATTTTCGATTTTTGAACGCTTATTCGGAAAAATAGGTAACTTTATACGAATAGGGAGGTTTTTTTCATGCTTGAGTGATCACACACACACACACACACACACACACACATATATATATATATATTATAACAACCACATATCAGAATTTTTAAATCTTGTAGTAACCTAAATTTTCTCTTCATATACATATAAAAAATACATGCATTAGCACGTACACACATACACAGATATCCGCTTTTGAGTAGAACGATTACTTAAATTATATTGCTTTCTACTTAGTGTAATGCAAAGCTCTTTGTAAACAAGAATATATACTTCTTAGCCTAGTGGGGAATGCCCTTTTATTTTCTCTGCAACCTCTTTCCCACAGAAGAGACATTGCGAGACTGTCTCTGCTTTATCGTTATTTTCATAGCAAATACTCGTCTGAGCTTCAATCTATGGTTCACCTCGCCAAACATTCTCGGAAAATACTCGTCTAGCCAAAAGCACTATCAATAATTTCTCACACTCTTTATCTGTGCCTAAACCTAAACGTAGATTCCATAAACAAAGCTTCTTTCGAAGAACTGCACGTCCGTGGAACTCTCTTCCGTTTGCCTGCTTTCCAGCTGACTACAATTTGATTGTCTTCAAGTCCAACGTAAACAAGTTCTTGATGAACCGTCCCCCTAAGTAATGAAATTTACAAAATTCCCACTACTTATGATTACTACGCTATAATCTCATTGACTAATGTATACCCATTAACCCTTATCCTCGAGTGGCCTCCGGGTCTTGATAAATGGTGACTCCTTTGTAAAAAACAAACAAACAAACAGATGTCGCATTTAAAAGGGATCTATGAATGATTATATAGATATTGGAGATATGATTTACGAGCGTCGATCAAGTGCTTGACGGTACAAACTAATTGGTTGTATGTTCGATTATTGGCTTGAGATGAGTACCAGTTTAGCCGCTTTTAAATACTGTGATACAGCGAAAAATCTATCCATGTTGGCCAATGTGTTTAGACAATGGTAAATTACTTCTCATTTAATTAATAAGGATGGAATACTGCTGCCATATCTGGGCAGGAGCTGCTAAAAACAGCCTATCCTGCCTTGACAGAGTACAAAATATACTTCGTGGCTTAGTGGGGGATGCTCTTTTCTCTTCCCTGCAACCTCTCTCCCACAGAAGAGACGTTGCGAGCCTATCTTTGTTTTATCGTTATTTCCATGGCAGGTGCTCGTCTGAACTCCAATCCAATGGTCCCCCCTCGCAAATCTTTTACGAAAAACACCCGTCTAGCTGAATCCACTGTGAAAAATTTCCCCCACTCTTTATCTGTGCCTAAATCAAAACGTAGATCCCATGAACAAAGCTTCTTTCTTAGTACTGCACGCCTGTGGAACTCTGTTCCGTCTGCCTGCTTCCCACCTGACTACAACTTGGATGTCTTCCAGTCCAACGTTAACAAATTCCTAATGAATCGCCCCCTTAAGTAAACACTTCATCAAATCTCCACACTAACGTACTTTACTTACAATAACCCTTATCCCTGAGTGGCTTCCGGGCCTTGATAAGTGGTGACCATCGTGTAAAAAAAAATTCAAATTTGACTAGTAACATTCCCTTATACTTTTAATAAACTATTAAAATATTTTGAGTATTTTCTTAGTTTAGTAACCATGACCAGTTACCGAAGAGAGTGAGAGACCGAAGCAAGAGTAATAGCGACACATTTTCATAAAAAGGCAACCATTTGATGAGTTTATTGTGAGGTTGGCCGTTGGTGATAATCAATTTTATAACCAAAACGATAATGGCAAAGAAGAGAGAGAAAAATGATATTGTGAAAGAGAAAGATACCGTTCCGGTTTATTTATTTGAAAGTAAATAAAAGAAAGTTTAAGGTCTTCAGTTCAAGCTGGAGTACTGCTTATATTGAAGCTGGGGCGCTTTATTGTTGTCGCTGGAAACTGCAGGAAATATGCTGGCAGCTGCGGAAGGATGCTGGAAACTGTATGAAGATGCAGAACAGCTGCAGGAAAGTGCTGAAAACTGCAGTAATGAGGAGTAAATATATAGCAGTTTCCTGGAGAGAGATGCCCTGAAATGGACCGTTTTTATCGCACATAGTAGCCGTTAGAGAAACTTTCTGTTTAGGATAGCCCTCGGTTGGTTGAGAGGTCGACCACTGCCGGAGGCGGCCGCCGCTCTGAGACATACTGCTTGATTGCTGTGGGCGTTGTCTTTATAAGCGAATTGCTTGGACATAGTTTTAGACATGCGTCAGTTTTTGGTTTAAAGAAAAATTATCGCTGTTTTTGTGTTTTTATCTTGCGACTGTATCTTAAGTGACGTAATGTTCAATCCCTGAAATCCGTATCTGTTAGGTACGGGCAAAAATGGGCGGACAAAAAATGGGGAACCTAGTTTTGAAAGCCGATTTATCATAATTTTTTTTTGTAGGTTTCCGACTACTTTTTGATTGTATTTGAAAAATTAAGGACTAAGGTTAATTTTCAAAAGGAAAAAATATTTGTACACGTGAAAAAAAGTTATGAATATGTTTTCCCGGTGAGCTACCAAATTCAGCTAAATTTTGAAGTTTAATAAATTCATTGTAAAAATCCTTTAAAAGATAAATATTATTTTTCTGGGTCCATTTCAAAAAGTATTAGTAAAGTAAAGTCCTAAGATATTGAATTAAATAAAAACACCTCGTTTGTACAAAAAAAATAAATTAATTAGCCCCAAAACCGAGTGATTGTGGCGTTCGCAAAACGAAACAAATTAAAATTACGAAGGCCCAAAATTTCGGGCAGTCGAAAGACTGTGAACACGACGTCATGTAATTAAAAGGGAGGAAGTTCTTTTTTTTTCCAAGTCGTGCATCCATACATTTCTTTTCTGAACGTTTGTATTAATTTTTGCATTTTTTAATTTAATTATTTTTCTATGTTCTTGTTTTTAAATTATTTTTTTTTAAATTATTGTTCAATATTATAGAAAACATGTGTTACGCCGAAAGTTTCACATTCTTGGAAGCAAGGAAATTATTAAAATCCTATTTATAAAAATTATGCATAACCCGTAATTAAAAAAAAGTAGTAATATTTTGCAATTATAATTTTTTATGTGAAAATATTAAATAAGCAATTTTTAATTCAATGGTAATATCGGTAGTTCGAGAAATTCATTTTTCTTCGAGTTATATAGAATTCATTAATACAGATTTAGGGCGGTTTTTGTAATGTTCCTATAAAAACTATTTTTTATTTTTAATTGTTACAAATTACAATGCTTTATTTACATAAAAAAAGCAAAAATAAAGTCTTGCGTTCTTTTTTACTACTGAAAACCATAACTTTAGTAAACGTATATTTTGTTTAAACAAAATAATACATTTTCGCTAAGATTTAAATAAAAATAATTAGTTCATTATATTCCGGGATCATTTGATAAATACTGAAGATGTCATTAAAATTGGTTAATTTCTTGATTTTTCGTGAATTTTTAAGTAAAGGGGGGGATAAAAATGTTTATACATTTGGAGCATCGGCATTCATTTTGCACCTACCTAGTATCTGTTTGTTTGTTGTTAAACTTGATGTATTTGTGGATATATTTGTGCCAAGTTTGTTGCCCATAGCATTTTTATAATTTTTCTATTATCCATTTTAAGCTCTGCAATGAGGAGAAATAATGCGTGTTGTCATCTTCCAACCGTAAGTGTGATGTCAGCTGATCCTTTTATGCCAATAACTTTTTGTCAATATGGCACGACATGTCGCAATGAAGTTCTGTGAATTGAAATAATAGGTCTGCAATAACATTCTTGTATCGTTAAAGCTGTTTGATTTATAACTAATTAGCCAGATAAAGGCGCCATATTGCTTACTATATCCAACGAGTATCCTTGTGCTTCTATTAGGGAAAGGGTAGCATTAATAGTTCCAGCAAGCAGCATTACACTGTAGAAGGAAAGAGTAGTACTAGTATTTCCAACAACTAGTCTGTGCTATTTAAAAGGAATAAGTAGTGTTTTTTTAAGATAGAGCAAATCTGATCAAATTAAACATGTGTTTTTACGATAATCGCGAAAAATAAAAAAAACTTCATAGTTTAATATTTAGAGATTATAAAGAATCAGAATCGGTAATTGTACTGGAATCGAGAATTTAGTACACAATCATTAATTTTATCGAAATCGTGGAAAAATATTGGAATCGCCTCTTCTTCACTAATATGAAGATATAATTCAGTATATATATATATATATATATATATATATGTATATATATATATGTGTGTGTGTGTGTGTGTGTGTGTGTGTGTGTGTTAGTTTATGTATGTATTTGTACAGGTATATAAGCCTTATCAAAACTTCATTGATTGACCCACATGTTGTATAATACTAGATTAAAAATTAAAGAAGCAAATTTTTACACAACTATGTTTTACCATGAGCCGCAAACTAACAGTCCACGTTCCGCAAATGTCCCCTGGGTCGCATGTTCGAGGGTATTTCCCTCGCTAAATGTGCAGTTTTACGTAAGAGCGTGTCATCACTAGATCATGTGTCAGCGTGTCGATGAATGTCTTGTTAACGAGTTATCAGAAGGCGAATCCCAGTAAATACGGAACCTAACGAAGAAGGAGGCATTCATTTGATCAACCGAGAATCGCTTCTCAGCATAATCTTCCTCATCGTAGATCAACGTTCCGCTCATAATTAAATAAGAGGGGCATTAATTGTACGTTGGAGAAATCTGATAAAAAGAAACAACTAATAAAAGTGTCAGGTCACGAACTTATTGATCCGCTCTCGGGAGTCAGTTTAGTAGGTTATTGTGCGTGTGAAAAAAAAAAAAAAATTAAAAACGAAAGTAGAACGAAAGAAAGAAAGAAAGAAAGAGAAAACGTATACGTAAAAGGAAATGACAGCAAACAAACAAACAAATAAAAGAAAAAATAAAGAAAATCAAAGAAGTTATCTGTGGCCCGTTGGACCCCAGACACTCTCCAAATTTGGCTTTGATTTTAATCGAAAATTCATAAAATGCGGCATTATTCTTGTATGATTTATAAGTTAATTTCGGGTTTGTGTTAATATAGATATGGATTCGAAAAAATGAGCATAAAACAAATATATAACAAATAAATGTTATCAAAGACAAGATAAGTAACTATTCTACCTATCTGGAACAGCTTTCTGTGGTTTTATTCACTTTAAAACGTGTAATCGGTTCGAAAATCATACAGTGTTTATCGATATATTTTAAAAAGAAAAATGGCGGCATGCTCGCTGTTGAACACGGTAAGTTTGGGAAAATGAATTCAAACAAAGAAATTATACAAAATACTGTTAGAAACCGACCGAATATATGTCCGCCTATGTCACGGTAACATATATTGAGTGAGTTTTTAACAGCATTTTGTATAATTTGTTTATTTAAACTTGTTTTTCCAAACTTACCGTGTTCAAATGCTAGTTTGCTGCCATTTGCATTTTTCAAATACATCGGTAAACACTGTATGTTTTTCGAGCCGAATAAACGCGCCGCATTAAATGAAAACACTAAAAAAATTATCCAGTTTGGTAGAAAAGTAACTTATCTTGCCTCTGATAATATTTATTTGTTATATATTTGTTTTTTGACAACTTTTTCGAATCTATATGCATAGCCCCCCCCCCAAAAAAAAACAACGTTAATTCGTTTTATTAGTAATAATAATAGTAATCGTAGTTGTAATATTGATTAATTAATCTACTTTATAAAACTCATTATGTCTGCCTGCCTGCCTGTCTCCATATTTTGAAACTCTTTCTCTTCCGAAACTAAAAGTCGCAGAACGGCGTTAGGGGGGGGGGGGGCGCACAATTGATTAAATCTTTTATGGGCCGTTCTTTGAGTTAAAATTGTTTTCAAGGAGTTTAAAATGAGTCAAAAATTGAAAATATCGTTATACATTTTGTACATTCATCTTAGTGTATTTAGGTAATCAGTCCCCATGCGTGTCACATTGATACAGTGGTAACGTTACCAGCTTTGAATGCTACAGTTTTGCTTTCGGTTTCGATTCTAGCTGATGGCACCCAAATACTTTTGTTTTAATTTTTAAATCTCGACTCTATAATAATACCAGCAGGGCGCCCAGCATTTCCCGGTCGTAAAACACGCTTAAATATGATAGTTTGATTAATGCAGGGAAAAGTAAAATATGGTCAGAAAAAAATTTAAAAAAAAATTGCTCGAAAATAAGATTTTTCAAAAATTAAAACAAAAGAAAATAAGAACCGGAAATGAATACAAGTGGAAATGAAACGAAAACGAATGTAAACGGAAAACGGTAATAATTCAAAGCAAAACATTGACAGAAAAAAAAAAGGAAGAAAATGTATAATGGAAAAAGACAAGAGAAAAAGAAGATTCAAAGTTGGAAAAAAGGAAGGAGAAAAAAATTTTTTTAAAATTAATTAAAGACCGAGGGGGGGGGGAGAAAGAAAATTAAAAAAAAAACACACAAAAATATAAAGAGAATACTGGAAGAAAATATATAAATGTAAAGATTGATAAAAAAAATTAATAACAAAATAAAGGGAAAAGCAAGCAAGCAAGCAAGCAAGAAAAAAAAACAAAAAAAAAAAAAACATACGAACAAGTCCCTGGAATTTCGAGGTAATGAACATTGTGTGTGGGATGGGGGCGATTTTTTTTTTTTCGAAATTTCATACGAAACTACTTGATATGTCTAGGGCTGTTCGTACACAAGTTTTATATCGAAATATGTTCGATAACTACTGGGGTACTGTGTAGGGATTTGGGCAGCAAGATGTCGGTTCCCGTTACACTTGAACTTCTGCACGTCAGTACAGTTGGGGAAGCAGATACCTGAAATGGAATTCCAAAGTCTAGCGATTCTGGGGAAGAAACTACTGGAGTAGAAAGATCATTTATATCTAGGGATCTCTACTGTGTGGGGGTGGGATTTAGCTACCTGTCGGGTTTGTCGAGGGTGCTTGCAGTTCGTCAGATCATTCACCATTAAAATATTTGTAGAACAGGCAGAGGGATGCAACATTTCGTTGATGGGACAGAAGCTGAAGCTTATATGCCAGTTCAGGGCCTATCAGATTGGCGACTCTCTTTTGAACATTCTCTAGGTGCCTTTACGTTTAATTCAAGAGATTATGTAAAAATAATTCTATAAAATCAATAGGTGGTTCTTTGATAAGACAGGCCACATTCAAAAGGAATGTTTCTGTTAAGAGCACAGTTACATTTTAAACTTTAAGTGAAGCTATTATTTGCAGATAATTGTATAATATCAACAGTAGATTCTCTACAGTGCAATATATAAACTAAGTCACTGTGTGAAGACATATGAAGTTTCCTCTAGGGACACTACGAGGGGGTCCCTAAGTTCAGCAGACAATCGATTTGATTAAAAGAATTGGCAATTCTCCTGATTTCGATGACTATAAACGTATGGGAAAACATTTATTGATCTTCATTGAATCCCGAGCAACCTCAGGTCTCCCTACTAGTGTTTTGATACAGCTAATATTTTTATAGATAGCGCAACCAATTGTTTTTTTTTTGACAGCGAAACCAATAACATGCAGCAGATATGGGTTTATAAACATTTCTATGAAAATATCGTCCGTGGTATGTTAAATATATAGTTGGCGCAAATGAGACAGATTAATAAGTACTACTAACTACTCAGAAATATATTGTGCTACATAGTTTAATACAAATGATAAAATTTAATTAGAAGGTACACTTTTTAATTTATTCTTGACACACACTATCTTTCTTTTTCCCTGCTTCTTTCGAATGTTCCCATTTTTACGTAACATTTTACTGACTTGTTTCCTCGCCCAAGAACTGTTACATGTCGAAATTACTACGTTTCTATTCTTACACTATTACAAGAATGATTATATTGTATTGATATTTTCTAAAAAGGCCACATAAAAAGAGGGCATTCACATATTCTTGTTCAGAGTTGCAAGATTGGCTTATTCAAAGCCAACTTCGGCGAATTTAGCCTTTTTGAAGCAGTTTGACATTCGAATATTTTATTTGGCCTTTTCGAAAGTTCGATGTACGGACTAACCAAGGAAAAACAAGAAGAATATTACATAGATTTTATTAAGATTATAATAGTGTTCTCATCTTTCGTTTTATTTTCATTATATTTCGGCCGATGTATTCTTCTAATTAGGTTTAAAAAGTTAATAGAAATAATATGAATATCAATCCTCATCCCACAAGGAATAATCTGTAACAAAGCAAAATGAAAAGAAACCAGAAGAAATAAAGAAATAAACTAAAGAGAAAACCTAATCTTCTATTTTTAGAAGCAGAACCCCAAACACGCAATGCAATTTAAACCGTTAACATCTGCTATTAAAAAAGAAACTTTGTTTGAGTGTGTGTGTGTGTGTGTGTATGTGTGTGTGTGTGTGTGTGTGTGTGTGTTTTATCGACTCGAAAACGGCTGGGTCGATTTTTAGGAAATTTTGACACGAAGTTGCTATATGTGCTTAACAATCTTTTTCGATAGGTTTTGTATCGGAAGATTTTCGATAAGTATCGATAATCGAAATAATCCGATGAAGGAAGGAACAACGATTTTGACTAAAGTGATCGCTGTACACAGCCTAACCTCACGATTGTATTTTAAAGGTTTTATCACTACACAAGCTGAAAGGCCTGACATATAAACTCAACAGTAAACTCTTTGATTTGACAGAATCACGTTCGAAATGAATGTTTTTGTTTAAAGCATATTTGCTTTAAACAACATTTGATTTGTACATTTTAAACTTTAATTTGATTTTTACATTTTAAACTTAAATTTAAGCAATTATAACCGCACAAGCATTAAGGCCAGTCATATAAAATCAGCAGAAGATTCGTTGATATAACAGGGGTACGTTCGAAATAGATGTTTCTTTTTAGAGCACAATTGAACAATAGTACTTGCGCATTTTAAACTTTAATTAATCCCATTATATATAACAATAAATTTATAAAATCAACACTAGGTTCTGTACAAGGCAATTTAGACTACAATGCATTGTGAGCTAATTCTCTGCGGGGAAGCATGTACAGCTTTCTGTTGATGCACCACGATGGGTCCCCAACTAAAGCAGGCAATCAATCGATTTTAATGAAAATTGAGCCATTTCCCCGATTTCGCTGACAATAAAAATCTGAAAGTATGAGACATTCGTTAATCATCAATCAATCCCGGGCAACCTAGGGTCTCCCTGTTCGAACCTAATTCAAAAAGGTTAGTTTATGTCTTTGTAATTGATAGCTTATCTCATGAAATATCTATGTTTTATTCATAATTGATATTCTTCATATTTTTCTGGGGCAATATTTTGCAATAAAGATCTATTTTGTTTTTTTAGTCTAAAGAAATACAAGTTTATACTCCGGCTCGGTAAATTGTTAAACTGAGCCCATTTGTCACCAGAATTACTTTCAAGAATTACCAGCTAAAATCATTAATTAAAAATATAACAGTTGGATAAAACCAATCATATTTTTAATAAATAAATTAATTCCTTACTTACTTGCTGCCTTTACTAGCTCTATATTGGCTTTTTTTTTTTACACAGTGATCGCCACTTATCAAGGCCCGGAAGCCACTCAGGGATAAGGGTTATTGCAAGTACATTACGTTAGTGTGGAGATTTGATGAAGTGTTTACTTAAGGGGGCGGTTCATTAGGAATTTGTTAACATTGGACTTGAAGACATCCAAGTTGTAGTCCGGTGGGAAGCAGGCAGACGGAACAGAGTTCCACAGGCGTGCAGTTCTAAGGAAAAAGCTTTGTTCATGGAATCCGCGTTTTGATTTAGGCACAGATATAGAGTGGGGGAAATTTTTCACAGTGGATTCAGCTAGACGGGTGTTTTTCGTGAAAGATTGGCGAGGGGGGATTAAGAGAAATATAAGTAACATTCATCGCAGAAAAGCGTAAATCAACACTTTTATTTATAGTTAGAGATAACTAGGGCTAGGACAACAGCATATTCTTTTCATTTTATTTTACGCTCGGGTATATATACGACACATTTAGACACAATTAATCAAGCGAGAACCACATCAGTCTACATAAAAAACATATGAGATAGCAATGGATATATACCTGAGAATCAAAACAAGGAAAATAATATGCTGTTGTCATAGCCCTAGTCATAACAAACCGAATGTTAATTCGGTTCAGTTAGAATAAATGAACATAGCTGCTATAAACATCAAACTAGTACCTTTAATAATGGCCCAACACTCTAAAATAAAGTAAACATTGAGAAAAAAGACATACCTAATAAATTACAGCAATCCTAATGTTCCACTTGTATATTGTTTAATTTTCGATTTTTTAACCTTTTTTAACGGTCATTGTGCAATACTTATGGCAGCCATATTTATTGTTCTGATCAAGCAAACTTTTTTTTTACCCCCAAACTTACTTAGATAGGTAGAAGGGTAACTTACCTTACTGCATATTTGTTTTGTTATAATTGACAACTACACAAATAAATATACCCTTAAAAGTAGAGCGTTGCTCTTTTACTGTCATTTTTTTGTTTTTCATCCCTGCAAAACAGTCACAACAAAACTTGTCGATCTACAACAGTTATCCCCATTTTCCTCTACACACTTTGTGTCTAAAACCAAACACAATTACCATGAACAAGCTTTCGTACTTAGAACGACGCACTTGTAGGATTCTTTACTATGTGGCTGCCTTCCAGTTGACTACAACATGACCGTTTTCAAGTCAAATGTCAACAAGTTTGTGTTGAGCTTTCCTCTTTAAAAATCAACTCTTACTCAGCTTCCACCATTACCAATAATTACGTGGTTGTCTCACCAATCACTTAAAACTCATATTTTTTGCTCGAGTAGCTTTTAGGCCTTGAGAGGAGGTGAAAACCTTGTAAAACATCTAAATACTAAAGTACTAAACTCACACGAATCAAAAAAACAACGCGTTTTGTTAAGAAGCAGTTGTATAATTTTGCCTTAACTCGTTTTAATAAATCGAACAAAGAATACAATAATGGAGGGCCCCCAGTATGCTTAAAAAAAAACAAAAAAAACTCTTTACCCAGGGGGTCTAATTTTATCCCTTCCGTCCTCGCGGCTTCAAACGTAGGTAACGTTGGCTTTCATTTCAACTTCAAATTTGCGTTCGTTTGACTTTTATTTATTTATTTATTTATTTATTTATTTTGCTTGCAATTATTTAAAATTATAAAAAAAGGATAACAAAGAAACGAAAAAATAATTACTTTTTTGACGGGTCTGGGTTTTGTTACTTTCGTTTATAAGAGCTATTGTTTGTTTCTTGATTGGACCCTGATAAGTTAATGATGACTTGTTTGGATCGACGTCTGCCAGTCGGAGCTGATGTACCAAGGCAATCGGCTGCGGACATTCCATTTGTCATAAAACAGAATAGACGCCATTAGATATCGTAAAACGAAACAATATCTACCCTCCAGAATCATTGCTATTTCTTCTTCTTCTTCTTCTTCTTCTTCTTCTTCTTCTTCTTCTTCTTCTTCTTCTTCTTTCCTTCCATCATCTCTTTTTTCCTTTCTCTTATTTCTTTTGTCTACCTCTTCCCTTCTTTTTCTCATTATTTTCTTTTTTCCAGTTTTTCATTCCCTTCTTTCCCGTCTTCTTTTTTCTTCATTTATCTTCCTTTTCGTTTTCTTTTTCCTCTTCTTTTTCTACTTCCTTTCTTTGTCTTCTCTTTGTTCTGTCCTCACTATCATCACCATCATCACCATCATCTTCTTCTTCGTCATTTTTCTTTCTTCGTTTTCTTTTTTTCCTTCTTCCTTCCTCTTGTGATTTTTTCCTTACTTTTCTTCTCCTTCCTTCCTTTCTACTTTCTTCCCATCACGTTCTTTTTTTATTCTTTTCCTTCTTTGTCTTCTTCCTTTTTTTTACCATTTTTTCTTATTTTATCTCTCTGTCCTTTTATCTTTTTCCTCATCAATTTCTTCATCCTTTATGGTCTTTAGTCTTTTATGTTTCTTTTACATCGTCATTCTCTGCCACTTTTTTTTAAAATTATTTCTACTTTACAAGAAAAAAATAATCATAAAAAAGACGAAGACGGTGACACGAAATAAGCATGAAGAAGTTCATAGAAACTTAAAGGAATCGAAGATGAAAAAGAGAAAGAAGAAAAATGAAAAATAAGGAGGAAACGCATTATCATTATTATTAATTTTATTATTATTATTATTATTAGTAGTAGTAGTAGTAATAATAATAGTAGTAGTAGCAGCAATATTAGTATTAGTAGTAGTACTATTATTATTGTTAGTATTATTATTGTTATTATTACTATTATTATTATTATTTTTATTATTGTTATTATTATTACTATTATTATTAGTAGTAGTATTACTATTATTATTAGTATTATTTTTATTATTGTTATTGTTATTATTACTTTTATTATTATTATTATTACTATTATTATTTGTATTATTGTTATTGTTATTATTATTATTATTATTATTACTATTATTATTATTTTTTTATTATAGTTATTATTATGATTATTATTATTATTGTTATTATTATTATTAGTAGTATTACTATAATAATAATAATTATTATTTTATTATTGTTATTATTATTATTATTAGTAGTAGTAGCAGTATTAATATAATTATCATTTTATTATTGTTATTATTATTATTATTAGTAGTAGTAGTAGTAGTATTACTATAATTATTATTGTTATTGTTATTAATGTTATTATTGCTATTCTTCTTCTTCTTCTCCTTCTTCTTCTTATTATTATTATCTGATCATTTTTTTCTTTATCTTATTCTCGTTTTAATCTTCTTTCTTTTTCTTCTTTTTCTTTATCGTTCCTCTGCTTTTCCTTCTCACATTTCTCATTTTTCTTCTTTTCCTTTCTGCCTCATTTTTTTCTACCTATTTTCTGCTGATCACTTCTTTCTTTTCTTCAGTCTTTCCCTTTTTTTTCTATCACTCCTACCCTTTTACTCCACCCCACCCATTTCTCTTCTTTTTTTTTATAACTGCTTTACTTGTTTTTCTTCTATTTCCTCATTTTCCTTCCATTTTAAAGCCCCTCCTCCCTCTATGCCGTGTGCTATGGGCTGACTAGACTTGTACGAGTTCTTGTTATCACCTTCTGCTAATATTTTTGTTTGTCGACGTCGATTCGTAGTGGAGGTGGCGGCGCAATAATAAGGGATAGCGGGGAGTGAACATCAGTGACGACGACGGCGGTGCCGGCGGTGCCGGCGGTGGCGGTGGTGGCGGCTTTTGGCTACCATTCTTACTCGTGCGTGGGAAGACAAGAGACGAAAGAGAAATTTATTGTTCCATTCATATTTTGAGTCCATGGCTTTGATTTATGTCCGTTTTATGGTTAGAAATTATGTGAAAGTTCCCCAGAGATTTTTGTTTTTGGGATCAGAAAGAGGAAAAGTGTGGGGTAGGGGAGAAAAAGTGTGGGGTAGGGGACAAAAAGGATTCATGGAGATTTTCTATGTCTTTGCTTTAACTTGTTTCGTTGGTCAGGCACATTTCCCTTATCAAACTTTACCTCACAAATTGTCATTCAAAGCTAAGGTTTATTTTTGTCACATAAAACATGCATTTCTTATGTACCTATTTACATTGCTTCCCCACGAGATCAGAATTAGATAGCGGAGTCTTTTTTTTTTAATGTGGAGAAAAAGGAACAAAAATAAAAATTGTCTCGCAAACTTAAACACCGTACTCCTAATGGACTTCCAACCTAATCTGACGCATGGTTAGTCTGGGACTTTTATAATTTAGTCTAGCGTTACACAACTTAGATCCCCTGAACACTAATTTTCTACAGAAGGTCACCAAGGGACTCGTAAGAATAAATGATTTAAGATATTATTTAACAGGCATCACAAGCACCAGGTAAACTTAATTAAGAATAACATCCGTATATGATTAATTCCTTCAATCACTGGTGGTAAGACACACGTTCACGTCTTGTCGGTATTCCCTAGCAAGGGATACCTTAGCCAATTGGCAAAAGAACCAATAGATAAGAAGGGAAGGTAGAACTTATAAAACAAAACAGTACGATACCTTAACTGTACATAAGAAAGCGTACCGCCTAATTAATTGTGGGGCTGAATATCCAACTGGTATGAACAAATTATTTCATTTACACACCTTGATAAATGTAACACGCAAAGTCTAATGCGATTTTAAGAAGTCAATAATCTACTAAAAATACCGGGTTTGTACTACTGTACACATAGATTCGAAAAAGTTGTCAAAAACAAATATATAACAAATAAATGTTATCAAAGGCAAGATAAGTCACTTTTCTACCTAACTGAATAATTTTCTAGCGTTTTTATTTACTGTAACATGTTTATTTAGCTCGAAAAACATACTATTTACCGATGTATTCGAAAATTCAAGACGGCACCCGACTCTCTCTTTGACACTGTAGGTTCGGGAGCCATTTTGGATTTTCCAATACATCGATAGACATTGTATGTTTTTCGAGCTGAATAAACATGTTACAGTAAATAAAAACACTAGAAAATTTTCTAGTTAGGTAGAAAAGTAACTTATCTTGTCTTTGATAACATGCATTTGTTATGTATTTGTTTTTTTACAACGTTTTCGAATCTATGTGCACAGTAATACAAGCTCAAAATACCTGAGCGACCTCGTCGGCATTCCACAGTAGGAACATTATAGGAGTGTAAATCTCCTATAATATAATAGACTAATCCTATTTCAGAGTGATAGGAAAGCCTGGGAGATTGGGTACTTAGGACTGTGTAGAGAAGTAAAGCTATTATCGGACGAATTGCCATGAATAACTTTTTATAAGTATGGGATCATGTTCGTCAGCGTTCTCTTCTCGTCTTGGTTTGACATTTCTATGCATTTCGCTTTTCCAGGTTCGCGCCTTTGTGTTTGTAGCAGTGCACACTTGTCCTTTTTTTAATTCAATTGGAATGTCCTGATTGAAGATGCTGTTTGTGGTATCTGTTTTTTTTTCAGTTACCATTTATTTTTATAAACTTTCAGAGTGTCCATAAAGTGCTCTATTCTTCGTTCTGTGTCTATAAGCTTGTATCCAGTATCACATTTCCTCAGTTTTCATATTTTCAGTGATTTTTTTTAAAAATAAGATTACTAATATTTTTGGATGTTTTGCACATTTTCAAAGATTTGATTAGCTAAGATTTGTGGGATTTTGTCGTAAGATTTCCTGTACTGAATCCATGCTATGGCTATGTTTTTTTCTTCTGCTTTTTGCCTTTATCATGATCATTCTTCAACGAAAACTTTGCTGTTTTCCTTAGAGCGATCTTAATACATTTTATATTGATTGACGTGACTTTCGTTTCATGTTATTCAGCTATTTGGAATTTGTATTTTGAATTTTTAAATAACTGTAGGAGCATTTTGTCGCTATTTTTATTCTGCCTTCATTTAAGTTTTGATCAACTCGATTTCATTTCATTTAAAAAGTCATCATTTGTTTTGTGTCGTTGCAATCTTTTCCGTTAATATGGTATCATTTGTTTTAGTTCTTCATGTTTCGTATTTATACTTTCTCAATTAGTAAGATAACCCCTCTTCCATCATTTTTTTGCATGGGGGATCACCACTTATCAAGGCCCGGAAGCCACTCGGGGATAAGGGTTATTGTGTGTACAATAATCAATGGGATAATATCGTAGTAATAGTTAGTATTGGAGATTTGATAAAGTGTCTTACTTAAGGGGTCGATTAATCAGGAATTTATTTATCTTGATCTTGAAGACATCCAAGTTGTAGTCAGGTGGGAAACAGGCAAACGGAAGAGAATTCTAAAAGCGTTCACTTCTCAGAAAGAAGCTTTGTTCATGGAATCTACGTTTTGATTTGGGCACAGATAAAGAGTGGGGGAAATTACTGACAGTGGTTTTAGTTTCTTTCAAATATTGTACTCCGAATAATTTTGAGTTTGTCAGTCGATACTTTTAACAGGGTTTCGTCTCTACTTTCCCTTTGACAGTTACACATTTGTTATCATAGCCTTAACTTTCGAATGTTTTAGTTGCAATTCTTTTAACAGCTGATCTATTCTTTGGTTTTAGACATTCAAACTATAATCTAACTCTTTCGCCGTTGCTAACAACTGAGATTGCAAAAGACATTGTTTTATCTATCTATTTAGGCTAATGGTGGTTGTGTTTATTTATATTCGCACACGTCTTAATTATTACAGATTGCCAATTTAATTCTTTACATCTTCATAGGCGAAATAATTTCAGTTTTAGATCTTGCTGCTCCTCTATTTACATGTTCATACTCCTGCACTCTGGTATCAGATAGAAAAGTTATGTCTATGATTAAGCAAGATCTATTGTTTAGTGTTAGTCGTCACATATCAACAGTCAGGACCCACACGTTATATGCAGAAGGTCGCAAGGAAACAAAGACAAGAAAAGAATTCGACTCACTTATTTCAGTTGAAATAACAAATATTTATTTAGAGGTGCTTCCAGAATAACCCTTTATCTCTCGTTGAAAGCATTCTCGTACTTCATTGTGCTTAATAAGAGTCTTTCGTATCGAATACGTGGTACTCTCTCTATGTCCAACCAGGTTTAGGACACGTCACCCTTGGGTCACGTGTGTAACACGTCTGTTTTCGTCCTTCTTGAGCGATGTTTGCCTTTTTATACTCTTTTTCTCTCCTTCTTCCTCGCCATGACGTCACCTTGCATGCGGATTGGCCATTTGCTGCTGTTGCTGTTACAGAAGGATTGTTGAGTTTAGAATGTTTAAGAGTTTTATACATATGCATGTGCACACATCACGCGCGCAAGCAGCTGCTCGAATATATATCATCAATTCCTCAAATAATTTCGGCATCTCCAAATGTAAGCCCCTCTCTCCAAAATACTTGTTTTATTCATCTATTTTCACCCACGTCCCAAAGTAAATTTGCTAAAAACTTAACATGATTATTACTCTTATAATGCAAGTACTGTCCTAATTATTTGTATTTTCTAGGAGTTCGTACACAGAGAATATTCAGAAACAATTTTCTGCCAACAACATTGGCGTTCCATGGAATCTGGATAATGGCAAGTGTTCCCAGATCTCCAGGCGTAAAATGTTGCTAATTACCTTTAACGCAACCAAAACGAAGCCACCATATGCCGACTTTGACCAAGTTTAAATAAATGCCTCTCGCCTAGATAAATCACCTTGCTTCAACAAATTAATCTGAAATGAAAGGTCTACATCAGAACCGTTACAAAATAGCTAGAAAAATGGCGGGATCGTGTTACCTCTCCAGAGATAATCGGACTTCTTACGAAACAATCATCTACTTTTGAAAGTGTCAAACACATTCTAAATCGTGTATTATTACCACATTTAGGGGTGTAGCTTTTAAGAGCAATTGAGAGTACAAAACTCTCTTTAAAATTTAGCGGGTGATTACCTTTTCGTCTCTCGGCTTCTTTCTCGCATAAAAGACGTTGCGAATTTTATTCTACTCTATTGTTACTTTTATGGTAGGTACTTGACTGAGCTCCAATCTAATCCCTCTCCGTAAACATTGTGCAGCGAATACTCGCCTAGCTGAAACAACCGTTAACAATTTCCATCACTCTCTATAAATAAACGAAAAAATCAATGAGAATAATTTTTTTTCTAGAAGTGTGCGTTTGTGGAACCCAATATTGTGTGTTTGCTTCTTGGCTGATTACAATATGGCCATCTTGAAATGTAAAGTGAATGAATTCGTATTGATTCGTCGTTTCAAATGATCTGGTTTTCTTAACGTTCACCTAATACTAAACCTTCATCATACAGTGACCTCCATACCTTGGGGAGTGTTGACCTTCTATGTGAATAAATTTCTTTTAAAATTCACATTCTTTTTTCAAAGTTTTTCTGGATTGTTCCTTGTGCTCTTACTATTAATGTTGTTATCTTGACTTTCTTCATCTTTCGTATTCCTTTGAGCTTATTGCCAGTTCCATGCATTTGCTTCGCTTTTCTGTTTTCTTAATATTCGCTCCTGTAGTTAGCTGGATCGGTGAAATCTACGATATCCGGTCTTCTTGGATGGATTTTCTGTTTGTATTTCCATATCTCATAGGATTGTATTTAGGAGTACTGCTTCTGATTAGTGCCTTTGTTATTTATCTGGGTGTTCACGATGCGGTTGTCTGCATAATACCTAGCGAACTGCCTTTCCAACTTGACTGTGTCTATTTTCCTATTTTTTTTGGGGGGGGCTTGTTTGTTGCATTCGCTTATTATGTGGTTTATTGTATCATCTGTTTATCTACACAGTCGACATTTACTGTTTTTCTTGTGTCTTGTACACCATTCTTTGATGTGGTTTCTTATAATTGCGTCATCTTGTGAGGCTGTAACTAGGGATTAAGTTTCTCTATTCAGGTTTCCTTTTTGTAGCCATGTCCAAGTGTTTTTGTTAGTCCCATATTTTGTCATGTTTATGAATCGTCAGTTTAACTTTTTCTTTTTCGATTTGTTTTTCTTTTCTAGTTTTATTCACTGCTTGTTTCCTGTCTTGGTCATTTTTCAGTGTCTCTTGATGCGGTATATATTCGTTGAGTGTTCTAGAATATGTATTTTTCTAATTCTTGTTTCGTGTCATTTATAGTCTACTATACAAACCGGTGCTCTTCCTCCGTATTCTCTTTTCACATAAAAATCGGCCAGCATCATACTTTTGTTGTAGTGTATTTCGCATAGTCATGGAGTTCCGGTCTTCTGGACGTGATGCGTACGCGGCAAAAAAGAAAGTCCGCACTTGTAATTGTTTCAAAATCTGCAAATATAAGCTAAATTTAATGTAACTGTTTAAACAAACTATAGCTCATGGCCTTTTATTCTTCTATAATTTTACCTGTTCGTATTTGACTTTTAATTGGAATATTCTAGTGTTCTTGTCAATTAAAAAAATAATTTCAAACTGAGGAGACAAAAAAAAAAGGACCGCACAATGGAAGATTGCTATTTAAATGTAATTTTAGTGCATTAATGCAACACAAATACAACAAGAACACAATGGACTAGTTAATATTTAGTAGCATAGCCCTTCTGCAATTTGACAGTCTGCAATCATTTGGGAATTCCTTGAATAAGACTGCAGCAATACTCCGGGGAAATGTCATCCCATTTTTCTTTAATTTTTGTCCAAATTTCTTCCAAATTTGAAACTTTAATCCATTTAGGTCTGGAGATTGTGCAGGCCAATCTGAATACGGAATATCATGTTCTTCCAGGAACCTCTTGACATTGCCAGTTGTGTGAATGGGAACATAATTCTACATAAAGATGGGATTATCATCCAAATTCCGACCAAAGTAGAGTAGAAAATGCTCAGTCAACATATTAATGTACTTGGTCGAATTTATTCGACCTTGCAAGCGACCTATAGATCATTGGTACTAATAATGCCCCATATGGATAATTGGTAATAATAATGCCCCACACCAAAACTGAACCTCCACCACTTTGCAGCGTTGAAACTGAGCACCTAGAATTAAATTCTTCGTTTTTCCTCCGACGGGCGTACTGCCTACCATTACTGCCTAGCCTATTGAACTTGCTTTCGTCGCTAAAAAGCACTTTTGGCCAATATGAAGAGTCATGATCTTCATTGCATCTGACGAAGTCCAGATGGCGCTTTCTGTTCTTTACAGAAATCATTGGCTTGCGTCTTGCAACATATCCTCGGAAATCAAATTCCTTTAATCTGTTATTGACGGTAGAAAGAGAGCACTTTTTAACAAGATTGAACTGTTGTTGGATTTGGAGCGCCGTTTAAAATCTGTTTTTTAGGCTTCGGATCTTGATAGCCTTGTCTTCCCTGTTAGAAGTAATTTTAGTACGACCAGATTTAATGGTATCATGAACACTGTCGGTGTTTTAGTGTTTTTGCACAGTCTTTCGTACCGTTTTCTCATCACATTTCAATTTGCTGCCGATTTCCCGATTGGATAAACCAGAAAGGTGGAGATTAATGAGCTCCTGGCGAATCACCAAGAGAAAGTCGTGATATATGGACTAAATGCTACGTTGTATATCCTGGAACAATAGTAATTATGATTAGAGATGCTTTCTTGCCTGTTGATGGATATTTAAAACTGATTTAGGGACGATAATTTAAGCTTGTTTTAAGCGAATTAGTTGCTGCGGACTTTCTGTTTGCCTCCTCAATTTGAAGTTATATTTTTAATTGACGTGAACACTAGAATATTTCAATCCTTGTTTTATCGTTAATTCCAGGGCAGGTGCTCGTCTGAACTCCAATCTCTGGTCCCCCCTCGCCAATCTTTCACGAAAAACACCCGTCTAGCTGAATCCACTGTGAAAAATTTCCCCCACTCTTCGTCTGTGCCTAAATCAAAACGTGGATTCCATGATCAAATCTTATTTCTTAGAACTGCACGCCTGTGGAACTCTGTTCCGTCTGCCTGCTTCCCACCTGACTACAACTTGGATGTCTACAAGTCCAACGTTAACAAATTCCTAATGAACCGCCCCTTAAGTAAACACTTCATCAAATATCCACACTAACGTACTGTACTTGCAATAACCCTTATCCCCGAGTGGCTTCCGGGACTTGATAAGTGGTGACCACCGTGTAAAAAAAAATCAAAAGTCAAATATGAACAGGTAAAATTATAGAGGAATAAAAGGCCAATCAAATGAGGTATAGGTTGTTTAAACAGTTACATTAAATTTAGCTTAAATTTGCAGCTTTTGAAAACATTACTAGTGTGGATTTTCTTTTTGCCGGCTCTCTCTCTCTCTCTCTCTCTC
Organism: Euprymna scolopes; assembly: GCF_053919585.1. Classification (NCBI taxonomy): domain Eukaryota; kingdom Metazoa; phylum Mollusca; class Cephalopoda; order Sepiida; family Sepiolidae; genus Euprymna; species Euprymna scolopes. The sequence goes on along the minus strand of NC_136493.1, from coordinate 110,276,919 downwards.
TCTATATATATATATATATATATATATATATATATATATATATACATTATTTCCGTACAGTAGACTTCATTAAATAGTGTAGACAATTCCTGCCTTCATATTATCGTTCTGACTGTTCCTAGTTTTTTTTTAATATCTTTATTGATTTTGCAAAGACTGGTGGATGTAGCTGCCATAGTCGCTTTTTACTAGAGTACTTTCAGATTTGTCCATATTAATTTTCAGGACGTTTCTAACTGATCTGAAGGTACTCTTGTAAAATTGATTATGACAGGTACATCAGCAAATTCTTGCTAGGAACTATAAAATTGAAGAGAATATACAAAAACAATTGCATGGGCAACCTCGTCGTTATTTTCTGAAAATGGCGCCTCGGGCAATAAACTAACTATAACAATAACAATACACACACACACACATATATATACACAATAAGCAATTGATATATATATACACACAATAAGCCATTAACATATATATATATATATATATATATATATATATATATATATATATATATATATATATATATACAATAAGCAATTAACAATAAATTAACCATTTTACAAAGAGAGAAGTCAAAGCCTGGAAAGAGGATTTTCTAGATCTGCACAGGCCAACATCATACCGCAAACAGCAAGAGATGAGCATCGAAGCTTAATAACGCGGATGACAATAGATAATTTTCTGACTAGGCCTTTAAAGCATGATATCAATGAAGCTACTTTTTCTTTCAAAGGGGTAAGATGGGTCAAGAAGAATAAGAATAAGAAACACAAGAAGGATAAGCTTCAGTCACACGCGAATTGACACGTCATTTCTAGTCATTTCAAAAAAAGAAAAAAAAAGGAAAAATAATCGTTTTCATTGAAAATGAAATAAAGAAATGAATACCTTAAAAGGGATTTTCCCATTAATCTATTTGGATTCTCATCGCATTTGACCTGGCCCTGGAAACTTCGTGGCTATATTTAGTGTTCTCTTTTTACAAATTACCGAGAGAACCTTTTCACAATAACATAAAGTCGCACATTCAGTAATTAATTTGGAAAACTACTCCAGTTACGTTTCTTTCCCTTTCTTCCCCTACAATTGAAAGAATTTCTTTTACTTTTTATTCCGTACTGTGGTATTATTTTATACTGTGGTATTATTTGGCACTATGCTATTATTTCATACTGTGGTATTATTTCGCACTGTGACATTATTTCATACAGAAGTATTATTTCCTACTGTGGTATTATTTCATACAGTGGTATTATTCCGTACTGTGGTATTATTTCATACTGTGGTAATGTTTCATACCGTGGTATTATTTTATACAGAAATATTATTTCATATTTTGGTATTATTTCCCAATGTGGTATTATTCCATACTGTTGTATTATTTGGCATTATGGTATTATTTCATATTGTGGTATTATTTGGCACTGTGATATTATTTTATACAGAAGTAGTATTTAATATTGCGATCTTATTTAATACTAAAGTATTATTTCGCACTGTGATATTATTTCATACAGAAGTATTATTTCATATTGTGGCATTATTTCATACTATGGTATTATTTCATACTGTGGTATTATTTGGCACTGTGATATTATTTTATACAGAAGTAGTATTTAATATTGCGATCTTATTTCATACTAAGTTATTATTTAGCACTGTGATATCATTTCATACAGAAGTATTATTTCATATTGTGGTATTATTTCATACGAAGTTATTATTTAGCACTGTGATATTATTTCATACAGAAGTATTATTTTATATTGTGCTATTATTTCATACTATGGTATTATTTCATGCTGTGGTATTTTTTTTTATATTAACATTCAGCATGTTCGTGTTGACAAACTAATTTTCGTTAGATCACAGAAGTTAAGCGGTTATCTATTATCACTTTGGAATTATGTGCGCTGTATGCCATTTTCACTTGTGAATTTACTATTTCACATACTCTTCCTTCTTTGGGTGAAGCCGGCATAATCCGACCGATGCTCAATACCCCTTCACAATACTTGTCTAATGACAAGTTCATCACAAGAAAACACACTTTAAAACTACACAACAACCGTGTTTTTGTTTCTGGCAAGAAGAGTTACAGTTCTTTTAAGCTGACTTGAGGTGTTGTATTCAAATTTAGCATCATGGTTACTTTATTATTTACTAACATGTTTATGATATCGGTCTATTATGTGTTTACGATAATATGGATTTTCGGCGCAGTTTTAATACTTTTCGGTCGTGCATTGACATATATAGTTAGCGGACATGTTTAATATGTGAAAACATTTCTATCAATACATTACATTGTATATTGTATTACGTCACATTTAATTACTTGTCTGGATTTCTACGAGCCTCGGTTCAAAAGTAAAACGTCTTACTATGTTAAATCGAAAAGTTAAAGAGCTACAGAGACAGGAGTTGTGCCATTAGTACAAGCGACTTTTCGTGCTCTGATATTAATTTTTCTACAAAGACATCACCATTCTCACTGCACATTTGCTACCGATGAACGATGGCTATGGACCCTGATCGCGCTTTCCCATAAAAGGATCGTTCCAAAGTAAAGCTCCCTGTTTTTTTTGGGGGGGGTCACTAAAAAGTTGAAGATCTATGAAGACGAGAATGGTACAATTAAAACGAGCGACAGTTTGTACCCCAGAATTATTCTTTTTTTCTATCTAGTCACCATAATTATCAATGCATTTTTGCCACGTATGCAATGAAGCATGATAGAAGTGGATTTCTCAGAATCTTACATTGTCAATATTTCCAAAAGAGAGATTGAACTTTCAGATCATGAATGCATAAGTTCAGTCATTATGACAATGCAATTTGCAATCCTCTCTGATCCATTCGGACGGAATAGAAATAGGAGGCATCCTTTTGTAATATTATTTTGACTTGTTTCTGCGAAAAATTATCTAGAAAATTATTTATTCGGAGGAAAGAGATCGTTTAAGAAATTTTTGGTTGTTTCAGTCTCCTTGATTTTTTGTCCATGTTTTCATTGTTTGTCAAATTCAACCTAGGTTTATAGCCTTACTTTAAATAAGAATACAAGCAAGAAACACGGGGTATGGGTGAAAGACAAAGGAGTTTATTTACAAGGGAATGCATGTGAAATAAGAGTTACTCAACATCTTGTCTTATTCTCTTCCTGTCTTTTTTCCTTCTGTCTCAGTCACGTGAGAGGGTCAATATATCAATAGTTCATTTCATCTATGAAGGGAGGTTAGGTTATTCTATTACATCAACTTCATAGCGTTTTCATTATTATTATTATTATTATTATTATTATTGTTATTATTATTGTTATTATTATTATTATTATTATTATTATTGTTATTATTGTTGTTGTTATTGTTATTGTTGTTATTATGATCATTTTTATTATTGTTATTGTTATTATTGTTATTATTATTATCATTGTTATTATTATTATTGTTATTATTATTATTGTTATTATTATTGTTATTATTATTATTATTGTTATTATTATTATTGTTATCATTATTATTATTATTATTATTATTGTTGTTATTGTTGTTATTGTTATTGTTGTTATTATTATCATTTTTATTATTGTTACTATTATTATTGTTATTATTATTATTGTTATTATTATTATTGTTATTGTTGTTATTGTTATTATTATTATTATTATTATCATTATTATTATTACTATTATTATTATTATTCACTTGGAGTTTTCACGCAAACTATCATAAAGGAATTTTCTTTGAGAAAAACTTGTAGTTTTCCCTGGAGTCTGAATGACAACAAGTCTCCCCAGATTGTCCACTACTTTTCAGCTGTTTAGATCCATTTGTATATTAAGTTGCGTCATTACAACCGCTGTTTACCATTGATTTCTAGATGGCAGCGATCACTGGTCTTCATTGGAATCGTAGTGGCATTAAGCCTCCCCAAGGTCCGACTCCTCTTCGCAATTATCCAGTTGAGTCCTGGTTAGTTTGCTAGTCGTGCTGACGCCAATGTTTAATTATTTGTGGAGGGGGGCATCGAAAGATAAAGAGACGGAAAAGGAAAGGAAGGAGGAGGTGAACAGAGACGGGAAGAGAGACAGGGAGGAGGAAGAGGAGAGGGAATAGACACTTTTCATTTTGTTTCGTCTTTTTGTTTCACTTCAGTCGCAGTTTATATATCATCGGTTAAATTTGTCGCTCATGCACACTAGTTTCTGAACTCATGTGCTTTCCTAAAGATGTCAGCTTTTTTCAGCATTTCCGTTCGTTGCATAACTTAAGTCTTCTCGTCAATCCGATTTCTCTTAGTCTTTTTGGGGGATTGTTCTTAGTACGCCTACAATTATATTGATTTTCTACAGGTTTCATATTCTTTTAAGTTCTTTGCCACATTCCGCATATTTGTTTCGTTTTTCTGTCTTTTTAATCTTCACCCTGTGAGCTGCTAGGGACGGCAAAATCTACTATTTTTCAGTTTCCTTCCTTTTTGTTATTATGACATCTGGTATTTTGGACGGGTTTATCTGTTTGTATCACCATGTTCCAAAGAGTTTTGTGGTTTTCGTTTTTTTTGTACTGTCTCTGGTTTCTGCTTGAACCATTTCTCAACATGTGTGAGGTGTAGCTAGCTGCTGAGTTCCGAATGCACTGCCTTCCCCATGTAGCCGTACCTGTCCTTGTATTACTTTTGGGATAGTTTACTGCATTCACTAATCATGTGGTTTACTGTTTCGTCCCTTCTCACAGAGACTAAATTTACAGTTTTCTTGTGTTTTATATATTTTAGCTTTAATGTGGTTGTTTTGTGCAGCTGTCAGTAAAGATTCGCTTTCTTTGTTCACATTCAAGCGCTCTCTTGGTTTTCTGCCGTTGCTATTCTGATAAATCGCTGGCGTAGCTTTTTCTCTTCCCATGTTCTTTTTTTAGTTATTTTATTTCTGGTTTCATCGTTTCCTGTATTGTTGTTCCTAGTTGTGTCTCTCGCTGCGGAGATTGATCTTTGCGTGTCCTCCTATGTACTTTTCCAAGTCTTATATGTTTCTTATATACAGCCTTCTACGTTTATAAGTCCCATCTGTTCTTTCGCTCCATTTTATATAAAGTCGGTCAGTATCGTCTTTTTGGTGTAAAGCACTGCGCATTGTCAATAATTTCGTCAAGGTGTCCTAAGTTTTTTTTTAAAGTCCATCCTATGAACGATCCAGAGTAACTTATTAACCATTCTGCCCAAGTTTTTATTCATTTAATTAAATTTCTGCTGTATAGCTTTCGTTCTAACGGTTGCCTAGTTCTTCTCAGGTAATCTTTTCCAATCTTAGCTTTCATTTCTGTTGACTTAATAATGTCTTCGTCCAGCACTCCTAGATATTTGTAAGTGTCAATGTCACTGAGCACTCTTATCCTCTCTTTGCTGGGAAGTTTCATACCTTTTGATGTCTCCCGTTTTCCCTTTTTTTATCTTTCGTAATACACATTTTTCATTCCAAATATCATTCCATGCTGACTGCTGGCGTAATATTCTGGGTGTGTTTATCAATATTTCCAGTTTCTTTTTGCTTTGGGATAACAGCTTCAGACCATCCATGTACATGAGGTTGTTTATTCCTTGCTTTGTGTTTGTAAAATTGTATCCATTTTTTTTTTTTACACAGTGATCACCACTTATCAAGGCCCGGAAGCCACTCAGGGATAAGGGTTATTGCAAGTACATTACGTTAGTGAGGAGATTTGCTGAAATGTTTACTTAAGGGGGCGGTTCATTAGGAATTTGTTAACATTGGACTTGAAGACATCCAAGTTGTAGTCCGGAGGGAAGCAGGCAGACGGAACAGAGTTCCACAGGCGTGCAGTTCTAAGAAAGAAGCTTTGTTCATGGAATCTGCGTTTTGATTTAGGCACAGATATAGAGTTGGGGAAATTTTTCACAGTGGATTAAGCTAGACGGGTGTTTTTCGTGAAAGATTGGCGAGGGGGGACCAGAGATTGGAGTTCAGACGATCATCTGCCATGGAAATAACGATAAAACAAGGACAGGCTCGCAACGTCTCTTCTGTGGGAGAGAGGTTGCAGGGTAGAGAAAAGGGCATTCCCCACTAAGCCACGGAGTCTATTTTGTACTCTGTCAAGGCAGGATAGGCTGTTTTTAGCAGCTCCTGCCCAGATATGGCAACAGTATTCCATCCTTGGACGTACTTGGCTTTTATATAGATAGAGAATGGCATCCGTAGTGAGCATTACATTTCCTCAGTATGTAGTTTAGTGTCATCATAGCGTTAAGGGACAAGTAGATATGCTCACTAAGCTGTGTAGTTAAAATTTTCTACATATACGGTAAGCAGGTTATTGGTCTGTAATTGCCTGCCGTGCCTTTTTGTTTTTTTTTTATTGTGTATTAACGTACTTTTTCCCTTAGTCATACATTCTCGAATTTCTGTTTTATAGATACATTTTTCAGGTTTTGCACCAGTATATAATGGAGTGTCGTAATTTCTTTAAACCTTTATTATTATTATTATTATTATTATTATTATTATTATTATTATTTGCTCACAACAAGGCTTTCACACAAGTCATCAAATATCTGATTGAAAACCTGTGGTGTTCTCCGGAAGCTGAGTGACAGCAAGTCTCCCCAGACGTCCAGCTCCCTCCACCTCCTTCGATAGCATTTGCAAATAAATTTGCGTTATCGCAACAGCCTCTTACCATTGATTTATCGCTGGCAGTGATCATTGGTCTGTACTGGAATTTGAGTTGCACTAAACCTCCCCAGGTCCCAGTTCTCTTCGCGCTTGTTCAGCGAAGGTCTGGTCAGTGCTCTCTCCTCGGTCTTTCCATCCTCCTTGACCGTTCTCGGCTCTTTGGTATCACTTTTGGGGGAATGGTGATGAGACAATGGGAGGGGATACGCGATGGGGGTGTAGAACTTGTAGATATGCAGCTTTTAGTGTTCTTCATTCCCTGTAACGCTTCTTCATTATATTGTCTTCTTGTATTATATCCGCATTCAAGGGGTTTCCTTAATATTTCAGCCGTTTTCATTATCCTTAGTCGTTGTATTTTTGCAGCTGTTCCTCTGATTCCAATTTCTGACATTCTTTTTTCGAAGTTTTTCGGAATTGTTCCTAGTATTCCTACTATTATCGGTATTATTTTGATTTTCTTCATCATCCAAAGCCTTTTTAACTCTCTGGCTAGCGCCGTGTATTTGCTGTGTTTAAAAAAAAAAAAATAATAATAATAATAATGATGATGATGATGATGATGATGATGATGATAATAATAATAATAATAATAATCTTAGTAGTAGTAGTAGTAACTATCATACGATCATGATCTTAGTACATTCGCAGTACTAATATACTTACAGAAACTATTACAAAACGAAGGTTTCCCAGTACTTTTTATTAAACGATTTTTAAGTGCATTTTATAAATCCCGCTTTTTTCGTGTCAATACTCAACTTTATTAACATAGACAGATTTCATATTAAAAACGTTTAAAACTCAACCTACCCGACGACATTTTACTTAAGCCTTAGTGTCATACGAATTTGATCAATTAACACATATGCGTTTTTAATTGGTCAATTTCGTATGACACTAAGACTAAATTAAAATAAATGTCCCTGTCTATTCCAACACGTTCGTAGTTGAGAAAAGCCATTTCTCACGTTTATTGATGTCTTCTACTCATTTTTCTATGTATTAACGCTCTAAATTGTGTGGGGTGAGTCACGGGAAATGGATGTTTTAACAAAAAATTTATAGTGTACATGAAAACATTTGCTAAACAATGTCATTATGGAATATTTAGAAACGAGGATCGTTCTAAAATATCCGTTTCCCGTGACTCACCCTGTATATAACAGGGTAGCCTCGTTTTTCGAAATCAGTTCACCATACATATAAAAGTCTGTAAATATTCGAAAAGGGTGTTGTGTTTTTTTTTTTTACTGAAATCGCTTGAGACAAGGAATGGACCAACATGAAATTAAAATTTAACAAAAACGAAATATGATTAATGCAAAGATAGATGACTTTTAATTTCAAAGCTGTAAGTCGAAGGAAACCAGTGAGCTGAATAGAGTTCCTTCCAGGTCTTTAAATGGAACAACTAAAATAAGAAACAGATTTACGATTAGGCATTAAAACAGCGAACTAAGAGAAACCACTGTATCAAAAGCCAAACGAGCTGGAACAAGAAAGCAGGGAGTAGGACAGACAATTCGAAAATACATATGTGAAATAAGTATTTATTAAATAAAAAAAAAACTGAGCCTAGCAACATGGAATCTTTGAGACAGAAATTCCAGTGCTGAGGATATGAAAGAGTAAATCAAATTACTGATACGATTCTGCGATTTATCAAAAACTTTCAAATGAGACATAGATTCATCAGTTTCAAAGAATGGTAATTGAAAGGCATGTTTAATTTCAAAAGAGTTTCCGATGGGTAGCTATTTTGTACAACTCCTGAAGATGAAGCGTTTCCGGTGAGTAGCTGTTTTGTATAAGCCTAAAACTTTTAAACTTTGCAGGCAAAGAGCACAGATCTTTCCCCTGTGTACGCGAAAAAAATATATGCGGGAATGCTAAAAAAACTCAATATTTTTATGGAGCAGTTCTGGTTTCTTATTAGTTGCTAAAAGAATGTGATCTATTAAAATCGTCAGTGTCAGCAGTAGAAGTAGAATTTTCCAACTTTCTTTAATCACTCCCTTACATACATAAACAAATTGCAACAAAAACAATACTCCATACCTGGTCGGCCCAGTCGGTGGGGCATTAGAATACGCCGACTGCCCCCCTGCAGAGGATAAAAGTCACTCAATGGGGGTCCTGGATATGACCTTAAACTACATCCAGTGGTGAGGCCCCAGCTTGTGGGCTTTGGGGAGTGTGGAGCCACCTTTAATTACCATTGCTCCCAGGTCCTCTCTGACCCGGAGTGGTAGTACCTGTTAGGGTCCCAACTATGGGTTAAATAGAAACCGACGTGAAAACAACAAATATATTCTATTAAAAAAATGTTTCTTCAAAATCTTTGGATTCGGCATTAAATAACCCGAAAAGGGTTGATATGCCGTAAAACAAAAACAGCCAACCAACCATACCTGGTCTGATTTTTTATTTGGTTGTGAGAAAAGGTTTATAGCAAGAAATCATCGATATTACGAGAAGCAAAAGAGCAAAGGATTTAATATATGAACTCCAAGTAAGATTTGATAAAGATGACTAAGATGTTTATGGTAGATTTCCCAATTTAGAGCAGATCCATCCATAAAAAAAACTTAGACAGAAAAGGGATACATCTACGATTGAAAGCAATAAGTGTGTCTCGACAAGATTAAACAAAGCAAGTCATTTCTTACCTCAATTCATAGGCGTATTAGGTCAACTACTAGATCAGTCGGGTATTTCAACTTATCTAAGGAAGATGGGCGAAAAAGAAACTAGAAAAGACGGTGGTATAACCAACATAAATTGCAAGTTTTATTCAACAATATTTTCTGGAAGGTCTTAATCTCAAATTTTCTGAAAACATTCTCTGGATGATTTTTATATGAAAAATAAACAGAGTTAGTCCTTAAAAAACCCTCAGTAACACCGTTATTTATATGGGAAAAATGACGATGTACCATAAAGAGTTACTTGCAAGTTTCAGTCAAAAAAGAAAAGATTTACGAATGTCAAGAAAATTACCACTAATACCATCACCCCAAAGTTTATGTAGAAGACCAGATTGTCACACTCGGTTGAACGGTTTCAAAATGTAAAACTCAATACTTATACTCTCTCCTGAGAGATCCGTTCAGTTATAACAGTGTTGCAAAATAATTTAGCGTTAACGCAATCTGATTTTACCATTAATTTCTAACTGGCAAAGAACATTTGGTATTCTTTGGATTTAGAATAATACTCCTGAACACATATTTAAGGCATTGATTGAAATCTTTGAGGAGATCCGTCTGTCTTATTTGTTTTACTTTTCGCATCAGTTTGTTTAATCTTGGGACGGAGCATCCTACTGGATCCCAAAAATTAACCCTCTAACTCACATGATCCAACCAGGATTTTTAAAAAAAGATTCTGAACACCCCTTTAAGTGCAATTTTAAAAAATATCTCTTGCACTTGATAAACCAGAAAATGAATTTGTCAGGTAGTTTTTGAAACATTTTTTATGAATTAAGTTTCTCCCATCATTACTGATATGATAGCGATCTTCCTAAGATTTCAGTTTCCTTTTATGTCATGCACGGGAATTTGGTATAACGTTATGTTTTCCATCTTAGATCTGTTTAACCCAGTGGAGACACTAACTTCTACTAAGGCTACTTCCTTTTCCTTTTTCTCTTATATCACTATGTCAGATTATATGGCCCGGTTTTCTAGGTACGTAGGGATTGCATAGCCATTGTCAATGATGTATGACTTATTTTTAACTGTTCGTTGTAGTATATGTTTCCAGGACTTACTGCTGCATTTAATAGCCAACTTTTTACAGATTATCCAGTGGAAATATTTATAGACTTAATTGTGGAGCGTCGTATAGTAATCGTCCAGAAACTTAGTTGAATGTCAGGTGGCTCACACTCACTATCAGTGTTACAGAATCTGCATTTGGTGTCATTGCTGAGACTACTCATTTTCTTGAAAGCATTGGTCATCAAGCCCTGATCTTGGACAGCGATTATACTCCTTTCCAGATCATAGTTGAGCCACCCGCTTCTTAGCCAGTCTACAGAGCTTCTTTATCTATATAGTCCTGGGTGAAGTTATCCAAACATTACTTGTCACGCTATTGATTAACCTATACTTTCAGTTTGGGGCAGTGGGCGTTCTTGGTGTATTTTTGGCGACGTATTTGGTATAGTAGAAATGATTGCTGATTTTGTCTCGAAAATGTTTGTTCAGTTTCATGATGGAGATTGTACTGCTGGTTCTTTCTTTCTGAAGTTGGTGCACTATTTTAAGGTTTGGATTTTGGAAGCTCTTTAGATATTGGTTGGTATTTACAGTAGTCGCACAATGTTGATGGTCGATCTCTGAAAGACCCATATCTCTTTCTCCTCTGGGCAAATACAGCTCAGGCAGACTGATTTCTGTATGCCATTCTTTACAACGTTCATATTTTTCGCGTTTTATTTATTGTCCAACCTGTCTATGTCCCTTTCTGACCAGTCAAAGTTGTATGTTATCACATGCATAGTTGGTTAATGTCAGTGGCCTTGTTTTTGTTTGTAAGTTCTATTTTACAGATGTTCATTGCACGGCGAATACATTCACTGCTGATGTCTCTCTCATCATGAATTGAATCGTTCTATTCTATGAAATGGGAAAGTAAATGGATCGTAACATTTAATGCTGCCAAGACTAAGCTTCTTTCCTTTAACAATCGCAACGACTGATTGTCATGACTAATGATACGCTAGCTGAAACCTCTTTGTTACAGATCTTCAAATCTTCGGCTGATGATTCACGAGCAACATTAACTGGAACAAAAATATTGAGGATATTGCAAGGGTTGCTGCCAAGAGGGTGGGTTTTATCTAGCGTGCTAGAAAGTTGTTCACACTTGAGAGTATACCATATTTTTCAAGGCCACATTTTGCGCATGCGTGGTGTATTGCTTCTACATGTGTGATGGTACATCCGCCACTTGTCTCTCGCTATTAAATATGGCTACCAAAACAGTCTCCAACCTAACAGGTTCCGCGCTATCAACCAAACTTCAACTCCTGTCGCATTGCTGAAATGTTGCGTCTCTCTGACTGATTTACAAGTACTGAAATGGAATGTGCTCTGGCAAACCCAAGGCACTTGGACCACGTTTATGTAAATACACTGCAAAATTTAACCCCTACATAGCAGAGATTCTTAGATACCGGAAAGTCTTCTTTTCAGATAGTTTTTTTTTCTCCAGAATTGCTAGACTTTGGAATTTCCTCGTGTGTCCATGATTCCCTGACTCTACTGACATGCAGAAGTTTAAATGTAGTGTGAACACATTGTATTTATATCGAATTAGTTCCAAATATTAGCCTCTTACGTTCAAGTGGTACAGTGATTTGTTTGGCGTGAAGAAAATGAATAAAAAAGACTCCATGGCCCAAATTCTCTTCTTCTTCTTCATCATCATCATCATCATCATCATCATCATCATCATCATCATCACTGTCGTCGTCATCACTGTCGTCGTCATCATCATCATCATCAACGTCATGGTCGTCGTCGTCCTCGTCATCATCATCATCATCATCATCATCATCATCATCATCATCATCATCATCATCATCATCACCACCACCACCACGACTACCGCCATCGTCATGATCGTCGTTTGCATCATCATCATCATCATCATCGTCGTTATTGTCGTCATCATCGTCGTCGTCGGTTTAACGTCAGATTTACATGCTGGTCTGCATGGGTTAACTTTAGGAATTCGACTCACAAACTAACATATCGCTAACCAGGTTATTATCCATCTCTCTCTCTCTCTCTCTCTCTCTCTCTCTCTATCTGTACGTCTCTCTCTGTCTCGCTCTCTGGTGCATTTCTTATTAAATCCTTATTTTCCTTGGCCTTCCTCTATAAACTGAACCTGATTCCTCTAGTATGGTACATCTATTAGCCTAAGAACTCTCATCTATTATTCATATCTGAACGTACCATACTTTACTCTAATAACACGTGTTTTTTTATGAATCGTTTAAAATATTATTAGGTCTTTTGAGCGGAGTAACCGCCAAATGGTGTTTACATGGCTTTCAGTAGACACATTTAATTAATGAATAATTGTTGTTTAGTTTATCTAAATTCCAAGCAACCATGGCCTTAAAACCTTACAAGGTTCTATGTGAAAACTAAAAAAAAGTTAAATAAAAGAAAAATATTTTTACCCCTCTTCTCTTGAAGAAAAATCGTTTCTCACCCTATTTTATATATTTTTTCTTTTATTTAATTTTTTTTTAGTTTTCACATAGAACCTTGTATAATAAGGCAAAGGAAACGAAAAAGGGAAAAACATTTCAATCCACGTTACTCTTTTTCCCTTGACACGGGACCAGTCAGTGCTAATCAGTCAACCTTAACTTGTGTGACTTAAACAAAGAGAAAAAAAAGCATTTAACGGGTCCCTTTTCATTCAGCATCCTTCAGTGGGCATCACTCTCTTTAGTCCCCTTTGCATCGGCTTCGTGAAACCGAAGTAACTGCCTAACACGCAACCCTGCCACGAAAATGTAAATAAAGTCATCACTACTTAATTAGTAATCAAATTCACAATCTTATTTATATTTTTAACTATGACTGCATTTTTAAAGGATCCCTAGATGTAAGAGAGCCTTCTACTCCTGTAGTTTCTTCCCCAGAACCGATAGAATTTGGAATTCCCTTCCGGGTCCCTGCTTCCCATACTGTACTGACATGCAGAAGTTCAAGTGTAACATGAATCGACATCTTGCTGCCAAACTCCCTACATAGTACCCCTGATGCTTATGTCCCTGATAGTAACCCCATACATTAAAGTGGCAATGTGCCTTGTTTCGGGTGAAAATGTAATAATAAAAAAAGATACCCGATAAAATATGACCCGTTGGGTCACACATTAAGCTCGAGTTTTACTGTTTAGATCTGAGAATTTGAGTCTGCAAAGTTAGTTATATTCAAAGAAATAACAAAACAAAATCCGAAATGAGTTCCTTTTCTGTTCGCTATATACTCTCTGCTGCTCCATCTCTTTCCCTTTCGATCCTTTATATGCCATGAAAGGAGTAGAGCTTCGACATGTAAACCATGCAAGTCACTCTTCACCATAAAATACTCATTGCATGTAAAGATATCCAACCAGACAAAGTTACTAGCAAATGGATTGAAAAATGGATCCTAGATTTACTTTCAGTAGCCGCGCTACTCTCGCCTTTCTTTATTGTGTCCTTTAGTCCTTGCATTCCATGGGTGATGTTTCTGACATAAAGGAAAGAATTGTTATTTTCTGGGTCAGAATCTAACTCAACTTACATCTATCGTTTTTAACGTTGAATTAATATTTTTCTTAGCTCCTTAAATCGCTTCCTGATTTGTCTGCAGTGATCTCCATTAAGAATACAAAATAGAAAGTAAACAATGATAAAAACTGTTTAGGAAAGTTCACCTACACAATATGTCCACTTTTCTGAAAATTGCAAAGAAATTTGAAAAATATAAAAAATCTCTTTAATACCATTCCCAATATTTCTATCACTACGCGTTCAAAAACATACGACGTAATACAGAGTGGTCCACTAAAACGTAGCTCAATCTATCTAATCAATTCTTTTTCAGATTAAGCAGTCCACTTATAAGTAGCTCGATCTCCTAATCTTTCTCTTAATGACCAACTGACATCACAAGACAAAAAATGCAATACGTTTTCAAACAAGATGGTACTACTTGCCTCACGTCTCACAGATCACTGACACGAGTTCACGGAAGAGAGAACAGTAAGCAAAGGGTTATTGCCGCCACGTTCTCCGGGCTTGTCATTATGCGATTTTTTTTAATCTTTGCGGACTTTAAAACAAACAAAAAAATAACTGCAAACAATCCTCACAATCTAGACTAACTGAAGGAGAACATTACCATTGCTATCAGGAGACTTACCAGAGAAAATCTACAGGCAGTATCTGCAGACATTATTAAACGTTTCCAGAAATGTATAGAAATGTTTCTGGGAAAACCTGGTACAAGCAAATGAAGCAGTCACCATCCTTGTCTAGCGTCTTGATGAAGTGCTTGATTAAGAGGAGTTTGATGTGCAGTACTGAGAAGGATATTTGTCTCTGTCAACCAGAGGATCGTGATGGCGCCCTTTCTTTTTTCCCGCACAGGCCAATCCTTCTTCGTGTATACTGGACACCAATGTTTGGAAGATTTCGAAGCCATATGACTTCCAACTGATCTCTTTTTGACATAATCACAGGCAATTATCTAACGCGAATACTTCTTCTCGTTAAACACATCATTTTCAATCAAAACAATGATTCGACATGGCATTTTACCCTCAATAACTTCTAAAATCCTCCACGCATGCGTACATGTTAATAAAATCTTTAAACAAATCATGTGGCCATAGCTTAAAAATATGACATGATTGAGCAAAACTAATCCGATTTTTAAATTCTGCGCATCAGATTCGTCATAAATCAGCTGTAAAAAAAACAAACAAAAAAAAACGCAAACTTCTTGATGACTAGTCTTATTAAATAGTGAATTATGATTATGATCGCAATTCACCCGTTCCACCACTGCTTTGATCATCTTACATGGATTTATGTGAAGAAATTGGTGTAATTATCCGCTCTTAATCAAACATAACTAATCGACACTGGGTTCTCCCAAATATCTAACCCTGAATGTATTTTTTACGAAACGAGAAAACCGTGTCTCTTGGTACATTGAAACATTGCAACATTTCCATGCGTGTCCCACACCTCATCATATATTTTACTTGTTTTGCACCTAAAAATACCCCACCCCCCCAAAAAAAACCCAGATGTTGACAATGGATAGTTTTGTTTAGTTGACATTCCAACTCTAAGCGATCGCCGGAAATAATTGGGCACGCCATGGGGAACGTCTTTAACCGCTGGGGTATATTAATGAGATCTCACACCAGAGACCATCGTGAACTGACTTGACTTTTCGGGCCATTCAATGAAACCTCTTCGGTTTGCTCCCGGCTCTTCTGTCGACCATCTCAGATAGTTGGACACGTTATCAAACTTGTTTATATTCCTTATATGAACTTATTTTGAGTGCGTTTGGCCGTGGAAAAAATTCTCATAACTTTTAATTGTAAATCATATTTTGTCATAAGTTGAAATATATAAAAGATGTTTCAAAAATGTAGTGTAAAGAGCTTTTTCGTGACATTTATGAATGCCACTCTGTGTTATTAGTGTTATCTGGACAAAAATAATAATGGATTTGAACATTTGCAGAACTGATGCTTTAATAATATTTGTCATTTGTATTTAAAGCTAATTCATTTCACTCTATGTCGATAACTAAAGGTCTTACCAACACTGGAAGTGCCAAAATATGAGTGCATTTTGAAGATAACACACACACACATGTCTCGTGTGCCATCACCGAGAATCGAAACCAAAACGTTTAGCTTACAATTTACTTTTTCCTTGGGCGTTAATGCCATAGCTATGAAGACATGTTTGCTGCAAGGCTTAAAATTAAGATATCAACCTATACGTTATGCATGCATAATTCGTAATGCCTCGGTCGACCTTCACCTGGCGAATTCCATTTTTTTAATTTTCACAACTTCGCACCGGTTTTCTCCGGGTAAAACCAAGATGTAAAGTTTCACATGGGTTAGAGTACCCTATATATGTAGTTTCAGGTCTGTAGTCCAAAAACTGGCAGATGAGTTTGGTAGGCAATGTTTTTTTAAACAAATATATATACGCATGCATAAATATACATAGAAAGATGTTTTTGTTAACTATAACCTTTTTACGAAAATATTACGCAAGTATAAATCATGTAGAATATATGCATGAATATAATGACAGGTAATAAAGATGATCATCCCATGAGAAAACCGAAAAAAAAAACTATTAGGGAATTAATTAAAATGAATGTTTAAAAGAATATGCAAATTAGCTAGACCTTTTGCAGATGTGTGTATTTCCACGACCCATATAAAAAAAAAAAAGTTGTATTTTCTTTTTAAATAAATACAAAAAGTATAATATGAAATAGGAATTTCAATAAACAAAAAAATAAACAAATTTATAGGAATATATATATATATATATATATATGTATATATTCCTATAAATTTGTTTATTTTTTGTTTATTCAAATGTATATATACATATTTTTTTGGTTTATCGAAATGTATATATACATATATATATATGTATATATATGTATATATACATGTACATATATATATATATGTGTATATATATATGTATAGGGCGAATAAACTCTTTTTCTGGGTCAACGGCCAACTAGCACCGTGTATATTTGTGTGTGTGTATATGTGTATTGGGATGGAGAGGGCTCCCGTAAGCCGTGGTGAAGGCAACCTTTCTAGGAGAAGCATATCTCTGATTTAAAAAACCATAAAGCGGGAGACCAGTACCCGCATTAAGCTGGTCTGCAGTTTAATTTGTTGCTGGCTATCTTGCTCTTGCTTGTTGCTGGATCTCAACATTTTGAACCGAGAGAGAGACTTAGCTGTCGTACAAAGCTAAGACTCTGTAACATCATCTTTGTATAGATACTCCCTCAGGCATTTCGGCTCATGGATTTTAAATGTCTGAGGGAGTGGCACTCTTCTGACAAGACGTTTCAATCATCATATATGTATATATGCATATACATATATATAAGTATATATATATGTATATATGCATATACATATATATATATGTATATGTATATATATATATATATATATATATATATATATATATATATATGTATATGTGTATATATTACTTTATAACAGCAAACATTTAATACAAATAAGGAATAGTTTTCATCGCTAAAAATAACAGATGTTGTATGTTTAAAAGTGATAAAAATCGTGCATTTAAATCAGACAAAGTTTCGCTGTTCAAATGCTAAAATGCTAGACATCCGATTGTGGCTTTAATTCCTTAGTGTAATCATGCGGATGACGAGTGACACCTAGACACACGTGTTCATTGGTACAGGTTATGCATGTAAAATAATTTCAAATATTTAATAAAATAAAAAAATAAAAAAAATATACGTCAGTTTAAAAAAGCCAACACTAAATAAAAAGATAAGGTAAGCCTTTCATCGCTTAAGCAAAGCGGAAATTAAATATAAATAATTAATAAATACAACTAACACACACACACACACACACACACACACACACACATATATATATATATATATATATATATATATAAATATATACACTAGATTACTCGTGACCAAGTACAAAAAATACAAAATACATGTTATACATGCTATGGAATAATGAGTATATATATGGCGAAAATATGCGCGCTTGCGCGACCAACAACGGCTACCACATTTAACATACAGAATCACATTTCTAAATGTTCGAAAAACTATTTATTTGCGATATTGGTTTCGGCAAACCTAGGAATCTATAAAGTTGTCATTTTAAGGAAAGTCTTAACGTTGAAACCAAGTAAAAAAATTACAAAAACTTCTATTTTTATATTTGCTTTTTAAAAAATCTGCATTATATACAGTGTTGATCATCTGAACCTTAAAGTTTGTCTGACGTCACTTCCGTTAAGTGCGACTCTTAACAAAAGCACTTATAACAAGTTCACGGCTACAACTTTTGCGGGCGTTGTTCGATATGCCGTCAATGTTCTGAGGGAGTTGCTTGTATTTTACTAAGATATTAGCGTACAATGAGCACTCGCTATTTCTTAGTGAGCAGCTATCTATTTGGTATGTTTGTTTTATCTTATTAGTCTATGTAAAAAGAACTTATTGTAATTTTTATTTTAAAAAACAAAAAAGCTTATATTATTTTAATTTTTATTTAAAAGAAACCAAAGATAGCTGATATTTCGGATTGACAATGAATTCTCTGGAAAAGTAAGCGGCGCAAATTGCAGAGTGAAATGTGATATTTAATAAACAAGTTCAACGAAAATTATACTTTTACTTATCTATTTTTATTTAATTATTTAGTTTTTCTTTCATATTAATTTTCAGTTTAAACGTTTATCGAACCATTTTAATTTTTATTTAAAAGATACAAAAAACGAAGCTAAGGTTTGAATGATTTTTATCTGTTAATAATTTTTCTTTATTTTAAATTATTTTAATTTTAGTTTCTGTAGGCATATATTTTAGTTAAAACAATTTGAATTCATTTTTGACGTATGAAAATGCAAGTGACTATATAGAATTAATGAATAAAAGAGCAAAAAATGAATACACTTGCGCGAAAACAAACATGACGACCAGTGGAAACAATTCGGAATACACCGGATTATAAAGGTCTTAACATCATTGCTCTTAGATTAAATGAAAAAGTGTAATTAGTTGTAAAAAATGAAAAGTAAAAGACAGAAAACAAAATAAATACAAAGAAGGAGTGTTCATTGAATATGGTCACCCTAGGTTTTATTTGTGTGCGTGTGTATTAACAGCCCCCCAAAATATCGGAAGATAATAATAAATTAATACTTTACGGTGAGAGATTTTCAAAGTGTTTGGAAGTGTTTCTACGTATTTTAAAAACGTTTGGAACTTATGACACCCTCACACCGTTCCCTCTTTTGGCCACTACCCCGACACTAAACTTGAAAAAGATGCTAACTGTTACATGTCTCGTTTACCGAAACATGACCAAGAAGTGGGTGCTCATATTACGTTAAATTTATATGGGAAAGTGATCCCCATTCTAAAATGTTAAATCATTTTTTAAAATTTCTTCACTAAAAGGCCGTTGAAACGTATTAGCTCAAAAACGTAGATTATTAATTCTTTTAAAGAAAGTTAGGGATATGCTGGGTTATGTCGTAAAAAATACCAAATATTTCTTTTAAATAGGTAAATCGATAAAGTAACGTTTTTTTTGTATTGTTTTTTTTACATTAGAAAAACGTTTGTTTTAGTTTTTTTTTTATTTGAAAACTATCCCAACTGTAAAAATACAACCGAAATTATCCATTCAAAAATTCGGAAATCTAAAACCGTAATACCTTTTCCTGTATGAACAAAAACATCCATGAACAACATTTGTTAAATGAATATTCTGTTTATATTGTTTAAAATTAAAAATAAAAACGTTTATATTGTATTAAATGATATATACGAAAAATAAAACCAAAAACACCCTTCTATTTATATTGTTTCAAAGACGGGACAAACTGATTTTATTCATTTTCTCGTCTTAAAACTGTCAATTACAGAATATATAAAAGACATTATATGGTGAACATTTACTTTGTTTTTGCTTGAAAACGATTCCAACATACAATAAAAAAAATACAAATAAATTTCGTAAAATAGCGAGAAAAAAAGCAAAAAGGATTTTGTTTTGTTTTTATTTGCATATTTTAAGCGCGAAAAATTGTCGCTTAAGACAATGCTTTTATAGCTTTGCTTTTATTTAATAACGCATGCACAGAACTGTTCAAACCAGATGCAAACACGGTTTCACCACCCAAACAAAGCGATTTGAGTTTTATCATATTATATATATATATATATATATATATATATATATATATATATATATATATATATATATATATACGCTCTTACAAAATATTCTCACATTTTAATTGTTATGAGTGCGATCTGGGCAGCAATAGTCACCATTTTGAAAATTGCGAACATGATGCTTAAATTACATACCTTGTGTTTTACAAGTTATCTTATTTCACTCTATGTTAATAAATAATATTCTTATCGCCATTCAGACTGAGTAGTACATATGAGTAGATTTTATGAGACACCCTGTATGCATATATACATATATGTATGCATATATATATATATATATATATATATATATGCTTCACACACACATACATATATACATTTGTCTTCTGTAATTGAAGCTATTCAGTTTAAGTCTATGTTCTATAATAAATGTTTGATAGCTATTCAAATGTGAGTATACGAGTACAATTTTTGAGCACACACACACACACATATATATGCTTCACACACACATATATACATTTGTCTTCTGTAATTGAAGCTATTCAGTTTAAGTTTATGTTCTATAATACATGTTTAATAGTCTGTACAATTTTTACGAGTACAATTTTTGAGCACACACACACACACACACACACACACACACACACACACACACACACACATATATATATATATATATATATATATACTCGCAGAAATATCCCTCGTTGACTGGACTCCAAAAAAGTCTTTAAGAAATAGACACTGATTTAACTACTATAACTAACTTTTAAATTCTATTTTCTGTTTACTTTTTTAAATTCTATTTATTTATCAACGGATCATCTATGGGGGTGGGTTGGGGTCAATTGTTCAAACGAACATGAGGGGTCAGTAGTGGGAATCTTTATTGACGCAAACTTATTAATACTTATTAGGGTTCGCCATGGAGTCACAACTCCGTTGGTGGGAGTGAGCGATGTTAACCGTAAACCCTCAATCCCATGGTGGATTATCAGGGAACGTTCTGTAGTTCTACGACAAATGGTCTGAGCATGCATAGGTTACCCAATCACACTTGTGAGGCCCCATTCACGTTGGTGAAGGTGAACGGTTTAATACGTCAAAATTTTCTCCATCCCATGTTGGGTTATATTGCCATATTTGGTAACTCTACGAATATGAATCAAATGGTGTGCGCGGGTGCAGGATTTCCAGTTATAAATGAACCCCCCTGGGGCACCACCCCCTTTGATAGGATTGAGCGCTGTAACCAGTCACAACATCCCGATTCCCATGGTGGGTTATTATGGCAAACCTGACGGACAGACGTTGACGTTGAGCTTTATCATCTATAATATAAATCTCACCTGTCTGTTTAAATGTATGTATGTATGTATATATACGTGTATTCCTGCCTAAAATTTGTTAACAAAGGCACCGGATTTGAACGAGATTGGCATCGTTTTTAAACTCGACCCTTTGGACGACAAATATCGAAAGATTATCGAAAAATTCACCCTCAACTGGGCACTTTTTTTACAAGGAGGGTCACTTTTTCGCCGATATTTTCCAAAGTCATCCACTCTTTTCGATTGACTAGCCTTAATTTAAACATTCGCAACTTCTTGTTTGATGATGGGCGCAACAGCAAAGAAGTCAGGGTTTTTTCCCCATTCGCGGTATGGGTTCGAGCCTGCCTGCCTTCTACCTCTTTTTTATTTTGCTTAACACACACCTCCAAACACCCGGATCACACCGAGCATCCAGGCTAATAAAAGTATATATATATATATATATATATATATATATATATATAAATATATATATATATATATATATATATATATATATATATATATATATACCTCGCGAATCCACGTTCAAATCTCGTTTTGTTTAATCCCCCCCCTTTTTTTTTTTATCTATCTATATCTATATATATCTATATATATATATATATATATATATATATATATATATATATATATATATATATATATAGGGTAATGTAATACCTAATTTTCAACTTTGAATTATTTAAATTTAAGCTCTAATTTCGAAAAAATGTTTTTTTTATATGAATCGATTTTAATTTGAACCCCCTTTAATTTTAAAATCTCTTTCCTTATGTATAAAAACTTCAAACTCTGTATTGGTATCGGTTAAAAACTTAAAAATTCGTTTAATTATATCGAACATTTAAAAATTTCCAAAAATACGTTTAAAGTTTTAAAAAATATATTTTTAATTATATCGAATCACGTTTAAAAATTTCGAAATACGTTTAAAAATTATTTTTTAAAAACCCAAATCTTTCAAGGTTTGGGGAAGTGAGTATTTATCTATCCTAAGTGATTTCCCTAGTTTATTAACATTATTATATTTTTCTATAGTTTTAAATTCGAAATAGATTATAAATTACATTTATAAAATATAATATATATATATATATATATGACATTAATTAAAAATCTATAATATAATTGCGATTAAAATCCAAGTTTACCGACTAATTATTTATGTATTTACAATTTTTTTTCCTTATATATATATGTATATATATATATAAAAACAACATCTAAGTGTTGTTCTTTTCATTGATCCAATTTATTAGGAGACCCTTCCTTCTATGTATGCAACTTTTCAAAGCTTCACTCCTCACATTTAAACATTTTATTTTTGGGTCATGAATGGACCGGAGGATGTAGTATTTCTCTGCGTTACAGAGTGAGCATTGACTTAATTCCGGGACGTAGGCTGGTCTATGCTCTATTTTTCTCCATTTTATGGAAAAGGGTGTATTTTTTCTTTAAGCTCCCACACGCGGGTAGCTAATGCTGTATTCATCCTTGTTTTAGCTCTAAAGGAGCTCATATGTGCATAATATCTTTGTTTAAATTGGCCTTTTGTCATACCTATATATATTTCCGGTATATTTGTGGATTGTTCCGTTACTGTGGCCTCATAGACAAGGGATTCAGCTTTACAATTACCCTCCAATGGACAGCTATTTTTGGTCCTGCAAGAGCAGCCTGCGTTATCTATCTTTTTTGGTTCTTTGGATATTATCGACTTTATTGATGGAGCTGTCGAGTAACTAACTTTCACCGTGTTTCTATTAAAAAGTTTATGTAGTCTATGTGTTCTTGGAAAATGTTTGTCTAGAAGGCTAAGAAAACAATGCCCTACTCTAGTTTTAGTGTTCAATGAAAACGGAGGTAAGAACCAGATTATTTTCCGTTTCCTCTTTCGTTTTATATTTTCTTTATTCTGGGTTTGTTGAAATTTTATGTTTTCATTGAACCCACTTTGATGCAGTGCGTCATTATAATATGGTGCTGCTTTCTCGAACACTTCAGCGTTCGAAGAAAGCCGTGAAATCCTTTGGCTAATGTTCGCTACCATATTTTTAAACACTGTGGGTGGGTGGCATGAACCCTTATTTATATACATGAGTTTTTCATTTAGTTTGTGAAAGGGTTTGTGTATTTTCTTCTCGAGATCTAGAGTGGCATCTAAAAAATCTACTCTATCTAAATTTGTCTGTATTATTATTTTAAAGCCTAGTTCCTTAAAAAATTCAGTTAGGTCTTTTCTAAGCCTGTCTAGTGCACATCCATTGTAGTCACGCGATAGGCAAAGTCCATCATCTCTATATAATCCAAAAAAGTGATCTGGGAATTTATATTTCATGGTCTCCAGTAGAAAAAGTCCAACCAGATCGCAGATATCAGCACTGTCATACGCCCCCATCGCGACGTCAAAGGGGTCTTCGGGGTTTGATTTTTTGACCCACGTTTTATCGTCAAAAAATAAAAGGGTCTGTCGAGCTTGCATGATTGTTTCCTTATCGAGCTCACTTATCTTTCTATATTTTGATGCGAAGATCAACGATTTTTCTAGGATTTCCTTAGTGATTGAAGGGTAAAATCGACGATATCCAGTTGTGTAAACTTACATTTGTGTGGTTCAGTTATGTTTTTAAACCAGTCCAGTACCGCGCTAGTGTCTGCCCACAAATTAAGATTTGATTTTCTTTTTATCTCTTTTACTATTTCTCTAAGTATAGACTTGCTAGCTAGACCGATTTCGCTTTTAGCCGGGTTTATTAACCTGCAGGTTGGCCTATTATTAAAATTTTCCTTGTGGTCTTTTAAAGTTATAAACACATTTTTCTTTGCTAACCTATTTACTCTGTATTCTATACCTAATTTTGTGGCAACTTCTGTAGCCTCTTGGTTAATAGATTTATAAGTATCTTTTCTTGCTACCTGGTATTTTTCTGTAATTGAGTTTAGTACAAGTTGTTTTTTCTGTTCCTTTTCCATTTTATATAAATTTTTCGTTTTATCTGAGAAAACAATCGTCTCATTTTCTCTTTTTATTTTTTTGATATCAGCTGTCATTGTTTTTTGAAATTGATTTGATCTATGTTTAAATTCAAGCTTAGCGATAATGTCTAGTAAATCTTTTTCAAAATTTTCTAATTCTTCCACTTTACTCGGGTATTTTATAGATTTTAATCCAAAATTGTTTTTCACATTCTCTTGGATGTTTGTTTCGTTTATAACCTTCCATCTCATCCTCTGAATTACATCTTCAATTTTCGATAGTAGGATTCTTGTATACAGCTGGTTACTTGGTGTTGGTATATTTTTAGTGGAGTAATTTAAGGTATATTGTTCCATCTCCGGTTGTTTTTAAAGAAGGTGGTCTTTACTTCCTGTTTTGTGGTGTTCTTTCCCGATAGTGCTCAACCACTAGGCTATTGGTAAAAACTTTTTAATAGAAACACGGTGAAAGTTAGTTACTCGACAGCTCCATCAATAAAGTCGATAATATCCAAAGAACCAAAAAAGATAGATAACGCAGGCTGCTCTTGCAGGACCAAAAATAGCTGTCCATTGGAGGGTAATTGTAAAGCTGAATCCCTTGTCTATGAGGCCACAGTAACGGAACAATCCACAAATATACCGGAAATATATATAGGTATGACAAAAGGCCAATTTAAACAAAGATATTATGCACATATGAGCTCCTTTAGAGCTAAAACAAGGATGAATACAGCATTAGCTACCCGCGTGTGGGAGCTTAAAGAAAAAAATACACCCTTTTCCATAAAATGGAGAAAAATAGAGCATAGACCAGCCTACGTCCCGGAATTAAGTCAATGCTCACTCTGTAACGCAGAGAAATACTACATCCTCCGGTCCATTCATGACCCAAAAATAAAATGTTTAAATGTGAGGAGTGAAGCTTTGAAAAGTTGCATACATAGAAGGAAGGGTCTCCTAATAAATTGGATCAATGAAAAGAACAACACTTAGATGTTGTTTTTATATATATATATATATATATATAAGGAAAAAAATTGTAAATACATAAATAATTAGTCGGTAAACTTGGATTTTAATCGCAATTATATTATAGATTTTTAATTAATGTCATATATATATATATATTATATTTTATAAATGTAATTTATAATCTATTTCGAATTTAAAACTATAGAAAAATATAATAATGTTAATAAACTAGGGAAATCACTTAGGATAGATAAATACTCACTTCCCCAAACCTTGAAAGATTTGGGTTTTTAAAAAATAATTTTTAAACGTATTTCGAAATTTTTAAACGTGATTCGATATAATTAAAAATATATTTTTTAAAACTTTAAACGTATTTTTGGAAATTTTTAAATGTTCGATATAATTAAACGAATTTTTAAGTTTTTAACCGATACCAATACAGAGTTTGAAGTTTTTATACATAAGGAAAGAGATTTTAAAATTAAAGGGTGTTCAAATTAAAATCGATTCATATAAAAAAAACATTTTTTCGAAATTAGAGCTTAAATTTAAATAATTCAAAGTTGAAAATTAGGTATTACATTACCCTATATATATATATATATATATATATATATATATATATATATATATATATAGATATATATAGATATAGATAGATTAAAAAAAAAAAAAAAAAGGGGGGGGGATTAAACAAAACGAGATTTGAACGTGGATTCGCGAGGTATATATACTTCACACTTCCGGTTATAAGATAGACGAATATTGGCTGAAGAGAGCTCGATAAGGATACCTTAAACGGGCCTTATTATCGGGCTTGAAACCGACGGTACCAATGACCTGTCTCAACTAACAACTTTCTGTACACAAAATATAAGTACGCTCTTAAAATTTGGATTTTCCTTTTAATTGAGCACTCTGCTGGAATTCTTTTTCCAAAAAAACTAATCATATATATATATATATATATATATATATATATATATATATATATATATATAAGCCTGCGTTTATTAACTATATTCAATTCTTAGAGGTCTGAACAAACAACAACAAATTAATGAAATTAATAAGAATTATAAATATATGTAAAGAGTAGGTGCAAGATTCTAAAACTAAACAGGTTTTAAACTTTTTTTTTTATTTAATAATACATGAGAAAGTATCGTGATCCATTATATTCGGGTACATTTCGACGCCTTTTATTCTTGAATTATCTCGAATATTCACTCCGAAACATTCCTCACGATTACAAAAGCAGTTCGTTGAATGAAATTTGCCAACTGTTTGCTTGCACGCTTCGTTGGTAAACCAAACACATGACTTTCAATCATGACGGCACAAAGTTCTCTTAAAAACGAATTAATAATCATTTTGCGTTTATTAACGCACGTTTGAATTTCAGATATTACTTTGTGGTCTATTAACACCTGCGCTTTCTTTTATTTTCAGCGTCGCAATCCCTAATTTCTTTTCGGTCATAACACAAATGAAGTGAGTTTTCAGTCAACGCTGATGAAGTCGCTTTTTACTTTTTTTTTAAAATATATATTTGTTCGGATTATATAGATTACTTGGCAAAGCCCGTAGAAGACAAGTTCGGGAAAGAAACTAAAATAAAACAGTTTGGGCTTTTAAATATTTTTAATTGACTTTACAGTTTAGTGGCTGATTAAATATGTTTATGATGCATACATAAAATGTACTTTATTCCAATAGAATAAAAACTATGCAACACACACACACACATATATTATATGTATCAGTATGGTTGGTTGGTTGGTTGGTTGGTTGGTTGGTTGTTTTTGTTTTACGGCATATCAACCCTTTTCGGGTTATTTAATGCCGAATCCAAAGATTTTTAAGAAACATTTTTTTTAATAGAATATATTTGTTGTTTTCACGTCTGTTTCTATTCAACCCATAGTTGGGACCCTAACAGGTACTACCACTCCGGGTCAGAGTGAACCTGGGAGCAATGGTAATTAAAGGGTGGCTCCACACTCCCCAAAGCCCACAAGCTGGGGCCTCACCACTGGATATAGTTTAAGGTCATATCCAGGACCCGCTTTGAGAGACTTTTACCCTCTGCAAGGGGGGGCAGTCGGCGTATTCTAATGTCCCACCGACAGGGTCAATATATCAGTATGGAGATTCGACGTTGCCCGGGATTGAATGATAATCAACAAATATTTTACACTCCCATATTCGGGCGTGGATATGACCTTAAACTATATCCGATGGTGATGCGCCAGCTTGCGGGCTTTGAGGAGTGTGGAGCCACTCTTTAATTGCCAATGGTCCCAGGTCCACCCTGACCCGGAGTGGTAGTACCTGTTAAGGTCCCAACTATGGGTTAAATAGAAACCGACGTAAAAAATATATATATATATATACTCTATTAAAAAATGTCTTCGAAATCACTGGATTCGGCATCAAATAACCTGAAAATGGTTGATATGCCGTAAAAAAAAAACACCCCATATGCTTAGTGTCATCGAATAGTTCTTGATGAACCGTCTCCCTAAGTAATCCAATTTACAAAATTCCCACTACTTATGATTACTACGTTATAATCACATTGACTAATGTATACCCATTAACCCTTATCCTCGAGTTGCATCCGTGCCTTGATAAGTGGTGATTACTGTGTAAAAAAAAAAGAAAAAATCGGTGAAATCGTCAGGCAACCATTCGATTCAGTTGCTTGCTCTATTTGGGGACATACCGTGGTGTACCGTAAATAAAAAAAGACAAACTTTATATGTTATCCTGCTGTGAGGTAATCCAAAGTACATTGTAATCTCTGTTAAATTGTACGGAACCTACTGTTGATTTTATAAACTTATTTAATAGAAATAATGGCTTGAACTAAAGCTTCAAATGCAAAAATCAAGTATCATTGCTAAAATCAGAAAAATTCATTTCGAACGTGCCCCTGTCATATCAAAAAACCTACTATTGATTTTATATGACTGTCATTACTGCTTGTGCGGTGATAATGACAGGAACTTAAGTTTAAAAATCTTAAAATCACGTATCAACGTGCAATTGTGCTTTCAACAGAAACATTCATTTCGAACCATCCACTGTGCTTATTGAAAACATTCCGAAACGAAACCTACTTAAGAACACTGCCAGGTAATTAAAGTATCTTCATGTGTAATTAAAAAAAAAGCGGCCCATCCGTTTTCAAGTTCATAGGGAACTCTTTTTCTCTCTTACACAGATACGGATACACACAGACACACCCAAACACAGGGTTTTTTTTGTATATAATAGTATATATATATATATATATATATATATATATATATATATATAAATATATAGTGATTTAATGACAAAAACTATATTCCAAAATTCATGTTGACCATCTTATAATTTATTCCTTTAATTCAGTTGACATTTACAATTGTAATCACATTGAGCTTCTTAAATAAGGATTGATATATATTATAAGAAAACACATTTCTACAGAAATATACACACACACACACATATATATATATATATGTGTATGTCTGTGTGTTTGTGTGTGTGTAAGTAGTAACACATAAGTCATGAAAAGAGAAACAGCTATTTGAATGTTGTGCATGTATATATATATATATATATATATATATATATATATATAATGTGTGTGTCTGTCTATTTAATCTACAAGCATTACTAAATTCAAGGGACCCGTGGTATTCAAAAAGACCGTCATCACCTCTATAACGTAATGATAATTCCACATGAACCTTACATGGGCGAGATATTTTAAAGCTTAGATAGACAGGCCATCTACTGACTTACCAAACAACTACATTTGAAAGCGGTTTATGAACAACATACGGGCGAGCACACATTATATATATATATATATATATATATATATATATATATACATATATATATATATGTATATATATATACATACATATAATGATTTAATTATATATATTAAATTATTTGTGAAGTAGATTGCAATGGGTTGCTCCGTCGTAAAGTAAACTTAAATATACATTTTAATTCATGCATATTTCCTATTTTTTATAGAGCCAATTCTCTATTATTATATTGTACCCAATATATTATTATATAGTAGCCAACATATAGTCATGATTCCAAATTGTTTTTTTTAAATGACGACTATTAAGATCTGCAAAGCGATTTGATAGTTGAAGTTGGAACTCTGGCTTAATGGCTGGCCATTTGAGTTTGGAGATGTACTTGATAAAGCATTTGGTGGATCTGCTGGCCTTTAAGCCTAGACGCATCTAAGCTTGTACCATCACGTGGTCGGAGCCATTCTCGTTGCCGGTTTCTGCACCACGGAAGGACCGGCAATCCAGTACACTAGAGGTCCATCGAGATTTGACGAGAATATGGTCTATCTGGTTGCGAGTAACGCCATCATTGGCGACAAGGTGCAGCGGCAGATGCTGGAAATTGGTGTTAGAAACTGTGAGATTGTTTGTTGTAGTGAAGTCGATAAGAAGTTCCCCGTTTTCACAGCGGTCGCTAAACGCAAAATGGCCGACAACATGTTACCATCTCCAGGACCGATACGGCCGCTGAAGTCGCCGGCAACGACCACGAGGTCTCTTATAGGCATAACATAGCTTGGAGGCTGTCGTAGAGGAAATCCTTAGCGAAATCATCAGCTTCGAGAGTGGGAGCGTACATAGCGATGACGGATATATTGAATACTGCACCTCTTAGACGGATTCGAGCCAGACAGGGGAAGATTGAGTCGGGTTAAAAGTGCAGCGTTTGCTTGATCGCTTAGTGCGTGTACCCCGGAGTTGTCCGTAGGACCACTGTAGAACTACATTAATATTTGTAGAACTAATAATAATATTTGTATAGTAAACTACTAATAATATTTGTATAGTAAACAGACTATATATAAAACAAGTTGAATTTAATAAACTACAGGCTCTGGCTTCTATTAGTATTTTTTATTCAACTATATTGGTTTTATTTTCTCTGATTAATTTCTAGTAATGTAACGAAAACGAACTGTCCTTTTCATATGTAACATTATTAATTGAAACTGTATGCGAATAGAATCTATTTGTAAATATTATCGAGGTAATATAAGTGTGTATATTATACACAAATATGGCGAAAAAATAGTTTGTTTTTATAAACATAATTTATATAACAAAATCAAAATCAATATTTAATAACTAATACTTGCTTGCATTCTCTTTGCTGTTTTTAATTCTAGGGCCCTTCTAGGCTTGGCATTAATCAGTTGAAAATATAATCTTGAGAAATATCTTGGAATGTCTGACATAATAATGCTAAACCTTCAGACTTAGATCATGACTTCCTTTTTATTTTGCGAAGGTCCTAGTGTAATATGTCCTAAAGCTTTTCAATTGTGTTCATATCCGGGGACTGACTTAGCCATGGAAGTTTATTAATCACATTTTTGTTCAACCAATGTGGTGTCATCCAAGCAGAGTGACAAGCAACTCCAGCTTCCATAAATAGTGAGTTTATGTAGTTCATTTTATCACTTCACAATATTAGTAGGAGTCTTTTATGTAATATTAAAACATATTTAGCAGAACTGATGTTTCCTTCGCACTGCACCAAGTTTGACCGAATATCACTCGAAATTACACCCCATACTATAACCGAGGAACCTTAATATTTCAGCGTTGTCGGCAGTCTTTTTAAGTCAAACACTTCCCGAGAAAGCCTCTACACGCGTACATGACTGTCTAGAAATAATGAAAATCATGGCTAATCCGAGAATATGACATTAGTCCAAAAGGTCATAGGTCTCTCCACCATTTCACGACTCCAATCATTTCTACACTTGATATTGGTAGGACGACGTAGAATTTTCATTCTCGCAGCTCTACCGTACCAGCGCAAGTGTTGAAGATACCTGTCATCTGTTCTGAGACTGACACCAGCTTGTGTTGCAACGTAAAAGGCTTTAAACTGAGGGTCCTCTTCAATATTTCTGTTCACATAACGCAAAGTTTAAAGGAATTTAACGTTACTATTAATACCAAGCAACGGCGAATACACCTGCTAGTATATAAATAAATAAACAAAAGTTACTTCAGGAAAATTAATAATATGAACAATTTTAGAGTCTCAAAACGAAATAGAATATAGAATTCTAATTTATTTCTTAAAATACTAATGTATAAGTTTCCATATATATGTAGATTTTGAAACGATAATAGAGTGAATAAGCGTCGTAAACCTTGAAGATGTTTTCCTAAGAAAATAGCCGGAATTTTTGTACGTAAACAAATATTATTTGTTTTTAATTTAATATTTATTATAAAACAGTAATCTACGGATATGCACGTTTCGAGGTCCGAACTCTCGTCAGCGAAGTTTGAGTGTTTCTAAGAATCGAACCAAAGACATAAAGTATTATAGTCTATTGAGTTAACAGTTACGCCTCGAACACAACTGCGTGTTAATTTTACCGTATTTAAACTTAAGTAGATGCCTCTGTTTTCTAAGCAATGATACGGTGTATTAGCGTCTTCAAGGTAGACATTTTTCTCTTTAGAAAATCGCCTATATCTTTATAAGTAACAAAAATAATAAATAATATATATATATATATATATATATATATACAACTATATATATATATATATATATATATATATATATATAGTGTACACAAGTGTGCACGTATATCTGTATGTTTGGTATGTGTACATACATATGTGTGTATGTGCATATATACTGATGTTTTGACTAAAAATCTATTATATATATATATATCTTTATAAATATATATATATATATATATATATATATATATATATATATATATACTTTTTAAATCATTACTATATATTGGGTCCAGTATAATATAAGAAATACGAATTTTGCATTAATCAAAATACCATATTAAAGCGTATTTTACAAAACGGCAATTCAGGGAGGCCTGCTAATATATAAGGCAATGCACACACACACACACACACACACACACACACATACACACACACACACGCATATCTTTTATAATGTAAAGTTGAATGTCTGGGTGTGTGTCTGGTCACTAATAGGTTCCTATATGGTTGACTATTTTAAAAAACTGATTACATATAATGATAGAAGATGTATCGAGACACAGGAATGGGTATGTTTGATCTGGTCCACAAAGTATGGAAATATAAAAATTTAAAATTTAAATAAACGTTTACAAGTGTTTTTGATATAGATGTACATGAGAATACTTTGATAAGTATGTTTTAACTTAAATGGGGATGGTAAAATATAATTGTGGGGTCTGCGTTCGCGCCTGGCCTCCATGGAATGGAAATAGGCACAGACTGTAATAAAGACTTTTTATATCTATCTGCGTAAGTATACTTTGATAATTATGTTTCAGTTTGAAGAAATATGGTATAATAAAATTATAGGGTGTTCGTTCGCACCTGACCTCCATAGAATGGAAATATGTCAGAAAGTTTAACAAGGTTTTTTAATATAGATCCACAGCATATTGTGATAAGTGTTTCAGTGTGAACAGGTATGGTATAATAAATTAGGGGTTTTATCTATTTTATTTTTACTTTCATCATATTTTGCTTTAGTTTTGATATTCCCAAATTCAACCCAAAGTTACAACCATTCCTTTTCACAAGCTATCATACTTTCATAAATCAGAGTCCATTTTCTGTAGGCTGTTTTTGAACTCAGTCAACGACGGGTACTTTTGCTAGTATATCTATAATATTAAGCTGAGCGTCTGTGTGTGTGTGTGTCTGTGTGTGTGTGTGTGTGTCTGTGTGTGTGTGTGTGTGTGTGGTCACGAATAGGCTCCTATATGGTTGACTATTTTAAAAAACTGATTACATATTATGATAGAAGACGTATCGAGACACAGGAATGGGTATGTTGATCAAGAGTTTTTGATATAGATGTACATAATAATTTGATAAGTATGTTTCAACTTAAATAGGAATGGTATAATAAAACTGTGGGATTTGCTTTCGCGCCTGTACTCCATGGAAATATGGTATCGAGGATCAGGAATGGGTGTTTGATCTGGCAGAATGGTGTTTCATAGAAATTGTGGGGTCTGCGTTCGCGCCTACCCCCCAAATTATGGAAATAAAAAATGAAAAAAAAAAAAAAAGATTTACACGTGTTTTTGATATAGATGTACATAAGAACACTTTGATAACTATGTTTTAATTTAAATAGGGATGGTATAATAAAATTGTGGTATCTGCGTTCGCGCCTGTACTCTATGGAAATACGGCACAAACTTTAACTAAGACTTTTCATATCTATTTGCGTGAGTATACTTTGATAATTTTGTTTCAGTTTGAAGAAATATGGTATAATAAAATTATTGGGTGTTCGTTCGCGCCTGACCTCCATGCATCGACAGGGGGGAGGTCAACAAAAACGGGTTTCTCGTAACGATGACCGATTGTACGCATGCGTCAGATGACGTAATGACGTCGTGACCTGATTTACTTTAAATAGTTGAAAAACTGAACGCATTTCATTTACGTCGGTTTAACGCAGTTGATTAGCGTTTGTTCATTATCTAAACGTGTTCGGTTCGAATCGTGGTGTGAGATGGTTTTTTTTTTCGATTTTTTAAATTTAAATATTGAACCCTGTGTTATTTAAGCCATTTTTCACGTTACGTTCGTTTTCCTGTTTTTTATTTTTTTTTTATATTTTACTTCGCTTATTCTTAGCGACACCCCAAAACACCCGGGTATCCACCGATTTTTAAATTTTAATATCGAAACAGGCTTATTTAAGCCATTTTTCACGTGTGCTTTCTGTTTTCATCGTTCGTTTGCCTTACGTTAGAATTTTTGTGTCTTTTTTATGTTTTGATTACCCCCCCGCTTAATTAAAACGTTGTTTTCTTTTCTTACTTCGCTTATAACAATGCTTACATCGTCATCGTCGTCGTCGTCGTCGTCGTAACGCTAGACGACTTTCAAACATCTTTCACTAACTCATTCTGGCTGGCCGATTTTATTTTCAAAGTTCGCCTCAGGGCCTCGGGTTCGATCCTACCCCCCGGTTTCTTTTTTTATTTAACACCACACACACCTACAAACACCCCGGCAACGCCGGCTACCCCTGCTAGTATGTTTATAAATATTCCTTACGTTGACGGAACTCTCTTAAATTGTTAACACAGAATGATCAGATGCCTCTCCTTCAAATTGAAAACGGGGCTCTCGATTTCAAAGTAGCTGCCAGTTTGATTTTTTTTTAAACCGGTTCGTGAATTAAAAAAAAAATTTTTTACAAACTAATTAACTTTTCTAACATAAAAGTAACTTTTATTGACTATGGTAACATTTATTTCTTGTATATTTATATTATTATATATATAATATTTTCTCTTTGTAAGGAAACATCATTTTGTTGGTCACTCTTGGGCTACGAATGGAAGCAAAGTTGATATAAAAATATATTTTCGCGAAAATTATCTTTACTTTCATCATATTTTGCTTAGGGTAAAATTTTTGAGTATAAAAACCTATCTCTTTACAACCCCCTCCTTTTCATAACATATCATACTTTTATCAATCACAGTCCATTTTCTGTAGGCTGTTTTTGAACCCAGTCAACTGTACTTCTGCTAGTATATATATATATGTGTGTATGTATGTATGTATGTATGTATGGGCGAATGAACTCTTTTTCTGGGTCAACGGCCAACTAGCACCGTGTATATTTGTGTGTGTGTATACGTGTATTGGGGTAGAGAGGGCTCCCGTAAGCCGTGGTGAAGGCAACCTTTCTAGGAGAAGCATATCTCTGATTTAAAAAAACATAAAGCGGAAGACCAGTACCCGCATTAAGCTGGTCTGCAGTTTAATTTGTTGCTGGCTATCTTGCTCTTGCTTGTTGCTGGATCTCAACATTTTGAACCGAGAGAGAGACTTAGCTGTCGTACAAAGCTAAGATTCTGTAACATCATCTTTGTATAGATACTCCCTCAGGCATTTGGGCTCATGGACTTTAAATGTCTGAGGGAGTAGCACTCGTCTGACAAGACATTGAAATCATCATGTATGTATATATTGTCTTATATATTAGCAGGCCTCCCTGAATTGCCGTTTCGTAAAATACGCTTTAATATGGTAATGCAGAATTCGTTTTTCTTATATTATACTGGACCCAATATATAGTAATGATTTAAAAAAAAAAAAAAAAAAAAAAACACTGGTACACCACCATCGAGAATCGAACCAAATCGTTTACCTTACGATTTACATTTTCCTTTAAGTAAATGCCTGAGCTATGAAGACATGTTTGCTGGAAGTTAAAAATTAAAACATAAACCAATAGCTATTACGGTACGCATTTATATTCATAATGCTGTCGGTCAACCATCATCTGGCAAATTCAATATTTTTACATTTCACACTTTGGCATGTGTTCTAATACCATATATATTTAGTCTCATGACTGTAGACCAAAACTGACAGAGTAGTTTGGTAGGCATATTTTTTAAATAAATATATATACGCATACATAAATATATATAGAAAGAAATTAGTGCTTGATGTAAGCTTTTTGCGGAAAAATTACGCAAGTATAAATCCTGTAGAATATCTGCATGAATATAATTACACGTAATAGTAAACTAAATCTGATAATTCTATATGAATGTTTAAAAAAATATGCAAATTAGCTAGATCTTTGGCAGAAGAATACAATTCCACGACCCATATATAATAATGTTATTTTTTCCCCTTTTTAAGTAAATAGAAAAAACGGGTTTTTAATATGAATATCAATACCCCCCCCAAACAAAGCAAATTCTTAGGCGTATAGATGTCTCCACGTCCTAATGTAGGGATAAACATATATATGTGTACAGGCGTATTTCACGCGCGAGTGTAAATACACACTTGAAATACTTGCTAGATTTTCGTAACTTTGTACATTATATATACATAAAACTGTGTACGTTAATGTGCATATGGCTAAAGAAAAAATAACACTGCCAAATTTTACTGATAAAACTTGTTCAAACTGATGAACCTGTCAATGATTAACCCGCTGTTTCTTTTTATTCGCGTGCAAGCGACTATATAAGTCACTCCGTTGATACGTCGGTCGGTTAGTCTGTCGTCGGTCGGTCTGTCCGGAACAATTTTGTGCTTGACTTTTTGGTTAAGATCAAAGGTCTGTTGTTA
Source organism: Euprymna scolopes (assembly GCF_053919585.1). Lineage (NCBI taxonomy): Eukaryota > Metazoa > Mollusca > Cephalopoda > Sepiida > Sepiolidae > Euprymna > Euprymna scolopes. The sequence goes on along the minus strand of NC_136493.1, from coordinate 110,240,246 downwards.
ATAGATGTGGTTCTTAGCTTTTTAAGCTTTTCTTGGTCTTTTGGCCAAGATGAAAATGTAGTATCTGTTCTTACTACATGCTGTGCTTATTGTGATATAAAGTGGGGGATCACTTTTCTGTATTAATTTAATGTAAAATGATCACCCACTTTACAACCAGTCAGTCTAAAAGCCATTCAAGTCATTCTCCATATCATCCAAGTTGTTTTTTGAAGGATTCCAGTTATTTTTTTAAGCATTCAAGTCATTCTTAAGGTTATTCAATTCATCCTTAAGTTCATTAAAGTCATTCTAAGTCATTTACTTTTTATTTATTCAAGCCATTTCAGCCAATTTTTCGGTCATTTTAGTTTTCTGTAAGAATTTCATGTCAATCCTACATTCACGCATTCATTCATTACACGAGAGCACGCGACTAATGGCTATCGGCCTTATTTTTCTCTTATCTCACTTCTTGTTTCCCCGTTTCCTTTCCACATTAATATCTACTCGTTTGTAGTTCCCCCACTTTTTTTGTAAAAGTGGATACAAACACATATACAAAAATGTTCTTGAATTTAGTCTTCATAATGGATTTTATCCTGATGATGTACACTCTCTGAAAAGTAGCATTGCTGAAACATGTATGCACATATGCAACCAATAATGTGTGTATGCATACGTACGTATATATATATATATATATATATATATATATATATATATATATATATATATATATATATATATATATCGGTTCAGAGAGTTTTCCTATTTCCATTAATATCAAAAGCCCATTTTTTTTTCTATTTTAAACGTGAATACATTTTTCTTTTACATATTTAGTCGGAAATATAACATACATTTCGAAACAAGTATCTAATTTGCATATTCCTTTTAAAACATTTTTTTATTAATTTACTGTTGTTACTTTCGTTTTTAAATTTAATTAGTAACTCCTATTCGTGGGTAGTTCCCCTTTTCTTAAATCTAAATATTTAAAACACATTTTATAAAAAAAAAATGATCTTGAATTTAGATTTCATAATGATTTTTGTCCTGATAATGTGGGTTTTCTGAAAAAAAAAATACTGCTGAAACGTGTGTGCCTATATATAGCTAATCATGTTTGCATAAAGAAACATAATATGTACATGCTTAGTACATTCATCGAGCACTCTTTAATAAACACAAGAGTTTTAGTGGGATTACATCTTGGAAATTAAACTATACAACCATTATTTATGTACGAGATACCTTACATAAGTTTTTATTTTTATGTATGGGAGCTTTTATTGATAGTACACATATTAAATCTCGTCCCCTTCGAAGTAATCTCCTTCGGCTGCAATACGCGTTGTACCGTTCCAACAACTTTTAGATGGTCCTGTGGATATCCTCTTGTGTGATCGTGTCAATGGCCCTCATCTTGTTATATAAGGGTCTTATTCAGAGAGAGAGAGAGTCTTTGAGTCTTATTAGTCTTAGAGAGAGTTTTAGAGAGAGATGTTGAAAGAGAGATTGTTCTAAGGGAGAGATTGTTCGTTTTATGACGTCTCATATATATTAAATGCTCATTACTTAGAAGTGTTGCTATGGAAACTCTTTGAGTGAGGAGATAGTGTTCAGACATTGTGTAGACAGTCTTCAGACAGTCTTAGTGTAGATATGAGATGTAGATTCACATTGTGGATATGAGATGTGTATGTCAAGACATTTTATAACACAGACATATAGACATATAATAACAATTCACTTTACCTTTTGCTGGAATCACAACACAAAGACGACGTTTACAAAAACACCTGATGGGTTTATTTCTTCACGACCGGCCGTGGTATTCTCATCAAGAATTCAAAGCTTCACATATTAAGTTTCAAAGTAACCGTCTCGCTTCTAGACGTTCGAATTCCAAACTGGACTGTCGCCTCTCTTCTGTCTGCTTGACTCTCAAGTTTTTCTAACTATTTCTAGAACTTTCTATTTTCCATGACGTCATACACATGTTAAAACATGGGCCTTATTTCATGCGTGTCCAAAACTTTTCCTTTTTTTACAAAAGAAATTTTAACCTATACTCAGTAACCTATTTTACCAATATGTTAAAAACATTATCTTATAGCTGCATTCTTTCAATTAAATTTTCATAACAAAATTGACAGTGCACATTCTTTTCTTGAAATATTTTATCTCTATTCTAAACAATCGTTTGCTTTACATTCCTTTTTCTAATTCTCACACGTAATCTATTTCTGAACCTAAATTACGAGGTTCGAATTTCGTCTATTGCTATTTCATTTTCATTTTAACTAAATCTCTCTATTTTTATACTTACATGGAAAGGGAACAGCCCTTATCATGTAACAATCTTAGCCTATTTCATCTCCTCAATTGTCTCATGACGACTACATCTAAGGGTTTCCTTGAGTTTAAGAAATAACCAAAAGTAACACGGTGCATCCCTTGATGTATATCTTGGTCAAATTGTCCGTTATAACAATGAAGCTGTGGACTTGATGCATCGTCATGGAAATACAATTGACGCTATTTGAAGAGTGCTTGCTTTTTCCGACGGAATCTCTACTTGGACTCCCTTAAAACTTCAACATTGGAAACCCAGTGCATGTAGATTATGCCAGAAGTGTACAAAAAAGATCATGACTAGTTTCTGAGTGGATTTGCTCTGGCTGTTATTTGGAGGGACGGGAGATCCAGCTTTTTCCACTGGGAACACTGTCTCTTAGTTTCTGGGTTGTAAAACTTTCTCAATATCCAGTTTGATCCATATTTCATTGCCGCTCACTAGAGCATCAAACACTGCGGGGTCTGAATTAATAAGCCCGTCCATGTTCCTACTGTAATGACAACGTTTTCTTTTTTTATCTTCTCTAAGCACCCTGATCCATGAAATTATTTATTTGGCCAATCAACTCTGGTGTTCTGAATACCTTACTCCTCCCACACCTCTCATCATCCCTCACAGACTCCTGGTCTTCTTTAAATCTTATATCCCACTCAAAAATTCATGCTCGGTTTATGCAAGATAATCCAAAAGCAGTCTAAAGCATTCCATACGTTTCTCTTCCATTTAGTTAAACACCAAAATTTTATTGCATTTTGTTCGTCTAAAATGTCCCCACATTTAGGTTGCATTTTTAAAAAATTCACCAGATGTGTCATTCAGGCTTTAGGAGGGTATATTGGTCAGTCAATTAACGTACTGAATTTTCAAGAGTCTACGAGAATTTTAAATGTCTGTACAAAAAGTCTGGAAACTTATTTAAGGCATCTCATATATATATATATATATATATATATATATATATATATATATATATATATAGTCCTTAAGTTGGCACAGAATAACGTATTGCATTAATATCTCGATGAATTTGAAATGCGTAGAGGAGATAGATTCATAGACACACACACACAAGGAGGTGATACAGGTGAATGGAAATTACGTATTATGACTCATCGTAAAGGAATTCTTTGTTCAACTAAATGAAAAAGTCGGCCCTTCTGATATTTCTAAATACATTTTAACGTTTGCTTCCAAGAATTGTACAAAAGAAAATCCTGTTTTGTTTTGTGTGCCACCGTTCCAGATCAGTTTATTGAGAACATTGAGGAGTACTATAGACTAGGTCACGCACTTAACATCTTAAACTGTCAAAGGGAAATATGAATACACACACACACACACACACACACACGCACACACACACACACACACACACACACACACACACACACACACACACATATATATATATATATATATATATATATATATATTGTGCCTGATAATAATTGATATTCTAAATATGTATTTAGGCTGACGCCTTTGTGAACACAAATAGGTGTGGCGATTTTTCTGACATATGATCATACCGGCATAAATCAGGGAATGAATATATATATATATATATATATATATGTGTGTGTGTGTGTGTGTGTGTGCGTGTGTTACATAAATACATAAAAATACACACAAAATCTCAATTCATGCTAGGGATTACCACCGCCACCATGGCATCTAAGAGGAAGAAAAAAATAAGAACAACAAAACAAAAACAAAAGAACAAACTCTCCAAGTTTCTGAAGATGAATATTTTTCTATTCGAAAATTTGAAACAAAAAACAATTTTCTTTAAAATAAATAGCAATATTTATTAAAAGCAATGTCACACTCCACTGGTCTTTCTAACTCTACATCTTATATTTTTATCGAGTCTTTACAACGGTGAATTCTTTTTAACACAAAATATATGTAAATATATAAAGCTGGACTTTATATGTATGAGTGTATATAATTATTAGTGATTGGACGATTCTAAAAACTTTTCCGATCCCGATACAATTACTGATACTGTTTAAAATTCCTGATTCCAATATAAGTACCGATTCCGATTCCGATTCTTTTAAAACTTTCTTTATATTCAATTAGAGATTTGTTGCTTAAAAACATGTTTATTACTCTAAAATCCTAAAATCCCGTCTAATATTCGTATTTAATTTTGAAAAATGTAAAATGTACACTGGCAGGCGAAGCGTATAGGTAAATCTTTGTAATTTTTTTCTCGAATGTTTCTTTTTTGTAATTGATTGAAAATTGTGCGACTTATGACAATTACATTTTTTTAAAACAAAGCTTGTTTGCAAGGTTCGTTCTTCAGGTTATTTGATTTTTTTTTTTTCATAAAGGAAAATAGTTGACAATTTGTATTCAGAATAAGAAGACGGCGTAGAAAGAGAATAAGTCAATACCCTCCTTCGCATACCATAGATTTATCCGGCCTAAGTCCTGTAAAAACAGACAAAAGTATATAGAAGCTAGAAATAATTGTAAGAAAGAAGTAGCAATAGCTAAGAGTGACTATACTGAAACTACCAGGAAACGCATTGAAGCACAAATTAGGAACTCGTGATTTCTGGAAAATCTAAAATAGTGGAGTAAATAATGGGCAATCAACAATACCCCCAGTAACCAACAATCATGCAACTGAGAAACGTAACATGCTTGCTCGTCAGTTTGCACCCAACTCGACCTTGGACCCAGCAAGCCATTCCCCTCCCTGATTTTCCTCTACGGACAGAAAGCACGCTTCTCAAGCGCATGATATTATAAAAAACCTAGATACCTCAAAACCGTACAAATACCGCTGCTAGCTAGCTACATATATCCAATGATATGCAACAGATATTTTACTTCCAAGACGACTGCCTTTGTCTGTTTTTGCATGTTAAACAATTTTTTCTACTCCTAAACTCTACCCAAAACTTTATATCTGAATGTGTAAGTCTATTGTATTCTGTAAGTTCAGATCTTACCTCCTGATAACTAACCAATTGCTCTACTTCCCAAGCTGCCATTAAATCTAATTCATTGCACATACCTTAAAAGGGTTTAGTTCTCAAACCTTAACCTTAGCAGACGGACTATTTAGAATTCGCAAAACATTTAACATCAAAAGATTTCTACTGCTAAGGCATGTATTAGAGCATACTCTTATCCCATAGCTGAGCTATAAAGTAGATACTTACTAGCAATATTCTTGTACATAGATTTAAAGTAATATATATTAAATAGCAACTCATTATCTCTCTTTCCTTTAGATAGAAGATAGTATTACAATAAATAATACAAAAAACTGAACTAATACTCTTTGTTATGCAAAATACAAATTTCCGGATTTTACACGAAAGGTGAAGTCATCTTCCTTAGTTAGAAGTCTGAACATTACCTGCTTAATTATCTTCAATTCCATATATTCGTATCTACTGAAAATATGCCATATACCTATTTATACTTAATTATGCTTACAGAATACGCTATAGCTTATACTTTATTTTCCAGTTATACATGTATTGAATTGTACTCTAAATCATAACTATCTTGTTACTTGTATCTATATTGAATATGCATCTTATTATCCCCCTGTCGTCATTATGTATTCAGAGTTGGGGCACCAAATTTTAATTGTAATTCCTAATATTAACTAAATCATACTTTAACATGTTATCCTATTCCAAAACATATGAACTAAACTTAATCATATATTAACTTCTCTCTCTCTCTCTCTCAAACCAACCTGTAGTAAACAGTTGTTCCCACTGCATGAATACTTGCTTATCCCCTAACAATGACATAGAAAGAATAGTAATGCTGTCTTTAATCATTTTGAGAAGTGTAGCTTTTCAGTAGATATATAACCTGTACTAACTAACCTATTAACCTTAAATACCCATGCAGGTTCGCGGAAATACCAGGTTTAGGACCCAGGTGTGGGGCAAACCCTCTCGGTGCCGAAGGACCCGTAGATATTCCCAGGTCATCCGTCTAGGAGAAGGAAAACCCTGAAGCTAAACCTAGGAGGGTTGGCCTCTTCTGTCCTGGAGGACAACCTTCCTAGAGCTGGTGACTCAAACAAATTACCGGTTTGCAAACCTAAACTGCTTAAGGAGTAGATAGACCCTGTCTATCGCCCGGCTTTCATACTCTTTCTTTGCCTATTAGTCAGGCACAGAAGTGCTATTACAGGGATCCCACAGAAACACACAGTGGTCGACCTTGTTTATTGACTAGAGTAATAAACGCTGTTTTCTCCGCTCCTGCCACATCCCATCTCCCTAAACCGGGCACTGTGCAATTGGATTAAGTTGACTTTTGTCTGATGGGATGAGAGTATCGGATTGGCAGTTCCTGGTTGCTGCACAGGCGCACTAACTATTTAGTAGTGTTTAGAGAGGCTGCTCCATCAACAGTTGTATGATATCGGGATGATTGTAGTGCAATGCCGTGCATGGAAAGGTACGCTGCACTCATCTCCGGTGGGCTTTCCTGAGGCCACACTCCTGTAGATGAACAGTCAGCTGATGGTCTACTTGTATTGCATGTCTGGTATTCTATACAACCGCTTGTCCAGCATCTATCACCCTAACTGAAACTTTTAAATAAGATAAAATGACAGTTCAAGCAAAAATTACGATTAAACTAGACGCAAACTCAAACAAAACCAACTGAGGCTTGTATTAACGAATATCCGCGGGCTTAGAACTAATTTAGATGATGTTGAATCATTTCTCCGACTAAACATCCCGGATATCTTAGCATTAACTGAAACTTACCTACACTCCTCCATTCCCTCTAACCACTTTAACATGTTTGATTTCTCCCACTCTGCCGTAAGGACTCGGACAGACACATGCACGGACTTAAAATCTATATTCGAAACACCCTTTCCCTTACTAGACAAACAAAATTAGAATCAGATGTCCAGGCCTTTATGTGCTTCAGACTCAACATGCAGCATAACATAAGCTATTTATATTTTCTCTCCCTCGACTCAGGACTGTACAATAATAAACAAAGTCTCCCTCGATACTAGTGCACAAGTACATGTATTAGGTGACTTTAATGTCCAGACAGTAACTGGCTTGGATTCTCTATTTACACAGACGCTGCTGGTAGCACAACAGATAGCTTCTGTATATCTCATCCCCTATCATAGACGATTACATTTCTGACACGTTTCCCAGACCGACAAGAACAACGTGCCTCTACTCATAGATCTATTTCTGACCACAGTTGTCAATGATTGTGTAACGAATGCCCACAGCCCACTCGAGAATGCTGATCACGCTGTGATAATGGTAGAAATTGCCCTAAATCCTCGACCCGAAACTGAAGACCCACTGCTCAAACAACGAGGTATTATAAAAAGATTGATGTGGAAAGCCATCAGGCATCTCATCAGAGATGCGCCATGAGGAAATATCTTTTCTCCTTCCGCTAAGCACTGCGCAAATAAGACCACTGAATGGTTCAAAACGGCAATTGAAGCATGTTCCAATGTGGAAATTCTATAGCAAATCCACTCTCTCAAATCGTTTACTTCTACTTGTATAGCTGTCCTGGCTCAAAGGTAACATGCGTACCGCTGATTTAACCGACATAAGTCCAGTTCAAACGGACAAAAGTTTATAAAAGCTAGAAGTAATTGTAGGATAGAAATAGCGACAGCTAAGTGAGAATATACAGAAACCACCAGAAAACGCATCGAAACACAGAAATTAGGAAACCGTGATTGTGGAAAATCTGCAACAGTTCAGTAAATAACTGGCTATTAACAATCCCCCCACTATCTAACAATCATGAGGTTTTTTGGCACGGCAACCAAAAACGCTAACATGCTTGCCAGTCCGTTTGCTTCAAAATCCACATTGGGCCCAGCAAACCACTCCCTCCTGACTTTTCTTTATGGACAGATGCCACACTAGATGATTTGAAAATAACCCCTTCTCAAGTGCATGTTATCATGAAAACATAGACACCTAGAAAGCATGTGAACTCGATCTCACCCCGGCAGTGCTATTAAGGAAATGCTCTGGTGAGGTTGCTCCAGTCCTCACCAAACTTCAGACCAAATGCCTTAACGAATATTTGTTTACTGACTGCTGGAAAACTGCTTCTGTGGTACTAGGTTTCAGATATTCTGACGAAAGATCTGACCCATTAAAGTATTGCTCGATTAGCCCCCCCCCCGCGCTCATGGCTAAAATAGTTGAGTACATAATAAATCAAGCTCTAGTCTATCAGCTTACAGCTGCTAAACGTCTGACCGACCAACAATATGGATTTAGGCAAGCCCGTTCCACAGCATATATGCTAACTGTAATCTCTGAACGGATATATCATTTACTGGACAAAGCAGGGGAGGGTAGCGCGGTAGCCCTAGATATATCTAAGGCATTTGACAGGGTATGGCACGATGCTCTTTCCATGGCGGAAGATGAGCAGCAAGATATCTGTTCACATTACACTTGAACTTAAGCATATCAATTGGGATAGTAGAATCCCGGAAGGGAGTTCTCAAAGTCTAGCAGTTTCTGGGGAGAAACTATTAGAGTACAAGGCTTTCTTACACATAGGATCTCTAAAGTGTAGGTGTGGGATTTAACTGCTTGTCGCGTTTGTCGGGGGGGGATATTTACCTCGAGGGTTTTTTTTTAGTTCGTCAGGGCATTCACCATTAAAATACTTGAAGAACAAGCAGAGAGATGCAAAATCATTTCTCTCCGATAGGCTCATAAGAGTAGTGGTCGATGGACAAAAATCGGAGGCCTGCAGTATTAATGCTGGAGTCCCTCAGGGGTCAATCCTGGGCCCAACTCTCTTCCTGATCTACATCAATGACCTCCCTAAACACATACTTAAATCATTCGTTGACATCTATGCTGATGACACGACCATCTATGGCAACACATCTCTCTCCTCTGATCTCGAGCGCGTGGTTCAGTGAGGGGAGACGTGGCTGGTTACCTTTAATGCATCTAAAACCAAACTCCTATCCTTACATCATCCCGTGTTTTGACAAGCTTCTGGGTTTGACCTTTACTCCTGATCTAAATTTGAACACGTACATTAAGTCTGTTGCCAAGATCGCTGGAAAGATGGTGGGATCTTTCTACCGCTCCAGAAGATATCTCACTACTGATGCAATTCTCTATCCATCTATCTATAAAAGCCAAGTACGTCCAAGGATAGAATACTGCTGACATATCTGGGCAGGAGCTGCTAAAAACAGCCTATCCTGCATGACAGAGTACAAAATAGACTTCGTGGATTAGTGGGGGATGCCCTTTTCTCTACCCTGCAACCTCTCTCCCACAGAAGAGACGTTGCGAGCCTATCCTTGTTTTATTGTTATTTCCATGGTAGGTGCTCGTCTGAACTCCAATCTCTGGTCCCCCCTCGACAATCTTTTACAAAAAACACCCGTCTAGCTGGATCCACTGTGAAAAATGTCCCCCACTTTTTATCTGTGCCTAAATCAAAACGTGGATTCCATGAACAAAGCTTCTTTCTTAGAACTGCACGCCTGTGGAACTCTGTTCCGTCTGCCTGCTTCCCACCTGACTACAACTTGTATGTGTTCAAGTCCAACGTTAACAAATTCTTAATGAACCGCCCCCTTAAATAAACACTTCATCAAATCTCCACACTAACGTAATGTACTTGCAATAATCCTTATCCCTGAGTGGCTTCCGGGCCTTGATAAGTGGTGACCACTGTGTAAAAAAAAATCTTAGATGTGTTCAGGACCTATCAGGTGGCGACGCTCTTTTGAACCATGTCCATGGGTGAGAGACCAATAGCAGATGCACCAGCCCAAATGTGACAGCATTACATCATAAATAAGCTAATGGTGGGCGTATAGAGGTACAGGATACTTCCAGGCGTAATTAGTTTTCTAGCACGATAGAGAGAACCCACCTTCCTCGCAGCAGCCTTGGCAATGCACTCAATGTATCTATTCCAGTTCATGTTCCCTGTAAACGTTAGGCCGAGGAGTTTAAAAGAAGTCATTCTAGGTAATGTGTTTTGGGCTATTGCTATTGGCGGTAGAGAAGCTTTCTTGTAATTATTGAAGAAAACAAACTTAGTCTTGGCAGCATTGAATGTGACCATTCATTTTCGTCCCCATTCCACGATAGATTGGAGGTCTTCCTTTAGTGTTTTTGCCATTTCCTTAGATGCGTGTTCGTTTGTTTTCCTCTCGTGCCTGTTATAGAACGTGCTGTCGTCTGTAAATATACTCATCTCAGACATTTTTATTACGGAGGTCATTTATGAATATTAGGAATAATAAAAATCCAGGGATAGACCCCTGAGTTACTCCTGCATTTATATCATATTGTTTAGATATACGACCGTCGAGGACAACCTGTATTCTTCTCTAATTTAAGAAGGATCTAATTACGTTATGTATATATATACATATGTGTGTGTGTATGTGTGTGTGTATATATACATATATTTATATATATGTATATATATGTGTGTGTGTGTATATATCTATAATATGAAGCTGAATGTCTGTGTGTTAGTGTGTGACTATTTTAAACACCTGATTACATATAATGATAGAAGATGTATCGAGACACAGGAATGGGTATGTTTGATCTGGCAGAACGGTGGTTTATTAAAACTGCGGGGTCTGCATTCGCGCCTAGTCCACAAAGTATGGAAATAAAAATTTTAAAATTAAAAAAAAACCTTTACAAGCGTTTTTGATATAGATGTACAAAAGAATACTTTGATAAGTATGTTTTAACTTAAATAGGGATGGTATAATACAATTGTGGGGTCTGCGTTCGTGCCTGACCTCCATAGAATGGAAATAGGCACAAACTTTAATAAAGACTTTTCATATCTATCTGCGTAAGTATACTTTGATAATTATGTTTCAGTTTGAAGAAATATGGTATAATAAAATTATGGGGTGTTCGTTCGCACATGACCTCCATAGAATGGAAATATGTCAGAAAGTTTAACAAGGTTTTTTTTTAATATAGATCCACAGCATATTATGATAAGTGTTTCAGTGTGAACAGGTATGGTATAATAAATCATGGGGGTTATCTATTTTTACTTTGATCATATTTTTCTTTGGTTTTGAAACCCCTAAATTCAAACCAAATTTACAACCCTTCCTTTTCATAACCTATCATACTTTCATAAATCAGAGTCCATTTTCTGTAGGCTGTTTTTGAACCGAGTCAACGACGGGTACTTTTGCTAGTATATATATATATATATATATATATATATATATATATATATATATATAATTGCAACATTACTAATAAAGATTTATTATTATATTTCAAAGGTATTAAATGATTAATATCCAATAGAAAGTACTGATATTCCATTCATGATTTTCACTACTTTTCATTATGTACGGTATAAAGCCAGTTAAATCGATTTTAGTGTTAGTGTACAAGTTTCTATTACATTGTATTTTTTATTCCTTTGCCTTATTATCAAACCGAAAATACTATCGTTTTTTGAACGCTTAGTCTTGTGTGGCGTTGGATCTTCATTAGTATGTATTATTTTCTCTTTTGTTCTTCCCGCTTACTTTTCGCGGCATGATTTGTCGAAATCTCTTTAAATAATCCCATCAACCCTAATTGTTTTTGAGGTAATTTTATAACGTACAGTCCAATTTTCAAAAATGTAAGTGCCCTCATCCTTATTTAGAATCCTCATCCCCATCCTCATCCCCAATTGTTACTTCTGATAATACACGTTATTGGTTTAATTCTTTTAATAATTTTAACAGATTTATTCAACAACTGATAAATTAGATGGTAATGTAGAAGCCAATGGATGAGCTGTAATTAAATCTGTGATGAGAGACCCAGTTTGTTATATTCTGCAATTGTCATGCGGTTGTCCTGTTCTTAAAAGACCGATATTTCTTCCGTCATCAGATCAAAGGAAATAATGTTGTTATTTTATTTATTTTATCAGATTGTACCTAACAGATTTATAATATTCCTCATAATCCGGCCCTGTCGGTGGGGCATTAGAATACACCGACTGCCCCCCTGCAGAGGGTAAAAGTCCCTAAATGGGGGTCTCCAGTGGTGAGGCCCCAGCTTGTGGACTTTGGGGAGTGTGGAGCCACCCTTTAATTACCATTGCTCCCAGGTCCACTCTGACCCGGAGTGGTAGTACCTGTTAGGGCCCCAACTATGGGTTAAATAGAAACCAACGTGAAAACAACAAATATATTCTATTAAAAAACATTTTTCTTCAAAATCTTTGGATTCGGCATTAAATAATCCGGAAAGGGTTGATATGCCGTAAAACAAAAACAACCAACCAACCATCCTCATAATCCAATTGTTAATCTAATTTCTTGTGAAAGCTATTTCTTGAATGGATTTTGAGCTATATATGTTGTGACTCATTAGTAAAATACGATAAGGAAGACTACTGAACAGCTGGCATGGTTCGTACCGCGATAATGGCTAGTGTATCAGAAACCCTAGTCCTATTAATATATGAATATTCTTTAAATAACGTGATGCAAGACCCTTCTGAGAAATTCCTCAAGATCCTGCCTCGCTTTCAGTTGTCAAATATTTAAAATGATTTATTCAGCCACGCTTAAGAACATGATATGAAACTTTGATAACTACTGGAGCAATAGAAAACAAACGTAGGGTCTAACATAGAACTATTTATCTTTCGGGATTCGTGGTTCTCTAAGTAGGCGTAATTGTTGCACATCAGGTTTGTGTAGCCGTTTACATATAATGTAGTCGACCAAGTAAATTTAAGTGGTTAATAGGAAAGATGTTTCGTTAATGAAGTTGAGATTATATAGCATAGCTAACTCCAGCTTGGAATTCTCTGTTAGAAAGAAAAAAAAAAGGTTACAATATAAATCCGAATTTAAAAAAAGAAATGCTAAAATATTACTTGATAAATTCCCAGCACCAACACTTTGCTCTTTAAACACACACGTCACACCGCTGCTTTGAATCCGTCCGTTTTTTATTGTTGGTTTCCACGTATTCAAATAAGTTCTACAAAAATACGAATACGTCTTAACTACAGAATTTTATAATGAGGAAGAGAAATCCTTTTTTGTGCTTGTTACTGATCCCAATGTATAAGAGATGACCTGAACCTAAGAGAACGTTGGTCTATCGCCGTTTATATTCATCTCCAAAACTGGTACCCATTTCTAAACCTAGTTAAAGTGTTTGTTCAAACACCCTACTATTTACAAATGATCACTCATCTTAATTACTGACCAGGATAAATATTACTTAATTTAGAATTAGTGCATTAACATAATCTTGCTGTACCACGTGATGCAATAGCCGCAGCATGATGAGAAAACAGCGATCTGAATTGTAACTCCATCCTCGGATCGATTTACACAAACCCGCACTAGACTCTTCAGACTGAAATAAATTGAAAGCATACAGCGATGAGAAATGTATTTCAAACTGAAGTGTGACTGAGCAGCGGACGGGTTGAGTGACAGACATATTAGTCTACGCACGGACAAAGCCTCTTTTAAATATGATTAGACGCGTTTTGAGTAAACGCTGTCTTTATGATAAACAACGAAAAATGTCCACTTTGTAGTCGTCATTATTGTCCCGAACCTGCCAAACGACAAATTGACACATCCAGTCATCAAAATGCTAAAACCGACTCTTGTGACCTCAGCCCGGTGAAAAGGTCACCAGACCTCCCCGTGAAAAACATTAATTTACTCTTTATTCAAGGAACATCTAATAAGTTTGTTTATGATTCCAGCAAATTCCAAACTGTGTTTCATCATTGTTTTTTATGTTAGTTTTTTGTTGTTGTTTCTATTGGCTTTTCATATTAACCAAAAAGAATATCGGAAAAGTAACTTGTTTCGTCAAGTCAGATTTGTTTTAGTCTTTTAGGGAGTGGGGCGCCTTTCAGTCCAAAGGTCAGTATTTATCCGAGCATACACGTAGGCAAATGAATTATCTAAAAAGAGGGAGACATATAACAACCCTTTAATGCGGTACTTTTTTCGTTATTCCTTGTTTTGGGTTTAAAGTTGTTTGTCCTTGTTGTCCAGCGGAAACTTTGACGGGTCGGCTATTAACGAATAATGAAGATTGGGTGAGAAAGAAATTGACAAAAAAAAAACAAAACATTTTATAACATAAAGGGAAAAAAAGATTCACGCTGAAACCCAATGAAGGTATGTTAAGTAAGGAAATGCCATGTAATGTGTAAGTGGCGTGGTTTCAGACTCGGGCTATAAGTTCGGTGAGCCGATTTCTAGTGAGCTTAGAACTATTGCATAATGTGTTATGGCTATAAAAATACTGTTGAGGCACCTGTCATCATCAGATAACTTTATTTAACGAAGTTAAAGTTTGTCAGTAATTAATTTGGCGATTAGTAGGGCTTGGGCAATAGCATGTTCTTTTCCTTGTTTTGACTCTCATATATATATATATATATATATATATATATATATATGTATATATATATATCGATATCTTCTATGTTTTTATATAGAGTGATGTAGTTATTGGTTGATTAATTGTGTCTAAATGTGTCGGATATATACTCGAGAGTAAAAACAATGAAAAGAATGTTCTGTTGTCTTAGCCCTAGTGATTATTTAAGAAATGTTCTGTAAGCAAACACTCCAATTAATTGGGACCCGTTATGCTGTCAACCAATGTTCTGTTATTCTAATGTTCTGTTATTCTATGCCTATTTATTCCGCTCACCGCTATTAGACCGATGACAAGCATCCGACGTAAAAATCTTTATAACTACTACTACTGCTACTATTACTAATACTTCTACTATTACTACTACTAATAATAATATTAATATGTTATTATTGTTGTTTGTGTAGTTGTTTGTTGAGCATCATGCATGATAATGATTTTCGTTGGCATTCGTTTCCCTGATATCTTTCTATTAAGAATTCTAGAAGAATATCGGGTGTTTATGAGATGAACAACGTAAAGATCGCGAATATTTCTAAGTGAATGTGTTCCTAAGCGAATGTGTTTGGTTCGAACATGGTACACCTAGATTATCACCCCGCATCTTTAACCAGGAAGCTACCATCAACTCTCCGTTAATGGTGTCATTAAGCAAGTTGGTCTACCTGCACAGAACCCACGAAGATTATATCTCATGATTGACTGCTCTGCTTGAATTATTTCTCCTTTGTCGCAGTTATTCGTTAATATGCAATATAGCATGTTTTCTATCGTTTTCGGTCCTGGGTATGACCTTAAACTATATATCCTATAGTGAGGCCCCAGCGTAGAGTCACCCTTTAATTGTATTGCTCCCACGTCCACTCTGACTGGAGTGGAAGTACCTTTAAGGGTCCCAACTATGGGTTAAATAGAAACTGACTTGAAAAAAAAAACAAAAAAAAAAACAGATATATTCTATTAAAAAATTTTTTCTTCAAAATCACTGGATTCGGGATTAAATAACCTGAAAATAGTTGATATGCCGTAAAACAAAAACAACCAAACCAAACCAAACCTAACTTTTTTCTAGGGGACAATTCAAACAGAGAAGACGTGTAAAGGACGCCGTCCCCAACGGAGGCCGCACAATGTAGATAGGCGTCACTAGTAAAAATTTCATTTATCCATCTATCTATCTATCTATCTATCTATCTATCTATCTATCTAATGGTCACGTAAGCAAGCGTTTATTCTCATTTTTCTTTGCTTGTATATTTTTATAACTAAATCGAGTGTCCGAGTATTATGTCAGCATCAGACCTAAAACCTCGGTTCCTGACGCGTGTTTAATATTTTATACACGCAACAAAAATGAAGAAATATATGTTATGCAGAAACATATTCTCTAAAGACGTCAGAAAACAAGTAACATGTATTTTCCAAGATAAGTAGCCCATGTAAGCCAAGTATATATATATACTTATATATATATATATATATATATATGTGTGTGTGTGTGTGTGTGTGTGTGTTTGTATATATATATACACACACACACACACACACATATATACATATATATATATATATATATATATATATAATTACTTCATTTAATCACATAAACTAATATACGAAGATATAATTTTATGCGTAAAATTTTCGGCATTTACTTCAACAGTATTCGATACATAGGTAGAGCTAGGTAGTAAGTTATGAATATATATACATATATATATAATTTAAAGGAGATTAGAACAATAGTCTAAAGAGCTGAGTGTATTTCAATGTAACAGTGAAATTACTAGTTTAATTAAAATACAGGAAAGTGAAAGTGCTCGTTGTAATTTAGATATATAATAAGCTCGATAGGTAAATAGCCTAGAGCTAATTCAATATTAAGTAATGTGATTGATAATTTAAAATTTAAAAATCAAATTATAATTAAATTAAAAAATCCGTTTCATAAGAAGGAACAACAACAAAATCAATTATCTGTACGATCGTTTCGGAAAACAATGCTTTTTATTGGCAACTAAAAAAAAACAATATTTCTTTCAACTTAAAATGGCGAATAATTGAGACTTGCAAATCCGATAAACCATTTTGTGCACTATGTACCCTAAAAATTTTAAAATCTGAAAATATAAAAAATACAACCACACTATTAAATTCAAGACAGGAACTAATATTTACATGCAGTCATAAACGTTGGTTTAAATTTAATGAATATAAACCACCTTAAATCATTAAAAATTACTTATTAGTAAAAATAGATTACAATTTTTTTTTAACAAATTAAGTTAGACTAATTATCCCCCTTACACCCTTTAAATAAAAAAGTAAAGAAAATATGACAATTATCTCCCCTTACAACATGTAATTACACAAACAACATTCGAAATATAAACCGTAGCGTCTTTCAATCAAAAGTACGCTAACGGAAATAATTTATTGCACGGACGTCCCCCCCTTTTAAAATTCATCATTCAATAAGGTAAAAAGCTATAGCAAACATCTAAATGAGTATTTCAACCATAGTTCCTGATTTCAAAAAGCGAAAAATTAAAAGGTAAATTTCTCTCTATATTTTTTATATATATACCTGTATATCTATGTATATGTATATATGTGTGTTTATTTTTTCATATAAATGCATGTATATATTTTAAATGTGATACTTAAAGCAAATTTAGAGTCAAATCTATATTTTACTCTATTTCTTTTCTATCTCTAACCCATATTAATTTTCTTATAAATTTTGAATCCAGACCAATTTTTTTTCAGATATATATGCCTTACTTTCAATGCTAGGTTTATTTATGGTGTCTTTTAAATTTAATAAAAACCCTTTAAAATTTGCTGACGAGGAGACCTTGCTTATTAAAAAACTATATGTAATTATTGTACGTAACTTGATGTCTACCACAATAAAAAGCATTGTTTTCCGAAACGATCGTACAGATAATTGATTTTGTTGTTGTTCCTTCTTATGAAACGGATTTTTAATTTAATTATAATTTGATTTCTAAATTTTAAATTATCAATCACATTACTTAATATTACATATATATATATGCATATATGTATATATATATAATACATATATATATATGCATATAAGTTATGAAAATATATATGACAATTAAGCTACACAGAATATTCCGCGTTTGATTCTCGTAAGAATTCGTCATAAACATAAGACGTAAGCCTGACGAATTCTCACGAGAATGAAATTCGATATATTCTGTATATATATATATATATATATATATATATATATATATACACTTCTTATTTAATTGCGAGTCATATTTAAAAAGACAAGCAGAGCATCTACATTTGCAATAACAAAGAGAGAAATTTAAAACTGAGAAAAGCGTTAAAATATGACATTTAAACTCACAAACTGCAGCATTTTTGGAGTCTCTTTTCGAACACACGTGTTTTCTGTTTTGTTTACCGCTCCCTTCTCTTACTCAATGGCCAGTTAGCAATCACTAGGTCGGTGTAATGTAAGTATTGGTTTGGAAAGTGGATTTGCCGTCCTGCAATTATATATATATATATATATATATATATATATATATATATATATATATATATACTATATATTTAAAACAAAAACAATATATATAACGTATATATATATATATATATATATATTTTTTTTTAGAATAGTTGTATAGATTGGTTTCTTAGATGTAAATCCAATGGAACCCGCGTGATTTTTAAAGAGCACTTAATATTATGGAGAAATACTCAAACAACTGACACTAATATTAATAATAACAGAAATACCTGCAATTGCCAAAGACCGCCCTAATGTCCACTAAGCAATTGCCGCGGATCTTCGGTGGTATACCAGGCATAAATATACACCGTTGAAAACCCCCAAATAGAAAATGTCTACACATCAGCAGTCCAATGTTCTTTAAAAATAGATTCTATTGCCATACAGGGTCAAGGAATAATAAAGCACACCTCACTCTCGGTACACTACCTTTACTCGAATGGAAAATACTTAGGAAAGTTAAAATATGTAGTTCATTTTCATCCTGTTATATATGTTTAGCGGAGACACGTGAGATTATTATTTTTACAGATCGTGAAAAATTATTAAATGTAACAATATTTGTAAGCTTCAAACCCTTTGGATGCTACGCTTTAAATACGATGTAACAAAAGAATAGCGACCGCTGCATAGTAGTAATACTACAATCAATAACCTCTCACTCCCAATATCTTCATTAATTAATGAATGCACCAAGGGAAGAGTTCAACGGATATAAAGTTGTCTCCACAAATTAATAACTATATTTATTAAAATCTGACACATTTCCAAATTATAACGATACTCAGTATCGAAGAATAGGGTAGCATATATAACTTAGCGAAATGTAGGAAGCAGCAATACTCTCGTTTCCTCAACATCATCTCAAACACTACCGTTTTATACTAAACTAAATGAACAGAAACACAATATGCCACCAACTGGATAATGGTAAGTGCACTTTGCATACTTAAACTAATTAAACACCCGGAGACGACTAACTAAAATAATCTATGGGTCTTGTAATCGGAATGTTGATATATGCTTACGAGAAATATTATCGTAAAGCAGCGTTACGTAATAAACGGACCACATAATTGATCCCAGATGATAACTAACTAGAGACCTCTGGGAACAGTATATTCCACAAATATAAAAAGAATATATGTACCTTGAAACCCTATCATTAGAACGAAGCATATAAACTTATTAAATATATTTATATTCTATATTGGGAAAAAGATAAACAATTCAAATGAAAGGATAGCAACTATAGGAATTAAGTTTGTATTTAGATATGAAAACCTTTACTTTAAACACTGCGGTAGAGTGGAAAATAGACAACCTTTATTTGTTCACTGGCTGTCTATTTAACTATATGGGCATATATTTTATAAATAAATAAA
Source organism: Euprymna scolopes (assembly GCF_053919585.1). Taxonomy (NCBI): domain Eukaryota; kingdom Metazoa; phylum Mollusca; class Cephalopoda; order Sepiida; family Sepiolidae; genus Euprymna; species Euprymna scolopes. The sequence continues at coordinate 110,220,503 of NC_136493.1, read as the reverse complement.
CAATAAAATAAATAATTTGAAATAGAAACAAACGATCGGATGAAAAGAGCCTGGAATAAAATAAATAGATAAATGAATAGAGTTTATCCAAAAAATAGATGGATAATAAAGTTGCCACCTGAAAAGAAAAAGAAAACAGCCATAAAGATCAAAGATAGGGAAGTTACAACGACGAGGGTATAATATTACTTCATATCAAAGCGAAAACTTAGGCTAATAAACAATCGCCAAGTTAAAATAATACTAACACCTCCACTCTGCGAGAGCTGGACCACATGGGATCGTACTTACCCCTTCTTCCTTCACCCCTACTCTTTTTTCTTTCTTCACCATACCTCCCTTCAAGAACGGGATATCTCACATTCTTAAAGTATACACCCAACTTTCTTTCAGTGCGTAAACCACACCCGAATGTATTTGATAGAAAACAAATGTAATCCTGACTCTCGTCTCAATCTCGTCCTTTTTTAATTTTAAATACGAGGAAGAGGAAAAATCATTCGCAGCGTATTTTCGGCGTTATGAGATTTTTTTAATATTGACTGCAGCAACTGGTCTTATCAAAAGAAAACTAGACTTCTACTACGAAAACTGGAAACGGCTGAGCATGATAAATTCGTGGATTACATCTTGCCTCGGAAAACAGCAGATTTATCATTCAATGAGACGGTAAATTTGTTTACAGAACTTTTCTCGCCGAAAACCTCTCTTTTCCATAAGCGTTGGAGATGTTTGAATGTGATAAAAGGCGATAATGACGATTTTGTCACCTACGTAGATGTAGTGAACAAACACTGTGATGACTTTAAGTTGTCTGAACTAACAACAGACAATTTTAAATGTCTTGTGTTTGTGTAAGGGTAACATCGGGAAAAGATGCAGAAATCAGGCGCAGAGTCCTTACAAAATTAGAAAATGAACCGAACTGAACACTTAAAAAATTGACTGAGGATTGCCAAAAAGTAGAAATTATTAAAAAAAGATGCAAGAAATATCGAAGCAGGCATCGCGAATATAAAAAAAAAAGTAACTAAGAAAAACCCGTCGAAATGGCACACAAACACTACCTACCGAAACTCAGAAACACTAAAAGCACCGAGCGCTTGTTTCAGATGTGGTGGAATACATTGGGTAAAGGATTTTACAAAACGATGCCATTTATGCAATAAGATCTCTCATAAAAGTTCGCAGTGTAGGAAAACTCAGAATAGACGCCGTGTACGTCAAACCAGAACTAAGGACGTCGTAGATGAAAATCTACGCAAATATGTAACGGTTAACATTTTCGGCAAGACTATTAAATTCCAATTAGACAGTGGAACGGATCTTTCAATAATAAATCTCAAAACGTGGAAAATATTACGAAAGCCGACTATGTTAAAAACTAACAGAACGGCGACGGTCGTTAATGGTACAAAAATTCATTTTGAAGGTGAATTAATTACAAACGTCACTTTACGGGGGAAAACAAGAAAACTAAGGTTGTATGTGCTATTCGGTTCTGACAGCATGGATGATTTTCGTCTCTGGGATCTTCCTATATCTACGTTCTGCAAGAAAATAGATACCCGCCCAGCAGAAACAGAGAAACTTATAACTTGTTTTAAAAAAGAATTCACAAACGTATTTATCCTGGCTTGGGGAGATGTACAAAAATGGTCGCAGATTTTAAGTTGCAACTTGGCACACAACCGGTGTTTAAAAAGAAACGTAATGCCCCGTTCGCTTTCCTGAACAAAATAAATCAGGAACTAGACCGATTAGAAAGCATCAGTGTAATGGCTTAAGTTCAATATAGTGAGTGGGCTGCTCCGGCAGTTTACGTAAAGAAAAGGTCCGTGGAAATTCGCGTTTTCGCCGACTTCGCGACCGGACTCAACGGGTCCATAGAAGATTTTCACTATCCATTACCTAGTCCAGAAGTAGTGTTCACGAAATTAAATGGTGGCAAGTTTTTTTTTCTAAGATCGACCTAAGCGACGCTTACCTACAGATTTCGGTAAACGACAAAAGCGCTAACCTCCTCTGTAACACTCATCGGGGTTTGTACAGATACGAAAGACTCGCGTTTGGTATCAAGGTGGCACCCGCAATATTCCAGCAAGTAATGAATACTATGCTGTCCCGATTGGACACCGCAATCGCATATCTCGATGACATTATCATAGCGAGCTAAAGCAGGGAGGAACATGAAAAACATATCAGACAAGTATTCAGTCGAATACAAGATTATGGATTTAAGATAAAAGCAGATAAATGCGAGTTCTTTTTACAAACAATTAAATACCTAGGTCAAATAATCGATAAAGATGGCAGACGCCCAGACCCAGATAGGGCGACCGCTATTAAAGAAATATCGGCACCAGTAAACATAACTCAATTGCAGAGTTTTTTAGGTTTGGCAAATTATTACCAGGGGTTCATCCCAAATATGCACAAATTGCATGCACCAATTAATAAATTGCTGAAAAAGGATAAGGCTTGGGAGTGGACAGAAGATGGCCAGGCATCATTCCAAGAAATAGAAAGAATCCTGACTTCAAAACTATTCCTAGAGCATTTCAACCCGCAGTTGGACATAATAGTAGCTAGCGACGCTAGTCAATATGGCGTCGGGGTGTGCATGTTACATTGAATGCCAAATGGCTCGAAACAGCCTATTGCTTTCGCATCACGGACTCTCTTGCCAGCGGAAAAGAATTATTCTCAGATCGAGAAAGAGGCCCTAGGAATTATATTATCAGTTTCAAAATTCCACCGGTTCTTGTACGGAAGACATTTTTTCTACAAACCGACCATAAGCCGTTGATATCAATTTTTGGATAAAAACAAGGACTTCCAACATTCACTGCGAACCGACTATTAAGATGGGGAACTATTCTACTGAACTATAATTTTACAATTCAATTTCTCCCCTCAAAATAACTAGCCCATGCAGACGGTCTATCGAGACTGATTCCTGTCAAAATGGAACCCCTTCAAGATTCAATAATCGCGGCACTACGTAGTAATAGTGATGTAAAAAAAATATTATCCACGAACTGCCGGTCACACTTCAGGAAATTAAGTCAGAATCCCTAAATGACAATTTCATTAAAACCACGAAGCAGGAATTAGCACTGGGTGACACCAGTTCAGACATTTTCTGGTTGCGACGAAATACTGTGATACGGTGAAAGGGTTGTCATCCGCCAAACCCTTCAAAAAAGAATTCTCAGGGATTTTCATATGGGGCATCCAGGAATAAACAGAATGAAAAGCCTAATGATAAGTTTTGTTTATTGGCCAGGTATGGACAAAGATATTACCGACATGGTGAACAGATGCAAAGGCTGTGCTTTGGCTGCAAAAGCACCACCGATAACATATAAACCTTGGCCTAAGCTGAACAACTACGGTCGAGGATCCACATCGATTATGCGGGACCTGTGGAGGATTTTTATTACCTGATAGTGGTTGACTCTTGCTCTAAAATGGCCAGAGGTACTAAGATGCAAAAAACCGACCACGGCAACAACGACAAAATTTTATTGGAATTGTTTGCTCGGTTTGGGGTTGTAGACTGTTTGGTTAGCGACAACGCTACACAGTTCACCTCGACAGAGTTCAGAGAATTCTGCTAGACGTATCAAGTCAAGCATATTACGACACCCCAGTACCACGCCAGAAGTAACAGCCAGGCCGAACGCTTCGTCGATACGCTTAAAAGAGCATTACAAAGGCATCCGGTACATCGACAAAAAAGGCCCTTTAGCAATTCCTGCAGGTTTACAGAATCACGAGAAATCCGAACAAACCAGATGCGGGATCCCCAGCAGAAATCATGTTTGGACGGAAAATAAAATCCGTACTTGATAAACTGCTACCCAAACACATAGTACACAACAGAACCTTTACAATGCCAACGAAACGGTTTAACAGCGGGGATAACGTGTATTCTAAACATTTTAGAAATAACGTTTCTTTTTGGGAACAGGGCACGATCTTACGAAGAATCGGCCATGTTACATACCTAATTCAGGGCCCAAAGTTTCAACATAAGAAGTACCTGAACCAAATCAAGAAACGCTTCTACGAGGATCAAAAAGAACCACCGCAGGGCGGCAGTGAGGCGATTGAAACTGTGTATGACTGTTTTGACATAGACCCTCCAAAAGGGATGTCAGAACCGAGACGCTCCGACAGAAAGAGGAAGCGCACAGACCCCTTGGTGGTCTGCCCAAAAGGAAGAAATACTGATTTTCACAACCGCGGAAATCAGTTTGAGAGAGGGTGTTGTGGGGGAATCACCCTCCAAATGGACTGTTCTATCCATCATATAAACCACAGACCTTTTGATCCCAGGTGTGGATTAAACACCAGAGCGACCCTCGCCTGCTCGGTAACGTTTACTACTTTTTTAAGTTGTAACCTTTTTACGTTGTTGTTCCAGTAATACATTGTTTAAACTCTAATCCATTGTTCTGTTTTCTTTGTGGCTTATTGAAAGCCCTTAACAGTGGCGGAAGATAGATGGCCGTTTTTCACAACGCCCGTAAGTAATTGCGTGGCTCGGGTCCTCTTTTCATAACAAAGTAGCCCTTTATAGGATGGAACTGCTTTCCTCTTCAGGAGGAGGGGTCTATAAAAGGTGACCAAAAATTTTTTTACTTGCTCATGTCCTTGTCATCAGGTGCAGATGTCTGGGCATCCAATATTTGCATCTAAATCAAGAATAGAAACAAAATACATGGAACGAATATGTTCATTGCGACTTGGAATGTAAGAACACTCCAGGATAACAAAAAGAACCCTGAACGAAAAACCGCTATCATAGCAAGTGTGTTAAGGCATCATAGAATTTCTGTTGCAGCTCTTTTTGAAACTAGGTTTGCTGATACATAACAGCTAGAGGAAGTTGAATGTTGATACACTTTTTATTATATTGGAAAACCAAGTATTGAGAAATGTGAATCTGGCGTTGAATTTGCCACCAGAAATGATATTGCCAAAAATCTTGAGTCTCTGCCGTTGGTATAAATGACAGATTTATGCCATTGCGTATTGCTGTAGGAAAGGACAAATATGCCACATTTTTGAGTTGCTATGCACCTACACTTAATTCATCTGATTAGCTAAAAGAGAGGGTTTATTCCTCTTTACGCGAACAGATTAACAAGGTCTGTATACAGGATAAGCTGTTTCTCTTCGGTGACTTCAATACACAATTTTGGAGAAATGTCATTGGTACACATCCCATTGGTAAAGTCAAATTAAATGGTGTTCTTTTATTGTCTCTTTGTAGTGAATTCGATCTTTTGTCACTAATGCACTGTTTCAGCTGCTAATTGCAAGAAAGCCAGTTGGAAACATCTCTGGTCTAATCATTATCATCCTATTTATTATGTCATTGTACGTCGTTCTGATAGACAAGATATAAATCTTACACGCTCTTACAGCATCGGGGAATGTTGGTCAGACCATAAATTGATCTGCTCCACAGTCAGGATGAAAATCAAGCACTCTGTTCGAAACCAACGTAATTCTTCTATCAAGAGAATTGATGTAGGCAAGTTGAAGGTTAAGGAGATAATGCACTCATTTCAAAAGGCTACTGATTAAAAGCTGTCCTCCGTTGTATGTGGCAATGACATTGAGGCATCTTGGAGAGAGTTTAAAACTGCGGTGTATGGCTCTGCCAAAGAGTCATTAGGATATTTTCGAAGGAAAAACCGAGATTGGTTTGATGAAAATGATCCAACTATCGTCCCTCTACTCAATAACATACAGCAAACCCATCAAGTATGGATTACTGATAAAAATTCGTCAGTAAAACACAAGACGCTCAGAATGGCCAAAAAGTTGGCACAATCTCGGCTCCGGAAAATGAGGCAAAACTGGTGGGAGCAGAAAGCTGAGGCCTTACAAGATGCGGCGAATAGGTGTGATTTTAAATCATTTTACCACAACCTCAAGGGGGTGTTTGGTCCCATTTTAAGGAGGGTATCTCCCATATTTTCCTCAGATGGCATTCTCCCCACTGATAAGAAAGAAATTACTAAGCGCTGGGCAGAACTCTTTTCAGATGTTTTAAACAGAAACTCGACAGTGGATCGAGGAGTGGTTGATGATATTCTTCAGAGGCCAACCATCGAAGCGCTTGCTGATACTCCATCCATGTCGGAGATTGAATGGACTATAAAGCAACTTTCAAATGGTAAGGCTCCAGGTGATGACGGCATACCTGCAGAAGTATACAAATGTGGAAGCCAACTGTTAATCAGGAAACTAAGTGCCCTGTTTTCATTAATATAGGAACTTGGTACTGTGCCACAACAGTTCAAAGACGCGTCAATTATTCACCTGTTTAAGCACAAAGGAAATAAGTGTGAGTGTGATAACCATAGAAGAATTTCTCTTTTGTCTGTTGCCGGTAAGATTCTAGCTCATGTAATCCTAAACATACTCAATGGTTCAATCTGTAAAACTGTGTATGGTTTTAAGGCAGGAAGAGGCACTGTGGACATGATCTTCAGCCTTCGGCAACTACAGCGAGGGAGCAGAATAAGGACTTGTTTGTCACATTCGTTGATCTCATAAAGACATTTGATACCGTCTTTAGGGATGCCCTATGAACTGTTTTGAGGGAGCATGGTATTCCGGACAAGATGTTGAATGTGATTGTCTCCTTTCACTGGGTAATAGTCGCGACAGTGGCTGTGAACAAAGTGAACCATTTGAAGTGTCAAATGGAACTAAGCAAGGATGTGTCCTTGCTCCGATCCTATTTGCTCTTTTCTTTTCGGTGATGCTTGAGACAGCTTTCAGGAACACCTCAGGAGGCATAGGTGTTGAGTATCGATCAAGTAGAGGATTATTTAACCAGTAACGGTTCAAGACCAAAACCAAGACTTCTGTGCAAACTGTTCTTGACCCCCTTTATGCTGATGAGTGTGCACTTGTCACCTATCGTCTTGATGACATGCAGAATATCTTCAATAGCTTTTCTGGTGCATGTAAGGCCTTCGGTCTTACAATTAGCATAAAAAAGAGTGAAATTATTCACCAGCCAAAACCTAACGCTACACCATCTTCACAACCAGTGGTATATGTTGATGGTGAAGCTTTGAAAACAGTATCTTCTTTTACATACCTCAGGTCTGTTGTGTCTGAATATGCTATATTTGAAAAGTACATCCAAAGTAGAATTTAAAAAGCTAGTGAGGCATTTGGTAGGTTGCGACACAGACTCTGGAACAGCCACGACGTGTCTCTAAAAGTAAAGGTGGCAGTTTACAAATCTGTTGTTCTGCCTACTCTTCTGTAAGGTGCCAAAACGGGGACCTTGTGCCGCAAGCATATACATCAGCTTGACTCCTTCCATATGAGATGCCTGCGTTTTATTTGCAATGTTAGATGGCAGGATCGTGTTCCGAATAGTGAATTACTGGAGAGATGTGGAATCATTTTTGATTAGGATACAAATGCGGTGGCCGGGTCATCTTGTGAGAATGGATGACTCAAGAGTTCCTAAGTAACTTTTTTATGGACAACTGACACGTTCTTGCCGTCCAATAGGGCGTCCCCTGCTTCCTTACAAAGATAAACTGGAAGAAAACCTGAAATGTTGTGGAATTTCTCTGAGTTCCTGGGAGAGTGCAGCAGGGGATCGCAGAGAATGAATCAAGATAGCCGCCTTTGTCATAGGGACGCCCTTCGTGCAAATATGAAGGCAAAACACAAGACAAATCTACCTAAAAATGAAACTGTGGTTTCAGAGCACGCAGCAAAGTAGGGTTATCTGTTCACTCGAGAAGTTATCCTTGAGTTCACCATCTTCGGAGGAGTGTGCCCGACGTTTACAATATTGAAATTATGCATGTGGTGTCACAGAGTTTAGGAGCTGCTGAAGATTGCATACTGAACCCTCATTCATCGTCTTTGATGAGGTAATCCACTATATATATATATATATATATATATATATATATATATATATATATATATATATATATATATATACAGCCTTTGAAAAGAAAATCACTCGACCGCCGGTTGAGTATGAGGGAACATTTTCTCGCCCCAAAATATTTTTACTCGTCCGACTGTATGTCTTTGTGTCAGTCAATAATAGTAAATTATTTTGCAACAATTCAATTATATTTTTCTCTTTATTCTTAATAAATAATAATAACAAATATTTACAAACTATTCTTCCGATACCCAAATTATTTCGTAAAATTTCATACAAAAATTAAAATATCTAGCCTAAACCGTGGGTGTTGAAAAAAAAAGTGTTAAGAAATCTCCAGGTATTCACGATTGTGGACTGAAATCTCCTGGTACGAAATCTCCGTGGCCCGAAATCTCTGATATTCAAAAAAAAAATACCATTTAGCTGAAATGAACTAAATTTCTTAGAAAATCGGCATGGTTTAATATCTTTTCAAAATTTAAACGCTCAATTTTTCTTTGTAATTTAGGGAAACAATCTTTGATATAGAACAGAAATTGGTCTCTTTTGTTTCTATTAAAACAAAGAATTCACCTCGGAACAACATTCTAAAATTTAGAATATTATTTAAAAAATTGGGGATCGATGATTTTTTGAAAGTTGCGCAAAAAAGGGCATGCAAATATCTGAATTTATATAATTGAGAAAAATATGATTACTTACTTGTTGTATAATTTAAAATCGTTATACAGTTTGGTCGTTCATCTTTGTTTATTTTTAATTGTTGATTTTTAATCAATTCATATGCGTGTCAAGTTGGTAGCGTTGTAACATCAGCAGCTTTGAATGCTAAGGTTACGGTTTCGATTCTAGCTAGTGGCATCCAACACTTTTTAAAAAACTTTTTAAATACGACTCTATAATAATATATACGAATCTGGACAAACTAAAATATAATATTTAAACGTATTTTACACCCGCCCGCTCGTATATATATATATATATATATATATATATATATATATATATATATATATATGTGTGTGTGTGTGTGTGTGTGTGTGTGTAGGAATGCTCATTTCTTTTTATAGTTTATTAAAATTGAATACAAAATTACATAGTGGTGTTATTATAATTGCTGATGACTTGATACAATGGAATGATAGTTAAAACATAGTAAAATATTTGTAATACAATTAAATCATTATAACAGTTGTTTATGATATAATCGGAAGTAAATCGCGTGACGTTGATAGATATTTATTTCGTAGAATTTGAGAACCTTACGAGAAAGGATAAATGAAAATAACAAGGAGTAATAATAAAGAAGAACCCGCGAGAAAATTGCTGTAATCCAAACTAGAACGGTTGGTAAGATATAATTATTCATTGTATGTACACGTCTATATATGCTTTTTTTTCGTTCTAATATATACACGTTAAACAATACTAGAAAGCAAATATTATTAATATAACAAAGCATTAGCTTTTATGCACAAAGAATCTTAGTGTAGATGTGACACAAGATTGGAAAGCGAGGATGTCAAGCCAACGCCTCTTAAGAAGAGACATTCTGACCTATCAAATTTTAGCAGCATTCTCCAGTAGGGGCGCCTCAGATAACACGCAATAAAAGTGTCCCACCAAAAGGCCAGGTAGCAAAACCTTGGAGGGTGGATCTCCTAGGTAATATCCAAGCGGCGTACATCAGTCCGACAGGTACTGGGCCAGTTCCTTGCCGCGCACCTGTCGGGCTGATTGTCAAGAACAGATTCTTAACTGGGCTTTTCTTTCCAAGTCTCCAAGCAATCGAAATAACAAGGAGACTCATCCTTCGACATTTAAAAATAAGTGGATGGTATTAGAATCGCAGTGTATGAATTAAATCCATGTATACATGTTTATTGAAAATGAGCATTAAGAAATGTTTTTCAATTAAGTGTTTTGCATGAAATATGAAATGTTTCTTCCAATATTTAACTTTCTGTAGTAGGGACACATCCATGCACAAGAGATTAAATCTTCCGAACTGTATAAGTCGACCGAAAGTTATTACTCTTTGTGGCGTACGTGTAACTTCGAAGTTCCGACATCGTCAATTAAGCCGACAGGAACGGGAACATTTCAATAGTGTTTTGGCTGTCGAACTGATGCAAAATGTTCTGTGTTGCCTTAGGAGATCAAACCTCCAAGGCCTTGCCTCACAACTTTCGGGAGTAGCATCTCCGCGGAAAGCCTATTCAGACTTATCTTTACAGGGTCAATGTGCTTCTGGTCTTGGGGCGCTGCCCCACTTTAACATTTTTTGAGTTTTGTGTCGTATCCTCTCGCAGTGGAAGAGTGGTTAATCCTGGTCTGTTTACTTCGTAGTACGCCATCTTGACGGCATGTGCTACGACTGTTACTCTTTGTATATTCTGATTGTTTCAATGCAATTTACCATTTCTAACTCATATCCGTATCCGAGTTTCCTTAGTGACTCCTCCGGACCACCGCAGTTTTATATAATGTGACACCACACACACACACACACACACACACACACACACACACACACACACACACACACACACACACACACACACATATATATATATATATATATATATATAAGTTAGATCCACGTCGAAGGAAACTATATCGAAATTTCAAGTGTTTACCCCCAAAATTGGCGGAGGAGTTTGATAGAGTTCTCAAAGGTCAAATCGTTGAACTCTGACTCCTTTAACAGCAAGATTTCTGGCCGAAAACCAATTACAAAGATTTGCCAAAATCTTAGTACCGTGTATATCAAATTTCGAGTCCGTAGACTGAAAATTGAAAGAGATATTGTGTAGGGAAATGTACATAGAAAAACACACAGACAGACAGAAAGACAGATATTATTTACTATTTATTAGTTAGATTTTTTTGCGATATGAAATATTCCCTTTGACCAATTTGGTACCCATAAATGGAGAATAGCATATGTATTGTTCTTCGACTCATCAGAGTGGCTGATACTAGCATTTCAGTCCGGCGTTGCCCGGGTGTTTGGAGGTGTATATTGAGCAAAAATAAAAGCGGTCAATTTTTTTAAAATTTGACCCCTATTATGACCCCTTAAGATTTATTGTTTTGGGCTCAAGTTAGATCCATATCCAAGTAACCTATATCTAAAATTTAAAGTGTTTAGATCCAAAATTGTCGGATGAGTTTGGTAGAGTTCTCAAAGGTCAAATCGTTGAACTTTCACCCCTTAACAGCCAAATTTCTGGCCGAAAACTGATCACAAAGATTTTCTCAAATCTCATTACTCTGTATATGAATTTTCGAGTCTGTAGACTGAAAATTGACAGTTATTGCTAGGGAAATGTACACACACACACACGTTCACTTTTATAGATATATAAAAGCGTTTAAGCGGTTGGTTTTCGATCCTGGCTTGAGATAGTTGCTTGTCTGGCCGCACTGATGAGCTGTGAAACATCGAAATAGTACTATATGTGGATGACTATAATACTTCCTATCTTTGGTTTAGCAGATTGGGAACTAATATACAAATTACCATTAGCGTATTAAGCGATGCTCTTTGAGTAAACAAATTGAACTTGGGTATTTGAACAATGTTAAAACATTGTTAAATCACAGTCCGTATAGCACCAGCCGTATAACGCAAGGATTAGAAGCCCTGGATCGTTTTAGCGGTTGGGTTTCGATTCTGGCTGCTTGAGGTAGTTGTTTGTCTAGCCGCACTGATGAGCTTTGAAACAGCGAAACAGTATTGTATGTGAATGACTATATATATACATATACATATATACATACATATGTGTGTGTATGTGTGTGTGCGTGTGTGTAAGGAACGTGCGTGTCTGTTGAATTAGACTATTAGTTAAATGCAAACTGTTATTTTTTCAAGTTGATTTTCTAAACAGATAACAGGTACGAATTGTTTTTCTTCGTACCAAGACTACGCACCTTGAAATAAATGATGTCATTTACTCAGTATCATTAACGCTATAACACCTACACCTGTTCCAGCCCAACACACTCCACAGCATTTGCCACCAAATTGTACTGATTGCCACCAGCGCCTATCTCCATGGATGGGGGTTCCTATTCATCTTTTTTTTCTTTTTTCTATATCGCTATTTCCCTCTTTCTCTCTCTCTCTCTTTCTGACTTTCCTTCACCCTTTCTAATTGTCGCTTCCTTCTCGTCCTTTTGAAAACAACCGTTTGATCTGCTCACTAACCTTAGATTGATACATTGTATATGTAAACAAGACGTATATCTGAAGTGCCGTCTCTTTTGTGTACAGTCACGATTTTTGCGTACATGTACAAGAGGGATGTGGCCGCAGTTCAATAACCAGACGGTTCTCTAAACTCTAGCGACGATCCTAAAATCCCAACACCCTTATTAAACTTTAAACAGACGTAAAAGTAGACAAAAGTCTACATATTTATAGTAATAATAATAATAATAATAATAATAATAATAATAATAATAATAATAATAATAATAATAAGAGGAAGAAGAAGATGAAGGAGAAGAAAAAGTAGAAGAAAAGGAAAAAGAATGAGAATAATAGGAGAAACTGAGCAAATACACAGAGCTAGCTAGAGTTGGAAGGGATATGGAAGATGAAGAAAATCAAAATAATACCTATAATGGTAGGAGCACTAGGAACACTCCTGAAAAACTTTGAAAAAACAATGGGTGAAAATAGAAATCAATGAAATACAGTGGAACAACTACAATGAAAACAGCTTAAATATTAAAGAAAAT